>NC_069803.1:21250000-21875000 GCF_027406575.1 Nycticebus coucang | reverse complement strand
TTATTCCAAACAAATATATCAGACTGTGGTTTAGTGGAAATCTGTATCTATAACCTGTTACAGTTGTTAAGTCAGAAGTAAATATGTTCTTAATAACCAATTGGTATTTATTTAAATGTATACTAACTTGCCCGCTAAGCTTAAATGAAATGCACAGTTAATTAAAACTATCTCTCTACCAAGCCCTCTAAGGAATTTTAGAGGGATTTCAAACTTGGGATTTTACCTTTTTTTTCACTTCACTTCTTCACCAAGCCCCCATTGGCAGATTTTAATATGATCTGTTTGAGGGTCTGTAGATATTTTTGCTGGGCAATTCTCATCTTGCACAGAGATATAGAAATTCCACTTGTTTATCCAGAGTTGAGACATTTTCAGAGAGGTGAGGCTACACAGATTGGTGCCTCAAACCCTGCTCTGGCCGCTTGGAGGTGATGGTTATACCTGGGTTTGCCAACTTGTAATTCAACTTGGCCCTTTCAGGTTGCCCCTCTGAGCCTGAGTTTTTCAATCTATGAGGCAAATATAACCTCTCAGATCTTTGGCTGACAGCTCAGGAAGAAGCTGACAAGGATTTGGACGCATCGGCTAACCTTGACTTCTTAAATGGGTTTGGACTCAAGCCTGTCTCACCTGCTGCACTGGACTGGGTGCTATTTAGAGATGATTTGGAGATGTCTGCTTATTTATCCACTCATTTATTTTCTAATTATTCAACAAGTGTTAAGGTTGAAGTGTCTACTGGACCTGAGGCCACAGGAATGCTATGATTTGGGAGATACAGTCCCTCTCCCGGCTGTGTCTTTTGCAGATGCATTAACTGGAATTGATGCAATTCAAGGAGTCATTTCTCTCCTCTGAGTTTCTTTCCTTTTCTGCGGAGTGGGGATAGTGCCTTCCCTATAAATCACTGCGTGCTTGTGAAGTTTAAATGAGACAATGTATGCATGAAAGAAAGCTTTCAACAGTCTAAAGAATTAACATATAAATGTATATTTTCCCCAATAGCGGTAGTTTGTGAGAGTTCCACATGGGATTTGCAGATCTGCAGAGTGTTGAGGACCAAAGCGTGACAACCTGTAAATGTCCGGCAAGCTTGGAGGGCCAGGGGCATGGGCAGCTCAGCCTCCCCAAAGACCCCCGGAGTGAAAGGCAGACAAATAATTAATAAAGCCTGATGTTCATGTGGGATGTAGAGAATAGAAAGTGCTTTCAAAGCCATGACCTCAGTTGATTTTTACAGCATCCCTATGAAGATGCTGGAGCCAGCATCCTCTTTTCTATTATAGAGTAAAGAAACTGAGTCTCAAAGATAGGAAGTGACTGATCCAAGGTCACTCTAAGCTTAGTTGTCAAAACCAGGTCTAGCACATAGGTCTTCCATTTACACTGCACTTTCTCTCAAGAGAACAAGTCCATTCTCCAGCAAGCTGAGGACTTGAGGACCTGGCTGCACCCAGACCCTGGGAGAGCATGCAATGGGGGTGGAGGACCCTGTGAGTGACTAGACAAAGACCTGTTCCATGATGCCAAGCTTAGCAAGTGCTAAGATTTTAGCACTTTGCTGAGCTTAGCAAGTGCTGCTTCTAGATTTTAGGCCCCTTTGCCCCTCACTGGAGTCTCTGACTCAGGATCCAACCATCATGGGACTGTGTGGTGGCCCTAGGAGGGAGGGCGCCTGATTGGACTGGGTTGCTCCTGAAGGAGGGCACCGGGCTGCTGACCTGTGGATAACTGCAGGCTTCCCTGATTCTGTGGTTGTCTCCAGCCTCCTCTGAGAGAGTATGATAAGAAGTTAATATCCCATTGCGGTGGGAAGCCATTAGCCATATAATTCCTTGGGTGTGTAGATATTAAGGGCTGGTGTAATTATCACTCCAGGGTAATGGGGGAAGCGTACTCAGCAAAGTTTTGTGCTAATGTTATTTTTTTTTTGCCTTTGTGTCTAAGTTCTCTGCATCAATCAGATAGGCTTATCCCGGCTGGTCTGCTCCATGAAGCTCCATCCATAGCCTTTCTTACAGTGGTGGGGGGCTGGGGCTGGGGCTTGGGGACCTCTGAGGTTTGCTTTCCCTGTTCTCAGCCAGAGCAGAGCAGGGCTGTGGGGAGCAAGGACACCTCTCTAGTGCTAGCTCTGGCCCTTTGGTTTCTCTGGCCCTCAGATTCCGTGTCTTAGAGATGGGTAATTTCCAAGAGCCCGCTCTGAGCACGTGTGTCTCTCTGAACCCTTGCCCCATATAGGACATGGCAGATGCAGCCCTTGAGGGTGACCAAAGAGACAGGCCATTCTGGCCAGGGAGGAGCCATTATTTGTGCTTTCCATTGCGTCAGCTGTGTGTGGCTCTTACAAATCCTAATTATTTAAAATGAAAATTTGAGGACGACTTCAGTTCCTGCTTTTCTTTTTTTTTTATTTTTTATTTTTTTGTAGAGACGGAGTCTCACTGTACCGCCCTCGGGTAGAGTGCCGTGGCGTCACACGGCTCACAGCAACCTCTAAGTCTTGAGCTTACGCGATTCTCTTGCCTCAGCCTCCCGAGCAGCTGGGACTACAGGCGCCCGCCACAACGCCCGGCTATTTTTTGGTTGCAGTTTGGCCGGGGCTGGGTTTGAACCCGCCACCCTCGGTATATGGGGCCGGCACCCTACTCACTGAGCCACAGGCGCCGCCCCAGTTCCTGCTTTTCACGAGGCTGCACACACTTCCAGTCCCCGGGCTAGTGGCAGATATGTGGGGTCTTCGTCATCATAGAAAGTTCCACTGGATGGCGCCATCGAGTGGGGGGGCCACAAAAGGCAGGCTGGGGGTCTCCGGGGCCCTAGCTTACCATCCTGGATCTGTCATTTACTCATGTCTCCAGGTGGACCCCAGATTGGTGAGGAGGTTGGGGACACTACAACCTGACCTCTGTTACTCCTGCAGGTCACACACGTTCTAATTTGGGATTCTTCTGATCACATGAGTCTTTGAATGGACTCTGGAAATGATTCCGACCATCTGTCTCCACGTCCCTGTTACTCCCGGGAACTCTCTGCTCCCAGCTTCCCAGATACTTGGTGCCCTTCTAGCCTGGCTTCCTCAGTGGACACCCTCCCTCCCTGTGCTGCAGGCACGTTTTCTTCTCTAGTTTTGCTTCCTTCATGACTTTCTATCTTGTAGGCTCCCGTGGCCCCACTGTCCCTTGCTGGCCACCTCGGCTCTGACACAAAAGGCACCTGACTCACTGCCTTGGCGTGTCCTCCTAAGAATCTGCCCTCTCCTTGAGTTCCACCTTGGGAACCTTTTAAGGAAAGGAACTGGGCTAAAGCCTTTAGCATTCTGGTACTTGGTGCAGTGTATTTGGTAGTGAAGTAACCAAAGGTGGAGAGCACCCTGTGGTGTCATGGGGATGGTTGTCCCCTCCTGGGCCATCTTGGGCAGAACACTGCCACTCTGGGTTACATTAGGAGGCTCATAACCTTTTATTTACTTATATAACTGCTTGTAGCTGGAGAATCTCATTTTCAAAAACATCTGGATCAGACACAGGCTCAGCTGCTAGGGGGGAGAAAGAGGAGCCATCAGAGTCTGTCCACCTTGTCCCCTGTTCCCATAAAGGTTTTGCAGAAAGAGTTAGAGCTACCTCATGGGATGCCATGTACCCCTCCGCCTTGTCACGTCTAGGGACTGTATCCTCCTGGAAACTTCTCTCTGCACTGGCTTGCGGTGGGTTAACATTTGATGTTGCCACTTACTGCTCTGTTCTCCTTTCAGTGTCTAAATAATAATAATAATAATAATCAGGTGATGAGGGCTTATGATAAAATGCAGAGGGTCCAGCGTGCCATCCTCCTGACTCTCATTCCCTCTGGCTTGTACGTTGGCAGAAATCTTTGGGGACCACTGCAGCTGCCTTGTTTCACATCAGCCCTGTCCCTCAGCCTGGGTCATAAACATCAAGTTGGGCTTGGACAGGTTGTGACACACTCCAGGGCCGGAGGAATCTTTTAGCTGTCAGGGAGGACTGGTGGATGGACCTGCTTCTCAGAATATTCACAGGGCTTTGTCATCTCTGTCTGGAGACTGTGGAGACACTCTGCCCCCCTCTAGGCAGGTGTCACCAGGAGCCTCTCCTCCCCTTTGCTGTGGCCATTATTTGTGCTTTCTATTACCTTAGCTGTGTGTGGCTCTTACAAATCTTAATTATTTAAAATGGAAATTTGAGGAAGACTTCAGTTCCTCTTTCTCACTAGGCTGCACACACTTCCAGTACCCAGGCTGGTGGCTGATATGTGGGGTCTCGATCATCATGGGAAGTCCCACTGGATGGCACCATCGAGTGTGTGTGTGGGGGGACAAAAGGCAGGCTGGGGGGCTCAGGGGCCCTAGCTTACCATCCTGGATCTGTCATTTACTCGTGTCTCCAGGTGGACCCCAGATTGGTGAGGAGTTTGGGAACACTATAACCTGACCTCTGTTACTCCTGCAGGTCACACACACAGGTCACACCTGACCTCTATTTCCTGCAGGTCACATATGTCTCACCAGGGCTGTCCTGGTGAGAAATGGAGGATACCGAACTCTTCTGGAGCACAGGAACAGCTCCCTTTTTGGTGTTGCTCAATATATGCTTGTGCTCTGGGGATGTCTGGGAGTAGAACCTGGCCATGATGGTGATGCCAGACCCACCCATCTTGGAAAGCATGTAATGAATATGGTCCTTTGCAGTTCATATCCCATTGCCAACTTTCCTGGTGCTTTATCTCTGCCTCTGTTAGGTCTCTCATGTAGGTAGGGATGTGATCCCATGTTGTAGGTGAGGAAATTGAGGCAGAGTTTAAGTGAATTTCCAGTGAGTGGTAATCATGGGTCTAAAGCCCAGGAAATAGCTATAAAGTAGGGTCAATAATACTGAAGGCTAATATTTTAACACACAAGGACTTATTTATTCCTTGCAACAAACCAGTGATGCAGGTACTGTTATTGTGTCCATTTTTTCAGAGAAGGTAGAGGTTAACCACTTGTCCAGGCACTGGTGGAGAAGAGGCAGTCTGGGTCTGAACTCAGATCATCTGGCTCCAGTGTTTCCCAGGGCTTATCCAGCCTTGTTTTGTAGCATTGCCACAAAGTTCAAATGAGCCAATGGATGATAAAACATTTGGAGAGGCATAAAATTATTATGCAAACGCAAGGTGATTAATGGATGTCTTCTCCTTCACCAGATACTGGGATGACAGTCAAATTTGACTTTTTAATTAATTTGAAGGTAAGGCTGTCAGGTCGAGGCAGGGAACGCAGACCCAATCAGACTTCAGGAGCATCTCTGCCTTTCTTCATGCCTTAGGATGGCTTTCATTTTCTTCCCACTAAATAAATTCCTGAGCCCTAGTCTACAAAGAATTTCAACCAGAGAGATCTTCTTGATTAGACAGTGCAGTGGTCTCCTGTAATCGCAGAGAAGTACAGGTCCATCCAGCCTGGTGAACACCAGGCCTGGGTCCTCTTTACCTTTGCTTTAATAACTCTCAATGGACCTGTCATTTGTGGCTTTTTCTAGACCCTTGCAAAATCTATTGTGTATGAATTATGTCTGTATCACATATCAGCCCCTTCTAATAAAGGCTGTCCAGCCCCCAGGCTCTCAGGTACAACTGAAACTCCAGAATCAATGCAGGTGGGCCAGAGGGCAGTCTGGGTGAGAGGCCGAGAGGACCTTGGACGTCAGACTGTTTCTCTTTTAGGTGTATCTACGTTAAATAAATTATTTAATTACTGGAAACGTGGCTAGCTTCATCCACTGAATTTTATTTGAACAAGCAAAAAGAACCAAAACAAAACAAACCAATAAAAAGTAGACCTGTCGAGGTCTCCAAGTTCTTCTCCCAGCGCCTCCATTGGAAGGCAGATCTCAATGCACAGGGATGAGGATGCTGTTCATTTGCACCCCCCAGACATACGAGGTCTCTTCCCTTAACTCAGGTGGAGTCAGAACACCTCCAGAGTTGCTCTTCTAATTTTCTCAGCAGTCTCATGATTTTCCTGTACATACTCATGTACCTGTGTCCAGTCATGCAGGGGAGACAGCCAATAGGATACACAATCCTTACTTAGAATAACATGTTTTGGGGGGATCTGGGGGGCAGAATTAGCTTGATTTTCTTTGACTTCTTAATTCCCGTTGACTTGTTCATGGACTGTTCTGAGTTTGGGGTTTCTACCCCCTTGTCTGCTTCACTTCCCAGGGCCATCCATGGAGTTTTACCCTAACCTTGTTGCTTTAAAATTCTGCACCTCCCCACCCCCTGGGGATTCTGCACACCTCCTTATCCAATCTTTCCTTGCTGTCTGCAATTCGGCATCACTGTAGTTTACAAGATGTGACAACAACAGAGCGTGACTAAACCAGAGTGATCTTAAAAGCAATAAACTGGGCTCCACCTGTGATCAAAGTAACACTCTCATCACCCTTGAGGTCTACAATCCCAACACTTAGAAGGAAAACTGAAATCAAAGCCACGTTCCATTTTTAGAAAGCATCTTTATTTTCTGTTTATTTCCTTTTCTTTGCTAAGAACCTAAGGTGAAGACCCCAAGGAAATACAAATATCATATAAAACAAGTAAAAAGCTTTTAATTCATATAAACACAAAATCTCCTCATAACTTAGTGACCATAAACTAGGCATCTTCCATGTGTCAGACACTGTGCTGGACATGGTATAGACCTCCTTACTGATGGAAAATTGATCAGTGTGTGTGGATAACATAAATGGGAATCTTCAGAGTTGGGAGCCAGTACTTTGGGTAAAGTGGCTGTCCTAAGTTTGGTATGGAGCTATTGACTCCTTCTGATCACAAAATGTATAAAGACTTGCCATCCTACTAACTTAAGGAGCCAGTCAAGCGATGGCACTGGTCACACACTGCCTGATCAACAATGGAGCAAGTGCCAAGTAAGATCTAGGACCTCAGAGACTCATGTGTGTAACGCGTGTGCACGGTTAGTTCTAAACAGCAGCTGAGTTCAGCAAGCTTGAATGGGACACCGGTGATTTGCTCATTCCTGATTCAACTATCAGAGAGAGAAAGAGAGGGAGACAGACATGCAGGGGAAAGTATAAGTCCTGGTTGTCTCCCTTAACGACTTGATCGATGTAGCAGGAACAAGGGAAATATGCATAAAGTATTAAAAGTAGACAGAGATGAAGGCAGAGCTAAGTAGCATACACAAAATGTGCTAGAATATGGAATATGTAGGAATCTAAATAAAACTCAATAGATCAAGTGGGCCACATTTCAATAAAACATTTGTCACTGTTTCCAGCATGGTGCTAAGTGCTGTGGGAATCACCGAAGCTGCAGCAAGAGGCCCTTCTCCTAAAAGAATCCACATCTAGCCAGAGAGACAAAATACACCCTGAACCACCAAGGGAAGTGCCGGACTGGGACGCACAGCCTGTAAGGCCAACAGGACATTGTGCTGGGGATGATGTCCCTTTAAATTCCTCTTCCGTCTGTTTCTGATCACAGCTCCTTGGCTGGCACTGATGTGCCCCTCTTGAGCATTACTGGGAAGTCACGTTTGGAGGTGGCTCTCGGATGCCACCTGCCACATTTAACAGGGACTCAGGGTGGCTGATGAGCTCCACAGCTCATCCTTAATTAGGAAAGCCGCTAAAAACACCACCAGAGAGGCCTGCCCAGAGCTGCGAAGCTGCCTGTTTGTTAAGGCCGGGTTGCTTGGGTTGATTGATACTTGTTTTGCGATTCCTTCCATCAGCTTTCTCGGGTCCAGCCATCTGTTTTCTACCCAACAAGAAGCATGTTGGCTCTGATCCTTGCCTGATTTGCAGTAGAGACAACATAATGGTGGGTTGGGGGCTTAAGCTGGGGCCTTGGCAGTGATTTGCTTTTGGCATAGAATCATCCCTGAGAGAATGCAGCCATCTTGGCCTTGAAAGACTTGTTGGGCTCTGAAATTCAGAGAAAAAGTCAGCACAGGGTAATGTGGAACCTGTGAAGATGTTTCTTAACCTCTGTCAGGGAGGTTGTCTGCCTTCCCTAAGTTGGTCCCCAGCTCTTTCCACTTCATCTCTCTTCCTGCAGGACATTTTACCATCTGATCTCTGGAACACAGGTTGCACCTAATTTTTTTGAGTCAAAGCCCTTTCTTCTTTGGCAATAATCAGAGAAAGAGCATTAGACTGGAAGGGAAAACAAGAGCGTAAGGTATAACCCTTACATGCAGAGAGCTGACAGTCTCATTGAAAAAACTCTCTCTCATACAAGTTTTGAGGAAAATATAAGAGGGCTTATAGTAAACTCCAGGTTTAAATTATGTCATCAGTAGTAGTTGCAAAAAAGTAGGAGATCAGGCCAGTAGGGTTGGCTCACTCTGGGAGGCTGAGGCAGGAGGATTGCTTGAGCTCAGGCATTAGATACCAGCCTGAGCAGGAGTGAGACCTTGTTTCTCACTAAAAATAGAAAAATTAGTCAAGTGTTGTAGCAGGTGACTGTGGTCCTAGCTACTTGGGACGCTGAGGCAGGAGGATTGCTTGAGCCTGAGAGTTTCAAGTTGCTGTGAGCTATGATGCCATAGCTTTCCAGCCTGGGTCAACAGCAGAGTGAGACACTGTCAAAAAAATAAAAAAGGAAGGAAGGAATTAGTAAAGTTTAAAGTGGTGAGGGAAGTCTTCAGAAAGGAGGCAACTCATGATTTGAGCCTTAAAGCCTGGATAATACTTGGATAAAGGAAGTAACAGGAAGTGGGTGGAGAGGAAATCTATTTAACGCATATCTGCAAATGTGTGCTATGCATAAGGGCTAAACTTTGCTTTTAAATAACAGCCTGGGTAAAAAAGAAAGTCAGGCCAGGAAAATGCTAAGTCGCTAAACTGCATCTGCTGAATTATCTCCCTGGCTCAGCCTGAGGATGATGATGGACTTGGCAGAGGAGGAGGACAGTGGGCCCCAGAGGGAAAGCCCAGAGCCTGTCCCTGCTGCACAGAGTGGGATGGGTAAGGGATGAGGAGGGGAGCTAAGCCTCGAGCTGCGGGGGGTGTCAGGGCAGGGGCTGCTCGCCCTGTGGCTGCCGTCACCCGCATGCCATGCTCTGGCTCTGCTCCATGGCATTTGTGCACTGAGCAGACAGAGAGGAGAGTCCAACTCATCAAAGATCTGGGATGTTCAGCAGCACCATAATTCCAGGCATTGGCAGGGGATGCAGGAAGCAGCAAACAACTCCATGTGCTCACCAGAATCAGGGGCACCAAGGTGAAGTGAGCAAGTTGGGCACGTCACTGGTGGTGGCGGCAGTGTGGTGGAAGGGTAGGGAATGAGGTGTACTGAGGAGTCTGTGGCTTTGAGGAACCAGGGGTTCTTTCTTGGCACTTGGGATGGGGGACTGTGGGTGATAAGACTAATTCCCACGAGTCAGGGTCAGGTGGAGGCCCCAGGTCTCCAGCCCCTGTTCACTAAGTGCTCCCTGGGCAGAGTGAGGGCTGAGGACAGGGGGCACATGCTGGTCCTGCTGGGCTATGGGGAGCTGGGACAAGCAGCAGCGAAGAGGAGAGCTCCCTTTTCGAGAAAGGGAAAAACAAAAACAAAAGTCACTCTGAGGCCAAGGAAAACACTGCATAAGGGGAACTTGAGAGCTTGTGACTTTCCATTGGAGTGAAACTCAGGCAATCCTAGTAGGAAACATCACCTGGAATTTAACTGCTTAAAAAAGCTGACAGCTATGATTTAATATTAATAAAAAAAATAAATAAACAAAAAAGCTGACGGTAGTGAAAAAAAAACCAAAACTGCTAACTGAGACTCCAAGTTCAATATTTACAAGTCAGGAAAGAAATCACTTTTGTGTTTACTTAATTATCTTTCCTTTGATAAAGATTTAAAATTTCATTTGTAATCGAAAAGGTGTATTAACTACTTTTTAAAAACTTAGTGATAGTTAATTAGTCGTTAAAGTAATTACAAATTTCTTTTAAAATTAAAAGAAATAATCTATACATCTGTACACATATGCAAATGTATTCACATCTAGATGGGGCACAGAGATATATATTTCTTGTATATTTAAATACATGTGTGACTTGAGTGTTTTCAAGTTCTCTAGTCTTGGATGACTCTTTCCTCTATCATGTAAATAAAGTGATAATGTGGGTCCCTCTCTTGCACTGTTGAATTTTTTCTATGACACCAGCATTTCCACTTGAGGTGAGTGTCAAGGAGATGGAGATTAAGTTTCCCTAGCCAACTTTCGCCCCAGGATTCTGCTGCATGTTCAGTCCATACTTGGGTCCTGCTCCAGGTGGCTGCTCCATCCGCTTTTTAATTCACTCAGTAGGGAGTGGTTAACCTGCTGGCATTGTGGGTGAGGCGTTTACTAAAGACTTTGAATTGGTAGAGACTGCCTGCAGACTAATCCTAAAGAGGGAATAATCCTATCTTAGTCTGTTCAGGCTACGATAAGAAAATATACCAATGTTTATCACCTGTGTTCTCCAGCGGCATGGCAGAAGCTGCAGCTAGGCCAGTTTGAGCCACAACTGGGGCAGCCAAGGAGCATTGCATCAGAATGTGGGGAGTGGTGACTTGAAATTGTTCTGCCCACAAAGCCTTGGCAATCTGAGCCCATGATGAACCAGTAGGATAGCCCCAAAGATCTATAAAATGTCTTCAGGTTCATTGTTCCATTGCCTTGATAAGTAGTGTCTGGCTTTCCCCATCTATTACTAATCTCCTTATCAAATTCTCACTTTATCGCCTTGCTGTTCTCTCCTGAACACATCTCCTCAGTTTTTACAGCCTGAGAATTTTTCAAATCTTTAAGTTGCATGTCCCCTTTGATTATAAATTCCATCTTAAATTCATTTCTCTAGACTTGTCTTTTACAATAAGCAGTCAAGAGAAGCCATGCTGCACTTTCAACACTTTGCTTAGGAATTTCTTCCACCAAATATCCTTGTTCATTACTCATAAGTTCCTCCTGCCACAAAACACTAGGGTGCCAACACAAGTCAGCCAAATTCTTTGCCACTCAATTACATGGATCACCTTTCCTCCCGTCTACGATAGCGTGTTTCTCATTTCCATAAGAAACCTTGTAAGAATTGCCTTTACCTGCCTTATTTCTGCCTTCTGTTTATGGTCATCTCTAAGAATACTGAAGCTTTGGTTACAGCTCTCCTCTTCTCTGTCTCACCAAAATTGCCCCTCATGCTCCACTCATGGCAATGTAGACTTTTTCTAGCATGCACCTCCAGATTCTTCCAGCTTTTCCCCATTACCTACTTCCAAAACTGCGTTCACATTTTTAGGTATTTGTTGGTACTTGGTACTAATTTATGCCTTAATATCTTTGGGTTACTGTAACAAAATGCCTTAAGTTGACTAATCTATGAACAATAGAAGTTCATTACTCACTGTCCAGGAGGCTAGAAAATTCAAGATCAAGGTGTCAGTCGCTTCAGTTCCAGGTGAGGGCTCATTCCTCATAGACAGTGCTATGTATGTGTCTTCAAATTGCAGAAGGAGTGAACAGGCTCAAGCCTCTTTTTTAAGGGCATTAATCCTATTCATGAGGGTGAAGCTCTCATGGTCTAATAGTTTCCCAAATGTCCCACCTCTTAATACTATTGCATTGGAGATTAGGTTTCAACACAAGAATTTTAGAGAGGCACAAACATTCAGAGCATAGCAAACTCTAAGTTGAATATTGCACATCCTTCCAAAAGTCATTTGGCCATTCCTGCTAGTTTATCTGCAATCTACTGTTACTTCTTAAAGGCCTTCCCTCCCTCTTTCTAAGGATGTGCACCCCTGGCTCAGCTCTCAACTCCAGATACAAACTTCTTCCACTTGATAAGCAGAGCAAATTATTTATCTTTATTTCTACCTCCTCTTGCCTCGTCTGCCCTGGGCCTTGACATTTATTAATACAGACAGTGTTTTTTTTTTTTTATTGGGGATTCATTGAGGGTACAATAAGCCAGGTTACACTGATTGAATTTGTTAGGTAAAGTCCCTCTTGCAATCGTGTCTTGCCCCCCAAAGTTGTGGCACACACCAAGGCCTCACCCCACTCCCTCCATCCCTCTCTCTGCTTTTCCTTTCCCAACCCCTCCCTCCTTCTTTCTCTCTCTGCTCTCCACTTCCCCCACCCCCACCGTGACCTTAATTGTCATTAATTGTCCTCATATCAAAATTGAATACATAAGATTCATGCGTCTCCATTCTTGTGATGCTTTACTAAGAATAATGTCTTCCACTTCCATCCAAGTTAATATGAAGGATGTAAAGTCTCCATTTTTTTTAATGGCTGAATAGTATTCCATGGTGTACATATACCACAGCTTGTTAATCCATTCCTGGGTTGGTGGGCATTTAGGCTGTTTCCACATTTTGGTGATTGTAAATTGAGCTGCAATAAACAGTCTAGTACAAGTGTCCTTATGATAAAAGGATTTTTTTCCTTCTGGGTAGATGCCCAGTAATGGGATTGCAGGATCAAATGGGAGGTCTAGGTTGAGTGCTTTGAGGTTTCTCCATACTTCCTTCCACAAAGTTTGTACTAGTTTGTAGTCCACCAGCAGTGTAATACAGACAGTGTTTTTAAACAATAGAGCTATCTACCTTATTTTTAATTTTAGTATCACAAAGGACTACACTGTTTACACTGTTGGTGGGACTGTAAACTAATACAATCTCTTTGAGAATCCTCAAAGAACTCAAATTAGTTCTCCCATTTGATCCTTCAATCCACTACTAGGCATCTACTCAGAAGAAAAAAAATAATTTAATCATAAGGACATTTGCACTAGATTGATTCTTGTGGCCCAATTTACAAATTCCAAAATGTGGAAACAAACTAAATGTCTACTGACCTAGGAATGGATTAACAAACTGTGGTATATGTACACCATGGAATACTGGTCAGCCACTAAAAAAGATGGTCACTTTACATCTTTTGTATTAACCTCGCTGGAGTTGAAACACATTCTTCTTAGTAAAGTATCACAAGAATGGAGAAGGAAGAATCCAATGTACTCAATACTAATATGGAGCCAGTAGATGATCTAATACACGTCCACATAAGAGAAAATCTCAAATCAATTCAAAGTATGGGGGACAGGGAAAAAGAGAGAGGAAAGAGGAGCAAAGGGAGGGGGATGGGTGTGTTCTATACTTAATGGGCACAATGTTAGGGTATATGGCACACCTCTTGGGAGAAAGACACAATTATTAGAGTGACTCTACCTACCAAATGCAAACTTTGTAATCTATTTCTTTGTATCCTCAAATTAACCTGAGATTAAAAAATATTAATCAAACTTGAGGAGGAGGTTGTGAGAACCCCTAACTTATAGCTGGTTGGTCAGAAGTTCAGGCCACAACCTTGAACTTGAGATTGCATCTGAAGTGTGAGCCAGTTTTGTGGTTCCAGTAGTTCCCCAGCTATGGGGTCTAACACTATCTTCAGGTAGATAAGATCAGAATTGAATTGAATTAAGAGAACCTAGTTCTTGTCTGCTGCAGAGTGGATTGATTGCTGGTGGAAAGAAATCCCCACACGTTGTGGTGACCAGAGATGACTGAGTGAAGACTAGAATGCTATTTTTTTTTCCTATCTCCTATTACCTGGTAAGGAGAAAAACAAAGGGGAGTTGGGGCAAGACTTGACAGGAAAAGAATTATTTAGAAATGGTAGTTGTAACAGTTTAAGCAAGATGCAGCTTGACTTGGAAGGGAGATATTTAAAACAATTCAAGAGACCGAATTGGCTTTGACAATCTCTAGGATGTTGGGATATGAACCTTGAAGTTGTTCTCTTACCAACAGTATTGGCACATCTTATGGCAACCTGCCTCACACAACCTGCTGCGAGCTGCACCACCAGAGTGATGAGACTGCAACAGAGGGGACTCACTGTGAAAAACAGGAGGATCTGTTGAATGTTTGGGGCTGCAAGTAAGAAAATCTCCCTGCTCAAATGGACTTAAAACAATAATAAAAGTATTCCATGTAACATGTAGTCCTGAGGGAAGGTCATACACAGGCTAGCTAATTCAGCAGGTCAGTGGTGTCCAGTGCTCAGAGTTACTTTCTGGTTCTGTTCTGCCATCTGTGCTATAAGAACTTGGTTTTGTTCAGCAACCCACATAATTTGATGTTAAACAGGGATCATTAAGAAAGTTTTGAGATACACAAAAATCAAGAAATGTAAAATCTACATAGATGGAGACCAATGAAGCCCTCCCAGAGACATCAATAATCTGAGTAAGTTGAAGTTTGCACAGGTGAATCAGAAAGGATACTGTTGACTGTGTTTCTTGGAAGTGAAATAATGGACCATAACATAGTCTGTGTCAAAACTTTCATGATGACATACATATTCTTACCCGAAGATGTCCAAGGACAAAAAACAGCTCCTTTGCTCATGTTTCCTTGTCAAAAGGAGGACAGTTTTCCCAGAAACTCTCAACAAAGATCTCATCTCATACTGGCTCAATTAATACATCCATTGGCAAGGGGAATAAGGGAAACTGGCCATGGTCACATGTGGCCTTCTGGATCCTTGAGTAAAGTCTTTTGATTGAATCCAAATTTTACAGAAAAAATCCTTTTAATAAAGAATTTATAAAGTTAGGATTTGGTGAAAGGGCTACACTTGGGGATCTGGAGAACCATATGTGGCCTTGAGGCTGCAGATTTCCCACCCTCTTAAGAGCTGAATGAAGGAGAGGAAGAAAGAAACTTCATCCATCTGACTTCTGTTAGGAAGGAGAGAGGGAGACATCTGATACGCCTAGAAAGGTAAGTAGGAAGTTAGTGCATAATGAAGAAACAAATTCCTCAATTCCAGAAGGTGGAGTCCACAAGCCCCATAACCCCTGAGGTCTGGAGGCACAGACCCAGAGGGAGGCAGTAGGAATTGGTGACAGACATATTTCTAGGGACCCACTGCACTTTCTTCTGACATCTGCAAGAGCTGAGGGAAAAGCAGCTGGTTAGTGAGGCTTGGGAGGAGACCTCAAGCTCTCCAAGGTGAGGATAAAAGGAAACTGAATATGCTTTTGAGGGTTTGTATCACAGTGATAGCAAAAGGCAATGAAAATGCATTTTTCTGCCATGTTAAAACAACTCCAACAAGTCATCTGTTCCATCACTATGTGCAATTATGGCCATCCTTTGTGTGCTATGTGACCCACTTCCCACGTCTCACTTAAGCTTCTTGACAAAGAAACTCATTTCTTCTTTCCTCCCATTTTACAGGTAAGAAAACTGAGTCTTAGGAAGAAGCAAGTGCTCAGCTGAGATCACACAATCAGTGGTGGAACCAGGACTCCCCACACACATCTCTACTGCACCTATTCATAATGTGACCATTGTGCAATAGCTCAGGAAAATGCCAGAAGTGGGTTTATTTATGAGGAAGGAAAAAAGGAGACTAAATGAGAACAGAGCCTAGAAGGGGAAAGAGAAAGGGTAGAGGATCCAATCCTACTTTCCCAACTCTTTGTCCCCTACCCACCTCCGTACCACCTGGCCTTGTACCAGTTGCTGTGGGTCTTGAGCCCACGTCCACCAGAGAAGACAGATGCAAAATGCTACCAAGGGGTAGGAGGAGAATGACAAGCTATTTCTATTTTCCTGTTGCTTCCTAGAGAAACTTTAAAATTTCATTTTGTTCTCCTTTCTCTCCTAAGAAGAATAACGTAAACACACAGCCCTGCCATGTGTCTCCCCTCGCAGTCCCTTCCTCGCTCCCTCCTCCCACAGCCTCTCTCTTTATCCCTTCACACCAAACACTTTCAAAGTTAATTTCAAAAAGCTGGGAACACTTGATAGTTTTAATTAATCCTATGCCTGGGGAAATATGATTTTGTGCATCTGAGGCCTCTCAGCTTCTCTGGGTAGATAGCTTGTTCTGGATAATGCTAGCGTTTCCAATTTAGCTGTGATTATGCCACCAATGCGTTTGTTTGTTTGTTTGTTTATTACCAAAAAGAGAAGCTAATGTTGACGCGTGTGTCCTCAGGAAGGGATTACTAGTTTTTCTAATAACGTGTCCCAGTTCAGCAGCGTGTAAGGCCTTCTGTGGTGCTTTCATTGTAGCATCTTTGGAATGACCCTCTTGAGACAGGGAGGGAAGATGCTACCCCCCATGCAGAGAGGAAGAAACTGAGATTCAGAGAGGTTTAGAGATTTGGACATAGTTACATACTTAGGGGAACTGGGATGCACACCAAAGCTGACTAATTTGTAGACCAGTATTCTTTACACAACTCATTTTTCTTCCAGTGAGAATTCCAGTGAGATACTGTTCAAACCATTGCCAGGGGGGCCAGTTGGCAAGGTAGCTCAAGGTCATCTCCAAGCTGAAGGTTCTTTTGCTATTTGGGAAATAGTCATGTCTGCCATGCTGAATCTTTCAAGCTGATGAGGCACAAGACCTGTGTAACAATTACCCATCACCCTGCCTGGTCCTTTCCAGTCAGTCCAACTGGCTTCACGGCACAGCAAGAAGGCACACATCATTTTATTAAAATGCAAGAGATTCGTGGAGTGCAGCAAGCACCACTGACTAAGACATAGAAAAATAGTTCCATGCTCTTGGCAATGGTCCGATATTGTACTACATTTTACAGTAGTTCAATTTAATTTTTGTATGAGCTAGGTCTTATTTGTCTTAAAGAAACAGGAAATCCTACCCAAACTGGCTGCATCGTAACTAAAAAGTCCAGTTCTCAATCTGATATGAGATGTGGCTTGATGTAGGAGCTCAAACAATGTCACATGATTCCAATTTCCTTCATCTCTTGGTCTTCTTTAGTACTGCCTCCATTCTCAGGAAAGCTCTCCTCTTGTTTTAAAAAGATGACTGAAATGGCTCCAGACCTTATCTCCTTTCTATTTTGAATTTTTGAGAGAGGGGAAAACTTCTGGTAGCTCTGCCAGAAGAGAAATCTCTCTCATTGGCTTGGTGAAGTCATGTGCCCACCAATCCATGATGAGCTGATTGGCTTGATGAGGTCATGTATCCACCAGTCCATGATGAGCTGATTGGCTTGGTGAAGTCATGTGCCCACCAATCCATGATGAGCTGATTGGCTTGGTGAAGTCATGTACCCCCAATTCAGAATGAGCTGATTGGTGGGGACAAGGTTGTAGGCTTCAGATCTGGCTCTAGGGATGGAATCACCCTCACCCTATAGCTGGTGGAGTAGGAATGGAAAGAGGGTCCTCAGGAAAAATAACAATAAAATTATCAACAGAGGATGAATAGATGCTGGGTAGAGAGCCCCCAACCCCCAAGTAAAGTATGTCCTACTATGCCACTTCCTTTTCTTATTTTTACTTTTAAGCTAGAGTGATATAAGGATTACCTTCCTTAATAACCAAGGAAGAAAATTCTTTTCTAATTGAGTCCTCAGCCCATGGTTGGGTTTTAGATACCTGAGGTTAGTGTTCTTCTTGGATTCTTTTTATAGAATCTTCTTAATATAATCTGAACTTATACTTCCCATACCTCTGATATTAGGAATTCTAAATTCTTCAGTAAAAACAACACTTCTTTCACTTTATTTGAACCCAAAATCCTCTAAAACCCTTGTTTATTGACATTTTAGACTTTCACCTCCCCCTCTTTACTGTACTTCAGGCATTTCTAGCTGCAACTTTGCATCTTCCATCTTGTTCTAACTTGCTTCTACTTTTTTGGGTAGTCTTCTTTACCAGGTGAACATTTTTTGGCCACCTCCCTTTTTCTTTTAAATCTTAGAATCAATTTTTCCTTTCTTTCCCCACTGCCCTGTGTATATATGCTCTCTTGGAAATAGAGACACATCCTGGGGAAATTAGAATAGATATTTTCCAGCTACTGTATGTGCCACACTCTAAGGAAAAGGAAAATATACACAGAATGTCACCCACTGAGCCAATATGAAGAGCTGTGCATGCAATTATTATTGGGGCTGTGCCAAGTGCTTCAAATAAAATGTGTCTCAATCTTCTCATCAGATTTTATGAAATCAGACTGTCTCAGACTTCCTGGGAGATGATGCTACCTTCCTGGCCTGTACATTTTGTTTGTTTGTTTGTTTTGCCAGTGGCTGGATTACAGCAACACTGGAATCCTAGGAGACATGCTCTAATGAGGACAGCCTTCTGAACGCTCATCCTGGTAGGCTCTAATAAGCAGGCAGATAAGGGTCCTCTCAGTTGTTTACTCAAACACTCAATTCAAACCTCTACGATTAATTTGCCAAAAGAGTTTTTTCTCATTATTTTGATAATTTTCTTCTCAATTCAAGAGGTCTTCGGGTAGTAAGGAGGACACGGGTGTGCATGGATTTAAAGAATATTTTTTCTTAAAATGTATTGATGTTATTGAAGGAAAAATGGAAGGTGGTGGGCAAAGGCAAAGAGTGGAGACAAGACAGCAGTGGATCTGCAGATGCAATTGAGACAGGTCTTTCAGGGCATCCTCGGAGCCACTGAGCCAGTAGCTCCCTGAATTCATGTTGATTGGACTATCATTGATTTTGCAGCTCTTTATGTTGTCTGGGTGGGTAATGTCCTTCCTTCCTTCTTTCCTTCCTTCCTTCCTTCCTTCCTTCCTTCCTTCCTTCCTTCCTTCCTTCCTTCCTTCCTTCCTTCCTTCCTTCCTTCCTTCCCTCCTTCCTTCCTTCCTTTCGTTTTCTTTTGACTTAGTCTTGAACTGCATATTTCTTGATGGTGGACCTAGTATCTTATCTTGTCTTTATCCCAAAGGACTACATATAACTGAGTTGAGTCGGTTTTGATTAACGTATGAATGACTTGATAAAGGAATGAAGGAAAAATTAAATGAACAAATGAATGAATGTGAAAAGAGCCACTTGGAAAAGCTTGGTCAGTGTGATTGTCCAGTTTGAATCCTGTGTTGTGGATTACTTAAGGACCTAAAGTTGCTCTGAACTTTGATAGCTTAATGACACCTAAAAGTATCAAATGTGACAACTCTTGCTGCGAGAAGATGTACTGTAAATAATCACTTTATTTGCTTTTCCTTAAAAGTTATTTATTTCACTTAAGGGGCTTTGTGTAACTCTTCTAGCCTCCCAAGAGGACAGGGAAGTGGGACCGGGTGCTGGGATGCTTCTCTGTATAATGACTTTGCCTTGATTTGGAGGCCAAGATAGCATGGCTGTGTCATTAGTCCAGTGCTGCTTCTGTTTGTGATATTCAGGAATTCTCTGATACTTGTTTCTGAGACACCTGGTGGACATGGAGGGTCTCAGTGGTCCTCACTTGGCTAATAAGAAACTTAGCAAAGGACAGTGAGTTGTATTCGGCTGAAACAACACTGGAATCTGGGATCTCATTGCTCAGGTCCAGAGCTGTCCCCCAGCCTCTCAGTGCTTTTCCCTCTATCAGACTTGCAGAGCCTTCTTTAGGGTCCCCTGCTGGGTCTTGGGCTACCCCTTTCTGAGAGATCCAGAGGCAAAATACAACCTCCTCTGTAGTTCTTGGTCATCCAACTCTGGCAATGGATGTCTCTTGAGTGAAGATCTCACCCTTGCTCTTCCCTCCACTTCTTCCTGTAGGCAATTTATTATCATGAACTCATAGAAGCTGGGTAGTGGGAAATGAGGCCCCCAGGCGGTAGAATGGGATGATACCAATTGATACAGAAATAATTATGGATTAAACCAGAGACTCAGGAAAAACCATCAGGAGGCCTAGTGGCAAAGGGATGCTTCAGAACTATCCTGGATGACAGGAGAAGGAAGGGCCAAGTACCGGGGGCAGGATGGACCCCTGGAAATTGTTCTGAGTCTTGAAACCCTAGAGTGGAATCCTGGCTTCATTTATTATTTACTTTGGATTTTAGACAACTCAATCAACAACATTGAGCATGCATTTCTTTATCTTTAACGTAGAAATGGTACCTGTCTTACAGCGCTATTGTGGAAATTACTCAAGACAACCCTTCATTCATTCACTCAGTTAAAAACAACAACAAAAACCCCAAATACAAACAAACACAAAATCTCTACATCAGGGCTGGAGAAGTGCCTTTCATTGTCTCGGCAAGTATGAGGTGCTGTTTCACTTGAGACCTGAGTTTCTTTCTAGGAACTTTGAAGAGTGATGGTCTCCAAGGACTCCTCCATGCTAACATTTAATAATAGATGTCACCCTCCCAGAACAGCAAGCATCTGGCCATGAGAGCCAGGATTTCTGACTGAGCCCAGTGCCATATCCCTGCTGCAGGCACAGACCTGTCCCCAGAAAGCCAGCCTCCCTATTGTGCACCTGAGCTCTACCACCCAACTGGCTGTTGGGAACACCGTGCCTGTGCAGCAGTTTGGAGCCAGTTAGCATCATCTGGCATTTGCACGTGACATTTAAAGGTCACCTCTGATCCTCCTGCTGGGGAAATAGGGAGAGAAGGTGCAGCAGAGAATGTGGACTTGGATTGAATCTAATAAATTTGGGCAAGAAGCTAGGAGGCTGCAATAGCGGGTCAGTTCAGCAGGAAGGGCTTTCCTTAGCATGAGGTTGGGAGAAGCTCATGAGGAGAGACATGCCTGGGAGAAGGGGGATCTATTCAGGGTCTTGAGCACCCTCATCTCTCCACAGTGGGCATATTCGGGTGCTGGGGTTTCTGTCCTCTGAGAAGTATGGTTGGGGAGAAAAAGGTTGGTGGGAAATGCATGAAGAAAGGACTTCTGGGTCCCTCCTTAGAGATACTGCAGAGGAACACGTCCACCATATGCTTAGAGAGGTTCATTGAGTCTATTTTCTGAACAATTAGGGCCTATCATAAGATCTGACCAGCTGATACTTGATCATGCAGAAGAAGAGGAATGGATCTCTTATTTGAAATTGAGGCTGCCTTGGAAAATAGGAGATACTCGGAGCCTGTGTGAACAGGTGACCAGGGATAGGGCACTGCAGTTCTCAAAGGAGACGGTGATGCCGTGGGAGCCGAGGCAGTGCCCCGATCATGCATGGAGAGGCTCTTGGTGACCAGTGCTGTGGGGGAATGAGTGCCCTTCATGCAGCCCTGCCAGCTCTGGCCAGCTCGTCAGCTTCTCCTTTCCTCCTGAAGTCTAGGTTCTTTGATGCCCACTGCTCTCCTTCCCTCCACACCCCACAATGACCCCAGGAGTTGCTCCTTCCCCGACCATAGTCACACACTTATGCATAATGCTCTTGACACCTCCATTTAGGGGAGGGCAGCTCCTCCAGCTGTGCTTGGGGGTGAGGCACAGTAGTGATGGCAATGACCCCATTTGTCTCCTGAAAGATATTATGTGGTTCTTTGCTCTGGGGAGGAATTCACTTCCTTTCCATCTTTTGTATGAAGCCTGTCTATTGTCAATCTGTGGTCCACCATATAAAAAAATGTGGAATATTAAATAAAAGACTAGTATTGATTCCCTCCCTCCCTTCTTTCCCAACCTCTCAGGGCTTCCCTGCATGTCTGAGGTGTGCCCAGGATGCTCAGAAATAGGTCACCAGCTGAGCAGGGATGATTCATGGAGACCCTCATTCCTTCGACTTTTCTCCTGCCCCATGTCATTACCCACAAGGCCGCATCATTCCCACCTTTGAGGACCCTTCCACTGTGTCTCTAGGAATCCCCTGATAACACGCAGCTCCCCGGGGAGGGTTGAAATGGCATTAAGCTAAAAGCACATTAAGCTGCTGTCAGTTTAGCCAGGACATTTTGGCGGGGATTAATTTATCAGGACTCTTTCAGATGTGACACCTAGTGGAGAGGGATTTGGATTTAGGAGAGGAGTCTGGTGGCAGGGACAGAAGGAGAAACAGACAGGAGGTGCCCTAGGAGGGAAAGCTGGGCTGCATGGGGCTGAGGTGGTGCTGATGGGGAGGGTGGCAGTGCTGGGTTAGATTAGTTAGGAGGGACAGTGGGTGAAGTTTGCACCTGCTGGGCATAGAGGTGGGGAAGGCTGCCAAAGGCTCCAGGGCCTGGCCAGGCCTGGCCTGCAACTGAGCTGGGCACTCCTTTAGCTTGGACAGTACAGATGCCTCCTTCCTGGTGTCTTGGGACCTCAGAGCCACTTGAGTAGCGCTTGACTGTTTATAGACAAACGGTCTATAAAACCAGTGTGTGGTGCCCCATGATCGCATTAATGTACACGGCTATGATTTAATAATAATAATTTAAAAAAAGCCCTCATCCAGATGGTTTCACAACAGAATTCTATCAAACCTTCAAAGAAGAGCTTATACCCATACTGCAGAAATTATTCCAAAATATTGAGGAGGGGTGGCAGCCAGCCCCGTCTTCCGTCCTTTGTTCAGGGCTTTTCCTCTGATCTGTGACATGCTTTGTGCACCCTTATTTCTACAGGCTGATATCTGCAGGGACTTAGCCGGGCTTCTCTCTCACCTTCCTAATGCATCGCCCAATCCCCGGGCTGTTCCCTTAGGGCGAGAGATTTTTCAAAAACAGAAACAAAGAGCCTGGAGCCTGAGCTGTCGTTAGCCTTGGCCCCTCCATGGGGGCATTAGCGACACAACTCTGAGGCAGCAGCCTTCGTGGTATTACACAGAGATCATCTGACGGATGGAATTTAAAGGAGAGCCCTGTGTTTTAAAACCTGCAGGAGGAGAAGGCCAGGGAATGAGGGTGATGTTTCCTGATTGCTGTGGAAGCTGTGGGAGCTGTAGGCACATCTTGTCCTCTGCTGCCTGGTGCAGGTGGTGGCACGGATGTGGCCACCTCGGCTCTGCAGATCACACTCACAGAGGTTTAGTGACTGGCCCAACAGGGCAGGGAGGGGGATTTCTGATTTCCAAGCCAGGGCTATCCAGCTTTGGAGGGAAGGAATGAATGGGAAAAGAGCAACCTGGAGGGAGAAAGAGAGTAGAAGGCTATATCTTGGGAGTTAGTCCCTCTGTCACACTTTGGTGCATGTTTACAGGGACAATGCAGATGAGATAGGGTGGAGATATGGGGTGCATTCCAGAGGAGCTGATGAGTACTCCAGGTCAGGAGCAGGTGCAGGCAGCTTGCATCACCAATCTGGGCTTTTGCTGAGACTCGGGGCTCTTGCACTGATACTGACCAGAAATGAAATGACATGGACAGGATTGTGTCTCTCTGTGGCAAGCCTGAAGGGCTACCTGTGGTGTTGGGAGGGGAGCTGGAGGGACAATGAGGCCCAGGGTTCCTGAGACCTGGCTGAACTCATTGAGTGACCAGAGTGGCCTCTAGACCCTTGGACCCTTCCCGGCTCTGCTTCATTCTTTGGCCCAACTTCCTCTTAAAAAGGGAAGTGAGCCCCCTGCCAAGACAGTCTAGGTAGACAGAACTTTCTACCCATGGGTAAAGAGGCAGGAACTCACTTTCGAGGTTCTAGTCCCACAGACTGGACATACCAGTCTCTGGAAGCAGAAACCTCACACAACATCCCCAAATACCACCCATTTCCCACACTGCAGCTCTCCACATGCTCCTCCCTCTTCTCTGCTTTTATTTCTAGAAAGTGAAGAAAAAAAAATCAAGTGACATCAAGTTGATGGGTCGAAGTCAGTAATTACTTGTTGAATTCAATGGAATGATTGGGCACTTACACAGTTTGAGGCGCTAACACACAAACATAATGTGCCCTTCCTGCCAGGAGAGAAAATTAAAACATGTAGAGGTAATAACAACCAAACAATGTTGTGACAATGACAGTGTTGAGGAAGATGACAGTGCTTTTCTTTGTACAGTGCTTCATGGTATAAAATATGCCCATATTTTACATAATTCTACCTTTTGAGTGAATTGACCATAAATGCACTAATGTGCACATAATTTGCATGACTGTCCCCATTTGACAGATGAGGAAACTGACATTCAGTAGAGTTAAGCATCAGCCTTGCATCATAATGAACAGTTAAGACCAGAACTGGAACCGAGGTCTTCTGTCTTATGATCTAGAAGAATGACTATCCAGTGTTCACTTTATTGTGACCATGGCAGGCCTGTCTGTCCCCCTTCCCTGGCCCTGCTGCTCCCAGCATTGCCTGTTAACAGTCCCAGTTTCTAGACTCAGCTTCACTCAGTCTCTGAGCTATTCTGGGCCACACAGAAGTGTGTTCCTTTTAGCCTGTTGGTCTGTGGGGAACTGGTTCTTGCTGGCACAAGCAGTGACTGGTGAGTGCCCAGGACTCCTTCATCCTACCCGGTCACAGCTCTCCATGATACACTGTTTTAAAATATGGACTTTCTTATCATTTGGGTTATGGTGAGAGACCAATACATCAGTAGCTGACTGCCATTGAGAAGACAGTTTAGATCCCAAGAGAAGAGGGTACACCATGCCATGGCGGCCACACAGCATTAGGGTGGCTAGTAGGCAGAGGGAGGAGGGGGAATTGTGGACAGAAGGTTTACTGTGGTTTGCACACAAAGACATGGACATGGAAGGGTGAGCAGGCTTAGCGTTGGCTGGTTTAAATATCTTCATAGGGTCAGAGGGGCTGTCCCTAGTTGTCTAGTGATAGCAGGGAACAGTGGTCCTGAGGGTGAGGGTAAAGGAGACAATGCTTTGTGCTGGGCAGGCATGGGTTGGCTTCATTTGAAAGGCATGCTCCCGGGTGAGTTATTTATTAAGTCCAGAAACTGACTAACCCTGAGCTAGCTGTCCCTCTGGGGTCCACAAGGTTCTGGAGGTCAAATGTTACAATAGAGTAAGTAAAAGATACTACATGGGTGGAGGAACTGTAATCGATTGGACCTCACCTATGGTGCATATTGCAAGGGTACGTGTCAGATCTATTAAGAGCGGAGTATAAATGTCTTAGCACAATAATTAAGTGAGGTGAAGGCTATGTTAACCAGTTTGATATAAGCCTTCCAAATGGTATAGAAAATCAGCACATTGTACCCCATAAATGCATTAATGTACACAGTTATGATTTCATAAAAAAATTGTTAAGAGAAAAACAAAAAGATAGTACGTGGCCACCGTCTCTGGCTGTGCTGCTTTCTTTGCTCAGCACTCCTGCACCTGCTTGACTCACCTCCTTCCTGTTGCTCTCAGTCAGCCCTGCGCATCTAACACTATCATTCCCTCGCCCTGCTCATCCTGAGCCCAGCCCCACCAAGGCATCTGCCCCTCTCCACTGTGAGCTCAGGTCCTAAGACAGCTTCCTATTAAAAAGGAATTTCCTTTGGGCTGATGCCCCAGTAGAGAAATAGGGGCGAGGGAGAGGAAGCTGTGCAGGGGAGACATGTCACCTGAGTCATCTGAGCAAGGATCACCTTACCTCCACAGTGCTGGTTATTCATACTCAGAATTCTTATCCATTCATTAGTGTGCCAAGCACTGTCTACTGACAGGTTAATTACACAGTTCTGGGTAATTAGAAAGTAAATATATATTAAGAGGACACTATTGTCAAGATAAAAACCGTGCATTAAGAAAGCTCTCTTGCATGGCCAATTCCACCGTCATCTTTTCAACCCGAAGAGATTCCCCGTCCCCCCCCGCCCCCCCATTGCTGCTTCCTCCTCTGCTGTTTCCTGTAGCTAAGAAGTATTTAGTTCTGGCTTCCATGCACCTGCTGTGCCTTCCCCCTTGGTCATACACCTCGCTGGTCCAATTTGGAGCCCTGCTTCTATTCTGGGTTAGTATCCTGAGCATCAAACCCCTCACATGTGAGGTTTACAGTTCTGTGCAGTCCAGAAAGGTTTAGGAGAATTTGCTGCCTTCTCTGGGGCTGGAGGAGGTAGAGGGAAGTGGGACAGGAAAGAAGACCACTTTGAGCAAAAATTCCACTTCTTCTATTGCTACATGGTTATGTGAACATGGGGGAGCCCTGCAGACCAGCAGTTCTCAACCTGTGGGTCGCTACCCACAGGAACTGTATTAAAGGGCTGCGGCATTAGGAAGGTTGAGAACCACTGCTCCAGACTGTTCTAATGGAACATGAGAAAGCTGCCCAACTACAGTGACCCCTAGGAGGCAGAGACCCATTTATTTATTAGTCCTAACCGCAAGGCAATACGGAATTGGTCTCTGCAGCCTTTTTCACGCTTTCTCTCTGGGGGACAGCTACCTTCCAGCCTCTAGGACCTGGGACATTGAACATACAGGGAAAGACCCCACAGACCTGGCCGGGCCCTCCTACACTCCTGATTGAGGGTTTGAACAACAACAATGATATAAATAAAGCTTATTCTCTAACAGTGTAATGAATGACTACCCCCACCCCTACAGAGAGGAAGCTGTGGGTTGCTGTCATCCAGGAGCACCCCTTACCAGGAGAATATTCTAGGGAGTGAACATTTCTGCATGGTCTTAAATGACTTGGTTGGAGTTGTTTTAGATTCAGAGTCTGTTTTTTGCCTGGGACGCCATGCCCTGGTTTGCTATAGTGCAGGGGCTATTTGGTACCCTCTGTTAAGCTTTCCAGTTTCTTCTATGAGCCATGAAATGTGAACGTTTGGCTCAAAACTCAAATTTGGCTATGTCTACATCTTTACTTTTCTTCTGGTGCTAGCATGCCTAGGGGATTAAAGAAAGCCAGCAAAACCCCAGGTGGAGCGGCCATCTCTCTCTTCTTCCTTCCTGGAGTTCACCCAGAGCTTGCTGAGAACCGACTAGAGCCAAGTCAGGGCTGGGCTGGGTGTCAAGTTCACAGCTCTAAACTGACCCATCTCTGCCTTCAGGGAGCTCTGACCGGATGGAGAGGTGGATAAAGAGGCTGTTACTAGTGGAAGCTGATATCTGGAAGCAAAGAGTGTTGAAAGGGTAGATGGAAACAACTTCTGACATTGCCTTATCTGCAAACGCTTAAATGAAGAGTTGAAATTTGCCCTGTGCCATAACTGACATGCTTAAGGTCACGACAGCTGGCGGAACCAGGCCTGACAGCCAGGGCTTCTGACTCATGGGTTGAGGCAGCTGCTGCAGAACTCAGTTAAATCCTAGTCTGAATTCTGGAATGTGGACACCCCTGCCAGTTGGCTATCATGGGGCCAGAGCTCCACTAGGGGTCAGAGGTCAGTTAGCAGTGAGAAGGGGCTAGGAATACAGAGAAGGAAAAACCCAGGACATAAGCATTGGGCAGTGAGGGTCAGGGAGCGTGCAATGATCCAGGGCCAGCCTGCAGGGCTGGAGGTGGAGGAACTGGACAGTGTTTGGTCTCTTGGCTGCTCTCTGAGGTTTGGTTACCACAAGGTACCTTATAGTCAGGCTTTTCCAGAGCTTTACCTGTTTGTCAAAACATACCTGGATGGAATGGGAGTGGGATGGGGTGGACCTGACTTGGCATGGCTAGCCCGCTGGGAGCTCTGCCGCCCATTCCCGCTGTGGGGAGGGCCAGCCCCGGCTCCCTTGTCTTCTCCTACCATCAGGACCCTGGGAGCTCACGAGGCCCACCGCTCCCTCCAGCACCTCCCTGTTTGGGGAACTGTCCTCCAAGCTTCCCTTACTTCAGCACGGTCAGGATTTCTCCAGATGTGAACTGATGCTCTCTTAAGCAGCCTGGCTTCCTGGTGGCCTTCCTGACATGATATTAACAGAGAAAACAGCAAAATGCATCCCTGGAGCCGAGGAACATTGATTTCTTGTTTAGGCCCCTTAGCTAAGCATCAACAACAGATGTGGCAGGTTTGATTAGGTTTTTCCACAAGGGGGTTCAGGCCGGGGAGGAGGGAGTGATCAGGACAGAGGGTAGAGTGGTCAGAATTCTTTAAATCATAGTTTTGAAATGGAAGTGGAAGGTGAGGAGGAAGAGGGTTCAGAGCTGCCAGGGTTGGGTGGAGAGGGGCTTCTCTCTCTTTCTCTTCAGAGAAGATCAATGGGAAAGTTAAGGAGCTAAGTTAAACAAGCTTAGGACCCCAGGATCTTGAGTGCCCCATTCCCCAAAAGAGGAGTTATAAGTTTTTTTCAAGGGAAATTATTAGCATGCTTCCATTTTGAACTGCTTCCAAAACTCTGTTGGTCTCACCCTCTGACATGGGCTTCCAGATCATATTCCCACCAACCCTCAGAGTTGATCCTTCATAACCAGCCAGCACTGATCTTCCCTGTAACAAAAGCTTTCCCTTTAAACAAAGAAAATATGATGGCTCGGAAATACCCACTGGAGACTTCCACCCAATTAAAACTTTTCCTCCAGTTAGGTAGAGCTCAACTTGCTCTCCATCAAAAACCCCTTAATTACCATGGAATACATTCCTTTCTCTGGCACCATAAATAAAGCATTTTCCACAAAAGAATAATATTTATATCATCACCAGGAATAGAAAAAGAAACCCACCAAATGAAAGATGCTTGTAGTAATCAGAAATGCCATTTCTATTGTAGTTCTTAAACCTCTTAATGCAGCAACACACCAGCCCCATCCCCCCCCGGCTCAGCTCTATTTAAATATACATCTCTCTCTCTCTGTGTACATCTCACTCGCTGAATATATAGAGATAGATAGATATATGTTATCTCTTTAAAATATTAAAATAAATTACATCTTTGCACAGAATACAGACATTAATTCTGTTTCCAGGAGATTTGTCAAATCACTGGCCTGTGTTTGCATAACAAGCTCTTTGGTTATGCTGTGCAGAATATAAATTACTATGTCGTCAGCTCTGGATGAAAATCACCAGATTTTCAGCAGTGTCACTTCCATTGATTAAGATGAGCTTTATGTGATGTGTCCAGGTAATGTCTGTAGGTAGCTGGCTCTTCCTTGAAGTAGCTGTAAAGACCTGGGGCCAAGAGTCATATTGTGGTTACAAAGCTGCCTTCTTTTCCTCTTTTAGGGAGCAGGATTCCTTTCTTTAACCCCTTTCCCCATGGTACATACACTTACTCTTCCACCCCAACACATAGCTTCTGTTCTGGGCTTGGATTTATTTGGTGGAACAGTGGACAACTTCCTGCTAGATTTGGGACAAAACTTTTTTTTTTTTTTGCAGTTTTTGGCCAGGGCTGGGTTTGAACCTGCCACCTCCTGTATATGGGGCCGGTACCCTACTCCTTTAAGCCACAGGCGCCACTCTGGGACAAAGCATTTTAATGCATTGGGATACCCTGAGGTTTAAGGGATAGACTCAAACAGGCTCACTAACCCCAAATCCCCAGGAAACAGGATTTGTTCTGTTGCTATATATAGTAAACAAGTTTTCTAATAATAGCTAATATGTCTTGAATGCCTGGCATGTGCCAGACACTAGGGCAGGAGCTTTGCACATATCGTGTTATTCACTCTAACAGCTGTGTGATAGGAATTATTATTATTTCCTCATTAGAGATCAGCTAACTAAGAGAGAGAAGAAAACTTAGGAAGCATGCCCAAGGATCACAGACAGGAAGCTGCCGATAAGGAACTTGAACCCAGGTCTGTCTGAGTCAAGAGTCCAGGCTTTTAATAGCCTCACAACGCTATGCTGTGTTCTGAAACCTGCATCTCTGAGGGCAGCATAAGGCGTCCCACCCAGGGCTCCAAAGGGACCTGATGCACTTAGTGGTTAATGCCTGGCTGTTCTTATGGGTTTAGATAGGAAGAATGGAAGAGAGAATTCTCAAAAAAATTCACCTACTTGGTATGGAAATTTAAAAAAAGAACTAGAAGTGTCTAGTCTTTTTCCCTCTCCACTGCCTTTGTTCATCAAAATTTATATTGCAATTGCTTTAACCTTCATGAAATTTGGAGCTGAAAGAGCCTCTTGTTAACTGGTCTACAAGCTGAGCCAATTTTATACAGGAGGACACTGAGGTCCAGGTAAGGGAAGTGACATATGCAGGGTGACTGAGTTTGGGACACAGCCAAGGTTGGTCCCAGTTTTCTGCTTCCCACAGTCCAGAAAGACTTCTTCTAGGCTGGCTCAGAATGGCACAGAACTAGGCCAGGACAAGCATCTGGAGTCACACTGAGGGACGCAGTGGGCTTGGGGCTGGAGAAGGACACAGCCAGCCCAGGCCTCAATGGACGTCACAGCTTTGCAAATGATGTGGTGAGTTTGGGCTGCTCACCCGGGTTCCCAGATGGTCAGGTCCATATGTGATTATAAGGTGCTTTGTTGCAATTGTAGTATTCTCCCATGATCATTTACAGTTGTAAAATACCACCAGAGCTGTTTTCACAAAGCTATAAAATTCGCCCCTGCTCTGTTTCCTTTGTGAAATGTTCAGTTCAGCAAGATCAAAGGCCAATGGATAGACTAAAATGGAACTCAGCTTTAAGCCATTCTTCTTCCAGTCTGGCTATTTCTCCATGCAAATTACATTTATATCAAAAACATTCTGTCTATAATTTTCATGACAATACATAAAATTCATCTCTTAGTAGAACAGACAGAGGAAAACTTCTGGGGTTTCTCTTCAGTGTTCACTGTACCCTTTGTTCCAGGGAGCCCAATTGTCGCCTGAATAACAGCAATAGGAACAACAATCAAAATACTTTGCTTTTATTTTCCCATTTAGCAGCAGGACTAGATTGAGCTGACACCACATGTGTCCAAATGGGTCTGGGAAATCCTCAAACAGATGGCTTTTAGGGGTTTTCTGCTACTGAGAAAGAGAATAGACTTTGGAATTACCAAGATATGGTGTGGTAGAGGCTCTTGGTTGCATCTTCATATTTTTACTTTCCTGTGTGTAGTAACAGAGCCTAGTTGTTAATGGGACACGTACAAGACTACATTTCCCAGAATTCCTTGTGACTAAGACCAGGTGTTTAAAGTTTTAGCCAGTGAGCTGCATGAGGAAGTCCAGAATGGGGCTTCCAAGAAGTCTCTTAAAAAGGAAGGGCAGCGTCTCTCTTCTTCCCTGTTCTGCTTGGTTCCTTTGGATCATAAAGGCGATGATTGGAAGTTTGGTAGTTTTTAGAACCATGAAGATGAGGACCATATCTTAGAGACAGCAGAAGAAAACCAGAAGGAGTTTCATCTTGGAAGCTATAAATCTGTCGTGATACCCTCTGACGGCTGCCTCTGGGTTTCCTATGCTTGAGAGAAATAAAACTCTATCATGAAACATCACCCTTTTCCAGGTCTTTTTAAATCTAAGCTAGCTGGGTGCGGTGGCTCAGGACTATAATCCTAGCACTCTGGGAGGCCGAGGCAAGTGCATTGCTTGAGCTCAGGAGCTCGAGACCAGCCTGAGCAAGAGTGAGACCCCTGTCTCTACTAAAAGTAGAAAAATACTAGCCAGACTCTGTGGCAGGTGCCTGTAATCCCAGCTACTTGGGAGACTGAGGCAAGAGGATCACTTAAGCCCAGGAGTTTGAAGTTGTTGTGAGCTATGATGACGCCATGGCACGCTACCCAGGGTGACAGAGACTCTGTCTCAAAAACAAATAATTAAACAAAAATAAATAAATCTAAGCTGAACTTGATCCTGGGTTTAAATATTGTCTTTTAATCTGAGTTTCCATTTCCTTATTATGAGACTTACAGGTTTCTACTTTTAGGTTTCCGTGTTATTCTGAAAGTTAGCATTTAATAAATGTCGAGTGTTGCTGCTTTCTCCCCCATAATATTTTCAGTGTTACGTGTATAAATAGCTAGTTATAGAAACATGCAACAGGGATGTTTAGAACCATCAAAAGGTGAACTATATGGATAAATTACAGAGTCTCATTGCTCAATTCAGTTGGATGTAGGTAAAAGGGCTGGTGAGACTTTTAGCTCCTGTCTCACTGGAAGGTCTCCAGCGTGTATCCCTGGTGTAAGCTATCGCTCTTTTTACAGGTGCTCTGTTTAATAAGGAAATATGGACCTTACTGCATGTTTTCTTCGGGTATTACATTTATAAAAAAGGCTTAGCTTTGCTCCACTCAACCTCCTGGTAACAACATTCTTAAAGTCACACAATCTTTACTTGCAGACACTTCTCTGAATTTATGTTTTCTCTCTTGCTTGATCTACTTCTGCTGACCTGGGAAATTTCCTACTTGGAAGTTCTTCCTAGTCAGAATATCTCTTGACTAAATTTGCAGCTCTTTCTTCTAGAATCTTTCTAACTTACCATTTGCCCCTGGCATCTCTGTCCTGACTTACTCAGTTCATATCCAGTTTACTTAACATACTAGACTTTTAAATTTAGGTATAGTATCCATTTGCACAGCACTCTGTTTTATATTTACATACTATGTATAATCTCATTGCATTTTTACACTAACCTTGTTTGGCAGATGAAGTGGGCATAGCTATTTTCATCTTTGGAATGAAGAGATTCTGCCTCGGAGGAATCAGAGCCCTGTATAAGATCTCATGGGTTGCTCCTGATGGGGTTGGACACTGAACTCATCCTCAGCCTTCCAGTCCTCTGTTCTTTACATTACGTACCAAAATTCCCTCCCCAAATTTGAAAACCACTCATGTAGGCTGCCAATCCATCAGGTCTCACTTTCTGTTATGATTGCTGCTGCCTCTTCCAGACAGAGATTCATTCTGATCCACGTGTATTTTTTGAGGATGAAGGATTTGTCACATTTCATATTTCAATAACATTTTTATATTTTTCCGAGTGCTTTCTTATACATTATCTTATTTGATAGCCACTGTATGTCTATGAAATAGGTAACACAGGCATTTATTTTTCTCCCATTCTACATGTGAGGAAATGAATGCCTGAATAATCTAAGTGATGAGCTCAAGATCACAGAGAAAATTAGTGACAGAATTGGGACTGTGTCCTGTGATTGGAGAATTACCTTTTCAAAGGAAGGATATGGAAAGTAGTCCCTTTTGATTACCCAGACCCAATTCTATAATGAGTACTGGGTCAGACCACGTGACTCCATGCCTCTCATCCTCCCTTTCAAAGTCCCTGGGGAAGAAGGCATCTCCTACACCCTCCCACCTACCATTTTCAAGTCAATCTATCTGTTACTTACTGAAACACTTGTACCTTGAGTTCAACACTCTTTCAAATACTGTAGGGGCATGGTTCAGTAGGGAAGGCCAGATGATTATCAATACAGAGATGACCCTGTCAAGAGCAGAATAGAGGCTTCCTAAGGTTAGCACTATGGAAGCTCACAGGCATGAGGTCACAGTATGAAACCACCTGCCCTCAGAGAAGGCTTCTGGGCTCTGGAGTCAGTACAGGGTCACAGATTGTCAGCACACACAGAACTGAGTCTCAGCCCCATCATTAACTCTCTCAGTGGCCTTGGGTCCATCACTTGACCTCCTTAGATCTCAGTTTCTGCATCTTCACCAGGAGAAGTTTGAACTATCTTTGAAGTGCCTATAGCTGCTCACTAGGGTGGTGGTAAATACCACAGGTCTGGTGCCTTAAACAACAGAAATCTATTTCAGGATTCTGGGAGCTGAAAGTCCAAATTCAAGGTGTCAGCAAGGTCAGTTTCTCCTAAGGCCCCTCTCCTGGGTTTGTGGCTGGCCGCCTTCTTCTCTTAGTTTTCACGTGGTCTTTCCTCTCTACCTGTCTGTGTCCTGATTTTTTCTTCTTCTACGGACAAGTCATATTGGATTAGGACCTACCAGACTAACCTCATTTCAATTGAATTACCTCTTTAAGAACTCTACTTACTAAATGCAGAATACAAATGCCTACATACAGTAACTAAGAAAATGCCATGAAGGCAAGGTTGAACAGTTGGATGAGAATATTTCAGACTGTATATGAAACCAGCACATTGTACCCCTTGATTGCACTAACGTACACAGCTATGATTTAACAATAAAAAAAATTTAAAAAAAGAACTCTACTTCTAAATATAGTTATGTTTTGAGGTACTGGGGATTAGGACTTTAACATAGGAATTCTCTGGGGGGTGGGCACACAATTCAGCCCATAACACTGCTCACATTGGGTTGATCATTAGAATTACTCAGGAAGCTTTGAAAAGAAAATTTTCTGAACTTCAAACCAAATTTCTAAGAACCACCAGAGAAGGAGCCCTAGCCTTGACTATTTTAAGAAGTCCCCATGGGCTGGCCAAGCTTGGCCATGTCTAGGACCATCTGGACTAGGGGACCTCCAAAAGCCCTTCCTCTTTAATGATCTTTGTCCTATCTGGGAGGGGAGAAGCGTTTTTGTTTGAGAGATGTCTTGGGGACTTGGGAGTCACAGTCTGGGAAGGGGCTGTTCACGGGCTCTCCTAACGGACTTCCAACTGCTCTTTGATGTACAGAGGGACTGAGGCAGATATGGGAGAAAGCTACCCCTCCCTGCCTCTCATCCCCAGGACCACAAGAGCTTCCATTTGATTTCTTTCTGTGTGGAGCAAGTGGTGCTCCTGAGTATCATTGTATTTGGGTGAGAGATTCTGAACTTGGGACTTATAATGGTTAATATTCTGAGTCAACTTGACCAATCTAAGGGATTCCCACATAGCTGGTAAAATATTATTTCTGGGGGTGTCAGGGTATTCAGGAAGAGATTAGCATTTGAATTGGTAAACTGAGTAAAAATGTTCCCCTCCTTCCATGTGGTCAGGCATCGTCTGATCACTGAGGTACCAAATAGAACTAAAAGACAGAGGAAGAGCAAATTCTCTCTCTCTGTTTGAGATGGGACATTTATCTTTTGCCTGAAAACATGCACACTGGTACTCCTGGGCCTCATACCTTTGGATATGAACTGTTATACCTCCAGCTTTCCTGGTTCTGCAGCTTATAGGGAGAGTAAGACTGATGGAAAGACTTCTCAGTCTCCATAATCACATGAGCCAATTCCCATAGTAAATCTCTCTCTCTATCTCGTACACCCCTGCCCCTTTCTAGAATATAACACTTTTCCTAGAACAAGTTCATGAACTTAATTGTCAGACTTTGTACAGGAACATCTCTGATGGCCATTCCAGAGAAAGAGTTCTAAAATTGCTTTGAACGGTGGCCTAGTCCCTGGCATAGTCAGTGCATAGCTTCCCGAAGGGGGTACTTTGAAGGTGACTGTAGTGATACTCAGCAATGAGGTGTGTAGCACTTTTTCTAGGATGAGTCCTAGGGCCAATGCCATTTGATTTTTTAAAGGGAGGAATGATGCTGACTTGTCAGGGGCCCATATTCATTTTCTAGTTGCTAGGCCAAAGGTTTCTCCCTCAAATTGTATACCTAACTTGGTGTTAAGCCAGAAATACCAGAAATGGCCAAATATTCCAATTTATGTTCCACTTTGCACATCACCTTTGGCCCAGCAATAGTAACAGATAATATTTGCATTGGATAAATCACTTTTTAAGACAAATAAATGATCTACTTACACAGTCAGCTCACAAAATTAAGAGCTAGGTTTATTTGTCATTTCCACGTTCGACATCAATTCTATCTTCCAGATGGGAAATCCATAGGTCAGAGGTTAATGCAATGCCTTGAAAATATTTGGCTCTCAATGAAAATCCAAAGAAATTGAGGTACGAGAAGAGGGGAAATGAGGCAGGTCGTAGAGTTAGGGGGCAAGCACACAGAATTTGTCTTAAAAGTGTTCTCTTGTTTTTCCCCGTGTTGGCCTTTTTTTCTGCAACTGGGTCATAGATTCCTTGAGGGTAGCCACCATGCCTGGGACATCTGTATGCCTAGTGGCACTTTTGTGCCACTGACACAGAGCAAATAAGCAATATGCATGCTTGATGGGCTATGTGGAAGAGTGTCCAGGGTCAAGGTGGTGGTCCTGAGAAAATGAGCAGCTCTGTGTCTGGGAGATGTTGCTATTCTTGCTGATCATGTAACTCAGACATCACAATATAGCTGTGGAGGTGAAGCAATATGATGGAAGGAGTCTAATGTGTTTCCATCCCCCCGGCCCCCTCTATGCCGTGTGAGCATTTCCGAGGAGCTCAAGGGAGCTGGTTATAGTTTAATTTTATTTCCTTTAATTTTATGAGCAAGAACCCCTGGGTTGATCAACATGAAAGAAAATGATAATTTGCACAGTTTTTCTTCTTCCCTGTGTACTCCTTGGTTGTTTACCCAAGAAGAAAGTGTCTTCCTTGCAAGGTGCATTTTCTACTCAGCACATATTCCATGATTAACTTTGCTTTATTTATTTATTTATTATTAACACTCCTTTAGTGTTTCATGCTTTGTTTTGAGGTAGTTCTCTTCTCTGTCTCTTTGTGAATTTAATCTCACTGTGGGTCATTCATTTTGGGCTTCTCTTTTTTAAGGGTAGAGATTATATCCATTTCATTAATAGTGCTGTTATGACTGACTGACTGTGCCTTCTCAAAATTCATATGTAGAAATCCTGACACCCTAAGGTGATGGTATTAAGAGGTATTTGGGCTGTGACCAGGTCACAGATATGGGGCCCTCATGGACAGGATTAGTGCCCTTTTAGAAAAGGCCCTTGGGAGCTTGTTTGCCGCTCCTGTTGTTTGAAGGTACAGTGAACAGCACCATCTGTGAACTACAGGAACATGTTGTCACTAGACACCAAATCTATCGGTGCCCTGATCTTGGACTTCCCAACCTGTAGAACTGTAAGCAATATATTTCTGGCATTTATAAGACCCTCAGTTCAGTGTGTTTTGTGAGAGCATCCCTCATGGACTAAGGAAAGTACCTTGCATTTGTACTGGCTATTCCTGGAGTCATGAGCCCTGCTTTCAATACCTGATATGTCTTAGATGGTTATTTTTCTTCTTCACCTAAGACTCCGGCCTCCTCAACCCCTTGCCTTAGTTGACAACCAGGTGTCCTATGGGATGGTAACCCCTGTTTCAGGTGGCCTACTCAGCATTCCCATAGAAACAATACCTCCCTTCCCCACTGTCCTCCCTTCCCACAGACAAGCAAAGAGCAAAGAAAATGGACCTTGGGGTCAAGCAGCCCTGAAACTGACCTCTGGCTCTGCCACTAAAACTGATGGAAAAACCACTTTCCTGCCCAGTCTCAGTATTTTTGGTTATAAAATGAGAAGTACATTTTTATGTTTTTTAGGTTTTCTTTTTTCAGGTTGTGGTCGGGAGTAGGGAATGAGGAAACAGAAAAGTCACCTAGTACCATGCATAGTAAGCCTCAAAAAATGTTGCTTAGCTGTTCCTGGACTTAGTAATTTATTTCTTGGCCTGGTGCGGTGGTTCATGCCTATAATCCTAGCACTCTGGGAGGCCAAGGCAGATAAATTGCCTAAACTCAGAAGTTCGAGACCAGCCTGAGCCAGAGCAAGTCCCTGTCTCTACTAAAAATATAAAAACTAGCAGGGTGCTGTAGGGGGCACCTATAGTCCCAGCTTCTCTGGAGGCTGAGGCAAGAGGATCACATGAGCCCAAGAGTTTGAGGTTTCTGTGAGCCGTAATGACGCCATGGCACTCTACCCAGAGCAACTGAATGACACTCTGTCTCTCCCTCTCTCCCCCAAAGTAATTTATTTCTTATACTGTCTTTCTTCTCTTTCAGCTCCCAGCAGATGTATCTTCTCTCCTTTTTCTCATTTCAACTGTGCCTCAAAATATGAGTCAAATTATAGTAAAAGATGCATGCCCAGGTTGCAGCACTAAGTAACATTTTGGGGGGAAACAGTGCCCACATTTGGGGATTTGAAGTTCTGACCGAAAAATGCGTTTAGATCTCTGCAGAACCTTCTGCCGCCTTCCTCTTTTCTAATTAAATCTACTTTTCTTTAAGCACCGGAATCCGGGATGAATCAGAAATGCTGCTCCTTGTTCTGTGGTATTATTTTTTTTCTGTTTTAATTACTAGTATTGCAATAGTATTTTTCCTGCCGTTTTTCTTTGCAAATATATGTTATTTCAGTTACATTATGGTTTAAATAGGCTTTTGAGTGGGAGCCAGGGAACCTAACCATCATTTTCAATATGGTTTCTGTGGGCAAATGGAATATGCACTTCCAAACAACCTTCTGAAACATAACTGTGCAGAACCCAGCCTGTTTATGAGTTGAAGGTGGTCTCCTTAGTTTTATTTTCTGAAAGCAATTTCATACTATTTACTGTGTTCCTTTGAGCTGGTATGTTAGGCCCTCAGGGCAGGACTCTGTGGCTCAGAGAAGTTAGGGCAGTAGAAATAGGTCATATGTCAGAGCAGGGCCCAGGACTTTCAGTCTCCAGATTCTCAGGCCACTGCTATTTCCTCAGCCTAGAGGTTTTTTAAAGTAGTGTCTGCTGGGGAGGTTTATGTATTATACATGGAGCTACTTGCCTAGCTTCAGTAGGTGATCTGCTATGCCTGACCTCTAAGACTGTCCCTCCCCCCACCTGCTTGTCCGTTGCACGTACAATATGTCCCATTTGGAGGAAGTGTGTCCATTGGTAATGCTGTGAGGTGAGCACGGGGGCTGTGAAGTTGAGTGTGGGGCAGAGAAGATGAACACTCCCCCTCCCACCAGGCCATATTACTTGCTGCAGCAAACACCAAGCTGTGTTGATTCACTTAGTGAACAGATAAATACCTGCCCAGGGCCAATCATGTCACTGTGGTGGGTGCTACATCACACAACAGCAAACACACGCAAAAGAGGCCCCTGCTTTCACAGGGTTTACAGTCTAATGGGAGCGACATCTCAACAAAGCAGCTGCACAAAGATAGCAGGCACCGGGACAGAACGTGGCTGGTGGAAGTAGGTTGGTGGATGCGGTACAGGGGAGGGTGCCATGAGAGTCTCTCCTACTGAGATCTGAGTTTTTCTTTATTTAAAATCAATCAGATGGACACTATGTGCTCAGCCCTGTGCCCGGTGAATAAGACGTAATCTTGACCTACAAAGATTTGACCATGGAGTGATAGGGGCAGGTAAAAACAGCCTCAAAATTTTGAGATTAAATAATAAACATTTGTTAGCTCTCCTAATTCTAAGGGTCAGCTAGGTGATTCTTCTGACGTGGGTTGGTTTAGCTAATCTGTGTGGTCAGCTGGTGGCTTGGCTGGGCCTGGGTGTTCGAGCATGGCCTCACTCTCAGGGCAGACGGTAGTGGGCGGGCTGGTGCAAGCGGCCTCAGCCTGGTGACTTGCCTGCCTCTGAACCATGTGGTCATCTCCTCTTCCAGTGGATGGGGATCTTCACCTGGATGTCTCCATGTTTCAAAGAACAAATACACTGTAAGCCCCAACACAGAGACACTTTTTAAGTCCCTGCTTCAGAACGTTTGTGTTCTACAGTTTTGCCAAAGAAAGTCCTGCGGCAAAGCCTCGAGTTGGGAGAGAGAGGACTGCAGGAGTCCATGGTCACAGGGAGCTGTGAACACATCATGTTGCTGTCATCTACCACGACTTCCCCACTAAAGCATTTGTATATGGCAATGAAGGTAAAGAGAGATTTAAGCATGGGACCAACCATAGGGACCAAAGAGCTAAGAAAGAGAACACAGGGGAAATTAGGACAGGCTTCTGAGCAGAGGTGACTCTGTATTTGGTGGATGACAAAGAGTTTGCTTAGGAGAGAATGAGAGGTGAGGCATGAGTGTGTAGATGTTCTATCTCCAGGGGGGAAACAGTCTGGGGAAGCGATTTCATATTCTCATTCTGTCCTTTCTAGCCATTTCTCACCAAGTGACTTCATATTCTCCTTGTTTGCATATAAATTATGCTTTTTGAAACAACCTTTTAGGCCTCTCTAATTACGATTTTTTTTTCTTCAGTATTTCTAATGGAATGCTATGAAAAAAAAATCTGTGTAATCAGTTTGTGGAGTTATCTGACCTTAGAGTGCACACAAATAATTTTTTTTTTTTTTTCAATCAGTGCCTTCAAGGATGTTTAGTGAAATTCTCTTTCTGGTTCCTTAAAAAATTGTGGGAAGATTTAAAAGCTTTCTGGTCATTTTCAATCATAAAGATCTAATCCATGTACGAATGCAAGAATAATGCCATATTAAGTGGTCTATTGCTGTAATTGCACTGACCTAATACTTGGTGTGATAACACACACTCTGATCACTGACTAACTCCCTGGGTAGAAAGCAAGTTTCATGAAGGCATGGGCCAATTTAATATATTCACACTTGAATTTCTAAAGCTCAGAAGAGTGCCTAGCATATGCTAGACACTCCATATCCACTTGTAGAATGGGATTATGAATATGACTCAGCACATTTACAGGTAGAAATTAAAATTCTGAAAAGCATTTAGTATAAAATGCAAACTTCATGTTAAAAGTGTTAATATAGTGGAATAGACGGCTATTTACTTCATGTGAGGGAATGTGTCTATCTTTTCCTCAAGCCAGGATTGTGCATAATGGGCTACCACCTGAAAACATTCACATTAAAGTTGGGCACAAGATAAAAGTGTCCACTATTGGACATACTGCCTGTGGCTCAGCGGTTAAGGTGCCGGCCCCATATGCCAAGGGTGGTAGGTTCAAACCCAGCCCCAGCCAAACTGCAACCAAAAAATAGCCGGGCGTTGTGGCAGGCGCCTGTAGTCCCAGCTACTCGGGAGGCTGAGGCAAGAGAATCGCCTAAGCCCAAGGATTTGGAGGTTGCTGTGAGCTGTGTGAGGCCACGGCACTCTACCGAGGGCGATAAGGTGAGACTCTGTCTCTACCAAAAAAAAAAAAAAAAAGAGAAATAAAGAAGTGGTATAATGGGTGGCTCCTGTGGCTCAAAGGAATAGGGCGCCGGCCCCATATGCCGGAGGTGGTGGGTTCAAACCCAGCCCCGGCCAAAAACTGAAAAAAAAAAAAAAAAAAAAAAAAAGGTGGTATAACTATTTGAAAGAAGGAGGTAAAGTTTTTCGTAATCACAGATTACACAAATTTGTACTCAGAAAAGCCCAGTGAATCAGCTTACAAAGTTACCAACTATAAGATAATTTGGTAAAGAGGCTGAGAGAAAACGATATTCAGATGTTAGAAGTCTTCATATACACAAATAATCAGTTAGAGCTGTGGGTCCTCAACACTCTGTCACTCCCCCACACCCCAGGATACACAGCAGGGGGTGAGCAGCAGGTGAACAAGGGAAGCTTCATGTGTATTTATAGCTGCTCCCCATCAAGGTCATCATGGCTTGAACTCCACCACCTGTCAAATGAGTGGCAGCATTAGATTCTCGTAGGAGCATGAACCCAACTGTAAACTGCACAAGTGAGGGACCCAGGTTGCACGCTCCTTATGAGAATCTAATGCCTGAGGATCTGAGATGGAGATGTGCTACATAATACACTAGAATCATCCTGAAACCATCCCCACCCCCTGGTTCATGGAAAAATTATCTTCTATGAAACTGACCCCTGGTGCCCAAAAGGTTGGGGACCACTAGGTTAGACAATAATGGGCACAAATAATTGCCCATTACAACAAATATTGGTTTGAAATATTGGCCAAAGTTGTGACATAAAACATGAACACATTGCAAAGCTATGATAATTAGAAGAATGTGGTACTGACATGGGACTGGAAAGATCAATGGACCAGAGTAGAAGGTCCGACACCAGCACCAAAGGCATTGGGGGAAATAGTGTGCAAATAGTAGTGATGATAGCAGACCTGCGGGAACTTAGTCTGTGTTCTGACCTGACATCTGGACCCCTGCAGTCAGGCTCCAGATCCATGTTCTTAACCATTGTGCCATGCTGCCTCTCTTTTTGGCTATAAGTCTATTTGAAATAAATGGCATAAAGTAAGTTCTTCAATAAACAGTGCTGGAACCACTACGTAGTTATCCAGAAAACAAGTCTGATTTCTAAGTCACCCCTTACTTCAAAGTAAATTCTAATGAACCAAGAGGTACTGGAAAGATAGCAAAAAATTTTATGGGAATCTTCTATGGTTGTTAATTACCTCAGAGTGGGAAAGTCTTTTAGAGTTTGATACTAAGTTCAGGAACCTTAAAAAGAGAGTGCAAAACTGGGCTATATAACCACAACACATTTCTTTATGAAATAAATACAATAGAAAGGTAAAAAAATAGAAGAGTATATTGATCACCCATCACCATATCCTATGTATAATGTGTGCCTGAACACTTATAAGAGAAAGAAAAATTCTAGTAGTCCAAGTCAGATATGAGAAAAAATATGAAAGGTTCACATAAAAGGAAATACAAGTGAACCCTAAATATTAAAATATAATGTATGACAAGAGAAAATCAAAGTACGGCTATTATAAGATACCTATCATATTGGCAGAAAAAAAATTGATGATACAATGCCTTTTGAGTAATGGAGATTCCTAACTATTGCTGGTAGGAATGTAATTCCTATGCTCTTTATCAAAATTAAATGCCCATACACCCACCCTTTGGAGAGGCGTCCAGGAACAAATCATGTTGGTCTTCATAACCCTACATAAGGTTCACAGTCTTCAAAACCCTACATAAGATTCAAATTTTACTATATATTTTGTAGAAATTCATAAAAAGAGTTTTGATACATCCTGACTAAAGAAAACTGTGTACAACTGAAAAAAAAAATTAATAAAATAAATGCCCATACCTTTTCAGATACTGATTCAAGTTCTAGGGATTTCTCTTGAACCTGCCCTTGCACATGCACACAGAGTTATTTGCATCAATTTATTTAACATATTGTTGCATGTAATAAGGAAATATTGTAGATGACAAATGTCCCTGATAAATAAATTATCAGGATCACCATACAGCAGAAGGTTCTCTCTCTATTCCAAGAAAGCATAGTGGGAATGCTATGCAACCACTTATATGAGAATAAATAAAGAATTTATCACCTGTCTATCATCTATCCTTCTATTTCTCCCTCTATCTTTCTACCTACAACATATAAGATATCTTTAGAAAAACACTCAAGAAACAAGTCACAGTATGTCCTTTGGGGGAAGGAAACTGTGGGCCTGGGATAGGAGAGACACTCACTTTCACGTTTTGTACCTTTTGGAATTTTAAAAATTTATATAAAACGGTACTTACTTCTCTCTATAAATGACCGTGGTATAAGTCCTCATGAAGGACTTATGACCGTGCTATAAGTCCTCATGAAGCAGTCAGATGTCTACTTCTGTTGAGAATGAATAACTTTGGATCTAAGAACCGACCAGAGAGAAATCTTCGTAAAAAGGAAAGGAAAATGAAAGAGCACAGTAAGAGTGGATGCGAAAATGAAAACCACTATTAGGAGAAGAATGAATAGATCTTTGTACAGGATAAGAAATAGCATAAAATGACCTTAAGCAAAGTAGAAATAACAGTCAAAAGCATGGATCGTCCCAGGGGAAAAAGTGCGTAAGGGTCTAGTTTTGTAGACAAGCTGCAGGTCCTACATGAATGTCTGTGTGGCATTTGAACACCACACAAGGTGTGGGGAAATGCTCTGTTGTGGCCCCTCACTGCAGACATCTGGCTTGCTGGCCCTGCCCTGACCTCTAAATGCCAGTATCCCAGTAGCAATCCTTAAGTATAATAGCTAAAGACATCCCATCAAGTTCCTTGTAAGGAACCCTGGCTTACTTCACATCTACACTCCAGCCAGCTTGCATGTTGCCTCCTGATCTCCTTAGGACTCTCTGTAGACTAGGAGGTGCGCTGGTCAGAGCTGGCCTTGGGAGACACCTGCATTTCCTGCTCTTCAACAACTAACTCTACCTTCTAAAGGCCAAGGGTTGAAACAGAATGGAGAGGGGAGTGGGCGGAGGGAAACAGGGGATGGAGGATGGGATTTGTCCTTGAAAGGGGAGATTCAGCAGAGTGAGATGCTGGGATGGATTTTTTCCTGGAGCATGGGGCCATACCCAGCCTCCACCTGACCATTGGGCTGGGACCGCTGAGTGGTGGACAAAGGTCTAGGGGGTACTCCTCAAGAGGAAGCCTCTTGAGAAGGCCATGCTTGGGAAATAAGGGGGTACCTGATTTGGAAGGCTGGAATAGGATGTCAGTTCAAGAAGGGATAAGTTCTTCCCCTGAGAGGGCCACCATCTCATTGGCTGGGGGTGCTCCTGCTTCAGCATCTACAGGACTTTTCTCTTCTTTGGTCAGCTGATAAAGGGGTCCTACAAAGGGGTCCCAATGTCATCACCTAGTTCCTGCCTCAATAGGTCAATGGCAGGGCCCTGGCCTGAAAGGATGTGGCTAAGAAGCCAGTCCAATAATGGGGACACCTCTATTTCCCATGCTTAAGGATCCCAGGCCACACCAGGGCCCTTCCTGACCCCACAGCAGACTGGAGTCTGCCACACCCAAACGGGGCACCTCTGTGTCCATCTGGTGGCCACATGGTTCATACCATTTATATCATGAGACAGTATTGCAAATTAAAAAGACGTGGTGAAAAGGAAATCAACCGAAAACTCTTGCAGTAGTAGTTAAACTCTGCTCTCATCCAAGCCCAACCTAATATCTTTTTCCTACCCTTCAGCTGGGCTTTTCTTGCGGGGTGAGGCACCTGCAGGCTGGGTCTAGGTGGGGACTGGCCCTTCTTTTCTTTTCTTCTTCTCTTACCTTCTCTCTTTTCACTCCTCCAGGGTGGAAGTTTAAGGGCGTGGATGCGTGGATGGGCAGGGGAAGAGGAAAGACGCAAACGCTTTCTTCCTTAATTGGCCTGCTGGTGGCTGTGGCTCCTAGTGACCGATGCCCTCCCTGGCAGGTGTCTTGGTCCTGCTCTTGCTCTTGAGGATTCTGAAGGGACCCCTCTTGCTCCCCACTTTATCTGCTTCTGTGGCGTTCACCTTATAGCCTCTTGCTGTTGGCTCCTAGCCTAGTGGCCAATTTGTCGTATTGAACAGGGGCAAAGCCCTGCCTCTCGGGGTATCACCTGGCCCACAGAAATTGTGCTTTCTCCTGCCATGTTTAATGGAACATTAGTTGTCCCGAGGCCACTGTCCCTGGCTCTATTCCCTTCCACACAAATGTCTTTTCTTCTGCTCAAGTAGGGATGGAGCTGTTCACCAAGTACCCTGCAGAAAGTACCCATCCTCCCTGGGAAGGCAATAATAGTAGTCACGGCACACGTTTACCTGGCCTGACTACGTGCCAGCCTCTGCTCTAAATGACGGAGCATATGTCTCCATCTGTTCAGGCTGCCACAACAAGACCCCAGGGGCTGGGGGGCTTAAGAACACATTTATTTTCTCACAGTTCCAGAGGCTGTAAGTCTCATACCAGAGTGCCAACATGGTGACAGTCAGGATGGCTGATGGCTGCCTTCTTGATGGGTCCTCTCGTTCAGGCAGAAAGAGAGGAGGAGAAGAAGGGAGAGAGACAGGGACGCTTTCTGCTATCTCTTCTAATAAAGGCATAACTCTGTAATAGGAGCTTACATGGTCGGAACCTCAACTAACTCTATTAACTCCCCAAAGCCCCGTGTTTAACGGCAACCATATTGAGTGCTAGGGTTTCAGCATAGGAATTGGGAAGGGGACAGAAGCATTCAGTCCATAACAGCGCCAATCTCCATATGAGATGTCTACTGTTATTTCCATCTTACTGATGGGCAAAATTAGGCATGAGAGGAAGGTTAACCATCTTGGTGGTTAAGGCTGCCCAGCTGGGGCAGCAGCAGAGCTGGTGACCCCCAGTTTTTCCTAACACACCTGTGCTGTGCTTACTCAGAGGCTGTGTCCATCATCAAAGTTGACCTCACCCAGTGGCGCCTGGACCCTAACTCCTCCCTGGAGAGGAGAAAATGTCTACTTCACTGCACACCTCACTACACTGGTGACGCAGGGTCCCAAAGATGTTTCTGGCCATCCATGGTAATCCTGCATAGAACAGGGGAAGGGAAGGGACTTGGAGGCAGTGGCTGGCTGGTGACAGCAGAGCCTGCTCAGCCACCTTGCATGAGATCTGGGTAGGAGCAGCAGCTCTCTTTAAAAGATGACATTTTGTTGCTAAATGGGTGTCCTGGATATTAATACTAGGGCACCAGGAAAAGTCCCTTCCAAAGTCCCGTTACCTCTGCAGGGGAGAGAGAGCACTGCTGTATATTAAGCCCTCAGTACTCGGTCTTTCTGCCCAGGGTCATGGAGACAGAAGAGCCAGTCAACTTGATGAGACTTGGCCAACTCAATTGCCTGTCCGTCGTCTGCTCAGAGCCCCCCATACCCCATAACCTACCTGTATGGTCAAGTCCAAACCCTTAGACTGACTTCACCCCATTGTCTCAAGCACTTCCTGCTTCAGCCCAGAGTGAAGCTTCCACTTGAGCCCAGCAGGTCCACTCCTTCAAAGCCACCATTTTTTTGTCCCTACTTTAAGGCTGTAAAACTGAAATGAGACACTTGTGGTGACATGCTCTGTGAGCTCACATTCCTACACCACCACCACCAGCTAAGACCCCAGGTGCTACATGGTTTCATGTACAAAGCATTTTAAGTTACTCCTTACAGCTTGCCTCTGAGTTAGGAATTATTGTTCCCAGTTTACAACTGGGGAGCAGGGGGAGGGGGAGGGGCCAGCAAGGATATCTCTGATTTTGTGGTGAGCTTGAAGCTTCTAGAATTGGTTGATTGCCACAGTAGGATGAGCTGATCCTCCTTGGAATGTCTCCTTAAGGAATGCCATGTTGGAAACTCCTGGCTCTTTATATCTTTAACGTTAGGAAACTTATAAATATAGTTTAAAAAAAAAAAAAAAGGAAGTCCAGAAAGGGGGGAGGATGAAATTTCTCCAGTTCCCAAACCAGGGAGGATAAAAGCTTGTCTGACACATAATCACTGTTTATAAACAGTTGCCAAACAACCACCCCATTAGATTAGGTTTCCTCAGGCCTCACAAGGTTCAGGAGAACAACAACAAATAAGCACTGGGCTAATCACTTTACGTGGATTATCTCAATTAATCCTCACGACAACCCTATGAGGTAGGTGTTAATATCAGCCACACGTTACTAGGCGAGAAAAGCTCCGTTCATTTATCCTTGTCACCCAACTTGCAATCATCCGAGGTCTCCCTCGGTGAAAGTAAAGCTCGCTCTGCAAATCAGCTCACTGTCAACCTCTGTTGTTTTATGCAGAGAGGTAGGAACAGTGCATTGGGTAAGGATGAGTAATGCAGAGATGGCTTCAACTTAGCTTTGGAACAGATCCCTCACCCTTGAATTTGAAGATAGCTGTACATGACGTCTGGAGAATTCCCAATGCAGTTAGTGGAAACCAAATGAGGAAGCTGCTGGGTGATGCTCTAGCTTCCAAAGGGTGAGGGTGTCGCTGGTGTTCCTATATGGGGCTCCACCCTCTTCCTCTGTCATTCTCATTACTATTAAAGTTGACAACTACCACCAAGTGTCCAACTTGCAGCCTGAGTGCCATTGCAAGCTGGGTGAAGATTGAGGACTGTTTTGCTTATCTGTGGTGGCAGGTATCACAAAAAATATGCATGGATATTTTCCTTTGCTCATTAGCTTTTGTTAGTTTTTTTTTTCCCCTTGAGACAGAGTGTCACTTGGCCACCTTCGGTACAGTGCCCTAGTGTCTTAGCTCACAGCAACCTCAAACCTCAAACTCTTAGGTTCAAGCCATCGTCTTGCCTCAGCCTCCTGAGTAGCTGGAACTCTAAAAACACCTGGCTATTTTTAGATGGGAATCTTGATCTGACTCAGGCTGGTCTCGAACTCCTGAACTCAGGCAATCCACCCACCTCAGCCTCCCAGAGTGCTAGGATTATAAGCATGAGCCTAGCTTTCATTAGTGTTTATCTTTAATGTGTGGCCCCAAACAACTCTTCTTCTAACACGCAGTGGGAAAGAAAAAAGCGTTGGACACCCCCAACATGATTCCCACACGCCAGGCCTTAGTTGTGCAGGCGGCACCTCTTCAGGTTTGCACCCTCCTAGCCATACCCTGAAGGATGGGGGGCTCAGAAGGGCTGACTGTTAAATATTTTGAAGTCTAGTGAGCTAATTGTTAAACAGAGCTGTTACTAAAAATAAAATTATATAAACTTATAATTAAATAGATTATATTAAAAACAAAGGTAATAAACACAACGGGGTCATTAAATATTTACCAGCACACCACTGGAAGTACCATTATCCTTATTGTACAGATAAAGGAACCAAGGACTTAAATAACCAGCACAGCTGGGAGTGGCAAAGCCCAGAGGCAGGGTTGAACATTCTGGAAGATGCTGGCTTATGATAGCTGCTTTTCCCTCTGGCCATGCCGCTGCTACACATAGTCCATCTAACTCCCAGGGTGCGGTGGTGAGCCAGAGACTTAGTTTACAGAGGCTACTGCTAAGTCTTGATCTTTTTGATGGAGGAAACCACCACCACCATCACAAAAGTAGTGGCAGCTACATGTTTACTTCCTGTCTTTATGGTGTGCCTAGAGTCAGAGGTCACTGTCCTGGTCACTTGCCAGGAGAGAGGGCAAGTGGTCAGCTTCCCTACTCATAGGCATCTGTTCATTTCCCTGCCATCTTTGGCTGCCTGTGGGCCTGAGATCCAAGCAAGGTTTGGGACCACAAGGTTTCCTTTTCAGACAGGACACACCCATGAGGACAAAAGGGTTATGCTCCAGCTCTTTTATAAATATTTTAAGAAGAAACAAGCGAGGGCTGTCTCTAGAGTCTGCAGAAATGGAAGAGAAGGGATAGAGGGAGTACTTGGTGCTTCTTCACAGAAAAGGTTCAGATCCATAAATATATCCACTGGAATGCAGGACAAAACATAATGTATAAAAGATTGAATGGAAGATATATTATGCTATTGCATAGCAATCCTGTCTGCAGAAATTTATAGCTTCGATATATTCCCCATTAAAAGTGGTTCTGCTAGCTGGTGGAGAAGCTCCATCCATCTTGCATCTGTTGCAAACCATCAGTATTATGGCTTACCCATTTAAACTGGAAATGAGACCAAATATTTGGGCTATTTATAATAAAAAATATGAAAATCTTTGTATTGGTGTGCAGCACCTAACTTCTCCAGTTTAATCAGAAGTGTGTTTCTAGAGCTCAGAGAAAATGTCCCACCTGTGAAGTGGTGAGGATCTGAGATCTGAGTGGCAGGGATGAAGAGGAATAGTGATTTTGGGTTTCTTTTCTGGAGGAGCTAGGCAGGTGCCCCTAGCATGGCAAGTGGCATTGGCAGCTAAGGCCCTTAGTCACAGGGAAAGCCACAGGGCATTTCCATCTGCAAGTGTTTTTGTGTTTGAGGTCAGGAGGGATGGGGAAGGCGGGAAGGTTGGAAATAGATAGGGGTATGGGGAACTCACAAGCATCAAAGTACAATTCACTGGTGCCAGCACATTCTGTGCACACTAGGCTATGCTCACAGGACAAGCAAGCGCCAGCCCCCAGGCTCCAGTTTTGACCGTGATGTTGAACCCATCACTGTGGAGCGTGGAAACTGCATCACTGGGATTCCCATGGATTAGACTATTGACCCTCAGTGGGGAGACTGCCGTTGCCCTATGAATAATTTTAAATTGTGCTAGGGCATTTGGGCTGTCTCAACGCGAGGCTCAGGCTCCCTGGGAATAGTCCTGCGCAATGACAAATGGACTGTCTTAGCTGTTTCCCAGAACTGCTCCTCCCACCCCCCTCTGCCTGGCCCATCCTCCCCTGACTTTCTCCTCAGTTTCCAGGACTGCCTCACTCTCACCTCCTTGCTTTCGACTCCCTTTAATCTGTCACACTTGGCCCCTGTTGTCAGCTCTCAAGTTTTGATTCTGCAAACTGAATTCCAGGGCATGTACAACCCCCAGGGAGAACCCCACTGTTAGCTGGGGTTTTCTGGGACTCACAATGGCACTGTGAGCCCCTGCCCAGTGAGGGGACTGAAGTAAAGGCTGATCGCTCTACTGACCCCAGCATCGTGTCCCTGGCTGCTCTACCCTACCTCAGTCCTTTCTTGCTCCCCCACATTACATAGCTCTCTAGCCTCACATCAGCGGGATTTGGGGGTTCCTGCAGGGGCTGTGCACATTCCCCCAGGCAGGGCCCCACCAGGGGCTGCCTGTCAGACAAACAGAGGTGGGAGACCCTTCTGTGGCCTTGTGCTCCACACCATGGTCCCCAAAGCTCCTGCAGCCTTGTGGGGTGAGGAAGGTCACCCTGGCTCAGCCTTTTCCTTCCTTGTGACTCCCTCTCAGAGGGAGACTCAGAGGGTCACGCTGCCCTTTCCACTTGTGCCCAGGGCTTTCTGGGCTATTTTTAAAAGCCTATGGCACTTACTATCCACACCACTCGTTAGGGTGGTTAATCATTACTGTCTAAAAGTGTCGCCTCCTGACAGTGCAGGGTGCAGAGAAGAGCTGCGGTTGAGTGAAGAGACCAAGCAGCTGGCAAGCATGAGCCAGAGGGACTCGAGTTGCTCTGACCAGCAGCCTGGGACAGAGGAAAAGAATACTGGTCTGCAGGTAGACCCGGTCGCAGGTGCAGTGTGGGGTGATGGGATGTGCAGGGTGCTGGTGGCCAGGCAACCGGCGTCAGCATTGGCTCTGCTCCTGTAAAGTCCAGGCAAGTTGCTGGGGAGAATACCACTCCCCAAACCTCGACACAGAATGGCCATGCCTTTAGGGCAGACGCTGACTTCAGCTTGCACATTTTCCTGGGAGGATACAAGGTTGGAAATACACCCTTGATTTTTCTGTTTACATTTACAATTCCCCTGGCTAGACAAATCAGGATGATGATTCCTGCTCATGTGTGACCTTCCAGTTCAGATTTCATGAAGAGGAGCCCATTTTCTTCCCTGAGCCCTGTTCTCATGCAGTGAGCCACCTGGTTTCCTTGCAGAGGCTTGGGGACTCTCTGCCCTCCACTGTGGGGCTCCAAGGGACTGGGTAAAGAGGAGTCTCCTGGGAAAAACCTTTTCTCCTAGGTTGGAAGAACATACAAAAGACCCCATTTGGGTCACAGGCCCAAGTCCGACACAGCCTGACAATGAATAAAGCTGATAATCTGATCTGCCATTGCTGTCTTCCCCAACTGTTCAGAGTCCAGAGGTGAGGGTCAACATTTCGCAAAGCTCAGTACATACTAAGCTCGAAGGATGGTTGTACGGATTGAAGGAAGTGGCTAGAATAATTCCTCCAGTAAATGGTGGCCATTATTGAAACATACACGGACAAACTGAATGACTTTTCAAGGTCATCTAGGCTATCATCTTATTGTAGACCTTGCTTTCCAAAAGGAAGGTGATCCTAGCAATACTTGTGTTCTGAGGTTAAATAATTACCAACCTTTTCTTGTTAAAGTTCTTTTCATTGTAGGGTATGCAATTATTTTATACATAAGAGATAGGTAGCATTTATTGAGTAATTGGGATGTATCAGGCCATTCCCAGTTGACAAAATTGTAGCACGGCAAGGGTGTGCCACTTCCCCCACACTCCCAGTGGAGAGAGAATTTGTATTCAAACCCAGACATTTGACCTTAGTATTGATGCTCTTGGCTATTTTGCTGTACCACCCACCATGTACTAAAGACCCCAAGGTTCAGAGAGATTATTTAAGATGCCCAGTGGTAGAGCTTGGATTTGAATTCAACCCTCTGTGACTTCACAGCTTGGCTGTGCCTGGCTCAGGTCTGTCTGTCCCTTCCATCTTGGGCTATGCCATCCTGGCACACAGCAGGGGCCTTCAGTCCTGGCCTCTGGCTTCTCACTGCCATGCACATAGACTGGCCATGTCTTCCCTAAAAGCCTGGGGCCTGCCAGAACCGCACATACTTGGTGACTGCAAGACTCTATCTTTCTGGACCATAGGACAAAGGAGAGAAGAATGACCTTACATTTTTGAAAACCAACATCTCCCACCCTGAGGCAGTCCCCCGTTCCCCTCCCACCCAGGCAGATGAAAATAAACTAGAAACTCAGTTCCCAGAGACTACACAAGCTCATTTTCTCCCCATAAACTGGTTATCAGCACCTGCAGCCAGAGATTAAGTATTAACTGATGTTCTTTCTTCTGCCACTTCCCTAGAGAAAGTTTGTGCTGTGGCTCAATCTCCAAGCTTGGCCCATCTGGGGGTGGTGAAGCAGCTGGCACAGGTGAAGATGCAGGAGATTCAGAGGAATAGGCTCACCTGCTCTAGCAGGGGGATGAGCCCCAAGGAGGGTTGGATGCCAAGAGCCCCCGCATCAGCTTGAGGGGGTCTTCAGGGTTGGGCTATCAGCTTGAACGAGCTACAGCTTTATGCGACATGCATGTGTCCATTGGGCATAGGCTCATGTGCATGTGTGTGCTGACAATGAGCATCAACTTGCCCCAACATGTGACCATGTGTTTAAATTCCTGGGGCATGTTGGGCATGGGCCCAGATTCCTATAACTGCAAACATTTCACATGGAGCCTTCAGCAGCGCTGTGATTGGGTTGGGGTCTCAGCTAAAATCTCTTGTGGAGGTGGGCACAGGGGCTCAGTTCTGGAGCTTCCTTCATTCTCCTGCTTATTGAATCCATTGTTTAGCTCTGCTCCCTTATGGAATGAAAAGGCTCAAAGAGTTGGAGGTCTGACAATGAAGTTGAAGAACTTACCCTAGGAAAAGTGCTACATACGTCATTGCTGAATATCACCATGGTCACCTTTGAAGTACTAGTCTGCCCTTGAAAGCGATTTTGGAACTCTTTTTCTGGAATGGCCATTAGAGTTGTGATGGTACTAGGTCTGACAATTAAGTTCTCAAACTTGCCACCATTCCCTTACATTGGTAGCACTGTACAAACAACTCAGTAAAGTTCTATAACCTTTTCTGAGACAAAATATCACTCTGTTGCCCTGGGTAGAGTGCTGTGGCCTCAGTCTAGCTCATAGCAACCTCAAATCCTGGGCTGAAGCAATCCTCCTGCCTCTGTCTCCCGAGAAGCAGAGACTACAGGCACCTGCCACCACACTCAGTTAGTTTTTCTATTATTAGTACAGACATGGTCTCTCTCTTGCTCAGGCTGGCCTGGAACTCCTGAGCTCATGGGATCCTTTCTCCTTGCCCTCTCAGAGTGCTAGGATTATAGGCGTGACCCCCGTCACCATAGCTGTGTATTTCTTGACAGCAAAACCCACACCCTGGGCTTTTCCCAATATTCTCATCCTTCCACAATTCTGAACACCTCATCTGTGCTGAGTCAATATAGATGAATAAATGGTATAAAATATATAAAAATACCCAGGTCAGCCCTGGGGGCAGGGAGGGGGGAAGGGCTTTTATTTTCTGTTTATTATATTTAAATGGAAATGAGCTAGGGACTCTTCATCTCATACTCAGGCACTTGGTCTCAGGTCAACTTCTTATCTGCTGTGGCCTAATATTTGTGCCTTCCAAAATTCATAGTGGGATAGTATCAAGAGATGTGGCCTGTAAGAGGTTGTTTGAAGGTGGAGGTCTCATGAATGGGACTAGGGCCCTCATAAAAGAAGCCCAAGGGAACCTGTTTGCCCCCCTACTATGTGAGGAAGCCTCCAAAAGGCACTGTCTATGAGAAACAAACCCTCACCAGAAGCCAAATTGCTGGTGCCTTGAGCTTTGCCTTCTCAGATTGCAAACAAGGGCCTCGTACAGGTCTACATGTACATCAGGGCTCATTTTAAACTGTTTGTGTGCCCTTGGTGCACACAGTGTATATTGACAATATTTAAGAATTGGCACAGCACAGAAATGGCTGGTCTTCCTGGGTGGCCCAGTCCTCTGCTCTTTATCTGTGGAGCTCACCAAACAAAATGGGTACTAGTCTTAAAAAAAAAAAAAAAAAGAAATTCTAGACATAGTTTAGTGGCTGCTGGCCAAATGTCAGCCCAGGTTAACTGAGGTTATCTAAGCACACAAGAGCTGTTTTAGTTCTTTCATGCCGCTGCAATAGAATACTGGGTAGTTTATAAACAACAAGGATGGATTTTTCACAGTTCTGGAGGCAGAGAAGTCCAAGGTCAAAGTACCAGTGGATTTAGTGTCTGCTGAAGGTCCACTTTCTGGTTCATAGCAGTGGGTCCTCAAAGGGTGGAAATAGCAAGAGGCCTCTCTTAGATCTTTTTATAATAAGGGCACTAATTTGACTCCTGAGGACCCCACCTTCATGACCTAATGACCTCCCAAGGACTCACCTCCTACTACCATCACTTTGAGGGAATGATTTCAATGTATCAACCCTGTGGGGACACATATTCCGTTTATAGCAGGAACCATGACCGGGACAGGCCCTAAGTCTTAGGGAGCCACACCATCTTTACTTTTGCCCTCTGCTGATGAGGCAATGGCAAGAAGACATGGTGACATGAGAAGAGCACAGCCCTTAAAGTCAGATAGATGTAGTCTAAATTCTCCTTGTAAAATATTGGGTGCCTCCATTGGCCCACAATGCTAAGTTGCCATTGTTTGTAACATAGATTATTGATTGAATAATGCCTGGCTTCTTCGCTAGAGGATGGAGTGGAGGGAAAAATACTAAAGGCAAAAAAAGTGTGGCTTAGAAAAATAACATGCTCTTTAAGTTAAACATGTTTCAGTTTCTTTGCCTGAGAAATGAACTAAAAACATCTCAAAGAGTAGTGGTGACCATTAACTAAGAGTCTGTAAATTATTTGCCTCCTGCATAGACTGTAAGTGAAAAGTCCAGCACATAGCACGTGCTCAGCTCTGCTGATGTGGTGGAGTCTGCAGCCCTCTAAGTAAACAGAAAATAAAAGCTTTTCCTTCCCCCAAGGGCCTCTCTGGGGTCCCAGCCTCTGGGAGGCTCACTCCTCTTTTTTCACCTTTCCTGGCTGCACAAGAGTTAAGAGAATGGTGACATGCAGAAAGGGCAATGGTGTCCTCTTTACAGGAAAGGGTGGTTTGTGGAAGTGAGGACGCAACTTCTGCCTCCTAGAATTCCATGTCCTGACTGAGAATGATCGCCTTGGCTTTCTCCCCTTCCTGCACCCCCCTGCAATGACAATAACACACTACAGGTGCTGAAAGAGACAGCCCAGACCAGCCCCTCCTGTAAGGGAAGGTGACACTGAAGACCAAGAGCAAGAGGTCTAATCAGACAGCTGGAGACTCCAGACCCCTGAAACTTCACACAGCTGTATCTCTTTCCTCTTTTTGGCATTTGGGTGCAATTTACTATAAGAAGATGTCAAGTGGGATTCTCCTGCTGTCCAGGAATGGTGACTAACGCCCAAAGCTGAGCCCACATGGCACCATGTACCCTACCTTCTAAGCACAGAAACTCCCCATAGTTGGGTCGGCAGAGTCTGTAGAGCTCCCTGTGGGGCTGGGACTCTTGCCTTCCTGTTCTGTTTCCCTGGTGAGCACCAGAAGAAGCTGGTGGAGAGGGAAGCTGACTTTGGGGAAGAGGAAGAGGATGCTTTCTGCTCTCAAAGTCAAAGGAGTCAAGCCCCAAGAGAATCACCCATGGAGCCTGGGAGGCAAGACGTGTGTCCAGTTGGCATCCCACTGTCCTGCAGGCTGGCTGAGCTGCCCCTGTGTAGACTAAACAGGCAGGAGAAATAGCCTGCCCTCCCCTCAACTGGGAAGGCTGAGAGATTCTCTGGATTTCTCTGCCCTAGAAAGGTGGGGACTGAGGGACAGGAGCTGAGAGAGTGTGGTAGTTTGAACCAGAGTTGGATCCTCCACCTGGTGGGGGTGGAGATTGGGCAGCCAAGAGGTCTCCCAGAACCATACACATATTCCCTATAACTGGCAGCACAATGCCCGTCACACGGAGAATCAAGGACAATGACCAGAAAGCTGGCAGGTGGCCAGGAGAGGTGGGTGTTTACTGAGGCTGCTCCTTCTCCCTGGATACCCCTGGAGCAGTGGTACTGAGAGAAACAAGAGGATGTGCCTGGGAGCCATGTATTCACTCAGCCCACCCCGGGGTTGCCAGATAAAACATAGGGCACTCAGTTCAAGTTGAATTTCAGATAAACAATGAATGTATTTCAGGATAAGTATGCCCCAAATATTGCCTGGGACACGCTTATCCTAACAAAATGCATTTGGATATTTTCATTTGATATTCAATATTCATCTGAAATTCAAATTTGACTGGGCACCCTGTATGTTTATTTGCTCAGTCTGGCAACACAACCCTCTCCATACACACACACACACACACACACACACACACACACAAACACACACACCAGGCTGTTATAGCCACAGGAAGGAAGCTCTGATCTGAGTTTGAGATTGAAGTTTTAAAATGAACAAGACTGAGACTTAAGGACCCCTGTGAAACCATTCTAATAAGTGACAGTGGCTGGCAGGTGATGGCATTGGGCCAAGAAACCCTTCAGGAAGCTGCTGAATGAGCCAGTGAGAAAGCTGGGCTCTGAGAGAGCACAGTTGGGGAGGGAATTTGTTAGAAAAATTAAACTGGTTCCTAGTCATACCCCAAAGGGGTGGCTGGCCACCCTGTCCTACGAGGGTTGCTGCTCTCTGTAGCCCCCTCGGCTTCCCTCAGAGCAGCCATTTCCTCCCCAACTGGGAGGAAAGTGTTTGTGTAGTGGATGGGGTGTAGAGTGTTTCCCTTGCGGGGCTGGGGCTCCCCACCTTCTCCTCACCCAGGTGAGGTGACTCCAACTTCCCTAGTGCAGGGCTGAAGCTGCAGGAGAGGGCAGGAGGTTGGTGAGGGCACTCTGGCTGACCTGGTCATCTAGCTCTTGATTAACCTTGCTCAAGATTTAAATGGTACAGATAGGAAGCTTGCAGGTGCATTCTACCAATGTCATCCCGGAGGAGTCGGCCAGACCTCCCTCTGGTCTGCCTGTTGGTGTCAACCTGGATCTAGCACATGGGCAGCTGTCCTCTGGCCCTGTGTTCTTGCTACCTGCCCATCAGCACCCATGTCCTCTTCATTCTCCCAGGCTGGCTCCAGCTTCTGGTGCTTGCGATATGTGACCTGGCTGTTCCCATGCACCAAGGAACTGCCTTCTGCACTGGAGCTCTTCTCTGGTTTTCTGGGTGCCCCCTCCTCATTTTCCAGCTTCCTTGCCCCAACACATAAGCCCATGTTCATGTCTCTGCTCAGTCTCACTGAGGTCCTGCCAAGGAGCCTCTGGGCAGGGGTTGAGCCTGTGCAGCACTTACCAACCATTCCTCCCACTGAGTGTTTGGGAACAGCCAGTGGGACACAGGATGCTGTCGGGTTGACATCTGGAGGCAGCCCCTGCCCCTCCATAGGTAGCTGAAGAGGGGGGTGAGGCTGGGTCCTGTTGGCCCAGGCTTGGCTGGGCAGGTGTAAGCCTGGAGAGTGGAGAGCGGAGCAGGGAGAGCAGGGCAAGGAGCCTGAAGATGGGTGCAGGGGGATCCTGGGGTGAAGCAGAGCTGGCACAGGGGGAGGCTGAGAAAGGTGTGCGGAGCAGAGGAGGAAAGAGGGAGCAGAGTATAGAGAAGGTAGGGGGGGGAGGTGCAGAGAGAGAAGCAGGAGAGAAGGCCGGCTGGCAGAGCTGCATTTTGTTTGCTGCATGCAGAGGTAACTTAGTTGGGTGTGGACTCTGAAGGGAGCACATGCCAGCAATGGCCCTGCACACGTGGCACCATCCTATAAACCCTGCACACATTTCTGCCTCCTGATCAGAGCCCTCACACAGGGCAGTTTGCCAGCCTCACCACTCTCCCATCCCCAGATAAGCCCAGTGGCAGTGCCTGATGTTGTCTTTGGGAGGAAGTACACGAATCAGCTCTCCCCTGCTCCCACCTACCCGCTGTCTTTCCAGGGCCTCTCCCAGAGTGGGAGGGAACTGTCCCTCCTCACCCTGGTATCAGTTCCTGCAGGGCACAGGAGCTTGAGCCACAGGGTCAGCCTGGGGTGGCAGAGCAATGGGAGGGCACAAAGGCAAGACTGGCAGCACTTGGGGGGTTAGGGAAGCAACTTGGTGTGCGGAGGCCACTGGGAGCATGGGTGGTCAGTGCGATTAATGGAATGAGGCTAATTTTTTTCATTTGCTAACTGCAATGCTTTGAGGAATAACCCAGCTTATCAGCTGCTGGATGTTTCTGCTTCCAATGCTGGGAGGAGAATCCAGGCATGAGAGGGGCCAGCAGGCTCCCAGGGCCTGGGCATGAAACCTATCTGGAGTCAGCCTGTCTAGCCCCTGGCCTTGAAGGCAGTCTGATTTGGCATCAGGAGACTATTGATTGAATTATATATAATTGTGGTGATGATGGTGGTGATGGTGACGAGCTCTCATCTCTTGAGAACCTACCATGAGCTAATTGCTTTATGTTATGTGTGAGAACCCAGATAATTCTCAAATGCTCCTATGATGTTGCTATTATTTACATATTTGTATAATATATACATAACATACATGCAGATGCATGCACATATATGTGTGTATGTGCACACACACACACACACACACATTGTATGTATAAGGAAATTGAAGCATTGGAGAGGTTGAGTAACTTGCCCAAGGTCACACAGCTAAAAAAGGGGGAGTGCCGTCATACAGCAAGTGTAAGGACCACACAAGGACAGTGCAATGACCAGAGTCCCCTCACCTGTACTGTCACGCACGCCCTTCCTGCCTGACTGCCCTATGCATCCAGTCAAGGAGACATGCTTCTAGGAGACACCAGGGTCCTTAAAGCCCTGTGCCATCCTGCTGCCCTGGACAGTGGCACATCCTCTCCCTCTGGCTGGAGCTAAGGAATGCATCTTGGTTAATAGACCAGTCAAGAAGGCCCAAAGACCCATTTCACAGATAAGGAGAGAAAAGAAGAGACAAAGACACAGGAGGGAGAAAGGACTTTGACCTCAGTTAGGATTTAAGTCTGAGACTGGAAGGATAAAAAGAGAAGGAGGCAAGTGGCTGGTGGGGGAGCCTGAGCAGATGAACAGCAATTAGGGCAGGGCCAGTGAGAAGCCAAGTCCCCCAGGCCCCAGGGCAGCTCGGCCCTCTTAGCCCACCTCGCTGGTTGTCTCTGCAGCTGCCCTGGACCCTTCCTAACAGAGCCTGGGTTGAGTCTGGGTATCCACACTTCTCTCAGTCCCATAGTACAGGGATGTATGCCCCACAACATCCTGGAGGCAGACAATTGGTACAACTGGTGTGACAGGCATCCCAGCTGACGAGAGGTACAGGAAAGTATCACCTAATTTTTCTAAAGATGATGAGAATGGGTGAGCTCATGTTTGCCTGAGTAAGTGGAAGTTGTATTGTGACCCTGAGGGGTGGAGGTGGCTAGAGACGACAGCTACATTGTGTACATCCAAAATGTGGAGAGCATCTGAAACAAGAAGGAAATGACACCTTGGTCCTTGTGAAGTTGTTCATTTTGCTGTTTGCAACAGAGGCCTCCCAGCTCGTCAGTCACCTGACGAGCCACTTGGGGCCTGGGAGGGACAATAGACAAGCCTGTGGTGACAATGGACAAGTTGTCCACCAGGGCCCTTCTGTACAGGGTCAACTCTACTTCCATCTGCCAGAGCTCAGAGGGTCCCACTACTCACAGAAACAGCCGAAAACCACAACAGTGGATCATTCTGCCTCCTCTTGGGTGGATTAAAGGACAACAAAAATCTGTGCTTTTCTGAATGCAGTTGGCTGTGATTTCTTGAAAGGGGCGTGACAAGTGTGTTCTCTCTTGAAAAGATGCCATGAGACCTCCCAGACCATAGGGAACAGCCCCCCTAAAATCCTCCCCAGGTTGTCTTGGGTTTTTTTGCTATCTGCCTCCTTCTCCCAAATTCTCAGTTTCACTCTCCCCCAGCCCGAGGCTGAATCCTTGGGCATACAGCCTGGGTGATCTCTTAGGATGGGGACAGTCTGCACCTGTCACCTGCCACTTGACAGTAATGGATTCTTTCTTAAAGCCTCCACTTCGGCCACACTATGGGTGATACAATTGGGCAGCCTTGGGGATGTGGAGGTCAGGGTACTTTTCCTGGGAGAACTAGGATCCAGCAGGAATGTTTGGGCCTCTTCCTCCAGCTGAGGGTGGCTTTCCTAGGGATTATGTATTAAAACGGAGTTGGAATAGAGCTCAGAGGGAGGAAGACATTTTCCCAAGTTCTAGGGTGAGCCACCCAAAACCCTTGCTGTTTACTCTTCCTATGAGCTGTTCCACACACAGCTTCGCCCCCATTTCCTGCACCCTTATTTCATCTCATCTTCTTTCCTCATCTGTGAAATGGGTGTTTGGACTTTGTAGATTGATCTTGAAGATTAACTGGGATGTACTCCTGGTTCAAACTCCTGCACATAATCTGTGCTCAGTGAATGGCTATTTGCTTTCCTTTCAGCCAAGGGGGCTGAACACACAGGCTTTGGAAGCAAGCGCTGGCTCTTCTGCTTACCACCTGCATGACCTTGGGATCTTCCCTTCAACCAGAACACAACCTTTTTAAGAACAAGCACTGAGCCACAGACCCCCCCATTTCAGTAGCCATGTGCCTAGATGGGAGAGCACTTGAGTCAAACTGACCTCACATCAGTGCTGCCTGGACGAAGAAAATGGCCACAGAGGCTGGGCTCCACCTCATGGCCATCTGCCTCCCTCAGAGCTTCCACAAGATGAGCAGTCAGCACAGGGACAACTCCCAAAATGAGTCTGACTTTCTCTTTTGTTGAGCTAGGGGAGCACAGGTCTCCTGTGGGGACTCCTTTGCAATTCATTGTTGACGTTTCTGCTTAACACCTTGCCTGCTTCTCTTCCCACTCTACCAAAGTTCCAAGACAAATTGCATTCACCCCTATGCCTTGGGTGACCCTCATCCCTGACCACTGCATGTCCCAGCTATGGAGCTCTCTCCTGTGCTACAGACCCACCTCTTGAAGCTTCTTTCTTAGCTTCTCTTCTTGTGCAGCTTGAAGCACTGGGAACTCAACGGACACGAGACTGCCATTTCCCCTTGCAGATCTGCTCCTCACACTGGATATTTGTGTTGGTGTTCAGCAAATATTGTTATTGTCCACCTTGTTATCAAAATGAGCAATCCAGGGTCTCCCCTTCTTGTCTTCCTTCTGATCCTCCTTCTTACATCTATCATGGGCTCATTTCCAAGATCTGCAAATTCCACCTTCTAAACATGGCTCCACTCCTGGTCATTTCCCTTTAATCACTGTAACAACTTGCTGCATAGATTCTTCTCTAATCTTCAGTCTTGGCCAATTTCCCAACCACAATCCCCTCTCTCCTCCTCCTGTAACAGGAGCTGTCTTTTTAAAGCACAAATCTGATCATGTCATACACATGCATAATATACCCCTCAGTGGCATCCCAGGCCTGCTGGGGGAAGATCTCAACTCCTCAGCGTGATATCCAAGGTCCCACACTTCCTATTAACCATCTCTTGCTTCTTGCCCATATGGGATGCTGTTTTTAGCCACACGGAAGTGTATGCAATTGGAGAAAGGTACCTTGTGTTTTGGAGTTGCTTAACCTGCATTTATTTTATTGCTTCTTACATTTCTTACCTAACTTTCGAGAGTCCACTCGGGCACTGTTTCTAGAGATCAGTCTCCCTTGATACCCCCAGGAGAGTTTGAGGCCCTGTGTGCTTTCTACTATCAGAGCACTTAAAGCACCAATTTCACTGCTTGTTGCCCAAATGTCCACTTCTAAGCTGAGCTGTTAATCTCTGCTCCCTGGGGCCCAGCACAGTGCCTGGAATGTGGGAGGCACTTAGTCAAAAGCAAATGAGTGAATAAATGAGTTCACTGGACACAGTTTGATTTGGGTTGCTTTGTTTGTCTTTGGGGAAGAGATTAGAGGAGGAAGATTTCCAGGGGTCACCCCCTAGGAAGCTGCTGTGTGTGGGGGACACACACACACACGTCCCCTTCTCTTCATGTACTGCCAGCCTTGGGGAGAAGACCTGAGGCCTCGGACAGCTCCCTTCTGAGCTGGTTAACTTGGAGGACACAGCTTCATCCAGACAGAGCACGGGTGAGAGGAATGGCTCTGGCCTCCCCCATTGCAGCAGAGGAGGTCATAAAACTCCACAAAGAGAAAAGGTTGGCTTCTTGCTTCCAGACAAGAATTAATAGGTGCAACCCATAATCCTGTCTTGAGGGAGATGAAGGGGAAAAGGAGCGAGAGAGAATATAATGGCCAAGTCCACCCTGCTTGCTGCCTGAGTGCCTCTCTGGTGTTTGAAGTTTAATGCATAGAAAATGAGCAGAGAGACTCAGAAGAGTCAGCACTTTGGGGAAGTCTGGCATATGGGCTGCCTCCAGGGAAGCGCAGTTCACCCCCGGCAGCCTGCAGAGGTACAGAGAAGTGAAGAGAGTGGTCTACAGCCTCTCTTTCATCCCACCCACTGGGCAGGCAGCCACTTGGGGTATTTTGCCTGATCTGGTACCTCTGATGAGAGATGGCAGAGGGACACCCTTTGTTGCTGAAGGAGACTGTTGGAATGCTGTGGTACAATCATCCTCACCTTTGGTGAGGACAGGAAGCCATGCCAGGGCAGAGGACTCCTCCTCTGGCATGGCAGGGACCAGTGTACAGAAGTGAGCACCACCCCCTCCCATCTCAGCAGCTTGGTGGTGTGTTAGCTCAGGTCCTCACCCGGCTGGGCACGGACCAATGGCCTCCTGCACCTGAGCTGGTGGTGGGCTGTGCTCCTCACCTGCTCAGAGGCCCCCAGCAGGACTGGGGCAGCTTTTCAGGCAGCCCTCCTTCCTACCCCACCCCAGCCCCAGCCCCAGCCCCAGCATTAGCCCCACATGCTCAGCACAAGGCTGCCTACTAGGGAAGGGCTGCAGATGGCTTAATACAGTTGATGTTGATCACAATAGCAATTGTCACCATTTATCATTTACTATGAGCCTTGCACATGGCATACATTATCTCCTTTATTTTTCCCAGCAAGTCATGACAGGCTCTTATATTGTGAGAACTACAAAAGTCTCCAGATCTTGGAGGCAAGGTTAATGCATGGAAGGTGCTTCCAGAGTGCCTGACACTCACTCATTTACCCGGTAGTTCGTTCGTTCATTCATTCATTCATTCATTCATTCATTCATTCATTCAACAGAGGCTTATTATGTGATAACTATGTGCCAGAGCCTGTTGTAATCTCTGGGAATATATCTGTAACCAAACAAACCCCAAACTATGTCCTCATAGGGATCAGTGCAAGCAAGGGAGACAGACAGCAAGTAAAATGCATAAGTAAAAGAAAAATACTAGGCTAGATGGTAATACGGACCATGGAGATAAAAAAAAAAAAGGGCAGAGAGGAAGTGCAGGGGTGGTGGGGTCAGGGAAGGGCTGGCTGAGAGGGCGACATCTGAGTGAAGTCATGGAGCAGGTGAAGGATATGTCTCTGTACGTTTATCTGGAAAAAAAGGCTTTCCAGAGAGAAGTTACCACAAGTCAGAGGGCCTGAGGCTGCAGAGTGCTTGGTAAATTCGAGGAACAATAAGGTTAAGCTGGAGTGGCTGCGTGGAGAGGACCAGTGAGAAAGCAGTGGGAGGTGAGGCTTGAATGGAGGTCTCTTAGGCCACTGGGAAGGTTTCAGTTCTCACTCTGCAGGATTTGAGGGGCTAGATGCCTTATGTTTTAGTTGGGTCACTCCACTACCTTCCTGAGCCATCCTGGAGGGAGTTGATCCAGCAGAGGGGCTGGGGCTTGCAGCAAGGTGGTGGAGACTCCTTTGGGAAGTGGTGGTTTCCTGAACATGTTTTGAAGGTCCTCCTGGGAGACTGGATTATGGGGTGGGGGAGACAACTCTGAGAGCTCTGGCTTGAGCTGGTGGGAAGATGTAGCTGGTGTTCACTGAGGTGGGAGACCAGGAGAGGAACTACTTTGAGGTGGAAGATAAGAAGTTGAGCTTTCGACCTGCCATGTTTGAGATTCCTCTTAGATATCAAAGACAAACTTGACTAGCTGTCAAGTAGTATTTCCACTTGACATAGTGGGCTACCACTGGCAGGGAAGGTCTATGCTGGAGTTCTAAATCTGAGAGTCACAAATCCACTTTATAACAGACAACACTTAGGGTTATAGCAGTTGAGTAACTTGCTAAGGATCTTAATTAGCCAAGGGCTAGTATATAGGGGTAGGAAAGTGGAGGAAGCATCCATTTTGCTCTATTTTCTATGATAGACAGGCAATAAGGGCTGAGTCCTCTTCCTAAGGATGGGGATGAAAGAATAAATATGACTCCCAAGCTGTCAGTGCAGGATGACACCAGGGGAGAGAAGCAGACCTTGAACTTGGCAGTCCAAAGGCAGTGGACTCATTGCCCTAAGAACACTCCAGCAGTGCTAACTGAATTGCAGCACAAAGCCCTGTGCGTTTAAGTTTAGATGGGGCTGGAAGCATCCAGCAAGGGGGTGAGATAGTATTTTTCGATGTCACTCATGCCCCATGTCCAGAGAACATACACTAACTCTCAGCATAGTCCTAGGCCCAGTGAGAGATCCAAAGTAGTCTTTGCGCTGGTTGTGCCTGAAACGTGCATTGTTTTAAGAAACACTTCTTCTATGCCAGGGGTTCTCAACCTTCCTGATGCCACAAGCCTTTAATACCATTTCTGTGGGTCGCGACCCACAGGTTGAGAACCACTGTTCTATGCAATGGTAGGAGTGGTGGGAATGCCTTTCACATGTGTGAAGACCCTGGAACTGGGAGATATTCTGGGCACAGCGACAATTTTCCCTGGTAGAGCCAGCCTGGCTGACATACCCTCCTAGGCCTGGTGCTGGGGATCCCTCTTCAAAGGGGAAGTACAGTGGGGTCACCCCCTTAATGGCTGAGGGGTATTTGATACCCCTGTGGGGTATTTGGTATGATTTTAAAGAGGGAAACTCACCCACACCTCCCTTCCTGCAGCCATCTCTGCCCCAGCCTACTCCTGAGGCCTGGCTCACCACTGTCACCATTGCAATCCTGCACACTAAGGCCGGCCTCACGTGAAAGTTTAGATCTCACCAAGAGCCACTGCATAATAAGCTATGATTAGTCATTATCGCCGTGGCTTACGGGATTAGGGCAGCCAGATGAGGGCAGGCAGAGTGAGGAGAAGGGTGGAGAATTCTGGAGCAAACCAAAGGGGACCCTTAACCTCAATCAGAGGCTTAGGGAGGGCAGGCAGCAGGAGGTGGGCGGGGCAGGTGGCTGAGGCCCTGGGAGGCTGAGAGGAGGACGGGGCAGACCCTGGCAAAGGAGTATAACAGCTGCTGGGTTGTTGTTTTATAAATTTCATTTTAACACGAGGATACAAATAATTAGGTTACACTGCTTGCATTTGTTAGGTAGAGTCCCTGTTGTAGCTGTGTCCTGTGCCCAGGTGATGGGCTGTATACCCTCACACTGTGCCCATTAGGTGGGAGCACACCAATCCCCCTCCCTCCCTCCTCCTCCCTTCCCTCCTCCCTTCTTGCCTCAGCTTCCTCCCTCCTCACCCCAACTTGAATTGAATTGTGTTTTTCTCTGTGTGGGTGTGTATTAGATCATCTACTGGCTTCATTTTGAGTACATTGGATCCTTGCTTTTCCATTGTTGTGATACTTTACTAAGAAGAATGTGTTTCACCTCCATCCACGTTAATACAAAAGATGTATGGTCTCCATCTTTTTTTAGTGGCTACATAGTATTCCACGGTCTACATATACCACACATTATTAGTCCATTCCTGGGTTGATGGGCACTTAGGAAGTTTCCACATCTTGGCTATTGTAAATTGAGCTGCAATAAACTGTCTAGTACAAGTGGCCTTAAGATAAAAGGATTTTTGTTCCTTCTGGGTAGATGCCCAGCAATGGGATTGCAGGATCAAATGGGAGGTCTAGCTTGAGTGCTTTGAGGTTTCTCCATACTTCTTTCTAAAGAGTCTGTACATTACCAAGTCCCAAAGCAGCTGCCGACCCCAGGGCACCAGTGTGTAAGTGTGCTTGTGTGTGTGTGTGCAAACAGGTGTGACAGTGTGAGTGTGGGTGTAGATGAGCAAGTGTGGGTATGAGTGTACATGACTGTGTATGAGATTGTGTGTGGGTGAATGTGTGTGTGAGATAGTGTAAAGTGTGTTCAGTGTGCACATATGGGTGTGTCAGATTGAGTGGTGGGTGTACAAATGTATGAGATAGTGTGAGTGTGCAACTGTGACAGTGCGGATGTGCAAGTGTGTGATATGGACAGTGTGTGTACAAGGAGGTGTGAGAGAGTGAGTGTGACTGTTAATAGTGTGTATGGAAGAGATGGCGTGAGTGTAGATGGTGTGAATGTGTGAGAAATCGTGTGAGGGTGTGAATGTGTATAGTGCATCAGTGTGAATGTGTGAGTGCATGTGTGCAACTATGTGTGAAATAGGGGGCTTAGTGTGTAGGGTGTGAACATGTGTGGGTGTGTATGACTGAGCATGTGAGGTAGTGTGAGTGTGGGGGCTGTGAACATGTGTGGGTGTTATGGCTGTGTGCGGGTGGATATGTATGTGTGTGGGAGTGTGACCCAGTGTAGGAGAGAGGGTGAGTAGGGGCCAGTGTGGGGGTGTGTGGGGAGGGAAGCACGGCTGGGAGAAGGTCCCTCTTACTGCTGACCCTTGCCAACCTGCCCCAGTTAATGCCACCCCAGTTAATGCTTCTTGGGGACTGGAGTAGGGATACATCACTGGCATCAGATTCTATAATTCTAGGACCCGTGTCTCATGTCCCTCCTTCAAGCCCTTCGCTTCACACCTACAGAAGACTCCCCGCATCAACAAGGAAACAAAACAAAACAAAACAAAACACAAAGGCTCTGCCTGTGCCGGGAGATCAGAGCCTGCCCTCCCAGTCTAGATGCCCCTCCTGCATTGCCCCTGCAGCCCGTTCCTCACCAGTCCCCTCTTTCTAGTCTGTCTTTCTAGTCTTCAAAGGCCTTCTTTCTGGAAGAGGAATTGCACACACTTTGTCTCAAACATGCTGTATTTTTTGTTAACAACAGCACTGTGAAAAAGGAGATCAGAAGATGGTCAGGGGAAGAAAGGAAAAAGACTCCACCCCCAAATGAATAATTTAACCCTCCCCCACTAAGGAAAGGGGCCCTGCAAAGAGCAGAGGTCACAGCATCTTTACCTGGGTTCCCTCGGGGCTCCCTGCCCAGTGGCCTGGGATAGCCGGGAGGGTCTCTCGGAGTCCCAGTGTCATCCATTGTTATTTACCTGACACCTTCTGATTCCATGTGTGGCCTGATTCTTGCTTAGATGTTTTGCTGCCCTGTGTGAGGGTGAGGGCAGGTGATTAAGGAAGGAAAAGGCATCTCAACCTAACCAGACTCTGCCAGGCCTGGCTCCTAGCCTCCAAACCCTTTCCTCTTCACACTCTCTGATTAGAATTGCATTTTGTTTTTATAAACGAACCCATCAGGTCTGGTTATATCACTGGGTGTGTATTCTTTTCTCTTTTTTCCCCTCTGAATCCCCTTGTGTCTTGAAGGCTTGTCTGTCCAAGCTGCAGAGAGAGTGATTTCCAACGTGTATAGGTGGGATTCCAGGGATTTCTGGCTACTGAGGGCAGGTGGGATGGGCCCTAGTAGTGGGTCTTTGGAGTTAGAATGTGGGACAGGTTCAAAGGCACCTGGCCCTACCCAGCCAGCCCTCTGGTCAGAATGCAAGAGCAGCTCTGTAGTTTCCTATAGGGTCTGGATTTACGCCACGCCCGGCCCCCAAGCCTGTTGGATGAACCAGCTGACCAATGAGGCCAGTGGAAGCAAACTATCAACCACCTCTTTTTTGTTAAAGACCTACTACGTTTAAAGCACTGTAGAGCTATAGAGATATATGTGACCAGTGTGCTCCAGAGCTATAGAGATATATGTGACCAGTATGCTCCAGCTGCTGTAAAAACAAACAGACAGAAAACCAAAGACACCACCTTAGACTAGGTAGGTAAGTTATAAACAATAGACATTTGTTGCTCGCAGGTCTGGAGACTAAGCTCAAGATCAAGGCACCAGCAGATCTGGTGTCTGGCGAGGGCCCGTTCCCTCAGAGATGGCATCTTTTGTACGTCTCACATGGCAGAAGGACAAAGAGGCTCCCCCAATTTTTCCCATAAGGGTGTGACCCCATCTGTGAGCCGTCATGACCCGATTCCCTCTCACAGACCCCACCTGTTACTGTCCCATTGGGGATTATGTTTTAACAAGTGAATTTTAAGGGAACATCAAAGTCTTGGGGTGTTTCTGTTCTAGCTGAGGGGGTGAGGCTGGCACTGGGAAATAAGCTAGGAAGGGACTGGGACCCAAAAGAGAGAGGGGACCTGGGCAAGGAAAGCCCTAGGAGGTGCCGTGACTGCACGTGGTGTTGAGAGCCTGGGGGGATGTACAGGTGCAGGGGTGGGTGTTGTTCAAGGTTGGCAGAAAGCCCCAGAAAGTTAAGCTTGGGGTGAGGGCAAAGTGTGATAAGGGGCAGCGAGGAGAGAGCTTCTGGAACCAAAAGGCTGATCTGGCACAGACAACAGAGCATCCCACTGATCACTCCGGGAATTTAGTATTTTGAATAGAAAATACACAAACACGATATGACATTCAAAGAATAGAAACAGTGCGTGGGAAGTCCATCTGATTAATTATTTCTTTCATGGATCTCTAGTGCTCCTCTCTGCTGGACACTTGTTCTGCATTTCTTGTATAGCTCAGAACAATTCTGTCTATGTATAAGAACTTAGGAACATTTACTGGATCTTTTTTTTTGTATATAAATGGGCAGCATATTAAAAAAACTGCCCTGTGCCATTCCCCATTTTTAACTTCACTTTTTTTTGTAAAGAAATTTTAGGTTTGCCTCAAAATTGAGAGGAAGGGGCAGAGAGTCCCTGTACGCCCCCTGTCCCTGAATACACTGTCAACATCTCCTACCACCATGGTGTATTTGGTACAACGGATGAACCTATATCAACAAACCATTATCACCCAAAGTCCAGAGTTTACAGTAGGGCTCACTCTTGGTGATGTACATTTTATGGGTTTGGACAAATGTATAATGACCTGTCTTTACCATTTTTTTAATGCTTAGTATTATCACATATTGTCATACAGAGTATCTTCACCACCACAAAAGTCCTCTGTCTTCCTGCCATTCATCCCTTCCCCACCCACAACCCCCGGCAACCATGATCTTTTTACCATCTCCATAGTTTTGACTTTTCCAAGCTATGGAATCATAGACTGGAATCATACAGTGCGCAGCCTTTTCCAATTTGCTTCTTTCATTTCATAATATGCATGTACGGTTTCTTCACTTTTTTTTCATGGCTTGAGAGCCATTCATTTCCTTTTAGCACTGAATTCTATTGTCTGCCTGTATCACAGTTTATCCATTCACCTACTGAAGGACGTCTTTATTGCTTCCAAGTTTTGGCAATTGTGAATAAAACTGCTATCAACATCTGTGTGCAGGTTTTTGTGTGAACATAAGTTTTCAGCTCCTTTCGGTAGATACCAAAGAGTGCGATTGCTGATCATATGGTAAAAGTGGGTCTGGCTTTATGAGGCACTGACAAACGGTCTCCCGAGTGGCTGTCCCATTTTGCATTACGACTAGCAATGGATGAGTGTTCCTCTTCCACATCCTTGTCAACATTTGGTGTCCTCAATCTTTGGATTTTGGCCATTCTAATAGGGGTGAAGTGGCTCATTGTTTTAATTTGCATTTTCCTGATGACATATTAGTCAAAATACCTTTTCATACGCTTATTTGCCATCGAAGTATCTTCCTGGATGAGTTGAGATGTCTGTGAACGTTTCTGGCTCATTTTTAATTGGGTGGTTTGTTTTCTCGTTATTGAGTTTTGTATATTTTGGAAAACACTCCTTATTATATGTGTCTCTTGCAAATATTTTCTCCCAGTCACTAGTTTGTCTTCCCATTCTCTCAACATTGATTTTACAGAACGGAAGTTTTTAATTTTAGCGAAGTCCATCTTATTATTTCTTTCATGGATCATGCCTTTGGTGTTTTATCTAAAATGTCATAATAGTATCCAAGGTCTCCGGTTTCTTTCTAGAAGTTTTAGAGTTTTTCATTTTACATTTAGGCTTATGATCCATTTTCAGTTAGTTTTTGCTGAAGGGTATAAGATCTGAGTCTGTATTCAAATTTTTACATGTGAATATGCAGTTGTTTAAGCACGATTTGTTGAAAAGACTATTTTCTCTATTGTATTACTTGGGCTCCTTTGTTGGAAATCAGTTGACTGTATTTAAGTGGGTCTCTCTATTCTGTTCCATTAATTTATTTGCCTATTCATTCACCAATACCACACTAATACCAAAAATGCTACTGTGGTTTTATAGGTGTTGAACTATAATGATGTCATTTCTCAAACTTTGCTCTTCCCCTTTGATATCATGTGGACTATTGTGGGTCTTTTGCCCTTTCATATAAACTTTTTTTTATATCCACAAAATAACTTCCTATTAAGGAAGGATTTTTCCTATTAAGGATTTTGATTAAGACCGCAGTGACTCTGTAGGAGTGATTTTCTTTTTTTTTTTATTTTTGTAGAGACAGAGTTTCACTTTATTCCCCTTGGTAGAGTGCCGTGGCGTCACACAGCTCACAGCAACCTCCAGCTCCTGGGCTTACGCGATTCTCTTGCCTCGGCCTCCCGGGTAGCTGGGACTACAGGCGCCCGCCACAGCACCCGGCTATTTTTTTGTTGCAGTTTGGCCGGGGCTGGGTTTGAACCCACCACCCTCGGCATATGGGGCCGGCGCCCTACTCACTGAGCCACAGGCGCCGCCCTGTAGGAGTGATTTTCAACCTGCATGCACATTGGTGTGCTGTGAGAGCATCTTAGGTGTGCTTCGAAAATTTGTAAAGATCATTAATTAAATTATTTTCAAACGAAGTTCACAGTAAGTATATTCTCTTTTTTTTTACTCTTTTTTTTTTTTTTTGATCAACATAATTTAAGTGTGCCATGGAAGTTTAACTATAGGTTAAATTGTACTGTGAGAGAAAAGAGGTTTAAAAATATTGCTTTATAGTATACAGAAAAGCAATTGACTTTTATACATTAACTTTATATCCTGTAAACTTACTATATAACGGCTTATTAATTTTAGAAGTATTCTGTCGTTTCTTTCTGATTTTCTACATGGATAGTCATGTCATGAGATCAGTGAGTTTTATTTTTTCTTCCCAATCTGTGTATATTTTTTTGTTTGTTTTTATTGATTCATAATATTTTTACACGTTTATGGGATATACATGATGTATTTTGTTACATGCATAGAGTGTATAATAATCAACTCAATATATTTAGAGTATCCATCATCTGAGTATTTATTATTATTATGTGTTGGGAACTTTTTAAGTCCTCTCTTTAGCTATTTTGAAATACATGATACATTGTTGTTAACCATAGTCACCCAACTCTGCTATCAAACTTTTTTTTTTTTAAATTTATTTATTTGCAGTTTTGGGCCGGGGCTGGGTTTGAACCCGCCACCTCCAGCATATCTGCTATCAAACATTAGAACTTATTACTTCTGCCTGTTTCTACCCCTTAACCAACTTCTCTTTATCTCTGTCCCCACCCATACACTCTTCCCAGCCTTTGGTATCTATCATTCTACTCTCTACCTCCACTAGGTTTCCTTTTTCAGCTACCAGATGTGAGTAAGAATACGTGATATTTGTCCCTCTGTGCCTGGGTTATTTCACTTAATGGCACTTCCATCTATGTTGCTGAAAATGACATAATTTTATTCCTTTTTATGGCTTTATAGTATTCTATTATGTTACATATACCATACTGTCTTTATCCATTCATTCATTGGTAGACACTTAGATTGATGCCATCTCTTCAGATTTGTCAATAGTGCGGCAATGAACATGGGAGTGCAGGTATCTTTTTAATACATGTATACCGATTCCTTTTTCTTAGAATAAATGCCCAGTAATGGAGTTAAGGGATTGCACGGTAGTTTTTAGAAAATTCTCCACACTGTTTTTCACAGAAGCTGTGAATTCATGTCTCTGTATCCTCACCAGCATCTTATTATTTTTATCTTTTCAATAATAGCCATTCTATTGCAGTTTTGTTGTGCATTCCATAATGATTAGTAATTTTGAGCATTTTTTCATACACCTGTTGGCCATTTGTATTTCTTCTTTTGAAAAATGTCTGTTCCTTGCTCACTTTTTAAAAGTATTTTTTTTAATGTTCACTTGTCTGAGTTCCCTATAAATACTGAATATTAGTCTCTTGTTGGATAGTTTTCAAATATTTTCTCCCATTTAACACATTGTCTCTTCACTCTGTTCATTGTTTCTTTGCTGGGCAGAAGGTTTTGAGTTCAATATAATTGCATTTGTTACTTTTGTTTTTGTTGCCTGTGAAATTTTAGCCATAAAATCTTTGCCTAGGCCAATATTCCAAAGTGCTTCCCCTATGTTTTTTCCTAGTACTTTTTTACTTTCAGGAGTTATTTATATTTAAGTCTTTAAATTCCATGTATGAGAGATGCAGGTCCAGTTTCATTCTTCTACATGTAGTTATATAACTTTTCCAGCACCATTTATTGAAGAGGGTATTATTTCCTCAATGTATGTTCTTAGAGCCTTTGTTGAAAATAATCTGGCTATAAGTACATAATTTTGTTTCTGGGTTTCTATTCTTTTCCCTTGATCTATATGTTTGTTTTTATACTAATACATGTGCCATACTGTTTTGATTACTATAGGTTTGTAATATATTTTGAACTTAGGTAGTGTAATGCCTCCAGCTTTGTCCTTTTTGCTCCAGATTGCCTTGGCTACTCAGGTTCCTTTGTGGTTCCATACAAATTTTGGAATTGGTTTTCTCTATGTGAAAAATGACATTGGTACTTTCGGGCAGCGCCTGTGGCTCAGTGAGTAGGGCGCCGGCCCCATATGCCGAGGGTGGCGGGTTCAAACCCAGCCCCGGCCAAACTGCAACAAAAAAATAGCCAGGCGTTGTGGCGGGAGCCTGTAGTCCCAGCTGCTCAGGAGGCTGAGGCAAGAGAATTGCGTAAGCCCAAGAGTTAGAGGTTGCTGTGAGCCGTGTGACGCCACGGCACTCTACCCGAGGGCGGTACAGTGAGACTCTGTCTCTACAAAAAAAAAAAAAAGAAAGAAAAATGACATTGGTACTTTGATGGAGATGGCATTGAATCTATAGATTGCTTTGGATAGAATGGTCATTTTAGCAATGTTAATTCTTATGATGTATGAGCATGTCTTCCCATTTCTTTGTGCCCTGTTCAATTTCTTTCATTAGAGTTTTTTAGTTTTCTTTGCAGAAGTCTTTCATCTCCTTGATTAAATTTATTCATAGTTATTTCATTTTGTTTGTATCTATTGTAAATTGGATTATCTTCTTGTTTTTTTTTCTCATCTAGTTCATTATTGGTGTATAAAAACACTCCCGATTTTTGTATGTTTATTTTGTATTCTGCAACCTTATTGAATTTATTTATCACATTTAAGTGGGTTTTTTAAATTTTTTTGATAGAGTCTTTAGGTTTTTCTAGATATAAGATCATGTCATTTGCACAAAGGAGCAATTTGACTCCCTCTTTTCTAATTTGAATGCCTTTTATTTCTTTCTTTGCCTGATTACTCTGGGTAGGAATTCCAGTAATATGTTAAATAGGAGTTGTCTAAAGAGGCATCCCCCTTGTCTTATTCCAGTCCTTAGAGGAAATCCTTTCAGATTTTTCCTATTCAGTCTGATGTTAGTTGTGGGCTTATATGTCCTTTAGTTATGTTAAAATATATTTTTTCTGTATCTAGTATGTTGAGAGTTTTTACCTTGAAAAGATGTTGAAATTTATCAAATGCTTTTCCTGCATCTATTGAGATGATCATATGGTTTTTATTATTTATTTTATTGATATGATATATTGTGTTTACTGATTTGCATATGTTAAACCTTCCCTGCATCCCTGGGATAAATCCCATGTCATCATGGTATATTATCTTGTCTGGTTGCATTTGGTTTGCTTATGTTTTGTTGAAAATTTTTGCATCATTGTTCATCAGAAATGTTGACCTGTAGTTTTTTTTTTTTTTTTTTTTTTTTTTAAATGCATCCTTTTCTGATTTTGGTATGAGGGTAATGCTGGCCTTATAGAATGAGTTACGGACAATTTCTTGCTTTCAATTGTTTTGGAATAGTTTAAAGTGAGTTGTTTTCTCTTCTTTGTAAGTTTGGTAGACTTTATTTGGCAGTAAAGTCCTCCATCCTTGGATTTTTCTTTGTCGGTCTCATTACTCATTATTGCTCTGTTCAGGTTTTCTATTTCTTCCTGATTCAATCTTGGTAGGTTGTGTGTGTCCAGAAATTTATATATTTCCTCTGGGTTTTCCAATTTGTTAGTGTATAGTCGTTCAAAATGGTCTCTGATGATTTTTTCCTATTTCTATGATATTAGTTGTAATGTCTACTTTTTAATTTCTGATTTTATTTATTTGAGTCTTCTCTCATTATTTTGGTAAATCTAGCAGGGGGTTATTTTGTTTATCTTTTCAATAAAACAGCTTTTGGTTTCAATGATTGTTTGTATTTTTTAAGACCCTGTTTTATTTAGTTCTGTTTTTATCTTTATTATTTTTCTCATTCTCTAAGTTTGAGTCTGGTTTGTTCTTGGTTTTCTGGTTCCTTGGAGTGCACTGGTAGGTTGTTTATTTGGAATCTTTCTACATTTTGCTACGTACTTTCCTTTTAGCATTGTTTTTACTATATCTTGTAGGTTTTGGTATGTTGTGTTTAGATTTTCATTTAAGAATTTTCAAAATTTCCTCCTTAATGTTTTCCTTAATCTAGTAGTCCTTTAGAAGCATGCTGTTTGATTTCCATGTGTTTACACAATTTCCAAAATTCCTTGTTATTGATTTCTAGTTTCGTTTCACTATATTCTGAGAAGACACCCTTCTCCCACATCCTCAGTGCCTAGATACTCAATGGGTGTTTGCTCAAGAAATAAATTAAACAGCTCCATAATTAATTATGCATATGAATCCAGCTGAGTGCTTGGGACCAAGCCTTAAGCACTGAGCCCTTTCACAGAAATGTAATGGGTACAGGTAGGCCATTGTCACCTCTGCTTCTATTTCCCTAGGACTTGCTGGAGATCGATGCAAAACAGATGTGCTGGGGCAGGGTTGCCCCATGCTTTATTCGGGAAACTGTTGTGTGATTCACTTTACAGAGGAAGGAGTTTACTTTACACATGTCTAGGGAACACTAGTCAGTTGTCTGGAATCCTTAACCAGGCTGCAGTGGGAGGGATGAAGCGTGCCAGGCACATCCTGAGCAGGTGATTCCAATTTGTAAGTTGGAAGAGCAAAGATGGATTTAATTGTTCCAACAATCCATGTCAGCCTTTCTGCTTTTCTCCAATCTCTGGGCCCACCTCCTTGGCTTTTATTTTAAACCTGATTAAAGGTGTTCTTGTAATTGAAAGAAGTCACACCAAATGACAAGAGTTGAGACTACAGCCACAGGCATTAGAATTTATGGTTGCCTCCCTACCAGCCGCTGGACTCATGGAGATTACCAAGTAGTTTTTTAAAAAATCTGTTGGATTCTGATGAGGCTGTGTGTGTGGGGGGGCGGGGGTAGTGAAGGAGGGAGGAGTCAGGTAGGTGGGTGTTATCTTGAGGACTCTGTAGCTTCCTGGGGCTCCTGACATGCATGGTTCTCAGAGAGCTCTGTCTTCTCAATCGTAATTGAGATGCCTTTCTCCTTTCCTCCAGTGAGCTGGGGACCCAGCTCTAACCTCACTGGAAGAGAGGAGAAAGGCATCTCAATTATGATTTTCCCCAGCATGCCATCGACCAGTGACAAAGGGCCTTTGGGAAGATGGATGGAGCCAAGTAACCAGGTTCCTACATACACTGATCGTGACAGCTGTTCCTACAGAGGACTCGAGTAGTGGGTGACTGTCAAAGTTAGTGCAGAAAGCTGGAGTGATGGGGACATTTAAGGAACAGCAGAGGTACTGGGGTGCTCATGAGAACAGCACACCAAGCAGCAGGGCACATGCATATGTTTTTGGATATATATAATTTCTCATTAGTCACTTAACTCTGGAAGGAGGCTTTCAAGATGGACATGAAAGCATAGGCATTAACTTTTTATAGATGGAGGCCAGGAAGAGGCAGGAAGCTTGAAAAAGAAAGACACCAAATGAACGGGAGATTCCTGCAACAGCATCAGAGAAATCTTTAAAATCTGAAAAGGAAGGTTTCCTGGTCTCAGGGTCTAGCCTCCTGTCTCCAAGCAGTTGATTGGCTGAAGCCCAACAGAAATCAATAAGAAAAGGTTCAGAAGTGGGTTCTAATGATCCATTTGCCAAGGCCGTTACTCATACTGGTGAAGAGTGAGTCACCCATTACCAGAGAACCTGCCTACTCTAGCCCTACTTTCTATGTCCATCCACCTCTCAATGTGGGACAGATTTTATGATACTGCCAGGGTAGATCCTCACAACAGATTTTTTAAAAAACTACTTGGTATTTTTCCCCAAACAAAGAATCTAGATGTGAAATGCACAGGCCTCCACCCCTCCCCAGCTTATAAACTTTCTGAGTGAAAATCTCATCACTCACTAGGAGGTAAATGACTTCTTGTTCTCTGGAAATAGATCCCCTTGATTATTTTCAGATAAATTTATACTCAGTAGGTTTATCTCTTCATCTAAACACCCTTTCTTCATATCATTTATATATAAATGTGTATGTAATATGTGCTTATGTATAGATACATGTTTGTATTATGTATTTATTAGAATACATACAAATTTAGTGGAATATATAATATACTATATGTGTATGTATATTTTATATATAATATACTATTTATTTATGTATATTATATTTTACCTGCCTCCATACACACCCCATAATGTACTATAACTACATTACAGTCATAAAAATGTAACTATAAATCTGCCCTGCCCTCCCAGTAAAAGGGCTAGAAAGTATATTCAAGGATTATTGATACTCAAAGATAAATGCTTAGGGGACTGGAGAAGGCATCTTAAAAGGGAAAACATAGGCCCCATGGTGTAAAGAGTAAGAGCCACTGAGAAAACTGAGGAGGAAGATGACTGGTGCCCATGTGGTTTGGGTGGGCACCATGGGCCCATATTTCTGCCCTGGACCAACTGCCCCTGTCCCAGGGATGGCCAATGTGGGTTGGGACAGCCTTGGTTGTCCTCTGATGGGGTGACACTCTGGGCACCTGCCAAGACTATGTCCTCCCTGAACCGCAAACAACTAAAATGGCAAAAGGTACCCAGGCTCTGTGTTCTCCCCAATCTTCTGCTAGGAATCACACTCCAGGAACCAGATGGGGAAACCGTACCAATGCTCAGATGTCTGGTTTCCTGTCCCTCACTGGCCATATAGTAGGAAAAGTCATTTAGTCTCTATGGACCTCAGCTTCCTAATTGTAAGTAAGACGGGATAATGCTACCGGCCTAGACAAGTTGTGACAATCGTTGGTAATATCTGTGAATGTGTTTTCAATGCCTTTCAGGGTAAGGCCTTACTGTTGCTGGGTTTCTACAAAGAGGCTGGGAAAAGTGACTTTCTCCCTCCCTTCTAAATCCTGCTCTGCCTCTGGCAAGTTCCAGAGTTTCCTCCTTCCCTGGCTCAGGCCTGATTTGGGGAAAGTCTCTTCCAATAGCTCCCTCCACTGGGTATGAAGACAAACTTCCCAAAGGAAGGGGTCACCTCACCTTAGAGGCCAAGCTGCCCATGGGCTGATGCCTAAAGACTTGTGGCCTAAACTCCTTGTCCTCATCTCAAAGGTTAAGAAACACTCAAAGTAAGCATGTTGCCTTGTAATTTTTTGTTCTGTATTTTGTGCTGATATGCATACAGCCCGTCTGTGTGCCAGGCTCTGTGGTAAGACCTCGGTGCGCCGTGTTTTGTCTTATCCTCCTTATATCCCATGAGGCAAGGTGCTGTCATTATCCCCATGTTACAGATAAAGAAACTGAGGCCACACCCCTAAGAATGGCAGAAGGCAGGAATCAAACCCAGGTCCACCTGCTGCACAAGCTGGCCTGTTCTTAAGGCTAGGTAGCCTCTTTAGGGGCACTCCTGGAGCATGGGATGTCCTCCCTGCTGCCCTCTCAAGTCTGTGTCTTATGGTCATGGGCAAGTTTTCCCCAAGCACAGAGCACGTGAAGGGCCACCAGGGACACAGAGGAATGGAAGACTCCGTCCCTGGCACTGGGGCCTGCATTTAGCAGGGAGGCAGGAAGTGTGAGTGGCCTCAGGCAAAGCATTCTGCTCTGTGGGGAACATCACCCTTCCCCTCTAGACCTACCCAACATTCTCACCCTTCAGATGCAAGGGACTCAGGCGCCACTTCCTCTAGGAAGCTGTTCCTGCACTTTCAGAATGTGTCCCTATCTCTAGCGAGGAAACATGGGCATGGCAAAATTTCTTTTGTGTTATAGTCACTCATGTTGCCACATAGATTGAGAGCCCTGATTAGGGCAGATCTGTGCCTCACTTGTCTTCACACCATGTGGTGAAGGTAGCAGGTGCCCATTGCTTGAGCCGATTTGAGTGCTTACAATGCTGCACCCAGAGAAATGCTTCACCCTCAACATTTCGTCCAATGGAGACAACAACAGTGACATCCAGGTTAGGATTTCTTTTCTACAGTTGAGGACATGGTGGCACAGAGGTTAAAGTGATCTGCTGGGGTCCAAGGCTGGAAACTGCTGGAGCAGAGAGCCAGGTGTGGCACCTGCACAGCTCACCACACTACAGGCAGTCCCAACTTACGACTTGGATTTTACGACAGAGGGAAAGTGATGTCCTTGCAGTAGAAAATGAAGTTCGAGGGCTCTCACAACCTTTCCGTTCTGCACTTTCCATATAATACTCAACACATTACACGGGCTATTCAGCCCTGTGTTATAAAGTAGGGTTGTGTTGCACAATGTTGTCCAACTGCAGGCTAGTGTTCTGAGCAGGTGAGGCTGAGCTATGATGTTGGGTAGGGTGGCTGTATTAAATGCATGTTTGACTTATGGTATTTTCAACTTAAAGATGAGCTGATTGGGACTAACCCTATCTGAACTGGGGAGCATCTCTCCATGGTAAAGCTCATGCAGACTGAACTGCTAGCTCAGTAATTGCTATTCCAGGCAAGAGAGCAAGTGCTCACCGCCATTACCACTACCTCTGGCATCTTACTCACCACAGGCCCCCAGAATGATCTAGTGTGGTGAGATCCCTTTGATGAACCCCCAAAAGACACACACAAAAGAGAAATACTCTCCAGAGAGCCAGCAAGTCTGCTTGGTGAAGTAGCTGGTTCAAGGTTGCACGGCAGTGGCCCTTTTGAGATTTTTAAAGAATGCTTAGGAAAAAGGAACCTGGAAACTATCTAGACGGGGAAGAGGTTTTCCACCCACCTGAAAATTCAGTCGTCAGGTCAAGTGGAGTCCTGCTGAGTCTCAGCCTGTGTCCCCACAGCCCTTCCTCCTTTAGATGCTAACATGCTCTAGCCCTTCCAACAGTCTCTGTTTTGTGGCTTCTGCGCATTTGCAGAAGCTATTTCTCTGTCCTTCCTCACAGAATTGAATCTTGCTTTTCCTTCAAGACTCAGCTCAGAGCTCCTCCTGCCCTGAGGAAGGGACCCTGCTCTGACTTTACCTCTTACCCTGTGCCTTGTGTAAGGAAGGGACCCTGCTCTGACTTAACCTCCCGCCCTGTGCCTTGGTGAAGAAGGGACCCTGCTCCTTTACCTCCCACCCCGTGCCTCCCTCGGTGCCGCGTGTGCAAGGCTGCCATCCTCTCAGCTCAGGAGTCCTGTGGGGCACCATGTCACCTTCCCTGGGCCATCCCCACACCCCACGTGGGGCCTGGCACTTACTGAACATCGTCACCCTACTTGGGGACGCATGTCCTCCTCCAGTCTGTCCACCCCTGCTCGTCCCCTGGGCAGGTGCTCCTGAGGTGTTAAGAGTTACTCTTCTGGGCAACATTTGCTTTTAAAAGCAGGAAACAGAAAGTGAGAGGGCTGGATACGATCCAGAAGTTGCATTGGAAAACCAAAATGCAGGCAGCATTTTGGAAATGGACAAGCAAGGTGGGGACAGCTGAGCTTGTGAAGGGTCTTAGGGTGGCTCCCAGCTCCTTGTAGCTAACCTCCAGCTGGTCCCTCGGGGCCCATCTCCTTTTCTGCAAATGAGGATATAGGGCAGGGCTAGTCTGTGCATCTAGCTACAGGCCAGCCCCGGGGTCTCAGAGGAGCCTGCCGTGCTCACACCCTCCCTGCAGCAGGCCCTAAGTTTGGCCTGTCCTCCATATCTATCCCTTCAGCCCTACCACTCGGCCCAGCCCCTTTTTATTTATGCTTTTTCTTTCTTGCTCTCTCCCTGTTTTCTGTTAATTTTCATTTTCCTTGTGGCAGGGAAAGAGGTTGGAGAAGGAGCCAGCCTAAATCGGGGGGTGTCATCTCCCTCGTAAGCCCAGCTCCTTCCCTGCCTCCCTCCAGCACATCTGCTCACTTGGAGGCCACACATGTCCTGCTATAGCCTGATTAGAGGGTGAAATGTCGCCCTGCACTGCTGAGCCGCTGCTTAAATCAGACACTCACTTAGCACAATCACCTCATTATGTGGACTTTAGCTCCATTGTAATTTTACATATACTTTTACAATTGATTTGGGGCAGAGAAGGATGCCATTGTTGGGGGGTTCTACATGTTGTGTTTATGTGCATATATATGACAGTTTTAGAAAATCAGTGGCTGGCCTAGGGGGCATTTATGAGGATGGGGCTCTAAGGAGAAATCCATAGTTGGTTCAGCAAGGTGAGAGGTTTGATAGGAGCAACAAAAGAGGTAGCGGGCTGAGAAAAGCACTAGAAATATACTTCTTCTCAATTTCTATCCTGGGGGTCTAATTCAGGATCTCTGAGTTCCCATCACATGTTCCCATTTCATGGATGAGGCTCAGGCTGGTGGTGCAGACCCAGGACCGTACAGCTCCCAGCCAGTGCTGTCGCCTCTGAAATGTGTTAAAGTTGGCTCATCCTTGATGTCTCTCAGTGGGTAATACTGAGTCTGCTGGCAGCGATCTGCCTGGCTACAGGGCCATCTTGACATGCCATGATCTGAGAAATTTTTAGAACTAAGAACGTAGCTGCTCTTACCATAGTCTTTCTCTGCAGAGACGGTGGAGCAAAGTCCTGTTCCAGATGGCGAGGCACCAGGCACAGCAGGTGGTGGTTTTTCTCTCTGCTATCATCATGGGTGTCACTGTGCCAGCCCGTGCCCTATTGTGGACCCCTGTCATTGACTCTGCTTCATCCTATTCTATCAAAATCAGCCTTTGTGGAGTTTCCCAGGATTCTACCTAGGGTTGCCATTTTTTTCTTTGTAGAATTCACCCTTCCCCCCGTCCCCCAACCCACCTTCCTGGTACCTCTTGCAAGTCCACCCTCTTCCTTCTCTTCCCTATAATGTACCCATTGTGCACCTCAGGGAAGTTGGGAATTTGACATAATATCCTGACTTTTATGTGCATGGCCACTAGGGAGCCTGTCTAATCTAACCAGGGCTGAGTTTCCTGGGAAGCAACGGAAGTGGCATACTGTGATGCCAGAACAAAGGTCGCATCTTCTCATAAGATCTTGTCACCCAGCCAAGTAAAACCTCCTTCACGGGGTCAGATGGAACCTAGATCTCTGATCATCTTCTAGAGATGCAGAGCTGGGTGGGTACAGGGGATCGAGGGAGGCGTGGCTGGACAGAGCCATAGAAAGCACCCCTATGGTAGCAGAAAAACATCTCTGGTGCATGTAGCGAGGCTGCAGCAAACCCCCCTGGGCACAGATTGGTGGAGGGGTTGTAGACTGTGTGAGCTGCTAGGGTAATAGGATCTCTGTTGGCCCCATTCTCAGATGTTATCTCTGTTGACCCACATTCCCAGCTGTGATCTTGCTGGCCCCATTCTTCCCATTCTTCCAGGGGGTGATATTTCTGAAGAAGACAAATTAGGTAAACAGGCGACTCAGGAGACCCATGAGAGCTGACCGATTGGTTATTGTTATGAGTCAAGTCACTCCTTCCCCCAAAGATATGTTGAAGTCTTAGCCCTCAGTACCTCAGAAAATGACCTTCTTTGGAAACACGGTCATGACAGATGGAATTAGTTAAGATGAGGTCATAATGGAATAGGGTGGGCCTTTAGTCCAATATGACTGGTGTGCTTACAAGAGGAGGAGGAGAGACACAGGGACAATGCCACGTGACAACAGAGACAGAGACATCTACAAGCCAAAAAAAAGCTGGAAATTGCCATCAACAGCCAGAATCCAGGAGAGAGGCGTGCACGGATAGATTCTCTTTCAGACTCTCAGAAAGACCAAGTCCACCCACACCTCAATTTAGGGCTTTTAGCTTCCAGCACTATGAAAGAATACATTTTTTACTTCAAGCCACCTAGTTTGTCATGGCAGCCCCATGAAACTAATGAGGTTGACTTTCAATAGTCAAGGTTCCCTGTCTGTGTATCCAACCAACCACAGGTTGTTCAAAAAATCCTGATGAAAATAACAATGATACAACAACAAAAAATAATACAAATTTAAAAATATAGTACAGTAACTATTTGCATTACATTCACCTTTTATCAGGCATTATAAGTGATCCAGAGATGATTTAAAGTATAGAGAGAAGGCGTGTAGGTTATTTGCAAATACTATGCTATTTTATATCAGGGAATTGAGCATCTTAGGAGTTTAGTATCCGTGTGGTGTCCTGAAACCAATCCCTCATGGATACCCAGGGATGACTTTATGGTCTTCAAAGAGAAATCAGATCTGTGTGAAAACATAAGTCTTTTTTCCACATGAAAGGGAGCCAGAAATATGAGTTGATGAATGTGAGGCTAAGGCTGCAATGAACCAAGGCCACTGCCACCAAATGCTGGCTCTCCTTTGAGTTCTAGTCTATAACAGCAGCTTCACCTGTGTCTGAAGACTGTTAAATAATCATAACAACAACAACAACAACAACAACAACATTAATACTATAAATAAGGACCATGTAGAGACTTCTTCCTGTACCCAAATCAAGTGGGTTTTTAGATCTCCTTTCCTCTTGTGTTGGTAAATATAGACACACAATTGATAAATTTAATCAAGAAAGTAAATTCCTATGATGTAATATGCAACCAAATTATAAGGTATACATTTCCTGTATTTTAAACTTTTACAATATATGCGATCTTCTTTTGTTAGAATGAGAATGTAAAACTGCCAGCTAAGCCTTCCCGAAAAGAAGTGTTTTTTAGGGGGGAAATGAGGAATGTCCTAATTAATTTTTAATTTTGAAAGTTTTATCAGTCCTTGAAATTCACAGCCTGCTAACCCCCATGCCCCTTGCCAGGTGTCTCCAAGCCTGCCTTCTATTTGAAATCTTTGCTGACGCCTCCATACCAGTGGCTCTCAACACTCTGGGGACAGTTGGCAATGTCTGGAAATAGGGTTTGGTTGTCACCCCTTGAGGGGGTGGTGCTACCGTCATCTAGTGGGTAAAGGCCAAGGATGTTGGTAAATATCTTACCATGCACAGGACAGTCATCACGTGACAAATTATTCTGTAGTCCAAAATGTTGTAATGTCAAGATTGAGAAAATCTGCTCACTGTCAAAGAATTTTCTCCCTTATGGAATTTTTAGCATTTCCTGTTTGCCCTAAATCTACTTATTCTGCATCTTACTTTGTATTGTTATTTAATTATTTCCAGAGTTAAATGGCTGTGATTTTCAATCCTCACTCTTCCATGTACCCGGCTGTATAATTTTGACCATATCACTTAGTTACTCTGTGCTTCAACATCCCTGTCTGTAAAATGAGATGATATTTAACTTGCGGGTTGTTTGAGTGATCCAAATGAATGCATATAAATAAGGTAATAAATGACACTGATTTACTGCTTGTCAAAGGTCAAAGACTGTGGGCCAAGGATTAAGTGCGATAATAAAGCATTTTAAGTTTATTATCTCTCTTAATCTTTAAAACAACTCTATGAGATTAGTATAATCATTACTCTTTTGTTTTGCATAAATTCAGTAAATTGTAGCCATCTGTGTCATTATTGTTTCTTCTAGATGAGTTCTGTATGCTAGAGATGCCAAGTGGGAGGAAGTCTGTCACCCAGACTCTTGGGCATGGGCACCTGATTTCCCTGTCTGGACTCCCTATCTAGTTGCCAGGGGACTGGCTCAGTTCTCTGTGTTCCCTCCTCTTCCAAGGACCAGCAAGCCTGGTCAGGCATGTCCTTCTCACGGAGCAAGAAAACACACTTCAATGACCAAGTCCACATAAATCCTGCATTAGTTAAGGTCCTGCAGCGAGACACAAACAGTAGGATATGTAGAGAAATATAGAAATAAACTTATTATTAGGGATTGGCCCAGATGACTATGGAGGCTAAGAAGGCCCATGGCCTGTGATCTGCAAGTAATAGACCCAGGAAAACTGATTGTGTAGCTCTAGGCCTGAGGTCAAGGGGAGCCAATGGCATAAGTCTTGGTCTGCGTCCAGAGGCCTGAGAAGCAGGGGCACCAAAGACTGAGGGCAAGAGAAGGTGTGTGTCCCAGATCAAGAGAGAGAAAATACACCCATCCTGCACCGTTTTGTCCTCAGTGGTTGGGTGATGTCTGCCTGTATGGAGAAGGGCAATCTGCTTTACTTCATCTACCAATTCAGCTGTCCATCCCTTCCAGAAATACCCTCATGGTCACACCCAGAAATAATGTCTTACTAGAGATATCTGGGCATCCTTTAGCCCAGTCAAGTTGATACATAATATTAATCATCAAAAATCCTTTGCTTGTTTCGGGTCTGCTAATATTCCCTAGACCAAAGCAAGTCACATGGCTGAGTTCCGAGTTATGGGTCAGGCGCAGGAACCCTTTCTGAGGTGGGGGTGCACTGCCAAGTCAGTTGGCGAAGGATATGGATTGGGAAAATGTAAAATATCAGGGGCCATCAATGCAGTTCACCACAAGCTTATAACTGTAACTCATTCAGTTCACCCCATGCCAGCTGCTCGAAGGAAGCTCTCGGCCTCTTGCCCTGCTAGTGGGGATTCAGGAGCAACTTTGCAAGAGGTTTTCCTTCTTCCTTTCTCTAGAGGAGATATGCTGTACTCTCAGACACAGGATGTCTAAGGATCTTGGCCAGGGCCCAGTGCCATCTTGCTAAGGCGTTGTTGGCTGGGACAGGCCTGTCTGGAGTTTTCCAGGGAACCAGAGAAAGAAGGGCAGGGAAGGTTCTCTCTCACCCTCAGCTAATAAAGCATTTGTAGACATGGAGAGGGATATTAAGATAGGCGGGGGTAAAAAAAGAAGGCCACTTTGAAAAGCCTATGGAAAGCCTTTCCTCCCATCTGTTCAGCTCGTGGGAAGGCTCTGTTTTCCGTACTTAAAGGATTTGTAAATTCATTACCAACAAGTAAAATGTACAAAGCACACACAGAGACATCGAGGTCTGATTCACCATCTGCCGGGGAGTTGCGTCTATGCAAACAGAGCAGTGCTAATCCCTATCAGTGTGTGGGGTGCACGTGGGCCTATGTGGGCTCTAGAGAAGCCAATAGGCAGGGCTTTTCCTACGCTGCGGGGCCTCCCTTTCCTGCTCCTTCACCCTATTTAACCCTCTGGAGCTGAACAGGGCCTCCAGCTTGCCCTAAAAGAGCCCCCGCAGACTCTGGAGCAAAGATGGAGCAGAAGGCCTTTTCCTGCTGCGGAGCTCTGGTGTCAGGGAGGCCGGCTCTGCTGGATGGCAGTGGGAAGGGCTGCTAGCACCGTGCTCTCTCTTGCTAAAGAGCTCTGCTTCCAGACTGATATGCCGGCCTCTGTTCTTGCTAGTTCCAGAGCAGTCCATTCGGGGCAGGTCTCGAGCAAAAGTATGAATAAGGTGGACTTTGCCTCTAGCTCTGTGGTTTAGTGGCCCCGCTGGCCCCCTGCTTCTGCTGCTCCATCTCCTCTGTCTCCTCCACCTGCAGCTGCGACTGTGTTGGCTTCTGCTGCCCTGGCCTTGGCAACCAGCCTCAGGCTTCCCCAGGGGAGGAAGGAGCGGCTCCTGTCAAGTCCACTTGCCTTCCTCATACCCTGTACCCTGCCCCAGCCCAAGCGCCTCATCTTCAGCCAATAATCCACCCACTGCAGGGGTGAGTTTCTGAATTACCACTCTGGTGGGTGCTCCAGTCCCACCAGGATTAGGGCTGCCTCTCTCTTGCCGATCCTCCCAGGGAGGACAGCTCTGACCTTAAAGTCCAGACTAGCAGTCAGTGCCTGGCTCCCGCCCTGGCATTGCATGCCTGCCTCTGTGTCCCTCATTGATTAGCTCCTTGCCTGTCAAGAAGAATGCCCTGCTGGCCTGGGTGATCTTTCTCTCTACCTGCCAGACACCACCTACCACCTGTCCCTTTCTTCTTAAGGCTCTTGGCTCATTCTGCCCATCTGGGCTCCTTTGCACTGTCTGTAGATGGACCTGCCACAGACCCCTGTTGTAGCCTGGGGAACATGCCATAGGCCTCCTCAGGGTCCACTGTCCTTTGGTCCACTGCTGCCCAGGTTCCTGCACTGGGCACATCCCCCACACATTTCCCCTTCACCCCCTGCTGGAGGAATTTGAATGTCCTGGCCCCAACACGGATAGAAGAGATGGTCCAGGGCTCTCTATTAATGCCCTCATCTGGCCTCTTACTGGCCAGGGGACACTCCATTCATTCAGTCATGTGTGTGTGATTTTGGTCCCAAGCATATTTCTAAGTGCTGGCTGAGCAAACTAGGCAAGACCTCTGCATCAGGGAATTGACTTTGCAGTTTAAGAGAAAGAGACAAAATTCAAACAAGGAAAAAAGGTCTCAGTGGTTTGGGAGGCCGAGGCAGGAGGATTACTCAAGCCCAGGAGTTCAAGACCCTGTCTCTATAAAAAATAGAAAAATTAGCTGGGTGTTGTGGCACACACCTATAGTCCCAGCTATTTAGGAGGCTGAGGCAAGAAGATCAGTTGAGCCCAGGAGTTTGAGGCTTCAATGAGCTATGATGACAACACTGCACTATAGCCCAGGCCACAGAGAAAGACTGTCTCAAAAAACAAACAAAAAAGAAAATAACAGCAGGTAGCTAAATAGTGAGTCATGGAGGTGGAAGGGTGGTGAGGTGGTTGGGAGCTGAGCTTCTCAGCAGGAACCTGCAAGATTGGCAGGAGATGAGAAAAGCTCCAGCAGTGGGAACAGCATGTGCAAAGGTCCTGAGGCAAACATGAGCTTGGTGTATTCCAGAGACAGACAGAAGGCCAGGGTGAGTGTAGCCCAGTGAACAGATGGGAGCATGATCTCTGCGGGCGCAGGGGGTAGGCCAGGGCCAGGCCACTGGGCATTAGGCTGTGATGAGCAGTAAGGAAATGGTAAGCATTTGCAAGTTTTCAGAAAGATGATCTGATTTACATTTTAAAGGGGATGGTGCGGGGAAGCCAGAGAAGAGTGGGGGAATGTTTGGAAGTGCAGAGAGCAGGATTCATTAATAGATTACATGTGAGTTAGAGAAAGAAGAACCAGGGGTAAGACCACTAGAAAGTCTCTTAACCTTTATTATTCTTGTGCCTTTCCCATGAAATACCACAAGTGTCCCCTCAACATCATTGAGAGGTTCTTGGAAACTGTGACTGTAAGAGAAACAGAAGACAGTGACATGAACTTTACCATAGGCTAACTAATGTAAACAAGAGTTACATTCCTCTGGCATATGCCTGGTCACAGAAACATCCTCAAACTTCTAAACAAAGACCCCCCAAACACTTCTATTAAACATTGACATAAACGTGAGCTCTATATACATGTAAGAGAGATTAATAAAAACAAATAAGATAATTATTTACCCGCGTTTTGGTTAATCAGTAGGTGATGATGACGGGTGATAGTGGTGATGGGTTAAATCACGGAATAAATGTTTATCAGGTGAGAACCGTAAGTAAGGGGAAACTCCTCCCATCATGCAGTCGGAAAACCATCCCACATCCATCTGGTGCTTTCAAACTACCTTGTCTATCGGCGTGTGTTTGTACGACTACCATATACTTTACGGATTCTTATTTTTCAATAATTTGTAATCATTTGTTTCATTGCCCAATCCACTCGTTCTAGTTCAGGGTGGAGGGTGGTCAGAGGCCGTCTCAGAAGCTCAGGGAGCTAGGAGAGAAGTGACTCTTGTAGGACACCATTCCCTGGAGGTATGTGCTCACATCCCCCACCCCAGTCCCTCGCTCCCTCAGACTGGAGCCATTCATCTCACGCCCGTGTCTTTGGGGTGTGACAAGAAACCGGAGGACCCAGACACCCATTCAGACATGCAGAGAATTTACTAGCCCCACACAGGCACAGGTGGGTTTATTTTTTGTCATCAACATTCTAACTGAATGATGAAGGAAATGACGTCATTTGAAGACCTGTTCTAGTTCCATATTGGATGGATACTCAACATTATAAGCACCCACATAATTGGATGCCTTGCCAATGGGAATTTTATGACAGCAACAAAACAAAACAAAACAAACACACACAAAAACACACTTGCAGGGCCTGGCCTGCTCAGGAGCAATCATCAGGTAGAGATGGAGGACTCACCGCGCTCTCTTGCCTCTCTGTGTCTGCACGTGCAACCTCAGGATGATTTCCTCCTTCTGGCCCATCTTTACCTGGCAGACTGCACACTCATCCCTCAGGTCTCGGCAAGCTTTGAATATTGAAGAACTTCCTAAGACGCACCTGGGTTCTTCTCCTTTGATCGCTGGGCTACTTGTCTATTTCCCGTCTTGGTTTATAGTTTCGTAAGGACTGGATCTAAACTCCGAGCGCCTGGTGACGTTTCTGGCTGGTAGCAGGTGGCACTGTAATTTTTGTGCATGAGTGGAGACGCCTGTCCTTCCTCGCCCTCCCTTCCTTGCTCCCCTGCTCCTTCTCCCTTTGAGCTGAGCTGCTGCAGCCTTCTCCACTTCCAGTCCTCTCTGCCTGCTCAAACCAACCACTCTTCAGGCCCCAGTTCAAGAGTCCTGTGCCACAGAGCTTCCCAGATCACGCCGGTATTTCTCTTTCTAGAACTGCTTACCTTTCCTTCCTGCTCTGTTTGGAGAAGAGTTCACAGCACACACGTTAGGTGTTGTTGCTGAGGGTGGACGGGAGAGAGCATCACGAAGCCTGCACGTGGAATGTTCCCTTATGATCTAGCTGTGTATCCTTCCCGCTTCATCACAATGAGTATGAGCCATCAGCACGCCTAGCGAGGATCCAAACGTGGTCTCAGGGACCCCTCAGCATGCTCATTTGGGCCCTTAGCATTATTATACCATCATATAACTGTCTTTATCCTTATATAACCTATTTGTGTATGTAGGCCTGAGTTCCCACAATGTCTATAAAAACATAAATAAGCCTTAATGCACTTGTATCCTAGCCAATTCGTTGCACAGGTCTAGATGGTCAGCAGGAGCTCAAGAAATATGTGTTGCGAGAATGAATGAATGAGATGTCAAAACCCCTAGTGGTTGGAGCAGTGACCAAGTAGCAGACTGTGGGTAGCTAGCTCAGATGCTATAATGCTGTTCGTGGTGCCTTAGCTCCTGGGGCAAAGGGAAGCTGAATTGATCAGGCTGTAGTAGGGTTTTCAAGTAATGCCTGGCATCATAAGGCAGTCAAGGGAAGGCTCTGCTAAAACACCCGGGAAACAGAGACTGCTGTCCACAAAAGCAGGAAGATGGCTCCCTGAGACACCTGGAGCTTTTTGCAAACTGTGGAGCCCAGTGACTTATATCCTCACATCGTGTGCTCTACCAGAGGGCAACAGAGCAGCTGTTTGTTTGTATATTTGCACCACCAAAATTGTAGCGAGGCGGTCACTGTGTGTACATACACAGACATGTCTCATACTCATTTGCAAAATTCCACAAATGGGTATGCTTACATTTGCGTGCACAGACAAGTCTCACATTTGCATAGGTTTGAAAGCATGATCGCAGGAGTTCACATATTTGGAGTGTGCAGGCATGTGTGTGTGCATGCACCCGTGCATGCTGGAGCTAGCCTGTGTGCACATGTGCGCGTGCATACTGATCTCTGCTTATCTGTTCTGTGCTGAACACAGACAGCTGCTTTAATAACATCTGCAACTGAGCGGGTGCACTAACTGCTGGGGCCCCATCGTGCTATCAGAATTGCTTCAGCTTTTTCAGGATTACCAGTGCTCAGTGCAGTTTAAATATATCTCCAGTCCTAATCCCTAAACAAAGATGCAATGATTTCTACTAAATGTGGTGGATTATTTATTAAGATAAAGTCAAGGATATGGGAAGCCACGTCTGGTGGAACACTGATTGCCATTCAGGATGGGAGATCGTGAAAACAGATGTGCACCCCACCCACCCCAGCTCTGCAGAGGGAGAAAGGAGGTTAAGGAAAAGGGAAACCAGTGAATGATAAAAACAGTCAGGGTCCTAGAGGCAGAAAGGTCAGGAGTGAGTTAGCGGCAGCTTGTGCAGACGCTTGGACCTAAAAAGGAGGAGAAAGAATGGACTCCCTCCCCAGCCAGGATGCTGCCAAGGCCATTCAATAAGCATCAAGACCATGAGCCAGGCCTTGATTGAGAATCCTCCAGGAGGGTACAAGGAAGAGGAAGCAGCTTTTACTTTCAAGGAATCCTCTGTCAAGCCTGGGCCAGGGGAATAGGGAAAGCCATTGCCAGCATGTAGGAAATTTCTTGGCAGATAAAGAGGGTGCCCTGTGTCCTCTAGGCACATTCACTACTGTATTAGGAAGTGTAGCTCAGTAAGTGGGTCTAGGAGAATTTCAGCTCACCCAGGAGTTAGGGAACAAGCCTGCAGCACCCCAAGTGCAGAAGAGTGACGGTGAGCAAGGCATGGATGCTCCAGGGAGCAAATAGGCCAGATTAACACCTGAACTTCCATGTGTGTTGTGCTTAACTCATGCTAGTTTTGAGCCCAGGGCCTGGTGAAGCATATAGAACTGGTGGGTAGGTAGGAAGACCCACAGTTTGTCTGTGTAGTGAAACCTCTGTGCATTGTTTTCTCTGCCAATTGTCATGTCTCTCCCACACCTCCTGTCACCCTGCTCCAGCTGGCCTGCCCAAGTGCTTCACAGGTGTTAGACTATGTAGTCCAATTACCATTAATTTCTGATTGTCCATTTCACCTTGAATGTTTGGCCGGCCACGTGAAATCAACGTGATAGTATGCGGTGAAATTGATATGATAGTATGCAGTAATGTGACCTTGGTGCACATACTTAGGGGGTAGGATTCAGGGATCGGCACCCAAGACCATCCAACATATACACCAGACACAATTAAATACTTGTGAAATGACAGAAGACTCAATTCTCAGAAACAAATTCAATAAGTAGGCCAGGCGTGGGTGGCTCATGCCTATAATCCCAGAACTCTGGGAGGCTGAGGCAGGTGGATTGCCTGAGCTCATGGGTTCAAGACCAGCCTGAGCAAGACCAAGACACCATGTCTAAAAAATAGCCGAGTGTTGTGGTGGGTGCCTGTAGTCCCAGCTACTTGGGAGGCTGAGGCAAGAGAATCACTTGAACCCAAGAGTTTGAGGTTGCTGTGAGCTATGATGTCACAGCACTCTACTGAGGATAACACAGTGAGACTCTGTCTCAAAAAAAAAAAAATCAATAAGTATGTTGTGAGTTACATACAACTCACATGGCATGCAGTGTAAAAACTGATTCTGACTCCACATGAGTTATATAACAGAAAACAATAAAAAGTAACAATTTTTTCACTAAATTAGAAAGGGTTGTTTTGTTTTTGAAGATTTTTTTCTAAACAATGCAGCCTCAAGGACAATATTTTTTTCTAGCACAGCAGTCAGTGTGTTAAAGGGACCTCTGGAGACATGGTATTTCTCTTCCCTTGACCTTATTCCCTCCAGACCTCCTGCTGCTCTCACAAGGAGTTTTTAGGACACAGGAAAAGCTGAGGCTCAGAATCTGGAGAGAGAGAGTTACAGTCAGAAAGAGCAATAGCTTTCTGTGTGAGCTTTGGTTAGTAATTTGCCACAACACACTTCAATCTCTTACGTGGACCAGGGATGATGAATTTTTGGTTGTCAACTCCAAGTGTGATAACTAACTTAGACATTACTCAGAAAGCCCAGGCAGGTAACCTGTGCTGAGTGCCCCGGGAGGAAATGAGAAGTTATAGTTCTATCCTGAATGAACATAAAATTCATGTAATTACTGTACGGTTAGATTTGAATCTGTTATCATTCCACTCTTTTCTACTTGCCCCATCTGTTCTTTTTATAACTTCTTTTGTAGTCACTCATTTTTATTATTCCATTTAATCTTTTTTATTGACTTAGTAGCTATGACTCTTTGTTATTTTAATGGTTGCTTTAGGGTTTGTAGGATACATCTTTACTGTGTCATAGTCTAGCTTTAATTAATATCATTCCCTTTCATGTGTAAGAAACCTTTAATATTATTTGTCTATTTCTCCCTCCTTTGTTCCATTGTTGTTAGCCATTTTCCTTCTGCATATATTACATACCCCAGACTACATGGTTAATATTTTTGCTGTAAACAGCTAATTATCTTTTGGTATGTCTTAAACAACAAAGAAAAAATTATATATCCATATATTTACTCACATAGTTATTATTTTCATTACTCTTCACCCTTTTGGTATTGACTTTTTTGAAAGATATTTTTGCTTTGTATAGAATGCTAGGTTGGTAGTTTTATTCTTTCAGAATTTGAAAGATGTTGCTTTCTTGTCTTCTCGTGTATATTATTTCTGATAGGAAATATGCTGTATCGTTATCTTAAGAAAGCATCTTTTCTCTGACTATTTTTAAGATTTTAATCTTTTTTCACTCAATTGGGGCAATTATAATGCTTTGGAAAAAACTCTACATAATACAATATCCATTTCTGATAAAAAGCTTTCCACAAACTAAATACAAAAGAGAATTTTTCACCATGACAATGGACATGTTAACGTCATGGTTAATGTCCCTAAAATAAGGACTGTCTATTCTCACTACTTCTTTTAGACATTGTACTGGAGATTCTATCTAGTGCCATAAAGCAAGAAAAAGACTTGGAAATGAAGACAGGAAGAGGCAAATCTTTCTTCCTAATATAGTCAAAGATATGAAATACTTAAGCATAAATCTGACAAAATATTTTCCATACATTGAAAACCACAAAACTTTGCTGAGATAAATCATATAACTTTTAAGTAAGTGGAGAGACACACATCTACTGTGTATAAATTGGCAGGTCAATATTGTTAAGATGTCATCTCTCCCCAAATTGATCTTTAGAGTTAATGTAATTCTGATAAAAATCCTAGCAAGTTTTTAGTTAAAAATTGAAAATCCAAGTCTAAAATTTATATGAAAATGCAAAGTATCTATAACAGACAAAACAACTTGAATGACTAACATTATTTGACTTTAAGACTTTATAAAGCTGTAGTAATCAAAATAATATGGTATTGTTATAAAGATAGAAAAATAATTCAATTGGACAAAAAAGAGAGTCTAGAAATATACCCACATAAATATGAACTGCTGTTCAGCTGCTTTTTTATAATGTTATAGAGACAATTTTGCAGTGAAAGAATAATCTTGTCAATAAAAAGTTCTAGAAAATTGGAAAGTTCATATGCAAGAAAATAAACTTTGATCTGTACCTCTTACAATAGTGTCAAATTAAGTCAAAATGTATCAAAAACCTAAATATAAACACTAAAAATGTAAAACTTCCAGGTGAAAACCTTGGGAAAGTTTCTGTGACTTCGGGTTAAGCAACGTTGTCTTAGGTATGACACCAAAGAATGATTTATGAAATAACAAATTAATAAATTAGAACTTTATCAAAATTAAAAACCTATATTATTTACAAGACTCAATTAAATAAACAGGCAAGCCACCAACTGGGAGAAAATATTTACAAAGTATATATCTAATAAAGAACTTGTGTTCAGAATATATAAAGTACTCTCCAAACTTAATAATAAAACAAACAGATAATTTTTTAAATTGGCAAGAGATTTGAACAGATACTTCACCAAAGATATATACAGATAGAAAAATGAAAACAACTGCCAAGTTGCTGCATGGTATTAATCATTAGGGAAACACAAATTAAAAGCACAAAGAGAATCCATTTTACACTTACAAGCACTACATACGAACTCCAAGTTAGAACCAAAATCAAAAATACTACACATCCATTACCATTTGTTAAACAAACGACTCTTAACAAATGAAGGAGAGCCTATGGGGCAAATGGAATGCTCTTATGTTGCTGTTAGGACGATAAAATGGCAAAGTGTCTTTGTAAAACAGTTGGGCAATTTAACCCAAAGTCATACACATGTCATAGGATCTAGGCATTTTGTCCTAGGTATTTACTCTTAAGAAAGGAAAGTACACCACCATGGAATACTATGCAGCCTTTAAAAAGATGGAAACTCTCCCTCTTTTTTTTTCTCCAGTTTTTTGTTTTTTTTTTTGGCCAGGGCTGGGTTTGAACCCACCACCTCTGGCATATGGGGCCGGAGCTCTACCCCTTTGAGCCACAGGCGACTGGAGCATATTCTTCTTAGTAAAGTATCTCAAGAATGGAGGAAAAAGTATCCAATGTACTCAGCTCTACTATGAAACCAATATAGAAGGACCCACACGTCCATATAAAAGCTATAACCCAACTACAGCCCGAGATGAAGGGAAAAGAGGAGGGGGAGGAGAGGGGAGGGGGAAGGATGGGTGGAGGGAGGGTAATTGGTCCGACCACACCTATGGTGCATTTTACAAAGGTACATGTCAAATCTACTAAGTGTAGAGTATAAATGTCTTAACACAATAATTAAGAAAGTGCAGTGAAGGCTATGTTAACCAGTTTATTGTAAGTATTTCAAATTGTATATAAAACCAGCACATTGTACCACATAAATGCATTATTGTACACAGCTATTATTTCATTAAAAAAAGAAAGAAAAGTACATGTCCATACAAAGACTTATGCACAAAAGTTCATAGCTACTCTATTTGTCATAGCTCCCAGATGGCAACTGTCTATATGTCCATCAACAGGTGAAACAGTTGTCCAATTTCAATACATGGTGGAATATGTCACTTACTCAGTTACAGAAAGGAATGAGTTATCGATACACACATAGATGTGCATAAATTTGAAAATAGTTATGCCAATGAAAACACCAGATCAAAAAAAATATGTGATGTACGAAACCATCTATAAAAAACATGGTTTAGAACATGCAATCTATAACAATAGAAAACAGAGTATGTGGTTTGGGGGGATAGTGGAAGGAGTGAGGATGAGCAGGAAGGAGAAAAGTGTGCCTGAGAAAAATCGGGGGGCTTAATGTTTATGGTCATTGTCTTGACTGTTGGTTGGTGTACCATGTACCAATCTTAGCAAATTGTTCACTTAGGTATGTGCAGTTTATTGCATGTTAATTATAACTCAATGAGTGTGTTGAAAAATTATAAAGTAATAGATAGGTTTTGATTAATTGATAGCAAAGGCAGGAGGCTCATTATAATGGGGGAGAGTCTCTTCAGGGAAATCCATGCCCGATTCACTCCACCTTGTTTATAAGTGTCTAAGAAACTGAGGCTAAAAACAGTGCATTTGTACCCTTAGAAGAGCTGCATTTATTTTCCACAAATTAAACCCATTTTTGGAAGAAAAGCTCAACCAGATGTGAGATAACAGGAGCCATAGATGATCATTATCAAGACCGAGGTAGATTCCCAGGCAAATTGGGAAGTCTTAAAAAGAGCAATTAATAACACTCTTTGAAAAGACTTCACAGACTTGTTCCAAATAGGCCTCTGCTTTGAGCATGGGCTCTCTCTGGCTGGCCTGTTATCCATAACGCAGGACCTGTGCTGCGTGAGAGGGCTGTGCAGCCCCCCTGGAAGACAGTCATCATGCTTTTGCTCTTTCTTGCTCTGTGGGGAAATCATATACCTCTAGAGACACATGACTAAGTGATGAGCCCCCACTAGTAGAGAGAGGAACCCCAAGATGGCAGAGAAGTGGCAGATGCTGGTGGAGACCATTCTGTACAGAGTTCCCAGCCATTGGCCATTATTTCCTTTACGGCAAACCCGAAAGTAGAACACCTGGGCTGCCCAGCAAAGAAGCACTTGTCTTCTGGGGCTCTGGGTTTTTATGGGTTTTCAAACAAATAACAGGAATTCAGAAGATGGTGGTTGCCTAGATCTCCCTCTTGTGGGCTTTTTTTTTTTTTTTTTTTTTTTTTATTAAATCATAGCTGTGAACAATAATGCAATCATGAGGTACAATGTGCTGCTTCCATATACATTCTGAAATATTTTCACCGAACTGGTTAACATAGCCTTCATGGCATTTTCTTAATTATTGTGTTCAAACCCTTATACTCTACACTTAGTAAACTTCACCTGCACCCTTCCAAGATGCACCCTAGGTGTGGACCCACCAATCACCCTCCCTCCACCCTACCTCCCCCTCCCTTCCCCTCCCTTGCCCCCTTCCCCATATTCTTGTACTGAGATTGGGTTGTACTTTGAGTCCCATTTTTCTCATTGATAGAGGAATCATAACATAAGTCACTTAGAAAGTTGCTATCAAGACCCCTCCCCAGAGGTGCAGCCGTGTTTTTTAATCTTCAAAGGATAATACAAAGGTGAGCTGTTAGGGGACAGGAGGGGCAGCTTCCTGGGGGAGTTCCCTGGGCTGTCTGCTTTCTCTCCCCGCTGAGCTGGAGAAAAGGAGCAGAGCCCGCATGGATCTGGATGGTGGATAATTAACATCAAAGTAGAGTGTAATTGAGCCCACTGGGCTAAGCTGCCTCAGACACTGTCCCTAGCTTTGCCCTTAGTGGTAACAGTGACATTGTTTGGATATGTCTTCATCTAACTCCTGAGCCTCCTTCTCAGTTCTGAATTCAGGCAATGAGAAAGGATATTACTGGAAGCGAGTGTGCACGAAAAAAGAAAAGGGGGTGGGGGAAGAAAAAGGATATTATTAGTTGAGTCTCCTCAACCTTAACATGCATAAGTTTTTGTTATAATTTGGAAGGGCCTTCCCAGAATTCTTGGCATTTGGAATTCCTGGTAGTGAGATTAAGTAGTCCCCACTCCTGGGCAACAGAAGGTGAGTTAAAGGTTTTAGAAATGCAAGACCAAGGGCAGTTTGATGGAAGTATTTCAAATTGTATATAAAACCAGCACATTGTATCCCATAAATGCATTAATGTACACAGCTATGATTTAATAATAATAATAAAAAAAAAAAGACTAAGGTTCAGACAGCTGCCTGGTACAGGGAGTAGAGGCTGCAAGGGCAGCTCTCCGCTCCCTTCACCCCTCTTTTTACCCTCCTTTCCTTCCTGTGCTCCCTGTCCCTTCTCAGGGTCCTAGCTGGTCCTCTCTTTCTTCAGTGCTACCTACTCCCACCCCCAGCCTCCAACCTGAGCTGCTCTTTAAATCTCCCCTATGGAAACCTCCCTTTCTCTTGGCATCTGGTGAGTGACTCTCCAGGTAAAGCCAGCAGTGCTGATGTGTATGAAGGGCACAGTGGAGAAATAAATTGCTCGCGCGGAGGATGAGTGAGAGCTTGGAAAAGAAATACTGGCTCTGGCAAAAGACATAAGAACCCTGGAGGCTGGGCCCTCCCCTCTCTGAGTGATGGACCTGTTCAGTCTGAGTTACTACCACACGCCAGATGATCATTTTGAATACTTCAATACGGTGGCAGGAGGAGTAGCCAGGTGCTCACTGCAGCCATGATCACGATCACCCGGGGCTGTCTGAGGCCCTGGGTACTGCTGGAATAGAGGTTCCAGAGGACAGTTTTATTTATTTTTTTCAACCTGGATGGCAGGTATCCTCAAGGATTAGAAAAATGAATCCTATCTTGAGCACGTTTGAGATCTTGGCAATGGAGAGGCCAGAAAGTGGACCAGGAAGTGGGACTGTAGGTCCTCAGGTCCCCAGGGATTGCCTGTATGTCCCCTACTTGGTGATCATCGTAAAAAGCCAGTTGTGTGCTAGATTTAAGGAAACATGCTTGTGCTGAGACCACACAGCTGGAGGTCAGAAGACTGGTTTGAAGTTCATGAATAGCCTCTGACTGTTCGGGGCTGAGGGAATCTCCAAGCCTCAGTTTCCCCATCTATGAAATGAGAACAAATTATAACTGCTCTCCTAACCTGTAGTGCTGTTGGAGATCAAAAGGGATGACACGTTTGGAATTCTTTTACAATCTGTGAAAGTTTTTACCAACCCAGGGCCCCATCAGTGTTTGTGAGGATGGTTTACCCCATTCTTTTCTCGTTCTTCTCCCCCCTACCCTTCCTCGGGCCTTCTCGGCATCCTCCTGCTTGCTCCCAGGGTACCATGGGACATCCTCTGAGATCTGTTCTATTCTCCACGCCTCTATTGACACTTTATCTTTTATCTGTTTCCCCAGGGGTGTTGGTGGCCTCCACCAGCCAGGGTAAAGCGTTCTTTCCGAGGAAGGCAGCTGTGACTTAGTTGTCATTTTGGCCTGTGGGTGACTTCATAGCATGTGCTCCAACGAAAACGTGGAGCTTTAAATGTGGGGATTTGGGGCAAGAGGCTTAAGGTCGGAGCTGCTCAAGCCCTCCAAGCCTCCAAGCCTGCAGACCAGGTTCGGTAGGAGGGAACAGAAATCCCAGCAATCCACAACGTTCATTCCATCCAGCACTTGCCCACCGTGGGGAGCCGAGGGAATTGCCAGGTGCATTAAACATTTTGGTCCAGGAGCACAGTCTCAGCGATGCCTTCTAAATATTGCATTCAGGCCTGGTCTGCCTTTGAACTTGCTAGTGTTTCTTCGTACCTGGAATGTCAAGCTGAGGGCTCACAGCACAACACCGAAGCCCAACCTACAGCTGATCTTACATGCCCTGTGCCAAAGTGCCTGCAACAAAAACTAGTCAAATCCTAAATTTAATGGGTGCATCATTCATACTTTAGTAGATGGTGTGGATCGATCAGAACAGACCGGCCCTGGGGATGTTCAGCCTGGGCGAGAAGAGATGGGTTGGAATGCAAGAGAATACCTCAAAGACAGGAGAGAAACCCATCTTTTATTAATCTCTTTGTTCATTGATTATTTGAATCATTCATTCCCTCACCAAAATGCATTGTGGTTTGCTGCGTTTTAGGTATATTCCAGCTGGGGTGATCCAGCGTGGTTTTAAAGAGTGGGATGAGATGTTTGAACTAAGGCTGGGAGGAAAAGAAATATCTTAGTAGGAAGAGCTGTGGAAGAGTTTATAGGGCACCTGTTGTGGGTGATAGACACCAGCAAATGCTAAGGAAAGAGATGAAATGACAAGTATGTTCTTAAATAGGGAAAATGAGGGGGAGGAGTGAGGAGTGAGGCCAACATTGTGGGGAGAGAGAATTCCAAGGACCTGATGGAGCAGACTAAGGAATTTGGACACATTGCCACAGGCAGTGGGGTCCATGTAGGCTTTTAAAGCTGAGATGGGTCATGGTCATCAGGCTGCAGCATCAGAAAGGCAAATCCAGCCACAGCATCACACAATTGGTAAGGAGGTTAGGGGAGAGGGTGAAGCCAGAAAGAACAGTAGAAGGAGACTCCAGGGAGGTAGCTTGGGGGAAAACATGGTAATGGCAATGAGAACGAGGAGGAGGAAACAGCGTCAAGAGAGGCTCTGAAGGTGGAACCGTCACAACCTGGCAGCCGCTTGAATGTGGAACATGAGGGAGGAACATTGGATGACCAGGGGGTGGTGGAGCAGGTGATGAGGAGGAAGATGGGCTCCGTTTCAGCCACACTGAGCTTGACATTGAATCCTATGAGACATTCAGAGGAAGCTGAATGCAGGCAGCTTGGCAGGCAAGCTGGAGCTGGAGAGTCACCAGGCTTCAAAGCGGATGGCTGTGTCTCCACTTGCCACTGTCTGGTGACACTGGTGACTCTGTAACAACTGGAAGCTCCAAGCTACAGGGGAAAGGTTGGAGAAAAGAGAAGTGCTTATTTGTCCTCTTTTTCTGACATGGCCTTCTCTTTCTGTTTTGTGGTTCTTCTTTTCTCAGCCCAGACATGCCCGTGTTGTCACTCTCCAGGCTGGCATCTCCCTGTCCTTGGGGAATAAATGTTGGAGAGGCCAGGGATTGGGACAGTGCCACGAGATGGGTAGAGGCCCTCAAGCAGGACTAAAAGGGGGGAAGGAAAACAACCTTCCAGAAAACAACCTGTAGCCCAGCGCTGGTAGGATGCCATCACTTAGTACATTTTTCTGAATATTTAATAAAGATGTGTTCATGAGTAAAGAAATAGCTCCAGAGAAGTTGGGGAAAAGGAGGGGAGACACTAGAACTGCCAGGGCTACGTTTGATTAGAGCTTCTGAGAATTTAAAGGACAAGGTTGGGGACAGCAGCTCTTTGTGCTGAGGATGACTGAGGTGAAAAATGGGCAGAGATAACCTGGATACTGCAATTTGCCATAACATGCAAAGCTTTGGAGCATCTGAAAACCATTTAAACTGCTTTCTCTCTTGTTATTCAATTGTATGTCTGCTGCAATTAATAAAGTTTAAAATAAATTATAAACAACTTAGTGTCAAGAATATTTTAAACTTTTATTGTCATTGAGAACAACGAACAATCCCTGGGATATTTTAGAAAAAAAAAAAAATCAATGACATTTTTAATGAACATGGATTATGTGCCAGGCTTATGCTAGGTTTTGTGGGCCATTTCAAAAAACAAATCAATAAGAATATTATTTAAAGTATTCTTTGAGAGACATTTAAAAATATACAAAGGAAGAAGGTGACGATTATCCATGCAGCACCATCCACAGACTAACAGCTTAGCTTATTTGCCTGGAGTCTTCTTTTTAAAGAACAATTCTATTTGTTTTTAAAAATAAGTTAAGTTTTAAACGACATAGGAAAATACAGAGATGACAGTAAAAGTCACCCAGAAATAATCATCATCGTAACTAGGTGAAAATCCACGTTGGACAACTTTTTGTAGAGCTATACAGATAAAAAGGATAGGCTGTTTAGGGAAACAGATGTGCATGACAGATTCTATTTTAAAAATAAATTTGATTTTCTTTTACTAGAATTTAACAGAAGAGAAAAATCTCTAATGTTAAACAGGAAGCATCTCTGAACTATGGATAATTTTGTTGTCACCACAGGCAAGAGCTTGTCCTAAAAGATTCCATGAAATTGGAAAGAGATATTAAAACACATTAAGAGATGAGAGTTCTTAGTGTAAGTGACGTTTGCTCATTTAATCTCTCTGTTCCTCTTTTTAAAATTCAATTCAGCTTAATTTTTTGATCATCTCCATTCACAATGATTATCTAAACTACTTTTCAATAGCAGGAATTTGGTTTCCAGATATGGTTATTGTGTTCTTACCTTTTCAAATGTATTAGTTGGTTACAAATAATGTTTTTGTTCTAAGTTTGTTTGTTTATTTTTACTGCTTAGGGCTTCAATCGTACTTTCTATGTAATTTTGCTGTTTTATTATCTTATCCATGAGTTCTTATTTTAATGACAATTTTTTATTAGTTTAAACTCTTTATGTAAATGGCCAGATATTACAATATTTTAGGCTTTGTGGGCAGTAGATACAACTCCTCAACTCAGCCATTATAGCATCAAAGCAACAGCGGAGAATACATCAACAAATGGGTGTGGCTGTGTTCTAATAAAACTTTATTTACAAAAATGGATGATGGATCATTTTTGTGTCTTAGCCTCATTAGATGTCTGCTAGTGATTTTGTGTGTTGGCGGGGAGGAGGAAGATATTTTTCTTTTAAAAAATGACTCTGTTACCCACGAATGGATTAATAAATTGTGGTATATGTACACCACGGAATATTATACAGCTGTAAAGAAAGATGGAGACTTTACCTCTTTCATGTTTACATAGATGGAGCTGGAACATATTCTTCTTAGCAAAGTATCTCAAGAATGGAAGAAAAAGTATCCAATGTACTCAGCCCTACTATGAAACTAATTTATAGCTTTCATATGAAAGCTATAGCCCAATTATAACCTAAAAATATGGGGAAAGGGAGGGGAGAGAAGGGGTGAGGATGGGTGGAGGGAGGGTAATTGGTGGGACCACACCTACGGTGCATCTTACAAGGGTACATGTGAAACTTACTAAATGTAGAATATAAATGTCTTAACACAATAACTAAGAAAATGCCAGGAAGGCTATGTTAACCAGTGTGATGAAAATATGTCAAATTGTATATAAAACCAGTGTATGGTGCCCCATGATCGCATTAATGTACACAGCTATGATTTAATAAAAAAAAAATGACTCTGTTGGGTAGTAGGAGAATTTCTTAGATCCAGTTTTGAGTGATTGTTTTAACTTAGAAATACTAGAGTGCTGATTGGTTCTTGTGGGTATTCATCTTGTGGTTATTACAGATAGGACACTGCACCAAGCCTGGCCACAGGCAGAGCAGCTTTACCCGGGTTACATATAGGTGGAAAAACTGAGGCCCAAAGAACCGAAGCAATTTGCTCAAAGACACGCACAGATTTATCTTGGAGGTGGGACTTGAATACAGATCTTTAAAAAAAGGTTTTGTTTAAGTGAGGTAGATTTCATAAAACACAAAATCAAGCATTCGTGAAGTGAGCTATTTAGTGGCATAGCGTATTGTACATTCATGGTGCCCAACCACAATGTTTTGAGCTATTTAGCTCGAAAACACTTTTATCACCCCAAAGGAAGCTACATCCTTATGATGCATTCACTTCCAATCCTCCCTCACCCTGGCAACCACCCATCTGCTTTCTGATTCTGTGGATTTGCCTATTCTGGATATTTTATAGAAATGGAATTATGTAACATGTAACATTTTGTGTCTGGTATCTTTCACTTAGCATAATGTTTTTGACATCCATTCACGTTGTAGCATGAATCAACTCTTCTCTTTATGGCTGAAAATGTCTCACATATGTATAGACCACCATTTGTTTATCCATTCATCTGGTGATGGACATTTGGGCTATTTCTACCACTTTGTTTTTTTGATATTTTGACTAGTGCTGCTAAGAAGGGGTGTGTAGCCGCATTTGTCTGAGTACCTGTTTTCAATTCTTTTGGGTACATCCAACAGGTGGAATTGTTGAACCATATGGTAATTCTATGTTTTAACTTCTTGAGAAACCTTCAAACTTTCCCCCAGAGGCTGAACCATTTTATATTCAATGTACGTGGTTTCCAATTTCTCTACGTCTTTGCTAACACTTGTTATTTTCTGGTGTGTGTGTGTGTGTGTGTGTGTGTGTACACAGATTTTTGATTTTCAGTGTTATTATCTTAGGAGGCTACAGAATTTGTCTTGCATTTTTCACTTATCTGATTTTTTTTGGTAATTAACAATACTTGGCATATTTCTATTTTTTTTGAGGGGGGACAGAGTCTCCCTCTGTTACCCTGTGGATGCGTGCCCTGGTGTCAGTCTAACTCACAGCGAGCTCAAACAACTGAGTACAAATGATCCTGCTGTTTTCCAAGTACCTGGGGCTACAGGTGCCCCCCATGATACCCAGCTAATTTTTTCTATTTTTAGCAGAGACAGGGTCTCACTCTTGAGCAGGCCAGTCTTGAACTCCTGAGCTCAAAGGATCCTCCTGCTCCAGCCTCCCAGAGGGACAGGATGACAGGCCTGAGCCACCATGCCAGCAGGACTCAGCATATTTCAAGACACACAATCCACATTACTAAATGCTCTCTATTCATATATTTTCTCCTAAAAGTATGAACTCTCACAGAGTATTCACAGATCTTAATAAAAATCTCTAAATATTATTTAAACAAAGCTAATTGTAATTTATTTCCAAGTTGAAGAATCACAGTTGAAACATGAATCTCTTTATAATTCTCAATCTAGGAGAACTAGGACGGCCCCAGTACCCATCTGCCAGGGTTGCTGTGGAGGTGTTTACTTCCTTGGGTAGGATATTGGACAAGATGGTTGTTAACGTCTTTCCAACTACATTTTTTAAAATTAGAATTTGAATATTTATGGAGGACTTTCTGAGAAAGTACAAAACGGTGAGAATATTGCAAATGGATTTTGCTATCTTGCTACATCAGAAGAGGACAGGAACTATCCCCAAATCCAACCAAGATGTGGTGTTGTGAGTCAGGATACAGAGGGTCACTGCCCTGTGGATAGCCCTGGGATGGGACAGATAAAGGACTCCCAGTTTAACTTCTCCAATTGATATCAGCATTCCAAAGCACCCCTAGGCTCTGGTTGTGGTGAGCTGGCTCATCTCCTTGGAATCTGCAACCTCATAAATCTGTCAGCAAAACTGGTCAGGCACATGGTGCCCAGGCTGGGCATTGCCTCCAGCAAGGAGAAGCATAAATGTCTTTGCATCTAGGCCCCAGCTCTGCTGCACTTGGACCTGTCCTGAGACTCACTCCTGGCTCTTTAAGAGGAAATCTGACTTCTCACCATTTTATCTACCTTTAGCAGACAGACTTATCCTCTGCTTCCAGGGACACAATTTAGAGGAACCTTCTTGTTTGAGGTTCATATTGCAACAGAAAGGGAGCCCTCTCCCTGAAGAGGTGGCCACAGGGAAGTCCCCTTGTAATCTGGGGCTGGCACCTACCTTCTTGGATGAACAGTGCTGCAAATCAGGATGGCCTTTTGCAGTGTATACATATGGAATGAGGTTTATTTATGGGTGGGAAGAAACTATAAAGAAGAGGTATTAAGTCCAAAAGGAGCTGATTTATGTCATAGTAAAATTCAGACGATAGTTCAGCCAGGAGAATGACAGTCTCTGGCAGGTGTCCGTGAATAAATCCCCCTTCTTTTAATCTAAAGCATTCTCTTCACTAGCCACTGGCCAAATTCTTCAGCTAGCTTAGCAGTCTGTTCTTCCTGCCCTTCTCCTCCTCTCCTCCCCTTCATGATCTTTATAAGAAATGGGAGAGATGAGAGCCACACTCCCAGCCAGCTCTCAGAAAGCCTAGGGTTTTCATTACCCCATGCAGCTTTTCAGTGTCTAGAAGCTGTGCTGTTTCCCTTCCAGGCTGGTGGACACTGGTTAGGAGATCTGAAGAAGCCAGAGTAGGTGTGAGCCAAGATACCTGGCTTCTGTCAATAAACGCTCAGAATCACAGCATCCCCCAAGGCAGGAGGCCACAGAGTCCTGCCTTTTAAGACTGTTGGTAGGAACTGTTTAATGAGATTCTGGCCTCCAGTGACCGTGGCCGCTAAGAACCTCAGCATACTCAGATCTGTGGCCAAGAACTCTGTACCCAAGGGTGCAACAGTGGCTGTCTGTCCTCTGTGAACACAGGCGACAGGCTTCTATGGACTACAGTCCTGATCTGCATTCAGGTGGGACACAATGTCTTTTCAGCAACCGCTGCAGTGGTTTGTGTCTGCATGTATAATTGCTCGGAAAGCACAGACCAGCTTCTGTTAAACAGAGTTGAGATGCCGAATGAATAAACACACCAGTGAGCCATCTAACTTCTATAATCTACATAACTATCTATCTTCTCTCTCTCTCTCTCTTTCTATTTATCTATCACCTATTATCTTTATACCAATAGCTATTATCTAACTTTGCATTTGTCTATTAATACACAGATAAATATAGGGTCCATGAGCAAAATCTCATTATAAAATCTGATCAAATGAGAACTTTGCAATTAACCATATTCTTTCCTTCCTTAAAACAACCTGATATAGCAGTGTTCGTTGATAAATGTAGGAATAAAAATCATGTACACAGACATCCCTTGAGACACCCCTGTAAGCTCACCACTTTCTAAAGCCTCCATTAGCATTTCCAAAAGTAAAGGATTAAAAACATTTTTTACCTGTTATCCACCTGTGGTGCCAAGGCTTTTGTGGGCAAGAATAAGAGGTGGCTTTGATGGCACTGAACTTCTGATCAATCATGACCCATCTAAGAAGGACGGAAGAGCCTACTTTCTGATGTATGGGCAGTGGAGAGCTGACCCCAGGGCCTTGTCTTGGCCACAGAAGGTCTTATTTTAGGCTCATTCATCCTGCTGTGTCTTCTTCTCTATCCCAGGAAGCTTCCAAATCAACTGCTCTTACCCAGAACTAGAGAAAGAGGAGGCTACCCTGTCCTCTGCTATCTACTTAGCACAGGAGAAGAAAATGTGTGTGGCTTTAGTGTGAGAGGCTATTCCCTAAGGAGTAAACAAGGCAGAGGTCCAGGTCCCCTGCATTAAACAAGAGAGATAAATCCTCAGAATTCCAGGTCTACTTTCTCCTTGGTATCCTCTCTCCCATCTGTGAAATGGGGCAAAGCAAGCAAAATATACCTTATCTTATCCCCTTTAAATTCTACCCATATGTAATGAATCATCTTCAATTATTAATCTTCTATTCATCCTTTCCTAATTCTCCAGGGAAAACTAAACTCTTCTTAAGCCCATGTACCTCTCATGACCTGTTCTAGAACAGAATCACGTGTCTATGTGTATTTTTAAAGTTTCGTATGTTTAAGCCTTAATATTCCAGGAAGGTATAGAGCAGACCCCTTGTCACATGCACGCCTCTCAGAGCACCCCAGGAATGAGGGCTCTAGTAACTCATATTGGTGGGCCTTGATCCTGATGTCCAAGGTCTAAAATTTCTCAGCAGGGCCCCAGTGTTCCCAAGACAGCCCTGGTACCTCCTGGTGTGAATTCTTCCAGCCCAGAATCCATCACAGAAGGTGGGATTAGAACTGATGTGTTTGCTCTTGTGGGTCTTTGCCATGGTTTCTGAGACAGGCTGCATGGAGGTTTCTAGTCTTATCTCAAAAGCTTATGAAGCTGAAGTGCAGTGAATGAGGAGAAAATGGATGAAGAGGATGTTGGGGGTATTGACAGGAAGCCAACCAGGGTGAGCTTGGGATTGGATTTTAAGTAGTTGAAAACCACTGGAAGATCTTAGCAGAGAAGTGATACAATCAGACTTAGATTTTGAAAAGAACTCTCAGGTCCTGCCCCCTTTGCTCCTTCCCAGCCCTGTCCAGCTCTGGCTGGCTCCATCCTCCATCCTCGCATCCTTTTACCCACCCCGTGGCAGTCTGTTAGGTGTAAAAACGATGCTTCTTGGGTAACCTCAGTCCCAGCAAAACCATGATGCTAAGTCAGTTTTCTAGCTCACTCTTTGTTTGGACATTGTGTTTTCGAATAGCATTCATACCCAACCCTTTCAAATATACAAGGCCATTGAATAGTTTTGAAGGATTTCCTTTAGAAAGGGAAGCTCAGGCCAGGCACAGTGGCTCACACCTGTAATCCTAGCACTCTGGGAGGAGCCCTTGAGCTCGGGAATTCGAGCCCAGTCTGAGCAACAATGAGACCCTGTCTCTACCCCGAGTCCCGCCTACTGGGAAGCCTGAGACAGGAGAATTATTTGAACTCAAGAGTTTGAGGTTGCTGCCAGCGAGGCTGATGCTTTGGCACTTGAGCTGGGCAACAGAGACTGTCTCAAAAAAAAAAAAAAAAAAAAAAAAAAAAACCACGAAGGGAAGCTCTTGATAAATTCCCCCCACACTATGTTATTAGAGACAATATTGACAAGCAGCTAGGTAAGAGAGGATAGAATGAACTGATTACTTGGAGTTGAAGGCAGGTTGCCTAGAAGAGGCAGCAAAGACTACAAAGACATGAATCTTGTAAGAAGAAATTCCAAGCACCCAAGTGGGCCTGCTGGTCTACCTTTTGCTCCAGGTATATTATGAGGGTACCTGTGAATTCTGTGTGCAAGCCCCTGCCGTGCCAGCCAGGTGGATTGTGAACACACCTCCCTCCAGAGCCAACGGGACCAACAGAGGCCTCTGCATCCTGAAGACACAGCTCTCCCCACTCATTACTCCATAACCCAGTGGCCTGGCAATCTCTCCCCTTCAGCACTGGAAGGGACAACATGCTTTAGTGGTGAAAGTACAGTGTAATTTCTAGGCTCACCCAGGCGTGGACTGGGCTGCATAGGACCTGATAATGAAATATTGGTGGTGCATATTTGATAATGTGCCGAGCGCGCCTGGCACGCAGCGTGGTTGGAGGGAGTCATCCTACGGAGGTCTGCACCCCTGTCTGCTTGGAGGGGCCGAGGCAGAAGTGGTGGTGTACAGATAAGCCAGGACTGTGCTTCCTGTCTTCTTCACGTCCTCTTGGCAGTAAGAGACCTTCACTCCCCAACAAATGTGGAGGGAGAGAGAAGAGAGAACAGAAGAGCAGAGAAGAACCACGTTTCCCCCCAACTCTCTCTGCTCTGAACTGAGATCCTACAGAGAATGGTATTTCTCTCGCTGCAGTTTCCTGGTGACAATGGGGTCAAAGAAAGCATTTTTCAAAAAGAACTTCTTTTCTCAATTTATGGCAGCACATCCAGGAGCAAACAGCAAAATGAAATAGGTCTCTGTTATCTCTCCCCCCAAAAGAGACAGCCCGTACAAGGCAAGGAGATAATTCCTGTCTGGCTTTTATATGTTTCATAAAGCGCATTGTGCAGGCATGTAAAATATACGGGACCGGGCAGACACGGGAGGTGGACAGAGAAGCAGCCCGTGGCTCCTGGTGCTTTGGGGGCTGGCAGACAAAGCAGAGAGCAGTTTTTACTGTCTCTTTCTTTTTGAACAGGGATGGGGACCATGAGGAAGCCCCCAGTTGCAGCCCTTGTACTGACTTTCCGTGGTAGGTGGAAGTGAGTGTGAAGAGCAGTAATAGCAATGATGGCGATGATGTAGAGTAATAACTGTAATAAAAAGGCTTCTTTTTCTACTTTGTCCATCCAAAACTGGGCTTTCAACTTGCTGGGATACTTGGGTGGTAGAGCTGCCTCTCAGAGGCTCGCAGAGGTTGGTCCATCCCACTGTACCTTTGCTGATGATATTTAGCTCAAGTCACACAAGCCACTTTGTGTGTAGTGCCACTGCATTCCCAGCCCTCCAGAATGTACTGTGGGTTCTCTTGCCAGAGGTAGACTCATGAACACTGATGCCAAGTTCACAGCCATCTGTAGGAGGGAGAATTGGGGCATGCTGGTCCCCACAGTAGATGCCCTGTCTTCAGAAAGACTCCCACCATCTCCTCAATTCTTTGGTCAAAGGATTTTTTTTTTTGTAGAGACAGAGTCTCACTTTATGGCCCTCGGTAGAGTGCTGTGGCCTCACACAGCTCACAGCAACCTCCAACTCCTGGGCTTAAGCAATTCTCTTGCCTCAGCCTCCTGAGTAGCTGGGACTATAGGCGCCCGCCACAACACCCGGCTATTTTTTGGTTGCAGTTTGGCTGGGGCCGGGCTTGAACCCGTCACCCTCGGTATATGGGGCCGGCACCCTACCGACTGAGCCACAGGCGCCGCCCGGTCAAAGGATATTAAAGAAGCATAAACAGTGATGCTGCTTCATATCATAGTTTCCCGAAGAATTAGGCTGAGAAGCAGCTCATGGGACACATGTTGAAGGAGCAAGAGCATCTGTTTCCCGAGGATGAGACCAGTCAGATTTGGGGCTGGATTAGTTCTCCTTAGATGTAAAGTGCAGGGACAAGGGCATCTGGGCTCCTCAGGCAACTGAGGTGGATGTGGTGAATGACAACGGGAAGGTACCTCAGCCTCTTCATTTCTTTGCTTCCTCTCTCCCTTTCTGCTTCCATCTAGCCCTTTCACCAGGAATTCTGAGGCATCCCCATGTATAAGGTGCCAAGCTAAGATTTAAAGGAAAGGGGAGAATAGTCAGGGTCTCCTAGGAATCAGTGCTCACTGATTCTTCATTCTCTAAACCAGTGGCTCCCAAAGCAGAGGCTTTCTCTTTTTTTCTTTGAGACAGAGTCTCACTATGTCACCCTGGGTAGAGTGCCATGGCGTCACAGCTCATAGCAACCTCCAACTCTTGGGCTTAAGCAATTCTCCTGCCTCAGCCTCCCAAGTAGCAGGGACCACAGGCACCAGCCACAACGCCCAGCTATTTTTTTGTTACAGTTGTCATTGTTGTTTAGCAGGCCCAGGCCGGGTTTGAACCCTCCTGCCTCAGTGTATGTGGCTGGTGCCTTAACTTCTGAGCTACAGATGCCGAGCCAAAAGCAAAGGCTTTTAACAGGCCAGATGCACAGGCCCACAGCATCAGAGCAGCAAAGACGTAGAGTCTAGGACTCTGTATTTTAAAAAGTTGCCCAGGAATTCTCCCAGCAGCCAGTGGAGGACCCACTGTCCTTCCACACTCCAGAGTTCCCGGGAAGGAGCCAAGTGGCTCCATCCTGCACAGTGAGAGGGCACAGGAGTACTGAGCCAGACGGAGCTGGTTCCATACGAGAGCTGTGATTTCCCGGTGTGCACCTTCCCCAAGCTCACCCTTTGCATCTGAGGTGGAGATAATGGCGGCACCCAATGTATGGGGTGTGGGTGGGCCTGACTGTGATCCGTGTGTAGACACACTCTGCACCACAGAGGCCTGGAGTGCACCTCAGAGCCTCTCTGCAGGCCTACCAACTCTTTCCCTCGAGCTCTGACAGCAGCTGTCCCTCTGTCTGTCATGCTCCTGCCCCTGACCTGTGCCCCTTTTCTCTTTTACACCCAGCATCTCCTCTACTGTCCCTGATCAGACACATCCTTAGATCGCTTCATCCTTGAGGTCTCTTTCCTCAGGGCTGCTCCTCTCTGAAGCTATCATTTAAGCTCTCTCCTTTCCTACACCGACAGACTTTTGAAAATACTATGGGACTTTTTTTTTTTGCTTCATTTTCTCTCTGTGCCTCACCCCAACTCCTTAATAATTGCAACGTGTGGTGGCGCCTGTGGCTGAGTGAGTAGGGCACCGGCCCCATATGCCGAGGGTGGCAGGTTCAGACCCAGCCCCGGCCAAACTGCAACAGAAAAATAGCCGGGCGTTGTGGCGTGCGCCTGTAGTCCCAGCTGCTCGGGAGGCTGAAGCAAGAGAATCATGTAAGCCCAAGAGTTAGAGGTTGCTGTGAGCCGTGTAACACCACGGCACTCTACCCAAGGGCAGTACAGTGAGACTCTGTCTCTACAAAAAAAAAAAATAATAATAATTGCAACGTGATGTCTATACTTGGCACTGACTGATGGCCACCAACCACGGGCCAAGAGACAGGTGTCTTGCAACCTCTCTGCCGTCTTCAGCACCATCCATCTGGCCCCTTAATGCTATTTCTGTGCAGCATGTTGGCCATATCACCTTTTCCCACCTGTGGTTTCAAATGACACCCTTACGCCCATGCTATCAGGTTTGTATCTATTGGTGCTCCAGTTCCTCACTAGCACCTGCTTGCTCTGAGTACCTGTCCATTTATTCACCACAAGGGATTCTCACACTCCACACCCTGGCTGCAGCGATCATCCCCCTTTCCTCCTTTTGCGTAACATTTAGGGTGCTTTTGGCTACAGGTAGTGGAAGGCTGAACTAAAAATAGCTTTACTAGTCATGAGATTTTATTACCTTACTTACCCAGGCAAGGTAGTTCTGGGTTCAGTGTATTCAGTAGCATCAGGGAACCAGGTTCTTCCCTTCTGTTTATTTTTCCATCCTGAGGGTACTGACTTGATTTTTTTGACTAGTTCCCCTTTGGGATCTGAGACAACCACAGCCTTTCCAGATGATGTGTGAAGATGCGATATCAAAAGGCAGGAAAAGGGACCGTTCCTCTTCAAACAGCTCTTTTAGGGAGCCAGGAAAATCCATTCCAGTTGACCTCCAGGGTAACTCATGTCTCGTTAGATAGAATCACATTATAGGCCCTGTCACAACTGCTCACGGGCAAGGGGATGGAAAGACCATGATCACTGTGGCCTCACCTCAAGCACTTGGTGGCTCCATCATGTTGGTGAAAAAGAAATGGAGAAGTAAGATGACTATTGGATGGTCTCCCCGGGGGGCTGCCCATCCTTACTGCCTCCTTAAACTACAACTCCTCCCAATCTCCCTCCCTACGGTTGGTGTTCCACACCCCCCACCCCACCTATACCCCACTATTACCTTCCTCTTTCTTTGTTCCAGGTTCCGTGCAAGGTTATGCTTATTACCTGATCTTAGCACAGGGAACTGTGCCTCTGTCCTTACGCTGTCCCCCAGATCTGGACACTAGTACTTCCTTTTGTGGTCATCATCATAGACGTAATGTAGGGGAGGGATGAGAGGCAGGCCATTGTGGCTCGGGCCACCTTGATGGGACCTCTGCTGTACACTGGACATCCTTCCGTCACACTCTACTGCATTCTGCACAGTTCTCACTGTGGACTGTATTTTCTTTGAGGGCAGGAAACCTGCTGATTAACTTCTATCTATATGCTCAGTACTTGCTTAGCACAGTGTCAGCTCATAATGAGCTTCCGTGTAGGAGCAAGGAATGTGTGCACAGTTGAATGTAGATGGTGATGCCTGATTGGGTTATGGCCCCCACTGCTACTGGGTCAGCCCACTCCCCACACAGGCTTCATTCAGATCACCGGTCCGAGGGAAGACACCTGGCTCCTTTACACCTGTGTCAGGAAGAACAAGGTAGTATTTGGACAAGATATATTTTAGAGGAAGCATGTAAGTGAAAGGCCAGAAGGTGGCCTAGCAAGATTATTTTGATTTCCCATGAAGTTCACACTCACTAATTTTCTCTGTGGTCTGAATCCTTAGGAAAACCCTTCCAATTGCCATGGTCAATTAATGTAAGCTAAGCCATGGAGTATTTTAGCCATAGGGGAATCTATAAGGATAAGTGGGTTTTATTCTAAGCAACATTATCGATACTATTTTTGGGTGCTTCAGGAGAGGCTGCCTTGATGGAGGGCTGGCACCAGCCCAAGTTTCTGCGGAAGGTGCCTGCTGTGAACAATGTCTCTGCACTTCCTCCTTGCCCTGAGCCAAGCTGAGCTTGAACATGAGCCCTGTGCTCCTGGTGAGGGTGGACTGGAGTTGGAGTAGGGACAGAAGTCATTGGCAGTCCTGCCTCCCTGTGACTTGCCTTTATTTATTCAGCTGAATTGATCAGAGTTCCGGCAGATCAGGCTAAAGGCACTTGGGAGGTCCCCCTCTGCCCTTGGTGGCTATCTGCAATTTGCACACTGTCCCCAGGCCAGCCAGCCATGGCTGCTGCAGCAGGGCTGTTAGTACTAACTGAACACTGTGGCAACTGAGATGGGAAGGAACTGTGGGAGCGCTTTGCCTTTAAAGTTCTCTGTCCCCATGGTTGGTGCTTACGGGCTGAGGCCATGCACACCCCCTTCCAGCTTCCCAGTACACGGTGTCTGGCTCAAGCAGCTCAGAAACACTAAGAACCAGTCGGGCAGAGCCAAACAAGTCTACAGAAAGGGAATTTTGTCTTCATTCCTCCCTCCCACACCTGCCATTTCAGGGCTCTTTATCTCTCCTCCCCCTCCAGAGGTGCTCAGCCATCTCACCCGCCCAGCACACTGCTTTCAGCAGAGGATCTGATTTTATCATTATACCTGAGCATGATTTGAAGTCCCCTCTATTACACCGCCCAGGAATACTTGCCAATTAAATCTGCTGCTACGTTGAGGATGAAAGGCATGGCTTCCTAGTTAGGCTGCAAGCTGCAGTGAGTAGATGCACTCTCCAAGCACACACACATGTACCCGTGCACATGAACAGCGTTTAAACTCTGACATTTTCTAGCCTTTGATCCTTGCAACACCCACATAAGTTGGAAGGGATATTCTTAGCATCTTCATTTTTCAGAAAAAGAAACGGAAGTTAAGAGAAGTTACCTAAGTCATCTAAGTCACAGAGGGAGCCCAGCCAGGGCTTCTGCAATTCCAGCCTTGGCTTCCATGGTTTTGTGACTTTGAGCAGGATGATTGAGTTGGTAAGAGAGTCCCATGACCAATAGATAGTAAATCTCCAAACTGAAGCCAGAGTTCTCAAAGTGATGAATTTGAGGTGGCCTTACTCTCCTCTGATATCTCATAAAGAATACTGCTAGGCACAATGGTCAGCCAATTCTAAAGGATTTTTTTCTCCTCAAACTAGCCAATCTCTCATCAACCTTTTAGAGTAAAGGGATTTTCTCTATTCTTTGGTATTTTGGCTTCAGAACCCACAATGATGCCCAGCTGGTTTTTCTATTTTTGGTAGAAATGGGGTCTTGCTCTTGCTCAGGGTGGTCTTGAACTGAGCTCAGGTGATCCACCTGCCACTTGGTCTCAGTTTAAAAGACCCTCTTACCATCTCTGTCCTCCTGTGCAGCCCCCCTCCCAGAGATGGAGTGAGGAGGGGCGTGGCCATGGAGGGGGCATCTCCCCTTATCACCTGGTGTGTGAATAATTTGTGCTTGCAAATTCCTGGAGACGAACAGGGAAAGGCAAAGAAAAAGTCCTTTTGCAGGCAGAAACAACTGGAGAAATATTGTGCTCTGGGAAACAGATAAGCAGGGGAGCTGTTTATTCCCTTGGTGGCGTGAGGCTGGGCTTTGAGGCAGATAAATCTTTGCTGGTAATACAGTACTTAAACCAGAACTGACACCTTTTTATATCAACTGCAGAGAATTGCTTTTGTGAGGCTCTGATACAAAGGCTGCCTGGCTCTTTCTTGCATATCAATTGCTCTCAGCAGCCTGTTGCTTATCTCAGTCCGCCCCTGTAGGCAGCTGCTGCCGCCCCTGGTCTCAACGTGGCACCCATGTCTGAAAAGTGCAAAGAAGGATGGATGGCCCCAAAACATAGCAGAGGGCTAGTGGAGGCAGCCTTGGTGGAGTTGGGGTGTTGGTGTGTTCCAGGCGTCCTCCTCGGGGGACCCCTCCCTACACCTGAGTTCCATGCAGAGGCGCACACAGGCTAGCTGTGCCTGCAGTCTGTGCCAGGTGCTGAGGCCCTGAAACAAATGGGCTAAAATGACTTTCACTTTGTTCTGTACCCACCACTGAAACATGCTCACTGCAGATGAGTGAGATTATGCTGATGAGCAAAATGAAGAAAAGAAAAACTGCCCATGTTTTTCTTTTTGGCCAGAGCTGGGTTTGAACCCTCCACCTCCGGCATATGGGGCCAGCGCCCTACCCCTTTGAGCCACAGGCACCACCCCATGTTTTGTTGTCTGTTCTTCCAAGGCACTGGTTCTCAACCTTCCTGATGCTGCAGCCCTTTTATACAGTTCCTGTGGGTCTTGACCCACAGGTTGAGAACCACTGTTCCAAGGGCAAACGGGTCTAATGTATACAGACACACACTTTTAATAAAAATAAAATCATCCTGCTATTGCCTGAATGTTTGTGCAGTTCTTTAGCCAAATTTCTTATTGTACATATGGTTTTTGTTTTGTTTTGTTTTCTGAGACAGAGTCTCGCTCTGTTGCTCTGGGTAGAGTGCCATAGTGTCATCGTAGCTCACAGCAATCTCATGTTCTTGGGCTCAAGTGATCCTTCTGCCTCAGCCTACAGGAACCCACAATGATGCCTAGCTAGTTTTTCTATTTTTGGTAGAGATGGGGTCTTGCTCTTGCTCGGGTGGTCTTGAACTGAGCTCAGGTGATCCACCTGCCATTGCCTCCCAGGGTGCTAGGTTTACACCGTGCCTGGTCTTCCAACCAAATTTCTATGTTGAAGCCCAGGCTCTCATGTGACTATATTTAGAGATAGGGCATGTATAGAGGTAATTAAGGTTAAATGAGGTCCTAAGGGTGGGGCCCTGGTCTGATAAAATTAGTGTTCTTATAGGAAGAGACACCAGATCTTTTTCTGTCTCTCTTACACTCTCTCTATCTCTATCTCCCTCTCTCTAACCCTAATCCTAACTCTATCCCAATGTGGGGATACAATGAGAAGGTTGCCATCTGCAAGCCAGGAAGAGAGTCCTCTCCAGCAAATGAACAGGCTGGCAGCATGATCTGGGACTTCCCAGTCTCTAGAGTGGAAAGAAATGTCTGTAGTTTATGCCACTCAGTGTGTGGGGTTCACTGGCAGCCCAAGCTGACTAACTCTCTTCATAAAATGCTACTTCTGCCCTATTTTCTACTTTAATGTATCACACACATCTCTGTAGTGTGCATCCTTCATCACGCTGTTCTTGCACTCACAAATTTCTTACTCAGAGCTTTCTATTTCTCTGTTTGGCTGAAGGCCTTCCTTTGTCTTGTCCTCTCAAGCTCACTCAATTTTCCACTGGAGGTAACATGATTACAGCATAGCCAATTATCAGTTATGTGACTTTGCCAAATTAATCTCCCAAGGACTCAGTTTGTTTACCTATACTGGTACTTTTGACATCATTTGAATAGGATGAGGATTAAATAGGACAAAACTTGCCAGCACAATAGATGGTAAATAGAAGATGTTCAACTAAACAAATAAACAAGGGTAGATTTTTGGTCTCCAGAGCCTCTAGTATCTTGACTAGTGGTGGTCCTCCCTGCTGTCCTCTCCTGTGGCTCCTGTCTGGGTCCGTCCCTGTCCGGCCCAGTTCTCCTTCCTGGGCCATGTGTGCACTTGTTCCTTTATCTTCCTTGGCTTCAGCTGCCCTCACTGCCCTCCTAGGCTCTTCAACCCCCGAGGCTGTGTACCAAACAGGGGCTCTGTCCTTATGCATTTCTTATAGTTCCTTAGACACATTCATAGGCCCCTTTTGATTTTGGTGGGGTTCACTGTAGATTGCTATAGGAGAGATGAAAGTGGTGACAATAGGTCAGTTTCTCTTAGACACATGAGTTTGGAGCTAGATTCCTTTCCAACTCTATTTTGTGATGGTCCATAAGAAATACCTGTTTGGTCAGTGCTCTGGGAATCAATGGTATTCTTTCTCAGTCCAGGTCATGGTACCCCTATCCACCCCTGACCTCTCTGCTATCTCCTGAAGTGTCAGCTTCTTCCTGGGATCATGTACCACTTGTAGCACAGTCCCCCCAGCTGTGGGCACTTGGCTAAGCTGAGAACCCACGTCCCCTGCCAATCTATAGATTCCTTCCCAAGCAGCTGCCTCCATACATTGAAATGAACATAAAACACAACTCGGCAGAGGCACATTTAATTTACAATGATTATACTATCTATTATACAATACGGTTTTAAGTACTGTCAGCTCTCTGGGGAACCGGGGGAAAAGCACATGGAAAAAAGAGCCCAACCCTCCAAAAATCATATAATGACAGAAGGATCTCAGAAACAAAATATAATACATAGCACAATATATAGTGTATTTCAGAGTACTTAACATCTCTCAGTTCTCTATTTCATTTCCATCAGGAACTTGCTTTATTTCTAGTGGAGGGGAAAAATACATATATCAACAATTTTAGATTCTGAGAGATAATTAGAGCTAAATAGGGGTTCTTACAGAAGAATGTTCCAAGGAGAATGTTGGGTAATTTCCAACTGGATGGAACAACAATGCTTTGCCAGTGCGTTCTGGCCAGAGCTGGACCTGGACACCCTATTCTAGCCCTGGGGGATCACTAAGCCTCAGGAAGACAGAGCCACATGCTTCCTGTGTCCTGACTTCTAATTCCCAGGCTGGGAAAAGCTGCTCTTGCTGTTGGTTTCCCCCCACTGTCTCAGGCCTCCTTCATATGAGACAGCATATGAGGGATGGCCAAAGAACTTGGAGATTGATACGCCCCAATCCTGATTCCACTAACCCTGGGACCACTGTGGGCCTCAGTTTTCTCATCTGTAAAATGAGAATAAGACTGTTCACTTTTTAGTTGTGGTGATGATTTGATAAGATTCTGTATGGTAACTTGCTGAGTGTCTGATATATAACAGGAGCTCAGCAGCCATATCTTTTCTTCCTGCTACATTTCTGCTACCCAACCCCTTTCTTTCTGGAATAAATGGAGAGGCAATGCCTTTCCCAAAGGAATAGGTCATGGGAAGGGGGCACTAGGGTGTTCTGGGATCTTTGGGACAAGTGGATCTCTTAGGCAACTTTCACATAGCCCTGAATCTTTTCTTCTTCTTCCTCTTCCTCCTCCTCCTCCTCCTCCTCCTCCTCCTCCTTTGTTGCCCCGGGTAGAGTGCCATGGCATCACCGCTCATAGCAACCTCAGACTCCTGGGTTCAAGCAATCTACTTATCTGAGCCTCCCAAGTACTATAGGTGCTGGCCATAATGCCTGGCTATTTTTGGGAGATGGAGTCTTGCTCTTGCTCAGGCTGGTCTCAAACTTCTGAGCTCAGGTATAGCCCCTGAATCTTGAAGGTACTCCCAGCCTGGAGGTATGTGGTGCTCTGAATGCATCTATAGCAGGGGAATGTATTAGGTGGCCTGTGGGATAGAAAAGTCCCATCACAACCCTCACAGGGCTATGGTCTAGTTTGAGTGCTGGGTCTGGAAGGAGTACAGTGTGATGGCCTTAAATTGGAAGGCAGGGCGCACTATGGTGAGGACATCGAGGAAGGGTAGTCACAGGCCTCCGGGTCCCCGAGATGATAACATGTAGACTGTGCTCCCCTGCACCTGCTACGTCACTCCAGTCTCCATGGGAAGGAGGACAGGTTTCCACCCTCTTCACAGCCTGTTTAGCAACAATGTCATGGCCAATATGACCTTTATGGAACGCCATGCAACAATTATGAGCTGCATCCCTGTCCTGCTGTGGCAGACCCAGGCCAGACGAGAAGTCAGTGCAAAGATTAAGAAGACCCTGTCCCTGTCCTGTCCCTGTCCCTGTGCAAAGTGCACATTTCAGACTGTGAGCAGGAGCTCGAGTCTCTGAAGAGTAAGGCATGTGCCCACAGGCAGGGCATGGAAACCTGAACCACAGTGCCTCTCTTGATGGGGAGTGGGGTCAGCTGGATGGACCAGTCTGCGTGAGGCAGCTGCAGGCAGAGGTGCCCCTTTTACTCACCCTCCTGCTGTCCTTCGTGCCATTTTTCTTGTACCCCCGCTGTAGGGAGGATAGAGACCTCTTCATCACTCTCTGCGTGATTCGACCTTCAAGCAACTAGAAACAGTTATTCAATCCATAATCATTGTCTCCTACATTACACGGGAGATGCAAATATCAATCAGTCTGCCAGATTACTACCCACTTTATATGTGCCAGCACCTGAAGGGCTGACCCTGCAGGGAAAACCACGTGACAACAAGGTACAATAATTAACAGTTTACAGAACATTTTCTCATGTATTTTATGACACAGTCTTCATAACAGACCTATCAAGTCAGGCAAAATCTAGATATTAATATGAATATACTCTTATAGGTTACTTTAATCTTCATTATCACAATGTGCATTTTACAGAGCGAATCCACAATCCACGTTCACTGGAAATGTCATGAAGCTGGGTCTTTGGATTCTAAATCCTGGGCTCTTTTCACAATTTCATTCTGCCTCTTGCAAATATAAGCCCGCAGAGAGGTATGATGTTTGCAGATTATTGCCGAAGTATCTAGAAAGGTATGTAATATGAATTCCAAAAATCTTGCTGACCCCTGGGTTGCATATATAAATGAAAGGGGAAATAAATCATCCTTCCTGCTGTGAAAGCTCCAAACTCCAAAGGTTTACTCATCTTAATGGTGCCAACACAGTCTCATAGGTCACTCTCCATAGCGGCCTGACTTAGTCCTCTTTCTCTCTGTTCCTTCCTTTCCTCTGTGCTTTAAAAAGTTGTTAGCTTTACGTAAAAGTGGAACCTGGCCCCCTCTGTGTATTTTTTTTTTAATTTCTATTTAACCCCTTTATACTCCATCAGCTGTTACTCTCACACACCTACTGCCAGGTCCTCAGGGCAGGTCAGGGTATGGTCCAAAGATGGGTCCAGATTATAATCCACTTGATCTCTGTTGCTATGGATAACTGGAATAGATTAGATTTCAATGTATGCTTTGGGCCTTGTATATGACAATGACACTTTCCTGGATTTTACTCCAGCATGAGGGGGAGAAAATATGCAATTGGGCACACAAAGAAATTTCACCCTAGGTGATTCTCAGAAGTCATGCCTTGTGTCTGGCTGTCAGACCAATGCTGGGATGTGGGTCCTGGTCTCCAAGAAGCTGATGGCAGAATGTAGGTCAGAAGTGAATGAGACAGGCTTGATGAGTAGAAACAAGGGTATTTCTACCATTAGGAGACTATTAGGAAGATGTCAAATGGAAAAAAATATGTATATTGTACAGGAGACAATTAGGAAGATTTCAAATTGTAGTCCAGCTTATTTAAAAGGAAGACCTCAATGTGGAAAGCTCACTAGTGTATCAAAGCCACTTATCTGGGGGATGTGGCTGAGAAAAGAAAAGGGGGGGGCAAGTTGGTGAAAAGATAGTAAATTCAGAACTGGAGTAGACCGATATTAGCTCCGTGGTCTTCATACTTCTATGTGCCTGGTACACTTTAATGATTCAGTAAATGTTGAGGGTAAAAAAAGAAAAGAAAAAAAGGAAGGAAGGGAGGGAAGGAAGGAAAGGAAAAGAAGAGGAAGAAGGGAAGGATGGAAGGAAGGAAAGGAGGGAGGGAGGGAGGAAGGAAGGAAGAAAACGGGAGAGAGAAAGAGGGGGTGAAAAGAAAAGGAAGATAGAAAAAAGATGGTGCAGACAAAGAGGGAGGGGGACGGGAAAAGAGAGATGGAAAAATCAAGAACAGTAAAGGAAGGAATAAGGAAAGGAAAGCAGTCCTGGGGGAGAGAATATGCTTCCATCCTAAGCATGTTGCCGTTGCTGGCGTGTGGATGTTGTCAGAGGGGTCCAGGCCATTGCGGGACTATTATTACATAATTAAGTCTAATAACAGTAATTCTCTGGGAGAGTTTGCTGCCTGCTTTGTGGATGGAATGTGATTTGATGAGACTGTCCCTTCTTGGATTCTTGCTGCCTGATGGGGGCCTGGGAGGTGGGGGAGCCCAGTTAGGAGACATGAAAGGAGCAGAGGACCAGTGGACTTGTCCCCTCCAGCTTTCCTGAATAGCGCTGCTCCAGACCCAATCACATTTGATTATTTCCATTTATAATTCTCCTAGTCACAGCCTCATCTCTCCATTAATTATGGCGATTAGCTTGAGCCATTGTTGATGCTAATTAGACTTTGAGAAACATGTTTGTGCTGCTCATTGGTTGGTATTCAGAAGTGGAGACAGGCTGGGAAGACATGGCAGGGGGTGCTAGGGCTTCCTCGGTCTAGGTTGGGCTGGCACAGAGGTGAGAGCTGCACTTGCTTGGGCTCAGGGGGAAGGAAAATCAATGGCCGTGACCCTGCTTCCCTGGGTTGCTCTTATGCACCCAAACTTTGCCCGCTGTTTATTCTTCTCCCCTCATCTTCCCCTATAAACCAGGCACATACCTGCTTCTGCCTATTTGTTTATTATGTCCCCTCCCCTTGGAGCACTCTCTTCCTGTCCTTCCACAGTTCAAAACTCATAGATCTTTAGGGTTCAGCTGCTGATTTCACTTGCTCTAGGAAGCCTTCCTTGACTGCTCCAAAGCCAACTATATCTCTCTCTTCTAAATTTTGTTGTTACTTCTGTTGAGCAGCTTGGTTGAGGATTTAGAATTAGTAAAACCTACCTTCAAGTCCTAGTTCTGTTATTACTGGTTGCTTGGCCTCAGACAAATTACTTAACTTTGCAAGCCTGTTTTTTTTTTTTTAATAACACTGAAATTAGAATACCATCATAAAGCAAATTGTGAGCAGGATTCATGTCTGATGTCTCGTCTGTCTAATTTTGCTTGGTCCTGGGAACATAGATGATGCCTAATAAATACTTGGGTTTGATCAAAGAACAGAGATTTCAGCATCTTATGGTGAGAAACTTTTGGAGAAAATAACCTTGGGGGTGAGAAGAATTAGGATAGAAGAAGATTTAGGCAATTCAAATGAGAATTGCTATCTCATCACAGTTGAGGAATCCTAGGATTGTGTTTTCTTCCATTATGGTTATTTTCAACATCTACCTAGCAGAAAAGGGTGGTCCAGTAGTTAGAATAAGTTGTGTTGGGATCAGACGGTCTTACTCAGGGTTGGCCTTGGGCAACAATTAAGCTTTGGATTCTTGCTGTTTTTTGGATTCTGAGTTCTTACTTGGAAAGTGAGAAAGGGATAGTAAGAGAAATGCAATCTTCCTTCTAGGTGTGGCACAGGAGGAAGATAATAACTAAAAAGATAGCATTTAGGAACTATGATTTATGGAACATCTATGGAACCTGGAACCATGCTATGTTTTGTGGAGGAATTAAGGGGAGGGAAAGGTGGCTGGATTTCTGTCCTGGATGTCTTGGTGTTGCTTTCTTCCAAGTCATTTGATAAACATTGAATGGATACCTACCATGTGCCATTTGCGAGGCCTGCAAGGTTCAAAGTCACATAGGAAATCCTCCCTGCCCTCAAGGGCTCATAGTCTGGGAGAGAACTTGGAGTTCTGTAATAGGATCTTCACAGGTAGGAAATAGTCCTGGTGGGGGGCCTTACTGTCTTGCTGAGGCATGTGATAAAGTAGCTTGACCCCTGAGACCATCAAAGAAAGGCCCTAGGTCCCTAAAGCATCCTCTACCATAGTAGTGCTGGATGGCATGAGGTCATCTGGTCTGCCATGGGCTTCCTTCAGGACTGATCCGACCCTCCTGCCAATCATTCCTACTTAGGGTCTCAGAATATTCCCACAGATTTTGATTCTTGCAATTGTCAAGCCCAGATGAACATTTCTCATGGATTATTACACTTAACCCTGGCTAGCCATAGCTTTGTTTCCTCATCTAAATCACCCTTTGCTGAGCATCCAATCTCGTTAATTCACCCTGTACTCATTCACTAAATGCCTATTATGTGCTAGATATTGGTAGAGAAATTTAGTGGTTAAATTCACTGGCTTTGGAATCAGACCAAATGGTTCCAAAGTCTGTCTCTGCCACTTACTGTTCATATGACCTTGAGCAAAGTTATGTAAACACCTCATCCCTCAGTTTCCTCATCTTTAAAATCAGGCTCATCTGGTAGCTATGTCATAGGATTGTAGTGAGGATGGACTGAAGTAACACAAGTAAAGTGTTCAAACAGTACCTGAAATGTAGCATTTGATGAATGTGGTGCTATGAAATAATATGTGATAAAATGTTACAAGTGCCATAATAGTGGTCTATATAGGATATGGGATGTTTGGGGCCTCCATGGAGAAATGCATTATTATTCCACCTGGAGGCTGAGGAAGTGAAATAGTGAGGAAAGAATTCAAGAGGTAGGAGCTATCAGCTGACTCTTGAAGGTGAAGAGGTGTGATCCAAGTACACAGGGAAAGAGTGATGGCCAGGTGGAGGATGTGGCCTGCAGAGGAAGAAGCAAAAGTAAAAATAAAGCTTACAGGTGCAAAAATATCAGGGCAGAAACTGCAAACTGGTTGGTGTAATTGGATCTGAACATCTGATGTTGAGAATGAAGGCTGAGAAGTAGGAGTGGGAGGATGTCCAGAAATTGTGGGAGGCTTGAAACCACATTGGGGGATTTGAGTTTCTCTTGACAGCAACAGGCAGCCACTAAACTTTAGCAATACCAGAATGTCTGCATTCTGGTCCAATCACCGGGAAGGTCAGTTATAAAGTAGGCAAACAAGTAAAGTCTGAAACTTGCAACATGGCAGATAGGATAAAGTTGAGGGCTCACCTGAGCAAGGGAGGTCGGAGTGTGACAGTCAGAAGGAAGGCAGAGACCAAAGATAGGGAGCAGGGGAGAGAATGTACCTGAGTGCTGTCAATCCCCAGACACACGGGGAAGAGCAGAGCTTGGGGGAATTATGGACATGTTAGATTTGAAATGCCTATGAGATCTCAAGATAGAGAAGTGAAAAGAGATCCAACAGGGAGTGGACATCAGAAGCCAATTCGAGAGGGTATTGGTGTCAGGAAGGATGTGGTCAATGGCGTCAAGTGCTACATAAATCACTTAGCAGGAGGACCGAGGAAGGGGTCCATTGGCCTGGTCTGGTCGCAGGCCGGTGAGACAGTTACAGACAACTCAGAAGGACTTCCCTTAGTATAGAGTCGGATTGTCAGGGTCCAATGACAGAGGAAGCCCTCCCCTTGACGGCACAGAAGTCAGGATGCTTCCCAACCATGTCCCTTCTTACTGCAAGAGCACCGATAGTTCTCAGATCTCCCTTGACTTTCCCTGTGCTGAAGAAGAGCAATATTGTTTATTGCAGCCCTATTCATAATTGCTAAGTCATGGAAAAAGCCCAAGTGCCCATCGATCCACGAATGGATTAATAAATTGTGGTATATGTACACCATGGAATATTATGCAGCCTTAAAGAAAGATGGAGACTTTACCTCTTTCATGTTTACATGGATGGAGCTGGAACATATTCTTCTTAGTAAAGTATCTCAAGAATGGAAGAAAAGTATCCAATGTACTTAGCCCTACTATGAAACTAATTTATGGCTTTCACATGAAAGCTATAACCCAGTTATAACCTAAGAATATGGGGAAGGGGGAGAGAGAGGGGAGGGAGGGGGGAGGATGGGCAGAGGGAGGGTGATTGGTGGGATTACACCTGCGGTGCATCTTACAAGGGTACATGTGAAACTTAGTAAATGTAGAATATAAATGTCTTAACACAATAACTAAGAAAATGCCAGGAAGGCTATGTTAACCAGTGTGATGAAAATGTGTCAAACTGTTTATAAAACCAGTGTATGGTGCCCCATGATCGCATTAATGTACACAACTATGATTTAATAATAAACAAAAAGAAAAGAAAAAAAACTAAATCGGGGGTGGGGAGAAGAAGAGCAATAGCCAAATCTTGTTTTGCATTGGACAGAACATTGGAGGGATTCAAGGACGAAGATAACTTGGGGTGTGAGAGAAGCACAAATATCGCATTGTAGCTGGTGCTAGACAACAACTGAAGTTTGGGAAAGGAAATCCTGACCTTGAACGTATGTGAAGAAGAGTTTTGTGTATGGAAAGGCACTCGGTTAGTCTAGTCACTTCTGGGATGTTGATATTGCCTGAGCTGAGACAGCCTGTGCCACAGCAGGAATCCAAGGAACCAACGAAAGCCCAGATGATCTCTTGGCTCTCGGAACCTCTTCTTCCCCTTTTTGAGGTCTGGTTGTACCAAACTGGGTGTTATGCTAGTGCCAGAGACCATGCTCCCAGAAGGGGTGAACTGTGTGTGTGAGCTGGAGGAGAAGACAGAGTGAAATACAAGCAGAGCGTCGGGCCTGCCTGAAATGCACCCGGCTGCCCAGGGAATCCAAGACACGGGTCCGTCTTCCTCCAGCCTCTTTCTTATTAATAATGTAAGCATCATAGAGGCTAGTATTGATCTCCAATACCTAAATCTTACTTCTCTATGAATAAAAAATGTAATAAGATCTCAGAAATAAGCTAAAGACCACTGCCCGGGTCTAAATGACAGGGATAAATTACAGTACACTGCAAAGGACCAAAAAATTTTAATGGATGGCAGTCTCAGTTTACTCCATCGCTGGCTCAGAACAGCTCCGAACTGGAGCAGCTGGGGAGCTGGCAGAGAAGGTCGCAAACCCTGGGCCCTCTGTGGCCTGCAGGATAGGACCAGATCTGTCACTGTCAAAGGCCCTGCAATGACGATAGTCAAGCTGCTCTGGCTTGACACAGTTTCTTACTTCCATTTTTATTGGTGTGGGTTGGGGGGAGGGGAAGGGATTATAGCTTTTCCACTTTCAGAGGGATTTAAGGTGTCATATAAAGTTAAGTATGATATAAAATGGGAAAATTAAACAGTAAAATATCAAAGGTGGAGAAATAGACATTGTCAAGTACTTAAGATAAGTTACCTGGTCTGTCTGGAAGTGAGTTTAGTTCTGTGTTTCATAGCACCTAAAATATATATAAAAAAAATATTTATATATAGAAAGTCTACCGAAGACTGTTTCTCTACGTGCCGGCCTTATTTTCAGTGGTGCCTCTTTTTCTCCATATGTGTTTCACTCCAGAGTTTAGGTGCATGGCTTAGCTCTGATGGTGGCAGTGGGGTTCGTGGGCTATTTGCCACATGCAAGGGAGGGTACAATGACCCTTAAGAATTCTCATCTGACGCTCTTCCCAAATCCTCCGTTTTCTCTTTCACCTCATCAAGACACTGGGTCAGCACAGCAGTTTTTAAAATTCAGTGTTACCTCTGCTTCTACGGGGAGTGGTACACCTTTAAAGTATTAAGTGACCTTTTGCCAGGTCCAGCCTGTTTTCAGGTTCTTTTCCTATTTCTCAGTCCCAGGAAAACAATCGTTAGCCTCCATTTAGGGCCTGGAATTGTGAGGACATTTCCATTTTTTATAGGCTCTGTGGGTCCTGTATTTCCCTTCCCTTCCCTTCCCTTTCCGACATTTCTAATACATCTTTCCTTTCCTCTCCTTTTTTGCCTCTGAACTAAAGTCGGCAAGACGTGTTCAGCTGCCCAGACTTTCTCTGTCCCTCCTCTCTGTCTCATTCATTTTTGTCCCCCCCAGACCCTTTAAAGATCTACAGCTCTGGGGCTCAGCCCTTTCAGCCACTCTTTGTCACCACCCTGTCCCCTGGGCCAGACTGCTGTGCCTCTCTTCTGCATGTTGGTATTATCACAGGTAAAGGGAACACTGAATCAAGAGTGTCAACTAGTCTCCCACTCTATACCACGACATTGACTACTGGTACTATTAACCCATTTTATGACCTTGACAAGTCACTTTCAGGTCCTGGACAGGCAGGTGAGGACTTTAGGCTGGACGATCTCTAAGGCCCTTCCCAGCTCTGAGAAACAGGCTCTTACCTTCTTAGTTTCCTTGGAATTGCTCTTTCAAAGGTTAAAATTATTTTCTAATTGCAAATCCAATAACTTTTCTCAGTGATCAACCTACTTGACCTTTGGGGCAACATTTAATTATTGATTTAGTTTTCCTTCTTGAATCTCTTTGCTTCCTTTCATTTCTTGGTACTCGGTTCTCTTGCTTACTTAAGAATTCTCATCTGACGCTCTTCCCAAATCCTCCGTTTTCTCTTTCACATCACCAAATATCAGAAAATCACAGACTGTCTACGGAATATTAAAACCAAGAACAAAGCAAAAGAAAAAATAGGGACCTAAGAATTCCATATCTCTAAGAGTTAACATTCATATGTTAAGAGTCACAAAAAGTTATTTTTAGATGTGGTTCAGAAATTTAACCACCCATTTTATCTCTTATGAATTAAAATTACTCGGAGAGTTGAGGAAATAATGAATAATAATAAATGGAAATGAATGAAATGATGAAAAACGATGGTTGTTTTTAAAACAGAATTATCACTGAGCAATAAAACTAAGTAAATACAGAATTATAGAATTAATTGTTATAGCTATAAGATGTGTTAGAAATGTCAGAAAGTCTATTCTTAAAAAGAATATATGTAGGAGGGAGGGGGGGAAGCAGGGAGTAAAAGGGGGATTGGTGTGTTCCCACCTAATGGGTACAGTGTATGACTACATGGCGCCCCTCCTAGGTGTGAGACATACAACAACAGGCCTTTACCTAACACATGCAAACATTGTAACCTGATTGTTTGTACCTTCCTCTTAATCTGAAATAAATCAATAAAGAAGATATACAATATGATTACTAATTTAGTATATAGGGAAAAATGTTAGTGTGTAGCCTGTGTAGAGCAGGGTAAGTTTTGTGTTTTGTTTGTTTTTTCTTTATTTTGAGACAGTCTCACTTTGTTGGCTTTGGTAGAGTGCCGTGGTGTCATAGCTCACAGCAACCTCAAACTCTTGGGCTCAAGAGAGCCTCTTGCTTCAGGTTTTCATTTTTAGTAGAGACGGGGTCTCCCTCTTGCTCAGGCTGAACTTGAACTAGTGAGCTCCAGCAATCCCCCCCACCTCAGCCTCCCAGAGTGTTAGGATTATAGGTGTGAGCCACCGCACCTGGCCCAGGCTAAATTTTTTATAGAATAATTTAATTGATTTCATTTTATTATTGACAATTAAAATTCATTTAATTATTTTAAACATTGTAAATATATGGCCCAATGTATTTACATATACGTGTGTGTGTGTATAAACATAATCAACAAAATCATGGGAGGGGAAAGAGGAAAAATATCAAAAGGAATCTTAAGGAAATAAATACAATGAAGCATAAAGCAGGATAATAGAAGATAGATCAAATATTTTCGTCCATAAGATCATTGTTAGCAAGTACAAATTTATATGTAAAACATGCAAACATAAAACTGTGGTAATGAAATAGGAGAAAACCATCAAGACCTAGGAGATCTTGGATATAAAGAATACTTAGACATAATGTCTAAAGAATGATCCATAAAACGTTGATACATCAAACTTCCTCCCGTTAAAAACTTTTGCTCTGTGAAATATTCTATGAAGGGGAATAAAAACAAGATCCAGATGGGGAGAAAATATTACTGAACCTCTTGTCATTCAATGGCCTGATATTTAGAGACACATAGAAGGCTCAGTATTGAATAGCCAAAGACACAAACACTGAACAGGAAATATGGGTGGAAAATAACACGTGGAAAGATGGTCGCCATCATTCACCAGGAGGAAAACCCATATGAAAACCCAAATGCCACTACGTAACTATTAGAGTGACTGAAGTTAAAAAAGATAGGATCAAATACCAGAAAGGACATGGAGAAGGTGGATCTGGGGGGAATTACTGGCTGGAATGTGAAATGGTACAGTCGCTCTGAATGCAGCTTGGCAGTTGTTTATAAAATTAAACATGTACTTGTAACTTAACCCAATATTGGCACTCTCAGGCATTTCTCCCAGAGACATGAAAAGTTATGCTCACACACCAAAAAATGTGCGTGAATGTGTATGTACAGGCATTTTATTTGTAATAGCCCCAAACTGGAAACAATACAAATGTTCTTCAGTGAGTAAACAGTTAGACAAACTCTGCTACATCTATACTATGGAATACTACTCAGCGGTGAAAAGGACCAAATTGGACTATGTGTGTGACTCACACCTGTAATCCCAATGCTTCAGGAGGCCAAGGAAGGAGGATCATTTGAGGCTAAGAGTTCAAGGCTATGAGGCAACATAGTGGGACAGTTTCTACAAAAAATTTTTAACATAAAATAGCTGGGCATGGGCTGTGCCTGTGGCTCAGTGGGTAGGGAGCCGGCCCCATATACCGAGGGTAGTGGGTTCGAACTTGGCTCTGGACAGCTAAATCAGCATTTACAACTGCAACAAAAAATAGCTGGGCATTGTAGCAGGCACCTGTAGTCCCAGCTACTTAGGAGGCTGAGGCAAGAGAATCACCTAAGCCCAAGAATTGGAGGTTGCTGTGAGCTGTGACACCACGGCACTCTACCAAGGGTGACAAAGTGAGACTCTGTCTCAAAAAAAAAAAAAAATTAGTAACCTGGCTTATTGTACCCTCAATGAATCCCCAACAATAAAAAAAAAAAAATTAGCTGGGCAGAGTGGTGTTGTGCACCTGTAGACTTTGCTACTTGAGACTGAGGTGGGAGGATAGTTTGAGCCCAGGAATTTGTGAGCTGTGATCATGCCACTGCCCTCCAGCCTGGGTAACAGAGTGACACCTTGACTCTTAAAAAATAAGAAACAAACTAGCATAGATCTTAAAGGTATTATGCTTAGTGAAAAAAAATCCAATATTAAAAGTTACATAGTGTATTATTCTATAGCATGCTTAAAATAATAAAACTATAAAAACATGGAATAGATTAGTGGTTGGCAGAGACAAGGGTTGGGTTGGGGCATGAATGACTTGGAAGAGCAGCCCAAGGGAATTCCTTAGTGTCGATGGGACAGTGGTGATGGTTTCACAAATCTAGGGACTATGTAAAACACACACATACAAATGACTGCATGTAAAATCTCATAAAATGTAAACAAAGTTTGTAATCTAGGCAATAGTATTATACCAACACCAGCATCCTAGATTTAGTTGTCCTACACTTGTAGAAGTTGTCACCAATGGAGCTAGCTGGGTGAAAATTTTAAGGTACTTCTACAAACCCATAATAACTTCAGAATTTTTTAAAAAATAGAAATAAATATTTACATATGTCCTTGCTCTTTCAGCTGAGACTGTGTAGAAGCAATGACACTTCTGTAGCCACAAGCATACCCAGTGCCCAGATCTTGATTTCTTTCTTCTTTTTGAGACTGAGCCTCAAGCTGTCACCCTGGGTAGAATGCTGTGGCATCACAGCTCACAGCAACATCCAACTCCTAGGCTCAAGCGATTCTCCTGCCTCCGCCTCCCAAGTAGCTAGGACCACAGGTACCCACCACATTGCCCAACTATTTTTTGGTTGCAGCCATCATTGTCTGGCGGGCCTGGGCTGGATTCGAACCCACCAGCTCAGGTGTATGTGGCTGGCGCCTTAGCCACTTGAGCCACAGGTGCCGAGCTGCCCAGATCTTGATTTCTAATACCATTCTTCAGAAAAAAGAACCAGGGCTTCTGGAGAAATGGTTTGTTTTAGGATTGGGGCAGAAAATATACAAGATGAATCTGTAGCATCTTATAATGCCAGAAAATAAGGAAATGCTGAAGTAACCATCAAAACAACAAAAACAATGCAAAGTTTATGTCAAAGGGACATAGGAACCAATTGAAAGAGTTCTGGATGGACAATACTAGAAAGCTCCGAGCAAAAAAAAAAAAAAATAATAATACATTTAACCCAAAGTTTAAAGTAAATAACCCATGAATTAATATGCAAATGGAGGAGACTAGACAGCATACTGTGTAGAAGAATTCTAATTAATTTATGGAGATACTTCACCCTCAAGGTGGTAAGGAGCACCTCCCTCATCCTTAAGTGTGGGCTGCACTTAGAGACTTATTCAGCAGAGTGCAGAATGGGAAGAGGGACAAAAGAGTAACTTTGCCTGGCAAAGCCTGGCAAGCATCACTTCAGCCAGGAGGTCCAGGTGAGTATCCCCGGAGATGAATCATGTTGACGTACGCATCCTTGCTATGCTGTGATGATGGTGGCATTTTGCCTCTGGGCTTTTCTTCCCTGAAACCCATAATCTAAGTTTCAGAAAAACACAAAAATATTCTAGCTGAGGAGCACTCTACAAATTAATCTGAATGGTACTCATTAAACTGTCAAGGTCATCAAAAACCAGGAAAGTCGGAAACGCTGTTGTAACCAAGAGTAGCCGAAGGCGACATGACAACATAACGTGATGTGGGCCCTGGGTAGGGTCTGGAACAGCAAAAAGACATTAGGTAAAAACTAAAGAAATCTGCAAGAATGTTCATTTTGTTAATAATAATAGATCCATATTGGCTCATTAGTTGTGACAGATGGGTAATGTAAGATGTTATTAATAGAGGAGACCGAGGATGGGGGAAAGGAATCTGAACTAGTTTTGCCGTTTTTTGAAAATCTAAAACTCTGTTACAATAAAAAGTTTATATAAAAATGTGACGAGATAAATATCCATATTCAAATACAAGGATTTGTAGTGTGTTAAGACACCCCAACTCCGTACCATATGCCGGGTATAACTGCAACGAAAGTACCTATAAAATTTAAAAACAAAAGAGTGTGTGTGTGTAATGGTACATCAAGTAAATATCCGTGAGGAAAAGTTGTTATTAATAACAGGCAGAGAAGAATGAAAGACAAAAAGAAGTTAGGATAATGAGATCATTCTTCGTGATGCAGAAATAACAGTCATTAATGCTTCTGTTATAAATATTATGATACTGAAAATTTAAAAATGACCTTGGACTACATGAACAATTCCATCACACAACTTTCAGTGGTTGCTGGATCAAACTGACTCACATAAATGAGGATAGTGATGATGGAACACAACAAGCTAGATTAATTTGACACTGTAACAACCAGGTTATTTTTATGAAAAGTTGATCATACCCAGGTCACAAAGAAAATCAACACATTTCTAAAAGTAGATTTTTATGATCATATTTTTGAAATGCCAAATAGTAGAAGTAAATTCAAATTTCAATGGTTTTTATAAACGAAGGAAGAACAGGTTAAGCCTAGTGACTCACATCATACAATCTTACTATTTGGGGAGACCAAGATGGGAGAATAGCTTGAGGCCAGGAGTTTGTGAGTAGCCTGAACAACATAGCAAAGCCCCAACTCTACAAAAATAGAAAAATTAGCCTGGTGTGGTGGTGGACACCTATAGTCCCAGCTATTTCAGAAGCTGAGGCAGGAGGATTGCTTGAGCTCAGGAGTTTGAGGTTGCAGTGAGCTATAATGATGCCACTGCACTCTGAGGCATCAGAGATCCTGTCTCCACTTCCATCCAGGTTAATACGAAGGATGTAAAGTCTCCATTTTTTTTAATAGCTGAATAGTATTCCATGGTATACATATACCACAGCTTGTTAATCCATTCCTGGGTTGGTGGGCATTTACGCTGTTTCCACATTTTGGCGATTGTAAATTGAGCTGTAATAAACAGTCTAGTACAAGTGTCCTTATGATAAAAGGATTTTTTTCCTTCTGGGTAGATGCCCAGTAATGGGATTGCAGGATCAAATGGGAGGTCTAGCTTGAGTGCTTTGAGGTTTCTCCACAGAGATCCTGTCTCAAAAAAAAAAGAATAAAAATTAAAAAAAATTAAGAATGCAAGAACTAAGAAAGTGGAGAAATTAAAAATTAGTAAAAATAAGAAGCTGAAAACAATAATGGTTAAAAAATAATGAATTAGAAAATGAAAAGGAATGGAAATTGGAGATAAAAATCCAAGAGCCAAATTTAATATACCTGCTAAATATCCCTCCAAGTGTAATAAACAAGAAGAAAAAAATGTGATTAAACACAAACATACTCAAGTTGTATCATGAAATTTTAAGGATAATTTTTGAAACTCAAATGGACCTGATTTTCAATCTATATTATTTGATTGGAAAATCTCAATGAATTGGTTGCCTTTCTAGTAAAAAGCACTAATCAAAATGAACTCAGAAAGAAAAGACACCCTTCATCGTCTGATTATGGAATGAATGAAATTTAAATTACTTTCTGAAACTATTTTGTAGTCTCATTATCCATGAACCCAATTCTGTTCCTGCTTTTGTTTCTTCTTATTTATCTCAGTCTGGGCCAGTTGGGTTGAGCTTATCGTCCATCAACGGGGCCATGTCAATCTTCTTCCGTCACTAACCTACCTCTTTCCGCATTTCCAAAGCTAGATAATTCTAAAACAAAGTCTTGATTGTGCTCCATCTGCCCCAGATTTAGGGTCATTGTAAGGTTAAATTATAACTTGAATGAGCTTAAAAGACACAAGTGGAGAGGGATGTCCCTCAGGAGCCAAAACTGTATTTTTATTCAACAGGCAAGTCTGATGATTCCTAAACTGAAATTAATGCAAGTTTATAAGACTCTATTCCTGATGTATGGGGTTAGTGTATTATGTGTATCAGATCAGGTGTGTATTATACATGATTCAGAACCAGAAGAAACAGGCAGAGGGCATCCAAACATGGAAAGATAGAAAACCAGGCAAGTGGACTATGAAATCACCATCAGATAATAAGCAAACAGAACACAATGGAATGGATAGAAAACATCTAGGGAGAATCTACTCCAAATATATAAGTTCACTTAATTAAATAATATTCAAACATTGAGTGATTAAGAATAGAGACAGAAATGTCTGAAATTAACATGTCTGAAATTAACCAAAAGGTATCTGATAAAAATCATTAAATGTAGAGGCTCAAACCAATCTGAGACAACAGGTAGGTCACAGAAACATCAGAAGACCTAAGAGGGAGACGTTTTCTAGTGTTGAGATTTTTCTCATAGGTCTATATCGACAAAAAAATTTTGATGATTCCTTAGTGGTAAATAATTTACAATCTACATTGGAACATTTGTAACATCAGAACATTTGGAAATCTCCTGCTCCTCCATACACACCACCTCCATACACGTGTAGTTTGTTTTATGTAATTTCATTAAATAAATGGTAGGGTTATGTATGTGTAGATCTTATCACAAAGTATGGGTTTAATCATTTTTTAGTCATCACTTTATTAATTTTTTGGAATCCAGGGGATAAAATGAAGCCCTCCCCATGTTGTTATTGATTATGGTCTTAATCAGATTTTCCTCCCTGAGAATCACGGTCATAATACAAGCTTATTTCAGGATGGGGCCTAAATCAAGGTTAGCCTGTCTGGCAATGCCATGAACTCAAATACTGTCTGACTTACTGTCTTCTGTACCAAAGTCAATGGTATGTGTACTAAGTCCTGTTGCTTATCTTTTTCCTGAGTACACAGAAAGACTATATTTCTCAGCATTCCTTACAGTTAGGTTAGAACACGTAACTAGTTATGGCCAATGGGTTTTAACATAAGTGACACAAATCATTTTGGGCCAAATGTACGCTCTCTTCCTTATCTTGCTAATCAAGATAAAAGAGCAATAAGATGGAAACAGATCAGTTCCCTGAGTCTTTGTTTTTAAAGGGAGCTGTCCTGGAGAAATGGAAACATCTGCTCTGCATGAAAAAGAAATATATTTTTGTGTGTGAAGCCACTGAGATTTCTAGGTTTGTTTGTTCCTGAAGTCATATGTAATTTATTCTGTCCAAGACCTTTTCCCTCCAAGCTGGGCATCATAGTTAATATTATTCTTCAGTGAACATATACAGTATACAAGGTCGGACAAGTAAGTTATTGAACTCGTTCTAGATAATGTGTTACCTAATTGCTGAATGTCACTATGATCATCTTAGAAGTACTTCCCAGTGCCTAGTCCACCCTTCAAAGCAATTTCAGAACTTATTTTCAGGAATGGTCATCAGAGCTGTATATACGAGGTCTCATAATGAAGTTCATGACCTCATCCTAGAAAAAGTGCTACACACCTCATTGCTGAATATCATTGTGGTCACCAGATGGCCAAGGAGAGTACTTTGAAGGGGATCATAGTGATACTTAGCAATGAGGTTAGGTAGCCTTTTTTCTAGGATGAGTTTATGAACTTCACTGTCTGACTTTGTAGAGTTCTTTATTTTAAAGAGCTCATTGTTACGACTGAGAGAGTAGGAATTATTATTGTTCCACACTTGTTTAGTGTGACTTGTACCTCTGTCTACACTGTAATCCCTAACACTAGTCGCAATAAATCATAATTGTTTGGAGGGTAGGGAATGTTTAATGTGTGTGCGTCTCACATACACACACACACACATATATATTTGAGCCTTATTCTTTCCGTCTAAAATATTCTTTCTATCTGCTTGGCTAACTCCCTTATCTTCTTTAACTTCTTACTGAAGTCTCACGTTCTCAATGAAATCTATACTGACTATCCTCGTCAATACTACCACCTGCCCCTCCATACACACCACCTCCATACACGCACACTCCAAATCCCTCTTAGCTTACTGTATTTTATTTTTCTCATAGTAAAATTTGCCTTTTTATGTATCTTTTACTTTCATATTACACATATCTATAATAAATAAGATAGTTATATCATATCCATCTCTGACCCGATTGTAAATTCCATTGAGAGTAAAGATTTTCATCTGTTTTGTTCCTGCTAAAAAAAAAAGTGTCTAGAAGCTAAATAGGGATTCTCTGAATGCTCATTGAATGAAAAATATTTACATAAAGAACAAGATCTGGCCAGGCAGGGTGGCTCACGTCTGTAATCCAATCACTCTGGGAGGCCATGGTGGGTGGATTGCTTGAGCTCACAAGTTCGAGACCAGCCTAAGCAAAAACGAAACCCTGTCTCTATTAAAAATAAAAAAACTGAGGCAAGAGGATTGCTTGAGCCTGAGTTGAAAGGTGCTGTGAACTGTGATGCCATAGCACTGTACCCAGGGCAACAGCTTGAGACTCTGTCTCAAAAGGAAAAAAAAAAAAGAGAGAGAGAGAGAACAAGATCTGATGATGAGGAGGAATACAAAGGCCCACAAGATGCTATTTTGTACCTGGACTTGATAAACTTAAAATCTGGCAGGAGAAAGTATTGAAGTGCAGACATTGCTATAATGCTGCTTGTACAATGTGGCATGTGCAGGAGGTGACAATATTATTCCCACGTGTGTGTGTGTGTGTGTGTGTGATTGTTTAAACCCTGCAAAGTTCTGGTAGTTCCCCTCTTAAATTTGTCCTGATCTCTCCCGCCTTATCTATTTTACAGATTCAGGCCACAGTTTAATGTTGCAGTTGTCCTAAGATTGACAAAATATGAATAGTCCCAGACAGTGGGAAATATGTGCAGAGCAAACAGGGCTTTGTTCAGAGCTGTACCTGCTCTGGGAAGCAACTTGAGGACGTTGCTCCTTAGATCATAGCATGTCAGCCTCAGGAGGACCCTAGGAAGAAATTCAAGAAAAGCTTAAACATCTAGAATAGTTTGGTATCTACTGAACAACTGGTCTGTTTTTGTCATATGGACAGCATAAATTGCATAATTAATCAGGGTTTTCTTTTCAAGCAGTCCATTCAAAAGCTTAGAGCCAAATTTGTGGTTCATCTATTGCAAATACATGGTCGTTTCTGGCTTGTATTTTAACACACTGTTTTCCACGTTCATAGTTCCATTTTCTGTCTCTATCCTCGTTTGGCTTTTCTGGTTGCCACCTTCTTTCAAAGGGTGTTTATTTATTTATTTTATATCTCTATAAGCCACTTCAAATCCTTCTTGAAAGAAGTTAGAGAAAATAGAAAGAAAGCCGTTCTTATATACCTATTAAGGGCACATCGCTGCCCTGGGTGTACGAAAAGGAAGATAAAGGGAGAAAGGAGAAAAGTGAGTAAGCCAGCAAGGAAGAAAGAAAAAGAAATCAAAAGAAAAGAAGAAGATGACATAGTCCCTGCCTTCAAGGAACTTGAAGAGTGATGGCCAGAGCGCTGCATGGCTTCAGTGAGCATGGCTTTCTCCCCTCTCTGAACCCTAACAGCACTCAGAGTCAATAACACCCAATTTAGCACTTGATGATAAACTGCTGGGTATGGTCTGTTTATTGTTTTATGTGGCTAAGTGTTGCCTTTGGGGAAGGGGCTTTGTGTCCACTTCTCCTATCTTCTCATAGTGAGCAGTGCAGTTGCTCAGCAGATTGACGGATGGAGAAGGTGGCCCTTCCAGGAGGAGGGGTCAGGCCCCTTGGATGACACGGTTGAGTGTGCGACCCCCCCGAGACCTGCTAGTTGACAGCGGCATGAACTGCCTGCTTCATGCTTGCTGTCTGCCAAGATCTTTAAGGAAATGGAATCTTGCCTATACGGAGGGTGTCAAAAAAATGTATACACATTTTAAGAACTGTATTAAAATCGTAATACTCAATACATAGCAATAATCAAAGATGAATACAAGTCACATTTGACTTCTAAAGTTACAAGAGGTGCTCTAAATGACCACCAACAGTGTCCAGTAATACACAGATAACATCTCTTAAAATGTGTGTACTTTTTTTTTTTTTTGGCACCCTTAGTAGTTCTGCATGCCAGGTTTAAGTCCAAATATGTTACTGAGAGGAGAATTCAAATTGTTTAATAATAACTAATTCTTGCGTTCACCAGCAGTTTGCTGATTGCTTACTCCGTGCCAGGCACTGTTTTATGATTTTATAATGTATCAATAAACAAAACAAAGATCCCAGCCCTGGTGGTGTTTACATGTAGGCAAGGGGTGTGTGTGTGTCTGGGGGGATAGACATTAAATATGATATACAAAGAGGTAAATTAGATAATATGTTAGAAAGAGGTAAGTTCTGTAGAAAAACAAAAAACATAGGAGAAATGGGGTTTGGAAGTATCTGTCATGAGTACAGACATAGATCAGTGGAAGGTACTATCAATGTCATGGCCAGATTCTAGAAAAATACTTTAACTATATTGAAATATTCTAGAAAACACTGTGGAAGATACGGTATTTCCTGATGGTTTGGATATAAAATGTAAATGAATGGAGTCAAGAATTTTTGGTCCAAGTAAAGACCAAATAGCAACTCTTGGTAGACTCTTAGTGAGCTGAAGATGACTTGGAGATTTACAAATTTGGGAGGGATGACAGGGGTTTCATTTTGAACACACTGTTTTTTTACACATGTGACATCCAAGTAGAGACTGGATACACTATAAGGTGTCCCAAAAGTCACCCACATCCTCTCCAAACATAGGGAAAATGGGAAATAGTAGTTAAACGTAACGTCATTCACAAAATATTCATTACAAAATTTTATAAAATATTTCCAAAGTATTCTCTACATGTTGGGCACCTCTTTGTAAAATTTTGTAATGAATAATTTGTAATAATTTATTTTGTAATGAATAAAGTTAGCTACGATTTCCCATTTTCCCTATGTATGGAGACGTTATGGATAACTTTGGGGACCACCTGTAGCTGTTAGTGGAATGTTGGCTTGGGAGGAGTCTGGAATGGAAACATGAAGTTGGGGACCTTTGGAATATAGATGCCACTTAAAGCCATAAGACCGCAGGCTGATGACAGCAGATACAGAGGTGAAGAGAATAAGGAGGGATCCCGGTGATCTCCCATCATTAATAGGGGGAGGTAAAGGGAAGGGGCCAGCAAGGGAGCCTGAGAACGTGTCACCAGTGGAACAAAAAGAAAATTAGGAGCTTGTGATATCTGAAAGCCAAGTAAAGAAAGTGTGGGCATGAGGTGGTATTATCACCTGGTTCAGAGCCTACTCAGGGGCCAATTTTAGGAGGACAGAGGATTGATTTAGCAATGCAGAGGTCACTGGTAACCTGGATAAGCGCAGTTTCAATGGATTCTTATGGCCAAAGGATTGACTAGAGTGAGTTTAGGAGGGGAATGGTAAAGGGGGAACTGGAGACAGTGAGTGGAGATAAGGATTGCAGGGATTTTGCTGCAAAGGGGAGCAAAGAAATATGGTAGTAACTGTCAGGGAAGTCAGAATCATAAGAAGGTCGTCGTTTTAATTTTTTAGGATGAGAGGAATAGCAATGTAGGATTATTTTTCTATGCTGATGGAATTGTTTCAGTAGAAAATGAAAAAATCGATGATGCAAGAGAGGGTGGGGGCCGGCAGAAGTAACATCTTTGAATGCGTGAGAGGAAAACAGAAGCTAAAATACACACTGGTATGAGATGGGCAGAGGTCCTGGCAGCGCAGGGAAGCAGAGCACGTGGGGACGGATGAGTGCTGCTGGAGAGTGAAAATTGCTTACCATGGTCACCCCGTGGATAGAAATGAGTAGAGCCAAGATGCCAGGATCCCACCCCACTAACCCCCAAATCCACAGCAGGGACCACATTTCTCTTCTGGGAGGATGGGTCCATGGTCCCCCAGGCTAGAGTCTCTGGGAGAATAACTGGGTGTCTTGCCAAAGATCCTTTAGATTCCAGGAAAATCTGTCACCTCTGCTCTCTTTCTGTCTAGATGGTAGATTCCAAGTAACCACAAAAGAGAGGGGCATAGGAAAGGCCCTCCTTCCTCAAGGGTGTCAACAGCATGGAATGTTCCTTCCAAGAATAGAAGAGGGGCTCCCTTGAACTTGCCCAGAACCAAAGGAGCAAGTCAGGGATGGAGGTAGGAGATGTGGAGGGAGTTCTGATGCAGAGCATCCTCCCCTGGGCTCTGTGCCATCTGTGCACAGACCTGAGTACAGCACAGCAAGAGTCACATCCACTCCATCCCCTGTGTCACCTTCTCTGGGTGGCTGACCTTCCCACAGCATCTAAGAGTCAGAAGAGGGTGGCACCTGTGGCTCAAAGGAGTAGAGCGCCGGCCCCATATGCTGGAGGTGGCAGGTTCAAACCCAGCCCTGGCCAAAAACTGCAAAAAAATAAAAATAAAATAAAAATGGTTTTTTTCCAAAAAAAAAAAAATAAATAAAAGAGTCAGAAAATGTCTGAGACTGGAGCTCACCTTGGTCCATGTCCCCCTGAGGAGAATGCTCTCTGAAGTGACCCTGCCACATTCCTTTTGGACACCTCCATTGATGGGGTCCTCACTGCCTTATTGAATAGTTTGATTCATTATTAGGTAGGTGCAATCATTAGGATTTTGCCTTCGATGTTGCTGCAATCTACTTGCTTTTATCCCCCTGCCACGTGGCTGTAGCATTGTAGTCACATCTGCGAGGGAAGTCAGACATCTGAATGTACTAAGTAGCACCTTCCGAGGAGGCAGAGAAGAGGAGAAGATTTCTTTCTATAAACTTTCAGTCCCGTGTGATAGTCATAAGAGCAGGAACAGGCACAGCCAGGGGGTCACGGCTTCCAGGGTGCTGGGCAGTGATACTGCTTTTGACCTGATGAGGCAAAGAGAGAGACTAGATTTGGCCTTTGCCCTGGTGCTCTGTACCTTGGGCCATTCAGGGTCCCTCATCCTTGGAGCCTGCCCTGCCCTCATTCTCCCAGAAATGCTCCCCTGTAAGACGGTGGCTAAACCCTCCTTGACCCGTTCCCACCATCCCTCCCTGATTTATCTTGAACAGCTGCTTGTAATGCCCTGTCCTTGAGGGGAGCCTTGACTTTGCCACCCATCAAAGCAAGCACGTAGCTTGAGAGAGAAGCTGTCAACTCTGAAATGCCAACTTTCTTTCAGAGCGAAGAAAATCTGTGAGGTGCCAGAAGCGATGATGACGAATGGTCTAGGTGTGGTTTGTACTACTCCCACTTTGTCACAGTGTAGATGGGGAGGGGGAGCCTCCTTATTAAGCTTCCCCAGGAGTGGGGGCCCACACAGGGGCCCAGGAGTTCCATGAAGGCCCTTAGCTTCACTGAAGTGAACAAGTAACACACTTTCTCCTTCTCTCCATTCCCCTGCAATCTCTAAACTGCCTCTATTTGTTATAATTTTTTTCTCCCTGGGAATAATTCCATGAACAAGACTTATAACAGGGCATTCTGTTCAAGACGTGTCCATTGTGGGGATGAAGTTGTGCCTTCAAAGGGGCACAGGGTAGGGAGGGGGAGATTCAGGCATTCCGCCCAGCTCCTCCAAGGAGCTGCTCTCAACTCTGCAGCAGAGGAGAACGAGCTGGGAGGGGAGACCATAGATAGCTGGGCTGCCAGTGGCCAACGGATGTCAACTTGACTGCAGAAAGTAGAGGAGAGGCTAGGATGTGTGGGCACAGAGACAGGGAAACAGCATTAAGTTCCACTCAGTACTGCTTCAATTTGCAGGCTGCTTAACTCTTCTGTCTCTCTGGAAAGACTCAAGTACTTATTCATTACCGTGGACTCTGCCACACAACATGGAGCAGCCACCAGTGGTACACAGAGCTATTGTCTCGGTGCTTCGGGCTGGGTGACTAGTCACAAGGAGGAAACTAAACATGTCCTGAACACCTGCTCCCTACTGGAACCCACGTATCATGCTGAGCTCTCTCACATGTGCTGGAACATTGAATCCTCCTCCCCCTTAGAAGAAAGATGTCAGTATACCTTAAAGATGAGGAAACCAAGGCTCAGAAATGTTACATAACTCAGTACAAGACAGAGCTCAGGTTGATCTAAGGTTTACGAAGCAATAGCCTAAAGTGCTTTCCCCATGAACCTCAGATTCCAGTGCCATAAATTCTAGAGAATTGTCTTGATTCTTCTTTGGGTTTTAATTGTGCCTCACACTGCTTGGAATCAGTGGATTGCTTTGTGGTTAATAGAGACTTGGTACTATAATTGGTTTCAGGAGTTTTAGGATGTTTTTCTGTAGAGTCAATGCTGCTTTTTGCAGGGTGATGTAAGAAGGTGCCAATGTGTGCTAGCCTGGACACAAAGTGGACCTGAATGTGGCTTATAACCCAGATGAATGGGAAGGTATTAGGTGTCGACTGTGGTCTAGCTCTTTATGATGGGAGGCCAAAGTGAAAATGTAATCTCTTTCCTTAAGCAATTTATAAATTGCTTCAAAAGACACAGGATTTAGCTGTGCAGGTACACAGAGCAAGGCAGGTAATTTATAACCAAGGCGCTAATGAGTGGTGGCAACAGTAAGACAGATAGGAAGTCAGAGGGCTGAGTGATGAAACACCTGCCCTGTTCAGGCCACATTCGGGGCAAGAGGGAAGCTTGAGGTGAACTTGAAAGAGCACAGTGTTCACTCTTGGGAAGGAAGAAATAGAAAAGCCTTCTCAGCAGGGGGGCTGGTAAGGATACTAACAGTGTGGGGGGGTGAGGAGGAGCCCACTTTGATGGGAATCAGATACAGGCAACGGGTGAAGGTGTGGTAAGAAAGGTCTCCAGGCCCTAAATGCAAAGAAAGAGCAGGGACTTTATTCCACAGGAAGCCAGAGTAGGTTCTTGAGCAGAGTAAGGCTATAAGAAAAGGATTTTTCACAAACTGAATGTATAGACAGCATGTAGAGTAAGGGGTGGGGAAGATCCTGGGGGAAAGGAGACTGTTGGGAAGTTGTGGCCCTGATTTAGGAGTGATGTCCTCAGCACCCAACCCAGGTGAAGGGGGCAGAGCAAGAGGAGGGGTGAATGAAGCTCAGCCTGGTAGACCACAGGCCCAGTGGCTTTCTGCAGAGGGTGCTGGGGGTCAAGGGTAACACCATGGTTTATACCTGGGTAGAGTCATCAGTATCTCTGTGAAACAGGACTTTCTTGTTTGTGAAGTCCAGTCAATTCTCCACCCCTACTCATCTGCAGGGCAAAGACAGCTGGAAAATGCCCTTGAGCTCCCTTCTGATACCTTCTTACAGGACTTTGTAGGAAGAAGGGCTGGGAAATGCGTCTCTCTCTGCTTCCTCCTTGCCTTCATACTTAGCATAGTTTTCTCCCCCAAGGTCAGAGGCTCCCATGGCCCTTCTTCCACGTGCAAGAGCCACAGGACTCCATTCTACATGACCGCAGGCTGGTAGGCATTGATGCTTGTGGACACTGAAGTTAAATAATATTCAGAGGGTAAGACTGAGCTGGGGCTTGCCAAGCCTCATTAGGTGTGTGGTTGGGTCACAGGGCCTGCCCATGAGGATGTTAAATGGCGGCATTGTCAGGATGTGACAATAACTGTCTCACTGCATTAACAACTCATCAATCCCTATAGCCACACCACACAGCCCCGCACCTGCTGCTGCAGGCTCCTGGGGAGATGGTGCTTGAAGGCTGCGGTGGGCTGTTCATCAGGGTTATTCACCGTACTGTCCCCAGTTTCTGCTGTCCAAAGACTGTGCAGACAGAAGGATGCTGAGACCTTGGACTTCACCCCATGACAGGATCTGGCCCTGCCCATGTCACGAACATAAATGAGCAGCTGAGCCTAGTAGGAAAGTGATCCTATGAATGAGTAGATTGATAGGACTATAAAATGATGAACTTTGGTCAAGTTTTCTGGAAACTGATTCCAAGATGGGGATTTGTGTGTAGGGATTATTGCAACTCTCCTAGGACAATGAACCCACCATAATGCATCAAGAGCATAAATTTTCATGACTTCCTTGGTCTGTCCCCAGTGGAAATTTTTATATTGGGAAGCACAAAGGATCACTTGGAGTGATAGTAAACATGGCTACCCCAACTGCCATTCTTTGGCCACCCCCAACTGCACTTCTGTATAAGATCATACAGTCTGTATATAATGGCCATTGAATTAGGTGCTGTGACAGTGTATCACAACCTGGAAAAAAGGCTCCCCATTATTTCAGAGTACCAAACTGACCCTCACCTCAAAAGCCCATCCTATTGCTCTATCAAGAAATTTTTGGGAGGCATAGGATGAGTGAATCTCATGGTCATGTGCTCTGCCTGCCTTCCTTGGTAGCCAAGTGGGTCTCCTGTTATTGTGTAGTATAAAGCAAGATTATGCATTGGTGGGTTAAACACTGATTCAGCCTCTAGAACAATGATTTTCAACCTATGTGTTGCTGTGGCACACTGGTGTGCTGTGAGAAGATGTTAGTTGTGCCCTGAAATTTTTTAAAGATCATGAATTGTTTTCAAAAGAAGTTCAAAGCACAGTAAGTATATTCTTTATTTTACCCCTTTTTTTTTTGTTCAACATAATTTAAGTGTGCCATGGAAGTTTGACTATCAGGTGGAGTGTGCCATGACATAAAAATGGTTGGAAAACACTGCTTTGGAGTATGCTCACGGAGGGCCTGTGGGAAGGAAAGGCAAACTCATGTCTGGAATCCTTGTTAACACCATCAAGATGAACCTCTGCTCCTTCCAGGGTGGAAGGAGTTTCGTGCAGCCCATCTGCCATCAAATGTCAGGTTGGTCCCCTCTAGAAAGGATGTCATATTAGAGACAGCATTTGTCTCTGCTGTTGGGCAGACTGGACAAGTGACAAGTTTAGGGGCCACCACACTCATGCTGTTGAGTCTGGGCGTGGTTATCCATTCCTACCACGTGGCTGCCCTTCTCTTACGAACTCATTGTGCAAACGAAGATGCATCAGTGGAGCCTGGTGGTGCCACCTGCCTAGGTGTCCTCTGTGCGTGTTTAGTGTCTGTTGGGTGAAGATCTTCAGTCCAGGTCACTCCTGTAGGTCAACCCGCCAGCTTCTTCTGCGTTCTCTCTCATCTTTATCTTCTACTTTGTTTTCTTACAGGCCCTGGCCCAACTGTCTGAATCACTTGCCACTGCCTGTGAGGCCACATATGGTCTTTCGTCAGCCTACTTCTAGTCCCACTAAAGGTGAAAAGCCAGGGTGTCACTTGAAACTCTTACCTGCTGGCTGGGCTGCTCCTTGTTGCTCTTTCCGGACTATCCGTGAGGGGCGCTAGAGTGCAGCAAAAGTTCATTTTCACTTTCTGCTCACACACCAAAGCCCCCTCCATGACGGAGTTCAATCTTTCTTCAGTTATCAGGCAGTTGTGCAGAGGTGAGTTGAAAGAGAGATGCCATAAGTGTGAGCAGAAAGAGAGGTGACAGTGTAGCTGAAGGCAAAGGTAGAGAGGGGGCTGAGTCACCTGCTTCTGTGGCTGATTTGACCCTTGTGGCTCTGCTGGTGCCTGACTCTGCAATTACATCTACCCTGTGGTTGGCTGCTCTGAGCCTGCCTGAACTATCACGTGGTGGATCTCACAGAACTGAGCTCATGAAGGGAAGTTCTGGCTGTGTGGCCATCGATGTCCTGTGGTCAGATATTTTTGTTTTCTTTCAGTGCTTTTTAGCCTGCCAGTAGCTGTTTTTTGAACGGTATATTAGTCTGCTGTAGGCATGGCCCTGCCTCAGAATCCTAGTGGTCTACATTTTGGTTCTTTTATTAGGACTTGCTATAAACTCTACGCAGTGTCTTTTCTTTCTGCAGATATCTCCAGTATTACCATACAGGTCTGCAGATATCTCCAGTATTACCATACAGGTCTATGGCACAAGCATTACGGCTGCTTGCACACTAGGCCTGCTGCAGGACCCTTGCCTGTTCTGGGCCCCGTTCAAAGCTGAACTTCCATTTCAGACATGCACTGGGTCAGCACAGTGGCTCCCAACTGTGGAACATCCTCCCCCAGCATCCAGGACACTTATTAAGCATTGCGTTTCCTTTTTTGTTGGGATATGGAGGAAGTGTCCAGGCATTCCCTGGACACTGGACACCTAAAATTTTTACTAATGTGATAAGATTCTTAATAGCTCTCTGCAGGTCGGGCCTCCATTCGGCTGCCACATTGACCTTGTCAATCATTGCGACATTCTATCCACCTTGCTTTGGATGGTTAAATGCCACAACCTGGCCTCTATTATTTCATGACCCTGTCATCCTTGTTACTATTAGGGAATTTAGCTCTGTAAGGGCTTCTTTTATAAAACCTAGCCTGCCAAGGATAACCAGTAATGAATTTTTCAAGATTTTTTTTTTTTATTCTTGAAAAATTATCTGTGAGTCAGCTTAAAGCTGCTGTAATATAACACCATGGGCTTAGCGGCTTTAACAACAGATATTTATTTTCTCACAGCTTTGGAGAGTGGAGGTCCAAGATCAGGATGCTGGATTCAGTTTGTGGTGAGGGCTCTCTTCTTGACTTGCAGACTGCTACCTTCTTGCTGCATCTTTCCACATGGCAGAGAGGAAGGGAAAGAGAGAGGGAGAGAGAGAATGAACACTTACATGCACAGAAGCTCTCATGTCTTTTTCTTTTTTTATAAGGACATTAATACTATGGGATTTAGTTCTTCCCCTGTGACCTCATTTAATTACCTCCTAAAGACTGTGTCTCTAAATACAGTCACATTGGGGGTTAGGGCTTCAACAGACGAAGTTTGGAGGGACACAATGCTGTTCATTGTACCCACTCATCTGTGCCTTCCTTATTGCTTTGGTAAATGAAGTGTCTTTGGGCCCTCCCATGGAACCCAGTTGGGGATGAATTTTTTTTAGCTTTATGTAGTGTTTCCATTCTAGCCTGGCCACTCCTCTGAGCTTCAATATCCCTTCCCCTGTCATCTGCCACTTCACTTTTGGCATTTCTACTCCATTTAGTGGGGATATGCCTTTCTCTAAGCTTCCAAGAGACACCCTTAGAATATCAGCACCATTTCCCACAATATCTGCCAGGGTGTTAGAGTCAGTGACCTGGAAGGGTGCTTGTAGGCAGAATTGGGACTGAAGACCTCATTCTTTGCATGGAAAAACACTCTTAGAAACAGGGAAAAACAGAAAAATAAGCTGAGCAAGGCAGAATAAAAACAGTTTAGCTAGATTGCTTTTAAACCAGCAGCCAAATTACTTATCTGAGCAATTCCTGCTTTTGCTAGAAGCCTGACCTGTAAGGGATACAGCTTGCAAACACCTCTGCTTGTAAACCCTCTGAAGAAGAGAATGGCCATAAAAGGAAACCGTATGCAAGGCCTGAGGGTGGAGGGACATCAACCAGGCCGTCCTCTGCCCAGTCAATAGTCAAAGCTTATATCCATTGTAGGGATTTGTATTATAGCCAGGGAAGAGATCAAGGGAACAGCTTGAGCCCTAAAATATGGGCAGAGGGGCTTGTACCCTTATCGCAGAGGAAGATGCCTCTGAGTTGGAGATCAGAGATCAGATTCCTCAGAGGAGACTGACACCATCGGGGTGTCTGCTCCACAGAGAACTAGTGGGGATTAACTTCCCCAAGGAATCTGTGCATGACCACAGACAGGAGGCTGCCCCCATGCAAGGCTCAGGTTTTGGATTTCTCAAGGCTGCTCTGACACTTAAAGTTAATGATGATAGAATAAGTAATAACATAGTTACTCAGAGGAACTGCCGATGTTTCTGTTCCCTTCCTCAGCTTACCCTCTTGGCTAAATGAGACGATAACCTTCAATAAAAGCTGAGTGGGACAAACACTCAGGGCTACTCACTGGAACTCCACAAGCTAGTAGTGGTTCCCTATGTTTCTTACCTTTGAAAACTCTATTCTGTGGGTCCTGTCTCTTTATCTCTCACCACTTTTAACTTTACTTTTCTTCAGTCCATCACCACCAGATCCACAGGTCTTAAAGGACCCTGCCCCTAGGGTGGGACCCCAATAGGTGCTCCCACACTAATAACCTCTTCTTTATTCAACTTTCTATTCTGCTGCGTCTGACTCATCAGGAGCCGGTCCAGTGCCTCCTCTGCCACCTCCTCCTGCCAACATAGCTTACATCATATGCCCTCTTTGACATATGCTCTGCTCCCTTGGCTGGCCCAGCCCTTCTCCAGTTAGGTTATGCTGAGAGGTGGCCCTATCTATGGGTCTTGTACTTGGCAAGATAGGTGGGGTTTTATCCCAGGGTAGCATGTGTTTATCACATATGAGGCACCTGTAACACTTCTGAGCAAGAGGAAAAGCAGCAATTGTCTCTGATAAGGGGAAATGGGACCCTTCGGTGGAGAGTTCAGAGGGACCAGGGGTTTCAAATTTCTTGATTTTTATCAACCTAGATGACCCTATGCCAGTGTTTATGTTCCCACTCCTTCCCAGTCACATCCCCGACCTTAGTGGAGCAGACGCTGAGGTTGAGAGTTCAAACTCCTGTGATGCTTTGTCACACTTATAATTAAGCTTTTGGCCTAGCCCTCTGCCTTTGCTGCCTCCTTCTGCCGGAGAGAAGAGGCTCTTTGTATGATGCTTGGAGGCTCCATAACTCTCACACTTTGTTTTAACTCGATTAATCACCCTCGGCCTTTATTATTCTTTCTCTAATAGCAGTCAGCAATAGCCATACACTTCCATTAAATTTGAAACTTACTATTTACTGATACTTTCCAGATGGCTGAGATACCACACCTTCCCTTCCACCAATATCACCTTCCAGGTCAGCACAGAGAAAAATTTTAACAATAAATTCAATAAAGCATGCCAGAGACAATCAGGACTCCAGACGATCATGTCCAGTGTTAGAAACCTTGTTTCTAGCTGGCTCTAGAGAGAGAGTGATGCAGCTGCAAAATCCCATTAAAAATAATCTGCTTCTTTTTATCAATTGTGGTGGGGCAAGTTCTCTGAGAATGGACTTGGATATGGAGATTTGCATGGAGGTTTACTGCACTCACAGGCAGCCAGGGCTGTAAGGAGTGAGAGGTGCAGCACTGGGCTAAGAAGGAAGTTGACTTGTCATACAGCTGCCACAGAAGCCTCAGCCCACATTGTAGGGAGTGTGGAGTTATGCTGGCCCTGCGGACTTGTCCCAAATTAATTTTAACACAGTAATATCCATCAGCCTTTCACCTTCTGGTTTTTGTACCTTTGGGATTAGAGTTAAGAAATTATTCCAAATCCAAGGTTACAGATTTGTTTTCCAACATTTTCTTCTATTTGTTCATATATTTACTTTTTTCAGCTCCTGATGGGTAAATTCATTATCAATCAATCAAGACAAGCTGTCTGACTGATCTACATGTCCTTAAGCCTCTTGGACCCAGCACCATATACATCACAGTTTTTCCATTTGCATTCCCCAAGTTGCTGCTGTAAACTCTGGGGAACCTTGGAGCACAAAGAATTTTCAGGAGACCAGAGGGTCAGTGTCAGGTTAAATTTAGGCAAGGAAATAAGAAATAAAACACAATTCCAAAGTGGGTTATAAAAAGAGATAGCTTATAAATATCCAGAAAAGGAAGCAGGAAATCATAAGACCTAGAGTGAGTTATCTAAGAGCATTTCACGTCAGACTTGTCTGTTGTTTTCTTTTTAAAGTAAGGATTTTAGATTAGCAGATTAGGAAAATCTATTTCTGGTTTTTATTTAGGCCTTCTGAGAAAAATCATATCATCATATCATATCACATCACATCATATCATATCTAAGATGTATTAAGAAAGGATAAAAGGATTCTTAGGGTGATAATAACTTACTGAAGGAGCCAAAGATTCGAATCAATGATAAACTGGAGAGAAATTTTTAGTGAACTTCTCCAAAGCTCTGACTTCACCTGAATGCTAATCAAAATTTTAATCCATGACTTCTATAAAGACAGAAGCTGTAGTCATCATATTTATAAATGAAATGGATTTGGGATGGTTAGAAAATGTTCTGGATGACAGAATCAGGTCCCCCAAATTACTTGACAAGCTGAGGAAATGGAATGAATGCAAGATTGTAAAGTTCCACCAAGGAGAAAGTAACATCCTATATTGAGCTCAGAAAAACAATCTTACAATCATATAATAATTAATGTATATCAATAAATTCTCTCTTTATATGTATTATTTAGTTGCGAGTAAATTTGTAGTGGTCATTAAAAAAAAACACACACTCTTAGAGATATGTAGAAATATGCTGACACCATTTTTCAGACTAAAATGACACCTAAAAATGCTGACACCATTTTTCAGACTACCATATTTCTTACTTACAAAACTACAGTGTCTAAAATGGTAGAAGTGATCATTTTGTTTCATGCCATGTAAGTGAAATCACATATGGAGGAATGTGTACCTATTCCCACACTTGGCCAGACCAAGTTCAGAGGCAAGAAACCAGAATCCACAAAAGCTCACATAGAGGTGATTATTTGGGAAATTGGTCCTATTTAGCCTGGATAAGACAAAGCTGCAAGGAACACACAGCTCCTGGCTGCAAGGATTAGAAAGAACATCGTGGGTGAAAATGGTTTGCCTTTCCTCTCCCTCCAAGTCTTAGAAATGGGATAATAAGTCAAAAGCTACCGAGAGACAGACTCAGGTTTGGTAAAAGGAAGAACTTCTATCCAGAGTTAACTGAGCACCCTGCAATGCCATGTGGTGCCTTAAGATGATCGCGCATAGCCTAGATGATGACACAACTGAAGGCTGAGGGGAGATTCAAACTTCCATCAATTGTATATTGGGCTGGATGAGGACTGAGGTTACTTTTGACCCTCAGATTCTGTTGATTTTAAGCAGGTCACTATTGGAATGTTGTCTTCCACTCAGGGCACAGCAGAACTCTATAGGATGGTGACTAGAAGGTCATTGAAGGATGACCTTTTAAATGAGAGCTCTTTATAAGGAACTTAAACTGCTCCTGTGCTATGCCTGTAAATATTTCTAAGAAGTAATGGAGCAGAATACTCCACCTTGACCCAGGCCCCTTTGTCCTCTCTAAGCAGCCAAAACCGCCTCTTCTGTTCTTCCCTCAAAGTTAAGCACATAAAACTAAAATAACTCAAAGGTTATTCCTCCAAGGAAAAGTGGTTCAGGGGCTAATAATAACTCCTAATTAGTGAAATACTTACTACATACCAAGTTACTACATACCAAGCACAGTGCTAAGCCTTGAGTACATCTACTTATTTCTTCTTCAAAGCAACCCTGTCCATGGATATGATCATTATCAATTTCCAGATGGGGAAACCAAGGATTGGAAAGCCTATAGTCAAAGTAAGAGTGGCAGAGATTAAACTTGAACCCAATTTGTCAATCTAGGAATAAAATACTCCACACTGTTAACCATTGTGCAACACTGCCTCTCTATGGCAAAGAGAAGATTCCAGTTATGTGTAAGAATTCTGGTGGCCACACTGTTCATCATGCCTTCAGGTGTGGTTGAGGAGACCTAAGTGTGAGCAAGTCACACCGGAGATAGTGCCTTTTAGACAAGTGAAGGAACCATCGCTGAATGCTGACACCATTTTTCAGACTACCAACAGCCATAGTCTGCTCATAGAAATTGAGTCTTATTTCATCTGGCTCACTTGCTGAGAATAACAAGTACATATGCCAATTTGTATAAGAACAGAAAGGCCAGAGAGAGAGAGAGAGAGAGAGAGGATGAAAAGGGCATTTTACTGGTATCTCAAGGAAAAAAAACAACGCACTGATTATGTTTTTCTTGTTCTCAAAGTACTATTTCTTCACTGTAAAACAAATTAGAAAATCCAGAAAGTATACCGAGGAAGGTATCATTTATATCTTCACGCCACCCAGATGCCCAGATGACCACCGAGAACATTCAGGCTCACATATTCTCAGGCCCGTAGGAATGAAGTCACTCCTGTTGTTTATAAGAACGCAAGCGTTCTGTACACACTGTGTTGTAGCCTCGTTTTCTCACTGAATATATTGTTGCAAACATTTTTCCACCTCATTAAATTTTCTTCTGCCCCATCATTTAAATGCTATGACCACATAGCATTCCGCTATATGGATACACCATAATTGGAACCTCATTTCTCACAAATAAATAAATAAATCCTGGGGACGCTCTCTTGTAGGTCAGGCACAGATGCCCTGCGAGGTGGTGGAGCAGTGCTGAGGACCAGAAGGAGGGAGGGGGCAGCACTGGGGGCGAGGACACAGATGGGAGTTTTGATTTAGGGATAGGTCAGGGGCTTTAAGAAATGAGAGGTAGTGAGGGACATTTAAACAGGAAAAGGCAGGGGAGGGGAGGTGATTGAGACTGGCTAAGGTGGCAGAGATGAGAGAAGAGACAGGCTTTGGGACTCTTCTGGGAAGAGAAAGATGGTTTAGGAGGAGAACAAGAATCCTGGTCTGAATGAAGAGCAGCTTTAGGGTCTTGGCGGGAGGAGCTTGAAGGCTTGACTCTGCATCCAGTCTGCCATGGAAAATCCTGTATCCATGCTGTCCCCAGGGGTACGGTAAGGGGTCTCGATCCTTGGAAAGCCTGGGCTTTGTGTGTGGTCCTGATGGGGTGATTGTTGCAGAGAAGGGTCACAGAGAAGGGTTACAGAGGTTGTGGAAAGAGGCAACTCTCCGGCTGTATCTCCCTGGGAGCTTATCTTAGGGTGTCCCTCAGCCAGTGGAAAGAAGAAAGAGGAAGAGAAGGGAAAACCCACTTCTCAGACCACCTCCAGGTGCCCAGAAGCCAATGGCTGTCCCCTCCCTTTCCTGATAGTCTTCCACTATGGCCCAGGGCCCACTCTGTTCCATGACCTCCCTCCCCAGGGCTCTAGGCCTACAGATGACAGTGCATGCCAGGGTGGGGGGCATCTTAGAGGAGACTGAGTCTTATGGCCGTTCTTCCTAGGGTGTGGGGGGAGGAACCCAATGCCAAGGGTCTCAGGGATGAATCTGAGGACCAGAAGGAAGGCCAGAGGCCACAGCAGCCATACGAAGGAGCAGGAAGTGGCAGGGGTGTCTTAATAGACCCTCCTTTGGTCTCACGCTTTGCAAAGATAATCTGATCAGGGAGCTTTCCCCAGTTCCCCTATTCTAGGTCCACTCTTTTTTTTTTTTTTTTATTTTGGTTTTTGGCCAGGGCTGGGTTTGAACCCGCCACCTCTGGCATATGGGACCGGCGCCCTACTCCTTGAGCCACAGGCGCCGCCCCAGGTCCACTCTTTTGCAGAGAACCCAGGGGAGCATTTGGCTAATTTCTTTAGACTGGTTGGGACTGTTAGAAATCTTCTGTGGCTCTTTGTATGGTGCCCAGGGCTGTCTGTACCGAGGGAGCTTCAGAGTTGTGTTAAGTCAAAACATCATGTTATATGGCCTTGAGCTGTCTGGGCTTAGTTTCTTCACTGATAAATAGAAGAGTTAATAAAAAAACAAAACACCCACCTTCCCCTTCATGTTAGACCTATGGGACACCTGAATGCTGCCTTTCTGAAAAAAGGGTGAATTCAACACCTGTCCTTCTTGGGCGTATGGTCCCCAGTCTACTCCAACTGCCAGTTTCCTAGAGAAATCCTCTCTTTTCTGGGTCCTGGACCTCAGGACTGTTGGCACATCACTCCTGTCCTGTCATCTGAACTCAGGGCACCTTGTTCATGTTAACAAAGCCTCAAGAAAAACATGTACAAACAGCATCTCAGGTGGAGCAGATGCAGGTTGCTCTGGCCTGTCCACAAGCAAGCTATCTGGGCCTCGATTTATCAGAGTGATGTTTGAAGATCATAGAATTAGGCCCAGAGAAAATAATTCTATGAGTCAAATGTTTGCTGGCTTTGACAACAGAATGCATGGCCCTCTGTGGCAGGAACCTGCTGACCAGATGGACAGACACTCACACAAAGGGCAGCCCTGGAAGGGTCTTCCTCTTACAAAGGCACAATGCAACTGATTAGGTTTCTGCTTACCAAATTGCAATCTCCTTCTCATTTCCTCTCTCCAAAACCGCTCCCAGATCATCTTGACAGGAATCTTAGGTGTTCCCAAACTCTTCAGTCGCATAATTACAGGTAATCTCTGCATGTATAATATCTTCATAGTCCCTAATCACTTCCATTGTGTGGGGATTTTCCTTGGTTTACCTCTCAACCACATTTCCCATCACCAGGAGTTCTTAGGGTTCTCACCTTTCACTGTTGCCCCCTTATAGGCTGCAAATTCAGGTGGAGAAGCTGTCAATATATGTCACCTTTATGTATTGTCAATAGCAAAGCCAAACCTCATATCTCAGCTTCCAGACTGAGGCTTTCCTCACTAAGAAGATCACTCTTCTTTCCCCTAGGTTCAAGGACAGTACACCATTTTGGAAAGTATAGGGAATACCTACTTGAGTATCAGTGTCCAATATTCTGTGTCCAGATTTTGTTTAGGCTCACAGAGGCCCCTTAGGTAGCTGATGATCTCCGGACATCTGCTAACTGCTGGTTACGTCCAGTCATATTGAAGTGGGCTTATTTCATCTGTCTTCTCAGTTGGTAGAAAACATCAGTCAATGAATTGTATAAATATTTCTTTGATGCCTACTAATTAACCAGGTAAACACAGAAGGCCACAGACCTGAGGTCATGGTCTTCAAAGAGAAAACCCATGAGCGTTTGGTCAACAGAAATTACAAGCAATGGCAGGCCACACAGTCGTTTTGGAGGCTGTGGGGCAGGCTCTTTTGTTGGTAGGGAACCTTCTCTATCTCTTTCTACTCAGTAGGTTCCTGGTTTCTAGTAACAGAGTATCCCTGGCAAAGCCCCAAGGCAAACTTCCTTCAAGGTGGAGCTCATGGTTTGGAGGCAGTTCAGGTGAGGCATTGATTATAAGATTTCTGCAGCAGGTCTAGCCCTTGCTGGTGGCAGTATTTATCCCTCTCTGCACCTGCCCTGTTGGTGCAGATTTCTCGGCTGTTGGCTGTCTGCAGACTTCTAGATGATGTGTTGGCTTTTCCTTTCCAAATTCCTATAGCAGTGGTCTCCAACCTTTTTGGCTCCAGGGATGATCTGTTTCATGGCAGACAAGTTTTTCCATGATCGGGAGGAGGGATGGTTTCAGGATGATTCAAGGGCATTACATCTCTAGCTCAGATCATCAGGCATGAGATTCTTTTGTTGTTGTTGAGACAGGGTCCCACCCTATGCCCCTGAGCAGAGTACAGTGGCGTGGTAGCTCACTACAACCTCAGACTCGGGCTGTGGGCCTTCCACTGCCTCAGTCTCTGGAAGCTGCTGGGATTACAGCCACTTGCGGAGCCCAGCTGGGTTTTTCCATGAGTCGGGGTCCCACTCTCACTCAGGTGAGTCTTAAACTCCTGAGTGCAAGCAATTCTCCCTCCTCAGCCTCCCACTGTGCCTGGCAGGCATGAGATTCTTATATGGAGCATGCAACCTACATCCCTCACATATGCAGTTTACAGTAGGGGGTCACATTCCTATGAGAATCTAATACACCCCCTGATATGCTTATGAGGTTGAGCTCAGGCAGTGATGCAAGCACCATGAAGTGGCTGTAAATACAGAAGAAGCTTTGCTAACTCTCACGGCACTCACCTTCTCTGCAGCCTGGTTCCTAAAAGGCCATGGAGGACACCAGTCTGCAGCCCAGAGGTTGGAGACTACAGCCCCGGAGGAGCCTGGGGTTTCCCTTCTCCAGTTCCCTCCTGCCCTTGGGTGTCCATGTTCCATGACTCAGCATTTTCTCAGAACCCAGAGCCTCTTAGGGCCCAGTCTGCCTGGAGGAATATCCTTCTGTCCAGTGCTGGACCATCCCCTGCCCTCTCCTGCTCAATGCTTCCACTTGGACACTTAACAAAACGGGGCTGTAGGTTTCCACTGACTAGTGTCCAGTGCAGAGCATGTGGAGGGAGAGCTCAGCATTGCTTGTTTCCATCACGCTCTTGAAAATCGATGGTGTTTGTTCATCTGGCGGAATGACAACTCATTCCTCTGGACAGGCTGGCTTCACAATTGCTCATTCAAGGGGAACTCTGATAAGAAACAATAGTCTGGTCTTCAGGAGCATTAAACCGTTGTATTCTAATTTAAACTTCAGGCACCCTGACTGGTTTGTCTTCTCTGTCAGTGCTTTTTTGTTTTGTTTTGTTTTTGCATTATTGATTTTTCATCCTTTCTTTTTAAAATGAAAAAAAAAAAAGATCCTTAAAACCAGCTGGCTGGATGAGAAAATTCAGTAAGGTCGTCACAGACTGTCTGGAAAGGAAATCGCCAATCCACTAAGCTCAGGCGATACTTAGATGTCAGGAAAGAAAAAATGGCCACACATTTCCCAAGTCCTTTGCGAGGAGAGAGAAAGGAGAGGGCACACCTCCTGGTGCCCCTTTGCAGTGTCACCGCAGACTTGTGGGCGGTCTCGGGCAAAGCCAGTCTTTCGGCTGTGGGAGGAAGGCTGCATCTGTTCCCAGCAGTGAGGACTCACAGCTCAGAAAAACCATGTGGAGTAATAATAGTAACTTTAAACACAATCCTTATGTTGGTTAAAGTGCTACAGTTTTCCATGTTCTTTCAATGCTTTACCTTATTTAGAATCACAGAATTACAGATTATTGTGCAGGAAAGAATGGTTGAAAACAGCTAGTTCAAACCGTGCTTTTTACCAAGGAGAAAATTGAAGGCAGGCCACATGAAGCAGCTCGATGGAAGACCCATTCTCCCTCCCCATGGCAGCCCCGTGAAGGAGGCAGGACGGGCAGGTCTATTTTGTGTGGGTTCTCTACCGACTGCGGGGCACAGGGCGAGTGTGACATTAGCTCTCAGAGAGCTTAGAGGTTGGCAGATGATACAGACAGAGGGACAGTTGTGCCAGAAGATAATGGTTAGGACAGGATGCTGCATGAACCATTAAGGAGGGTGCCTGGCCCAGACAGGTGTGGCAGGGAACTTTTTCAGGGAAAGTGACATCTCTAGTGGGACCAGAATATGAAGAGTATGAGTTAGCCAGGTGAAGAGTGGGGATGGGGCATGGCCTTGGCGACTAGGCAGGGGAAACTGAAGTGATCAGCTGGGTTCCCTTCCAGACTTAGCTTTTGAGGGATTGAGGAGAGTCTAATCCTAAGTGCCTCTCTTAGCACAGTGACCACAGGGTGGCAGGGCTCACTGAGGGGCGCTTTTAATATGATTGTCATAGCTGCATGGGAAGGACATGTGGCAGTTGTCACCAAGAGGAAACTGAGTCAAACAGCAGGCTCAGCGATGTGCTCCTAGTCACCGTTAAGAAGCGAGCTTGCTTTCTTTTTAGGCATCTCTGAACAGACAACTAGATGCATAAGTGAGCTCTGGAACACGGGTTGGGAGAAAAATGTTGGACAGGAAAATGATCAAGTTGTAGGTTTTGTCCTGAGGGTTAAGTAACTGTGGCAGTGGGCCTCTGTGCCACTCCCAAAGTTCACAAGAGGAAAGCCAGGACTTGACAGGATGTAAAATGATAGAGTTAGAAAGAGCAACCTTCATGTCCTGGAAGGACTTGTACGTGAGTTCAACCCAGGCTCCCAGGTCTGTTTTTAAACATACGTAGAGGCTACAGTTATCCTACGAGGCCTTGTGAAACCTTTAAAATAAAAGAAAATTTAAATAGAATCAATTTAAATCAATTTTACTTTGAAACATTCATGTGCAGTACTTTTAAGGAATGGGTAGAATGCAAAAATAAGCCATCTGTAGGTTTCCAGAAAGACTATGAATCTCAATTGTTCCCGAGCAACGTAAGGTCTAGGTGGTGCCCAGAGTGGCAGGTAGGAAAGGGCTTTGCTAGTCTGGGGGGTGACAGGTGGCTGCCCTTCTCCTATCCTCATCTTCAAAGCTCAGAAATGAGAGCTGTCCCAGATCCACGCTGCCAGGATAGAGTCTTTGCCCTGGTATGTCGGGAAAGGAGAACTAAGAAGAAACACATGTACCTCTGGGCCTACCTCCAAATGTGGGCTTCCTTCTCCTTTGTTTTTACATTGTCTGATTTTATAAGCTGTAGTCTCTTGTCATCATGGTGAAATGGAAAAGCTGAGGTTTGTATCCCAGCTCTACCTCTGATGTACTGCCTGGTAAGCACCCTACTTAACTACTCTAGTTTTCGATTTAGTGGCTATTCAAGCAGGGAAAATGCCTACTTCATAGCATTGCTATGAAACTTCAACGCGATAAGAGATTAGAAGTGACAAACGCAGTGCGAGGCGCACAGTGGGTGCTTGGTACACCGTAGGTATTATGTTTACTCGTCCTCTCCTTAATCACATGATTTTAACACAGAGGAGGATGGATGCCTTTCTGTAAATGAAAAGACCATGCCCCCAGAGAGGTGAAGTGAATCGCATATTGTCAGATTGCTCCTGTGATGACAGCCGGGACTCTTAAAAAGAGGTCTGATGCGCAGTCCACAGCTTTTCAACTCCCCCCAAGCTTATAGGGTAGCAGTTTAGCCTCTCTAGAAATCCTTCCTGATTTCACTCAGAAGCCATCATGTAGCCCTTTACTGGTCCTCAGCTTAATTCTAAATTTTGGTTCTAAAATAGTTTTTCAAGATAGTATCAAGAACTATTTCTGGATGCCAAGAAGAGAGGTCATTTTCCAGATACTCTCTCATGGCAAACACCCCTGCAGCCCTGGCAGGGAGTCTGCAGCGTGAGTGCAGCTAACAGGGCTCAGGCGACATTAACTTCTGCTGATGAAGATTAGGACTCCAAACTGAGGCACAGCCTGAGCCCCAGACCCCAGCTCACCACAGGCCCAGCTTCTGGCCTGGGAAAAGAATAGGATAGCCAGGCAGGAAGCCTTCTAATGTGAATGCAGGCTGCACCCTTGCCTGGGCTCCATCAGAAGCCCCTGGGACTAGGCCGTTGGAATGGAGCTGCCGGGGCATCTACAGTATCAGCTCAGCTATTGAAGGATGAGAATAGGGACATGGAACTGAGCTCCTGTCCAGGAAGACTGGGACTCTCTCATTGCCAAACTGGGGCCAGCAACTTAATCTGTTTCATGTAAAATATGCCTAATTATGCCCGTTCTGCCAAACACAGAAGGTCATTGTAGAAATGCACTGGTCAAAGGCCAGACTGACAGGTCAAAGGCCTTTTGTAAACTGCACATGTGATTATACAGTCCTGCAGAGTGCAGAGGCGGAGGGAGGGTACAGACTGACCCTGGGAGAAAGCCAAGTAGTTGAACAAGGGAAAACGTAAATCAGATCTTCAGGGCTTTAAAATATGAATTACTGATTAATTAATAAGTTAGACAAAGATTTATTTATAGCCTACTTAGGGCATCACGCAGTTTGCTAGGCTCTATAGACTCAGAGATGGAAGACCTATGGCCATGTTTGCAAAGACACTGAGAGACTGGACAGAGAGTCCTGTAGAAAGACCCATTTTCGTGCCATCGGGCAAAAGCTGCTCAGTTTGTTGCCTGATGCTGTATAATAAAGTGCCCCACTGGCTGAAAACACCAGTGAACATTGGTTATCTCTCACTGTTTCTGTGGGTCAAAAATGGGAGCAGCTCCCCTGGGTGGTTCTGGGTTAGGCCTCATCTGGTGGGCTGCAGTTATTGGAAGGCTTGACTATGGCTAAAGGACTCATGGGACAGAATGGCTCACTCACACCAGTAAGTTGATGCAGTTGTTGGTGCAAAGCCTCCGTTCCTACCCTCTCTGTGGTCTTCTCCAAGGCCGGCTCCAGACCTGATCACCTGGTTGCTGCCCCCTAGTGAGCACTGGGTGGGGGAATGGAAGTTGCAGTGTCCTTTATAACCTAGTCCTGAACGTCACACATTGTCACAGCCACATCCTAGTGGCTACATGGGCCAACCCTACACAGCATGGACAGGACTAGACAAAAGCATTAATTCCAGGTCAACATAGAGGGTGGCCACCATGCCACTATGAAAGCATGAGCAACATGTGTTAGAACAGAGGGAAAACCAACTTAGCCACGGAGGTTTTGCCCTGGGCTTTGCGTATACATAGAAGTCAGCTGGTTGATAAGACAGGAGCAGCTCTTCAAGTTGCAGAGAAGCAAACTCAAAGATGCTGAGTTTGGAAATGGACTGTTGTGTCCAGGGGACTCTGAAATGCGCATCACAGCAGGAACAGCTCGTGGTGGCAGAGGGGGTAAGAATAATGTATGATGGGGCCGGGGGACAGACACTCACTGCGTAAATTTTATCTGAGGGGCAATGGAGAGGCAAAGATTCATGATGAGCAGGATTTCAAGGAAGCCTGAATGTGGGCCCAGCTGGGGAGAACAGAGGGAAGGTGAGCAGGGGTGATAAGGGGTGACTTTAGAAACTGCAGGGAGGATGGAGAGAGGCTAGACTAAGAGCCAATCGCTGTAGAACTTGCAAGATTTGGGGGGCCTACATAGCTCCAAGCTTGATCTCTTCTTTTCCACAACTTAGAAAACACGGAGGCAGAGGGGCATGTCTCATTCAAGAATAATGTAGCTTTTTACAAACGTTTCAAATCTCCAATTGCAGACAGTAGGGACTTGTAGGGAGAAGCGTGTATGTCAAGAACTCAGGGAAAAAATGAGCAGTGGAAGGTACAGAGTTCCCGTAAACTTGGAATTAGTAAAGGGTTTGCTGATACTCTTGGCTGAGTGTGGTATCAGTAGCCCCATCCAGCCTCTGTTTTGAACTTGCCACCTTGCAGTTAGGAGTCTCTGACCCTCAAACCAGATGAGCATTGCTTCATTGGGGCCTATTCGCTCCTCAGTCATCCCTGCTTCCAGGGCACCTGCCCAGGGGTTGGCACTGGGAGGAGCTCAGGGGATGCTGGGTGGGTAACATAGAGGCCTACCTCTGTGGCTGGGAGAGAACCAATGATGCTGAACCACTCAGAGGCAGGAAGTTTGCCTGAGATGGAGCCGGAAGTAGAAATCAGTTCAGCAAGAGTTGCTGGTTGTGGTAAGGGAACAGGCAATTGGAATAGGACCTCTGAGTCCATTTTTAGAACTTTTCATTGTATTCTCACCCCGACTTCTCATTAAGGGAGGAATTATCATTCTAGAATATCAATCAATATTACATTGGTAGAAAGAAGAAAGGGCAGCGTGTGGGGACAAGACTGAGCTCGGGGACAGCGCTCTGAGGGCCTGCTGTCCAGGCGTGGGGCCCCTTTGCACGTGGGGGCTGGGGAAGGTCAGCACGAGTCAGCCCTTGGCTGAAGTGACCAGCACCATCCTGGTCGCATGAGAGTGAGGTGCCCCAATGCCTTGGGGCTCAGACTGAGGCTGGAAGAACCGGCGACAGCTATGGGATCAGGCAGGAGGCAACTAATATGCATGTTAAACACATGGAAATAAGAGCAAATAGCCAAGCTGGGGAAACAAATATTGAACAGGGTCTGGGCCTGAGGCTAAACCAACATGGGGATATGAGAGGCTGTGGGAAAGCAAATGAGCTGCCCAGGGGAAGAGGGAGAGGGGCCCAGGGGAAGAAGGGCTGGGATGGGACCTCCAGGGGAACTGCGCAGACCCCAGGAACACCAAGGCATGGCCAGGAAAGCTGTGAGTGACCAAGTGTGTTGCCTCTGCTGAAGTTTCCCTTCATTTGTAGGTTTCATCCCCAGTCTCGGGCCTCAGGCCGTGTCCCCCACTGCGGGCTTTTCTCCAAGAGGCAATCTCGACCACTGGGTCCAGTTTCCCAGGTCAGAGCCTCAAGTTTGCTATTTGGTCACAGTGGCTGGAGGGACAGCAGTCTGCACGGAAGGATGAGGGGAGTGGCTAGGGGCTGTGCCTGTTTTGAGGCCAGTTGGCACAGCAGACACGCTCTTCATACCTAGGGGAGGATGCTCAGGCTGTCACCGTCTGAGGTCAGGTGAGTGCAGGTCAGTACCAATTTTCTTCTCTTTTAGAAAAGCTGTAAGAGGGATGGTGGTTGCAATAGTGGCCCTACCCAGCCAGGGAGAGCCAGTGCGCCAGCTAGGGGAGGGGCCATCAGCCACAGGCTGAGCACCTTTCTGTCTAAGAACCCAGAACTCTGCCCTAGGTGTTTGCTCAGACACTGGGGGACAGAGATGTCTGTGTCACAGTCAGGGGGAAAAGCCCTGACCTGGACAGGTGGGGAGGCGATGCCATCCAAATGGAGGGCTTGTTCCTCTGATTCTTCTGATCTGGCCATTACTGTGACCTCTTGCAGAGAGCTTAGGGAGGAGAGGAATTCCTAGGCAAGAGCTAAGTTCTAAAACTTTTCTTACACATCCCTGAGCAGCAGTGTGACATCAAATCAGTAGGCGCCACCTGACTGGTCTCGTTTACCAGATGTAGTTCTGTATACACTAAAGCTCTCAGGAGAAACAACTCAGGATGGGTCAGTTTTCAGCAGGTTGTAGGATCAGAGCAGACAGTGAGGGCCAGAGGAAACCTTTGGAGAAGGGGTACTTTGGAATCTGGGGGTGGCAGAGGGCCCAGAAGTCAGGAACTTGGGCTTAGAAAGGAAGGTGGAGTCTCCTGCAGATGAATCTACTTCATGGACTATGGAGCCAGCCTGGAAGAGAGCAGCCTTTTTGGCTCTGAGACCTCACTGACAATGCCAAAGCCACCTCTGCCCCTGCAGTCCTGGGCCTACAAAGTATTCCCTTTCTCTAGCTCCAAGGCTCCATGATGTGTCAGGAGAGATTTCAACCCAATTAACTGCACAACATTCATTGTATCATCTGACTGGCTCTGTTCTTAAGGGAGGTGACAAGATAAAAGGATAAAGAAAGTACTGATTCTTTAGTCCATGGGATAAGAGTGGCACCTGGGAGGCTCAGATGGCTGAGATAAGACCCAAATGGGTAAGGACTAAAGCACAAGGCTACTGTGCATTAAGAGAGGGGGGAGGAGAGGGTTGACTATGTTCTGGCCAGGGAAGGCCCATGTAAGGCACGTGATTTAAGCAAGGCCTGTTGAGGGAGATTTCCAGAGAGATGAAGGGAAGGGTCTTCAGGCTTAGTGAATGATAGCAATGGTGTGACCAAGAGGGACAAGTCACTGTATCCCTGGGTCCTGGTGGGAGCTAGAAATAAAAAGACAACCCAAGCCAGGGCACAGTCGCCTTGGTGAGAGAGATTTGGTTCCTTGTTAGTGCACAGTGCAGTTACAGGTATTTCTGAAACTCAGCATAAGAGCCTCCCTGAACAGAACCAGATTTGCCAGACCAGCCCTGAAGGGATGTTTTTTTTTTTTTCAAAGACACAAAACCTGCTATTGTGTGGCTATTACCTGGTGAGCCCACCTGCCAACTTATGACCCTAACCAGGCACAGAAAACTAACAGGAGCAGAATGAAGCCCATGCTCCACTTACATGAGATAATTCACGGAAGGCACTCAGTGCAGTGTCTGGAACACAGTAAGTACTCAACAAATGCTGCTGTTATTACTGAATCTTCAATGAAACTCAACAAAATAGGTTTCATTATCCTCATTACATAATATACTAAAGCTCAGAGAGGTTACATCATTATGCCAAGATGTCCCAGCTCGTTGGTGGAGAGCACTTGAACTTGAGCCTGAGTCTGCCCTTCCATGCCTATTGCCAGAGCTGCTCAGCTGTCAGGTGAGGACAGGGGCTTTGGATCTTAACCAAGGGACACTGGAGTGGCTGATGTGCCAGGGCTGGAGAAGAGGGGAAGAGCTGCTCATTCACTCCTGACTCACCTCTGTAATCAGAGCCTATCTATTTTTGTAAAGCCTGTTTAGTAGGAAGTCATCACTGTGTCAGCTGGGAAACCCACCGAGGATTGGGGACCACCCTGAGAAGATAGCAGAATCATGCCTGTGCCACCCCACCCAGGCCACATCTCTCTGTCCCCCTGTGCTGGTGCTTCCTGGGTCAGCCTTTCCATAGCATCACAAACGCCTGAATGGGGGTCCCTATTCTTACCTCCAGGTATCTGCACCACTCTCCCTGGGGCTTTGAGGCTCCTCCCTTTAGGGAAAGGAGGCCTGTGCCTTCTGGTAACATTTCACATGGCTGGACACTGTTAGGCACCTTTGCCACGCTTTCTGGACAGACAGCTCTAATTGTGGGGGAGTCACAACCACCCATGGAAGGTCTACTCACTGGATTCCACCTCCATGTGCAACAAACAATATGCAATTGATTATTTGTTTGATTTTCCCTTGCAATGCTCTTGCCAACTTCTATCCCTGCATCTGGGGCCATGGGACCTCTCTGGAAATCATCTGAGCTCTGCCTGTAGTTTTAACACCCAACCTACATGCAGGGCAATCCCACCCTTAGAGTTGACTAAGGGAAGAACATCAAAGAAGTCTAACCACAGGTGTTGCTCTGACCTTCTGCCCTGGCACAGGACTGCTTTTTATCCTGATTTCTACGGCCAAGCTTCCACTGGTATACTCCAGCTCTGGTAGCTGGGCTGGATCCTTTACCTGGATCACTTGCACAGTAGTGCTCCATCACTTCCAAGGTGGGCTGGGTGCTCACCGTGCTTTCTTTTTGTGCTGGGGGGGGGGGAGGCGTTGATGGTGATCGTCTGTGGAATCCTCACCATTCCATATCCCAGCCTCCATATCCCATCACAGGCCTTCCACCTTCCGTGCAGTTCCCTGCCCTTGAACCCTGGCAGTGCCCTTTTGCTACCCACCCTACTTCCCCCCATCATACCCTCAGGGTCCAATCCCCTCTCCTTCCCTGATGAATCTGGGCGCACCCCAGTTTTCAACCTCAGCCAACAGCAGAAACCTTAATACTGCAGCCAGATGTGGGTCCTTGAACTGGTGGATATTGGCTTATTTGGAACGTTATTAAGAATTTAAATTTCAAATCTCAGGTGATCCAAACACACATTTTAGGGAAACTTGAGCAAACTTCATATTCCACCAATATTTACAAAGTAGGAAAGCCAAGTCATTATGAAATGATATCTTATTAGCTCACATTAATGAAAGTGGCATGGCACGAAGCCGTTCTTTTTGGTCCGGACATTGCTCCAGCCTGCCTGGCAGAGCTGCCTGGTGCCCACATAATCTTGAGCTCCTGCTTGGTGCTGGGGGAGGCACCCAGGAGACGTTGCACAGGCTCTAGGCAGCATCAGCCCAAAAGTCCAACCAGGCTGGAGGCAGGAGGAGGTGGGATGGAGGAAGGTGGGCTGTCTTGCTGTGACTTGTAATCCCCGCCAGTGACTAGGGATACAGTGACTATTCAGGTGAAGGATGTAATTTTGCCAGCCAGAGCCAAAAATATCTGAAACTCTTAGACTTGTTACCAACCCCTAACATTCTGGTTGCTACAACGCAAAGCAGATGGAAACATCCTTTCCTTTCATGCCCACTTCTTACACTCTTAAGCTGCCTTTGGTGTTAATTTATGACAACACCCTCTTTTCTTTCTCTCTAGGGATAAAAATGATGGCTATTTCAACCTGATCTGATCTCAAAACAGACACAGTGGCAATAAAAGCCACCTGGGATAAGGAAGAGTGAGATTTACCTCCCTCTCACCCAGCACAGCGTGGCGTTTGGGTTCCCCACAAAGACCTGGGCCAATTTTCCAGGACCCTCTGGAACTTCTGCAGAGGACCTTGCAACTATCTTTAGTTATCTAGCTCCAGAAAGCCCTGGCTTGTTCAAGTGAGATTGAAAAGTTGTTGAAATGACATCCTGCTAACTTGACCAGTGGGTTACTGCCCTGGGGGCTGAGTCTGGGGCAGGGTGGGGGGTTCTGTGCCTCTGTTCACCGGCTCAAAGCAATCCTTTCCCCTGCTATTTTAACAAAAAAACCTGCCTAAAAATACCTGTCATCAGGTGAGAAGCAAGGAGGCTCAGAGATGGTAGTGTGCTAGTGATTACCTGAGACCATGACTCTGTCCACAGCTGGATCTAAAACACTAGCCACCTAAATGTTACAGATTGGTTGCTTATGAGCCAGAAATTTCTTCAATAGAGTCACTTATCTGTCTCAGAATGTCAGATCTGGAAGCCACTTGGAGGTCATCAAGTACTGTTATTACCAATCTTTCTCTGTCTGCAGAGTCTTTTGAGAATCTGTTGGAAGTTACTGATTATCTTCCCAGTACCTCACATGTATGTAAGGCCCATACCTATGAGTTCTCACATGTAATATGTAGGGAATTTGCTGTGGTGAACTCAGCCCCAGGCCCTAGGTAAGACTCCTTGGATCCATCTCTCTCTCTATATTTCCTAGACAAGCTAATAGAGGCCCAGAGATGACAAGTGACTTTCCCAGGGTCACACAGTTCAGTAATGGCTGAGCCAGGGTCAGGACCAACATTCCTCCCTGCCATCTGGTGTTTCTCCAGTGCCTCCTTGAGGGCTTGTAGGTTTTGACTCATTTACAGGGATGAGAATTGCCTGGAGGCGTAACACCTTTGCCTCTGTGCTCCAGATGGGAAGCAGGGGGGTGGAGTCCAGGGCCAGCGGTGAAAAGCAGGGGTCCTGGGGGGATGCCTGGGGACATCACCCACAAGGCGGCACAGCGTGTGATGGAGCAGAGAGTCTATGTTCAGGCAGTTCTAGATCAAATCCTTTCTCTGCCAGGCCACTTTCAGCAGATTAATTGACCTGAGACTCAGTTTTCTCATCTTCGAAATGGAGATGACAGCAGTGCTTGCGACAGTTGTGGAGGGAGAAGAGGTGAAGCACATAGGAAGTGGTGAACGGAAACAGCGTCTTTTCCGATGCACCATCGTTTTGGGGTGCCTGGCTGCACCTGCCACCTGCCACCTGCCACCCTGTGCCAGAGAGCGGCTGTGCTAACCGTGTGCGTTCCCTTTAACGGCTCTCCACCAGCTCAGCCTCCTTCCCGGCTGGCCCTGAGCCTTAGGCCTCCTTCTCAGGAAATACAATGCAGCAGCGGAGAAGTTTGGGCCTTAAATAACTGCCTCCCCCTGCAAGGTTAGCCGCGCCCCTCTCCGCCCGTCGCCGCCAGCGCGCTCGGCTGCCAGCTGCGGGCCCAGCGCGCCCCCTGCCGGCCATCCGGACGTTGCGCCTCGGCCGCCGGAGGCCTGCGGGCTGCGGGCTGCGGAGTCAGAGGGTGCTCTGGCCAGGCGGGGGACTGAGAGCTCCTCTTTCCCAGGCAGAGCTTGAGTGCTGAGGGAGAGTGTTGGCCGCTGGGCAGTCAGCATGAAAATCCGTCCCCCCAGCACACGCTACCCAGCTGGAAAGGAAGAAACAACGAGGCCATGGGGTATAGTGGGAAAGGAGACAGCTCAGGGGGCCGGGCCAGGGCCTGAGCGGGGAGCAGAGGGCAGCAAGGTTGGGCAGGGGCTCAGCTCACTGGCTCTGTCTCATCTGGGCTGTGGCCTCAGGCTTTGGCACTCACTGTCCTATGCCACCACGGGGCCAGCGGGGGCGGGAAGCTGAGCAAGGAAGCTACAGAGACAGGGAGACCCCAGGGCTGCAAGCCCTTGCAAGCCCGAGCTCCCGGATGGAGGGACTGACGCGTGGCTTATCTTTCTCCAGCAGTTAAATCCCCCCCACATCCAGCACAAGAATCCACCCCTACCAGGCTGGGCTGGCCCATTCCAGTCTAGGGCTGCTGCTTCCCTTTCAATTTGGTCTTAAGAAGCGAGATGGCTACAATTTGCAAAGGTTTGGTCAGCTTTTGAGGGAAAAGCAAATTTTACAGCAGGGAAGGGGGAGGTGGGAGGTGGCAGAGGGAAAAGAGCTGAAATAGAAAAATTGCTGAAAAGCTCCCGCAGCCTGTCAGGAGTATTAACTTAGGATGATGTAGGAGAAAGGACTAAGTGGTTTTTGTGTCAGCTACACTGAATCAAACTTGCTCAAATATATGCGTGTGAGTGTGTGCCTGGCAGCAAGCAGGGCCCACCTCAGAAATGGAAAACAGCCTCTTAGTTTTAAGGGTTTCTTATGTTTTGCAAATATGAGAAAAGCTATGCATAAATTAGATTAGAAAGGGGAAAGATGGATGGGGGAGGTAGTTTTTGCAGGTCTTTGCTGGAGGATGGCAAGAGCTGAGAGGCCAGGCGCTAGCTCCCTGGGACACCCTGTCTTCGTCAGAAAGAAAAAGGGAGCAGGGGTGCAGGGGGTTGGGTGTGGAGGCTGTTGCAGGGTCCAGTGGTGCAGGGAGAGGTGATGCCTTGAGGGAAAGCGAGAGCTCAGGGTTGGAAGGAAATGGGATGTGCTGAGACCTGCAGAGAGGAAAAAGACCTTGGATCTTTCTCCCCCCAGAATTCCAGATGCCTCCACTTGGGGCAAGAACCTCCATATCTCCGCTCACATGGAGGTGTCAGCACAAAGTGAAGGAGCACTCCCAGGTCCAAGGACACGGGGCCTGGGGCCACCTAGCATTCACCAGCTGACCTCAGACAGTCACTCCTATATTCTTGCTGAACGGCTGCTATTTTTAAAATTCATTAATTTATTTTAAGACATTTAATAAACCCATATAATACATGCTAGGGACCAGGCATTATTCTAAGTGCTTTATGATTATTAACTCATCTAACTGGTGTAACTGCCATCATGGTTAGGGACTGCTGCAAATCCTTCTTTTGCAGAGGAGGAAGATGAGGACCAAGGGGAGTAACCTGCATGCAGACATACACTAAGGGAGCAGGCCCTCACATAGTGCTCTTTCCTTGAGTGCAGGGGAATCTGTGACTTGCTTCTAAGCACTAAACTATAGCAAATGTGAGGGGCTGTCCCTGCAACACCATGTCCCCTGGTATAAGACAGTGTCTGAGCCAGTTGGAGAGAGAGCTGCTCTCTTGCATGGCCCTGCCCTATGTGCAAAAGGGCAACACCATGTGGCAGGGAACTATGGGTGACCTCTAGCACCTAGCCTTAGTCCTGCAACTGTCAGGAGCTAAATTTTGTCAAAACTCAGTGAACTTAGAAGACCTCAGACCTTGGATGAGATCGTGGTTCTAGCCTGACACCTTGATTGTAACCCAGTGAGACCCTGATTAGGGAACCCAGCTACACAGCACCTGGACTTCTGACCCATACGAACAGTGAGGTAATGAATGCAAGTTGCCTGAATCCACCAAGTGTGTAGTTGTTATGTGGCCCCAGAAATCTAATACAATGGCCGAACCAAGTTTTGAGGCCAAGCTTTAACATTGCCCTGAGCTACCATGTACATACCCATTATTTCTCTCAATCCTTGCAGCAATTTGAAAAAAGTGGGTCCTTGGAGTGCCATCTTTTGGCTGAGGAAAGTGAAGCTCAGGAAGTGTAGGGGATCAGGGTCCCTTAGCTGTGAAGGACCCCCAAGAAGTAATTCCACTGTCCAAGGTTTATCCACACATGGCTTTGGGCTGAGATATTTTCTCTCTAAGATTAAAAGTCTGCTCCATTCTCCTCTGACGTCTGCCCACAACCCTTTCCTCCATCCCTTCCTTGTTGTTCTTCAACCTTTCAACCTTTTTCATCTCTTTTCCTTTCTCTGCCTCTCTCCCTTGGATTCCTCATTCTGCCTCCTGCATTTTTTTCCTGTGCCCAATTCTTGTGTTCTGCCTAATAAAGGCCAGAAAATGAGGTGTGGCTGGCAGGTACAAGATGGTCCTTCAATCCCACATTTCTCATTATTTCTCTCCTTCCTTCCTTTTCTTGTCACTCAGGCCATGTCTTGCAATCTGGCATCAGAAGGCTCCAGCCCGTCTTAGGGATGCTCTGGGCATTGTCCTCTCTGCTGGCTTGTCTCTCTAGGAAGACCCCTCCCTTTCCTGCTCCTCGCCTTCAGTGGCAGCCAGCACTCCCCAAAGGAGGGGCCAGGAACCCCTCTGCTTCCCCTACCTCCATGGAGTTTCTCTCTGTTCCAGCACATGATATCATCTGAGCTAAACTGCTCTCCTTGTGCTGACCACTGAGGGCTGACAGCTTGGAGGACAGTCCAGGGAATGCTTGCCCCTCCACTGACCTCCTCCATCTGTCCTCTCTCTCAAAAAGAAACTGGGAAGATGGTCAGTGAAGAAACAGTTCCTGGCACCTTCACCAGAAGGTGAGTAAACCATGCCAGGATTGTTTGTCCCTGGGCCAGAGGACGGGTGGCACAGTGCCCAGGAGCTTTCGAGGGCCCTTGTTATGATACAAGACAATAAAACTACTCTCAACCCTGGAGTCTTTGCAATTTAGCTTCTCTATTCCCACCCCCGACCTCCAAGAGAGCACTTCAGCCAATCCTCAGGGCCTGCGCTTGTGTACACATGAACACACAGGCGTGTATGCCCCCAGTACATGTGCACACATGCAGATGTGCATGCATACATACACAGGCAACAAAACGTGCATACACACATGTGTGCACAAGCACACAGAGAATCGTACGAACACACAGGCACATGTCTGTGCACATATGCTAACACACAGGTGGGATCCAAATGCTCTGTTTTCTTGCTGATGTTTCTGCATGAGCCTTGGACTCTGCCAGCTCCCATCTAAGAACTTCCCTCTGTAACCTGAGGCTGAGGCCTCTTTAATTTGACACCTTCCTCTGTGCTCTGAACAGTGTACACAGGATAAAAACTCTGACCTCAACACAAAGTTCTTAGAAGAATCAATGGAGAGAATATATGAGAATGTGTTTTGTGTTGTGTAAAGGGCTAAACAAATTAAATGCAGCTCAGTGTCCTAGTGGAGCCCATTAATTTGCTCTTCATGCTAGTTCGGAGATGAGGATCCGGGGCACTGCCATTTGCATTCCTGTTCTGTTTTAGGAATTTCTAGAAAATGTTAGAATTTTTTCTCCTTCTTTTAGATGCCAGGAGGTTTGTTGGCTTGCATCTCATGTTGCTATTGTGGCTGGGCTGTGAACTGGAAGAGACAGGCAGCTGTGGTGAGCACAGCAGTGGGGACAGGTGGCATTTCCCTCCTGGCCATGCCAAGTGAGAGTGACTGGTCTCCAGCAAGGGCAGAAGGAGCGGTCAGGGTCAGAAACTGGAGACCTGGACTTGGTCTGTCTGGGTCCAAATGTTTGTGCTTAGAGACTGGGGGTTTAGTTTGGGGCATCCCTCCACCTCCTTCTATCACCACTGGGTCCCCTGGGACCAAGAACTGCCTTGGCAGCTTAGGACTCAGTGCAGATTCTGTGACAGCGAGACAGGCTGGTGGGCACTGAGCAGATCCCAGGGCTCTCCCAGCTGCACAGGCCCGCTGGGGCAGCTCTCAGGGTGGAAGTTCTGAGCAGTAACTATTTCAAGAGGCCTGAGACTGTGCTCTTGTGTACGTGGATGGTGGCCCTAGACAGATTGGACAGATTCTGAGAGTACTTTAAGACAAGCTGGTGGTGCCCTCACTCAGTGTCCAATCTCCATGGCCATCTGAGGATTACTGTTGATAGGACCCAGTGGCTTATACACATAGAAGGTTATACCTCAGGCATTCAGTTATAGATTATAATCATTCACAAGTGGTCATCCCCAAGGGGTGAAAAGCTGAAGATTTGGGTTCTGAATCTGAACAGCCAGACTGAAGATTTGGGCTCTGCTTCCTTCCTCCCAGCTCACATGGTTCTGGCCCATTGTACACCTGATGTTTCTCCTAATATTTTTCCCAATGTTAAGAGAAGCCCAGACTCACCCTCAGAGCTGATGGAACTCATCTTCAAACATTTATTAAGCACCACCGATGTTCCCAGCACTGTCCCTATAGGGACGAAGTACAAGTGCTTGTCCCTTTTCTGGGTGCTGCTGAGGCAAATTAGAAGAAGGTGCACCCTTGAGCCATAAAAATGGCAAAATGGTGTCCTCAGCTACAAAAAGACTTCTTATTTGGATTAATGAGAAAAAGGGCTCATGGTATAGAATTTCAGTCCCAATGTTGCATTTTGTTAGACTCAAACTGCAGGCAGAATGGGGACCAAAGACCCCATTTTGGCAAGAGAAAACATCCCCAGAAAAAGGGAAAAATTAAAAATCTGAGTGAGTCAGAACAAAGAAAAGTCAGCTAGTTTGCCTTTAAAGCAGCAGCTTTTGAATTTCTTATCTGAGCAAGTTTCCTGCTTTTCCTAGAACTCTGTCCTTTTGGGGATACAGCTTACAAATACCCCTGCTGGGTCTGTGAACACTCTAAGGTATAATGGCCATAGAAGAGACTATTGCAAGGCCTGGAAAGATACATTAACTAGGCCATTTCCTGCCCAGTAAAGCAGATACCCATTGTGGAGATTTGCATTTGGCTGGGGCAGAGATCAAGGAACAGCTTGAAGCCCTGAAATATGGGCAGGAGGGCTTCTATCCCTTATTGTGGAGGAAGACCCTCTGTGTGGTGATGAGAGGAAAATTCCTCTCTTCTACCAATTTTTCAGAGGAGATTGATGCCAGTGGCATTTTACTCCACAGGGGACTACTGGAGTTTAACCACTCCCTAGGAATCTGTGCGTGTGACCTCAGACAGGAGGCTGCCCCTACACAGGGCTCAGGTTCCGGATTTCTCAAGGCTGCTCAGACCCTTAAAGTTAATGATTAGCTGGTATCTTTGTTCCCTCCCTCAGCTTACCCGCTGGGCAAATAGCCTTCAATAAAAGCTAAGTGGAACAGATACTGAGGCCATCCCCGGAACCCAACAAACGGGCAGTAGTCCCCTGAGTTCCCACCTTTGAAAATTCTGTTCTATGTCTCTTGTTTCTTTCTTTCTTATCGTTTCTAACTTTGTATTTCTTCAGTCAGTGGCAGCCAGTTCCACTGGTCTTAGTGGACTCTGCCCCCGGGGCAGGACCCCAACGCAGATTACACAGCATGGATGAAAATTCTATTCCTTTCAAAAGGAGCAAACCATCTGGTTGAGAAGCACAGATCCAAAGGAAGATCACCTGGTTGCATGCAGCTGACAAAGATTTTGTGTGAGAGGAGGGGTGGGGCCCTACTGCCAGCTTTCCTGAAGGTGGAGAATGGTAAGAGCTAAGGGTGTGTCTTGCTGAATATTCCCCCTTGCATCAGAGCAAAAACACAATCCATATAACAGTTTTAGAAATACAAAATTGGTGCAAAGATATAGCTCAAAGAGCATAGGTTTCTGTCTTCTATAGATCCTGTTTAGAAAATGGGTGAGGTGGGACAAAGTTGCTCACATCTGTGAGCGTAGGTGGGTGAATCGCTTGAGTTCAGGAGTTGGAAACTAGACTGAGCAAGAGCAAGGATGAGATCCCATCTCTACGAGAAGTAGAAAACTAGTTAGACATCGTGGCAGGTACCTAGAGTCTCAGCTACTTGGGGGGTTGAGGCAAGAGAATTGTTGGAGCCCAAGAATTTGAGTTTGAGGTTGCTGTGATGCTGTCTTACTCTACCGAGGGTGATAAAGTAAAACATTGTCTCCAAAAAAAGAAAAAAAAAATGAAAAGAAAAGAAAGGAAGTTGAAATGTACAAAGCTGACATCAGTAGATGAAGGTTGTCATTTGAACTTCTAGAAATGGTGTCAAAGTAACTAACCTTATGTGCGGTATTTGTGGAGGGCTTCCTACCTGCCAGGCACTGTGCTGTGTGCTTTGTATGCAACATCTCATTTAATGCTTATAACATTCTCACAAAGTATATATTAGTTTTTCAGTTTTGTAAGTAAGCAAACAGATTCAGAGTAAATAATGATAAAAGAAGAAACCTTATATAGTTCTTATTGTGTGCCAGGCACTGTTCCAAACACTTTATGCATATTACTTATTTAATTCTCACCATAACTGTATAAAGTAAGTGTGCTATTTCCCCCCCACCCTATTTTATAGATTAGGAAAATGAGGTCCAAAGATCTTAAATCACTTGCCTAAGAAAAGAAAAATCAGGAAAAAAAAAAAAAAAAAGCTCAAAGTCTCATGACTGTCAGTTGAGAACCAGAAATTCAAACCTAGGCTGGTGGGTCTCCAAAGCCCAAGATCTCATGGCCTGGTACAGGGGATCACAAGTTTTCATGGAAGGAGCCCTCTCAGCAGAAGCATGAATACATACCCCCTGGGACTGGGAGTGTTGCCTAAGGCAGCTAGCTGTCAGCGTGAGATTTCTTTGAAGCTGTGTGCTTTAGCTTAGAAAAATTTTTTTTGTGAATTTTGCATTCTACTTCATAATGTATATTTTTAACATAAAATATAATGTTTTGATTTTGGCTGTTCTTAAAACTTTGAGGACAAAAGATGTTCCCAGGAGCCATGGTAGGGTTGCTCTGTGGCTTTGCCTACCTCCCAGCCCACATGTGGGTGCTCCTGGGATTCCAGGCAATCCACAGCAAGAATGGTTAAAGTTGAAAGAAGGTAGGTTTTGGAATCAGCCAGATGGGTGCTCAGGTGCTGACTACATTTGCAACTAAGTGCTGTGACCTCATGTCTGAGCTGCAGTTTCTCCTCATTTGTCACCAGAGATGATTACATTTTCCTGGAACAGTGGGATCATGGAGAATGGAAGAATGGGGGGAGGCACCTGACACGTAGGAGAACTTAGGAAGTGGTGGCGTTCCAGTTGGTTCTTACGACTTGCCAGGCCTTTGTCATCCAGCAACTACTATGGGTCCCCTCCTGGGTGGAGCAGATTGTTTGTGTGGCCCTCTGCACTGTTTGGGGGTTTTCCTGACAGGGAAGTGGGGGCTGCTGCTCACTCTCCTGGGGGAGGAGCTCTGTGTATATTTGACACTGTGGATAAGCCTAGAGCATCCCTAGGGCTTAGGAGGGAGTTGGGGACTGTCTCTCCCTCACCCACATTTACATCATCCCTTGGCTGAGAAAAGTACTTTCTTCCTGCTACTGGTAGCTTTGTTCAGAAGAAAGACCATCTTGAAGTGCATGAATAATATACATATTATATTCATATTATATTTACATATATTCATATCACATACATACTATATTCAAATCTCTGCTTTGAACACTTTCCAAGACTCTCTAAATCTCAGCTTAAACAGAGGAGAGAATCAACTGACGAGCTAGGTAGGGTCCAACAGGGACCAGAAAAAACTCCCCTTGTGCTTTTTGCAATTTCATATTTGCAGAAAAATCAGCAAACTTGGCCAAGCCTTTATTTTTATTTTTTAATTTTTTGTAAGATAGGGACCAGTAGGTACTTATTTATTTATTTTAGGTTTTTAAAAATTCTTTATTACATCATAACTGTGTACATCAATGCATTTATGGGGTCCAATGTGCTGATTTGGTATACAATGTGGAATTCTTACATCTAACTGATTAACAATCTCCTCGCTTACTTATTTGCTGAGCATTTATTTTGTAGAATAAAGCTAACACAGCCAGATATCATCACAGGAAATACTTTATCACATTCGTTACAATGGATATCATTTTTTTAAAAATGGAAATAACCAGTGTTGGTAAAGAGTGGAGAAATGGGAACCTTATACACTGCTGGGGAGGATATAAACCAGAGCAGCCCCGGAAGACAGGGAGAGAGAAGGACTCAGGGTATGTCTTCCTGAATGCTCCTCTTTTGTATGAGAGAGAAAACAACACCCTTCATAATCATTTTAGAAATACCAAATTTGTTCAAATCTGTGGTTCAAAGAGCCCAGGCTTCTGTCTTCTGTAGTCACTTGGACTTCACCTTACAAATATAATAATGTAACCTAATTATATGTACCCTCATATTAACTCCTTTAAAAAAATACTTACTGAATCCTACTGCATATAAGGTACAATGAACAAGACTATGTCCCAACCCATCCCTCAACATACTTTATGTCAAATGTCACATTATTTCTACCATAATGTTGCCTTCCGGAAGTCCCACACTTCTCCGATAGGACGTCATTGGAGACCATCTCCTTTCTCCTCTACTACACATCCATGACCCTCTTCTACTCACTTCTTCCTGCTTCCTTCTCACCCTCCTTCCTTCCTGGACTAAGTCTGTTCAGGGTGCTTTGAATAAACACTGGAAGACAAGGCAGGCTAAAAGTTTCTGCTCTTAAGGAGCTCACAGTGTAAGTGGAGATAGACATATTGAGTCCCCAATGATAATACAATATGACAAACATTCTTTTTTACATTTAATTGTATATATCTTTTCCATAAAAAAGAAAAAAGAAAGAAAATGGGTGAAATACCAAGAAAGTGTAAATTCATGAAACTGATATCAGTCGAGTAAGGTTGTAAGGTAAACTTTTCCTAGGAATGGTGTCATGAGGCTATAGCAAGGAGGCTGCTGTAATAACTAGAATAACTCTCATTATTTGTGATGTGTGTGGAGTATTTAGTAGAAAATAGTATGACAATTGCCCACAAGGCTAAACATAAAATTACCATGTGGTCCAGCAAATCTACTTCTAAGTATATCCCAAAATTAATTGAAAACAAAAACTTAAACAGATGCTTGTACACCAAGGTTCATAGCAGAGTTATTCACAACAGCCCAAAGTGGAAACAACCCAAATGTCCGTTCACAAATGAATGGATAAGCAAAATGTGGCCTATTCATATGATGGAATACTATTCAGCCTTAAATGAAATTCGGATATATGCTACTACATGGGTAAACCCTGAAAAATGTTTCTAAGTGAACTAGGCCAGACGTAAAAGGACAAATATTATATGATTTTGCTTATATGAAATACCCGGAATGATTAAATCCATTCATATAGAAAGAGAATAGTAGTTACCAGGGCCTAGGAAAAAGGAGGAAGAGAGAGTTATAGTTTAATGGGAACAGAATTTCAGTTAGAGATGACGAGAAAGTTCTAGAGATACATGGTGGTGATGGTTATCCAACAATGTGAATATACCTAATGTCAGTGGATGTATACACTTAAAACAGTTAAAGTGGTAAATTATATGTTATGTATATTTTACTAGAACAAAAGATATATATTTTTTAATGGTTTAAAGGTAAAGCATGATTTCACTTTTGCCTCCTTTCTGTTCTTCACTAAGAGACTTACGAGTTCAATCCTCCCTTGACTTTGAAGAAAAAGGAAAAGTAGCTTTAGGCTTAGCAGGGTCCTGAGCTTTATGGGCCATTGGAGTGTGGGAAGAGGATTCTGAAAGCCCAAGGGGGTTCTGCTGGGCAGTGACAGCAGCCTAGATATTGACCTTGGAAAAGTGGCCTTTGCCCTGCCTGGTCTCTCTGTTGTTGCAGAAATGGGCTGGGGGTTTCTAGTGGCTTGTCCCTGGGGAGCAGTCAGGCAGCTAGACCACAGGAATGTAGAAGCGGACATCAGGGATAAATGGTTCTGATGAATGGGTTGAAGGAACATCTTTTCCTTCTGTGACAGCCAGAGGCTATGGAATAAGGATAGGAAGGCTTACAGCATTCTTCTTAGCATTGTTAGGGTCTCCACACCAAGTACATGGCATTGACAGCAGCACTGAGACGTGGTGGAAACCTGAAGGTTGGGGCGTATGTAACCGGAGAGTGTCATGCCTGAGAATCACCCCTGAGAAGTCCTTTCTCATTGTAATAGGTAGGCTCTGGGGTATCCTTTCCTCCATTTTTGATGCCTTTGCTCAATCACCATCACCACTGGAACAATCCAGAAGGTCTACTGATCACAAACAAGAAGGGGAAAGAGGGTTTGTGGAGGAGATGACGGAAATGGCATTGGTGGATACAAACCACTGTCCTGGAGGAGTGTTGGGGAGAGCAGGCCTGGACCTCCTTCTCCCCTTTCCCAGGCCGCAGGGAGGAAGGGTGGAAGAGAAATTGTGGTAAGACCTTTGAGTTCATGATAGTACAGGAAGAGTTGTCCCAAGTCCCCAGCAGGACTCAGAGGCAGCAAGGACCCCTATGATGGTCCCGCAAGCCGATTGTGTGGACATAATCCTTCTGTGGCAGGCAGAACCTCCTTGAAGGGCTGCTCAGGGGAGTGACTCTATTCTGAGCTTAGCCCAAGATTTCACTCAGTCCCTGAATGAATGACCCCCCTATGCACACCTCCCTCCACCCCATGATGCTGCAGGACATACTCACAGCTCAAGTTAAAGGTCGGTAGAGCTGAGGACTTCTTCGAGGCAGGTTAGGCAGCAAACCTGCCAGAGACTGAAGGAAAACGTAGTTAAGAAAAGATGGAGACTTTACCTTTTTCATGTTTACATGGATGGAGCTGGAACATATTCTTTTTAGCAAAGTTATCTCAAGAATGGAAGAAAAAGTATCTAATGTACTCAGCCCTACTATGAAATCAAGTTATAACTTTCACATGAAAGCTATAACACAATTATACCCAAGAATATGGGGAAAGGGGAGAAGGAGGGGAGTGGAGGGGGGGAGGTGGGTGGAGGGAGCGTAATTGGTGGGACCACACCTACGGTGCGTCTTACAGGGGTACGTGTGAAGTTTACTAGGTGTAGAACACAAATGTCTTAACACAATAACTAAGAAAATGCCGTGAAGGCTATGTTAACCAGTTTGATGAAAATATTTCAAATTTTATATAAAACCAGCACATTGTACCCCATGATTGCATTAATGCACACAGCTATGATTTAGTAATAAAAAAAAGAATGTCCTTAGGATGACAGTAATAATAACAAACATGACTTTGCAGTTGTTGAGAGAATTAAAGAGGACTTGGCTCACAATAGTGACTCCGTAGATGGCAATTCACTCTCCCTTTTCTGGTTCTGCAAAGGTACAACTAGGTCAAAACACTCTCCGCCTTCTTCCCCTTGACACTTTTCCTTGTCACCTCCCTCTCTTTCCTCTTTCCCTGCTCCCCTCAAGGTCACGGGGAAGTTGCCTTTCCCCAGCAATTCCCATTCACTATGGGCACAGCTGCCTGCTCCTGCCCAGATTCTCATACAGAAGCAGCTCCCCTGTCTGGTGCACAAAAGAGAGAGTGGAGTTCATTAGCCCCATTCATCTTCACAAGCTTCCTCTGTTATTAGAAAGATTTTTCTGTGTGGCACAAGGAAATTCATAAGAAGAATACACCCGGCCCTCAGAACCATGGTCTCGCTGCTCCGTCGGCCTCACACATTTCCATTTGGATTGGTTGCCTGCTACAGCCTGGGAGCATTTGAACATCACATTTCAAAACAGAAACATAAAAGAGGGAACATGAAATGGGCAGAGCGATTCTGCCCTCCATGCTGGGGGCCATGTGTGCTGGGAGTGCAGGAGAGAAGGCCGTCTTGTCTCTCCCGCCTACGTTGTCATCGCCGGGCGTCTGACACCAGCCTCTCCTGCTGCCCTGACAGCAGGTGAGGACCTAGCATTGTGAACTGTGATCTGCAGTGCTGTGCAGAACACCAGAGGGGATGCGAGTGTAGAGGATTTGGGGCTTAACCAGATGGTGACCTCTCCACTAGGATTCAAGAGGTCTATGCCAATGGGGCCAAAGCTGAGGGAAATGCTGAAAAAACAATACGTCGTGTCTAAATGCTAACAGAATATAGATAATAATAGTCACCAGAGTGTGGCCTTAAAGTGACAGCCCGAGGCTATAGAATAAGGATAGGAACGCTTATAGGCAGCAAAATGCACCTTGATGTGTAATATTGTCAAGACTGACCCCCGCTCACTATTTCCACTCACAGGTTGTCATGATTCTGTGACAGTTCCTTTTACAAGCTATTAAAGGTAGTTGCCATTTATTTAGTCATTCCAGCCAGAAATCTAATTTCTCCTTCCCTCACCCCCCACCTGGTGATCACCAGGTCCCATTGATCCTCTTTCTCAAATATCTCTAGAAGTAGATCCTGGTCTGATTCCTGGAGCCCTGCCTTGGTCCTGGCTTTGATCACTGTTACTTGGATGGCTACGAAGATCTTCTAGCTGTTTTTTGCCTCTTGCTTCACCCCACTCAGCTTCCCTCTTCTCACTGCTGTCGAAGTAGTCTTTCTGGAAGGCAAATGTGTCTGTGTCACTTTCTTATTTTAAATCTCTTAAAGATCCCCATTCTCTTTCTATCTTTTATTAAGTCATTTGTACATAGATCATGAATACATTTATGCCATTATAGGATTCAATGTGTTGCTTATTTGTACAAATTGGAGTGCTTACATCCACTCAGATCAGGAAACAGGCAAGGATGCCCACTGTCTCTACTGCTTTTTAACATTGTAATGGAAGTCTTAGCCATCACAATCAGGCAAGAGAAGGCAACCAAAGGGATCCAAATAGGACCAGAGGAAATCAAACTGTCACTCTTCGCAGAAGACATGATTGTATATCTGGAAATCCCCAGGGACTCAACTACAAAACTCCTAGAAGTGATTAAGGAATACAGCAATGTCTCAGGGTACAAAATTAACACTCACAAATCTGTAGTCTTTATATATACCAACAATAGTCAAGTGGAAAAAAAAGATAAAGGACTTTATTCCCTTTACAACAGTGCCAAAGAAAGTGAAATATCTGGGAGTGTATCTAACTAAGGATGTGAAAGATCTCTATAAAGAGAACTATGAAACTCTGAGAAAAGAACAGCTGAAGATGTTAAAAAATGGAAAAATATACCATGCTCATGGCTGGAAAGATTCAACATTGTTAAAATGTCTATACTACCCAAAGCAATCTACAGATTTAATGTGATGCCTCTGTTAAAGCACCTCTGTCATACTTTAAAGACCTGGAAAAATTATTTATTAAACAGAATTATTTATTCTGTTTTATATGGAAACAGAAAAAAACTCAAATAGCCAAGACATTACTCAGAAATAAAAACAAATGAGGAAGAATCATGTTTCCAGACTTCAGGCTATACTATAAATCGATAGTGATCAAAACAGCATGGTATTGGCACAAAAATAGAGAGGTAGGTGTATGGAACAGAATTGAAGACCAAGAGGTGAACCCAGACACTTATCATCATTTGATCTTTGATAAGCCTATTAAAAATATAAATTAGGGGAAAGAGGCGAAACTTCTGCTTTCGTGAAGCTTCTGTGGGAGGTGTTCTCGGAGAAGAACAGCCACCTGGCAGGTTTATTATCTTCGGGAACCTAACCTGCAAGGTCAAAGTCAATATGTCATGTCTTCTTCCCTAATGAGGGAGTTGTAGTACTAGAAAGAGAGAACAGATACAAGCAACACAGTGAGTCTGAGCAGCAGAAAACTAAGGTCACCTTGGTTCTTGAACCAGAACTCATCAGAAGGGAGTTCATTTAGAACAGAGGTTTTCAAACTTTTTAAACAGGGGGCCAGTTCACTGTCCCTCCGACAGTGGACGGATTATAGTTTGGAGGGCTGGATTATAGTTTAAAAAATATATATTAGCTTCTGCTATGATTCTGTATTTATTTATTTTTAATTATTAAATCATAGCTGTGTACATTAATGCTATCATGAGGCACCACACACTGGTCTTGTACACAGTTCGACACATTTTCATCACACTGGTTGACAAAGCCTTCCTGGCATTTTCTTAGTTATTGTGTTAAGACAATTATATTCTACATTTACTAAATTTCACATGTATCGGTGGGATTACACCTGCGGTGCATCTTACAATGATTCTATATTTAAATCTAGGTACAAATATAGGACCAAATACAATCACACCGCCTCATGTGGCCCTCTGGCCGTAGTTTGAGGACCTCTGATTCAATAATTGAATGTGTGAGGTTCCAGCTTACAAGGAGCTCCTTGAAACTTGCTGAGAAACCTGCAAGTTCTTTCTGCACCTTGCCAGGGATAGGTGGAGGGACCAAAGGCATTGTCTGTACTCTTTAGAGCACTCAGATGTCCAGGGAGCCAGGCAAATGTTTAGATCCTTGACAGACAGGGTGCTGGCTGCTGGCTGCTGGTTGCTGGCTGCTGGCTCCTGTTCTTTCATCAGAATTTTCCAGTCAACTGTGGCAGGGAGGTGACTTGTGGACCACTGCTGCACACAGAGAAGAATCTCAGTATGTGTAGGGAGGTGGCTGATCTGTCCCTTTACTGGATGGTGAGTCAGAGAGCTTGGGAGTAAGGTGCAAGTATGCTGATAGAAAGAGAAAGAAAGATCCTGTGATCCTGTGGAGTCCCTACTCCTGGGACATGAGGTGGGCTTCTCTGAAGCTGCAGGGCAATGGAACGTTTGATGCTTGCTGAGAGTAGCTTGATCCTTGCTGTGCTCTGCTGTGGGGTGACTAGACAGTGAGAGTTAAGAGCAGAACTTCTAACACTGAAAGAAATTCTGTCTCTGGTGGGAAGAGCAGGCCTGGGAGTCAGGAGACGTACACCCCAATGCAGGTTTGACCTTCAGGGGCTCCATGGGGTTCAGCAAGCCCCTCAATGCCTCTTGCTTTCATCTTTTCCTGAGGCAGGGTCTAGCTCTGTTGCTCAGGCTGGAGTGCAGCCGTGTCTTTATAGCTCACTGCAGCCTCCAACTCTGGGGCTCAAGTGGTCCTCCTACTTCAGCCTCCCGTGTAGCTTGGACTACAAGTACACATCAGCATGTCTGGCTAACTTTTTAAAAGTTTTTTTTTGTGTGTGTGTGTGGGGATAGAGTCTCACTATGTTGTCCAGGCAGATCCAGAACTCCTGGCCTTGAGTGATTCTCCCCGCTAGGTCTCCCAGGGTGTTAGGATTACAGGTGTGAGCCACCATGCCCCCACCTCCAGCTTCCTCTTTTACTGCGATAGAAAGGACTATTCTATCCACAGGACAAGGTAGTCTCATAAATAAAACAGGCTGCCTCCAGCTTACCCTCTTCTTTTTGGGGAGATCTAATTACTGATTTTCCAGGGACTCGGCAGAAAGACCTCAGAAAACATTGTCCAGTAGAAATACACTGTCAGCTAAAGATGCAAGCCACACAGGTACCTTCTACTTTCCTTTATAAAAACATTATTTTTATGCTTTTTAATTTAAAAAATATATATATACATATATGGTGTGTAACATGATGTTTTGAGATATGTATATATTGTGAGATGGCCAAACTAAGCTAATTAGCATATGTTTATCTTTTTTGTGGTAAGAACATATAAAATCTATTCCTTTTAAGTTTTCAAAAGGCTACTTTTAAAAATATATTCATAGAAAGAGACAATTGCACTTAATTATAATCATGCATTCCATTTAATTAGGTATGACCCAGATATCAGTTCAACATGTGATCAATACAAAAAATTATCCAGGCGACATTTTACATCTTTTCCTTTTCATGGGAAATCTTTAGAATCTGGTGTGTCTTTCACACCTTCAGAAATTGCATTTTGGACTTGCCATGTGTCGGGTGGCCTAGAGCCTCCCATGGCTGCTGGCTACCGCACCGGACAGCCCCGGCTGGAGGTTTGGTTTGCAGCTGTTGGGGAAGCTACACAGCTGGCTGACTCCCCCACTGCTGTCGACAGGGGCTTCCTGGAAGGGGAAGGGCTTAGATTGGGCTTTTCAGTCAAGAAGCAAGAAGAGGACCTGGGAGGCCAACTCTTGGGGGAAGAACGGCAAGGAGAGTCTGGCCTGCCTCCTGAGACACACCCTCCTCGCTGCAGAGGAAGCTGGATGGCTGTCACAGTCTTGGGTCTAACTCCACTACCCATGGGGTGGCAGGGAGGGGGTTCTGTTTGCATTATGTGTTTATTTTCTTTTTCTCTCCGTAGCCATGTGCATGTGGCCCTGTCAAGTCTCCATCCACTCTACCCTTGCTGTCTGTAGCTAACAGTTGGCTCCCAGCTTCCCCAATTTGTCCCTCAGTCTTCCCCTCCATAGAATGGGATTAATAACAGCTATTCTTGACTCACCCAAGCTCCCAGGAAGAGCATAGGCTCCAATGAGCATGTGGGAGCTCGAGGCAATGCGCAACACAGAGCTTCAGCACGAAGTGTTTAATTATTCACTTGATTTTTCACATCTATATACTACCCTAAAATGGTTTCTGGCATGAGAACTTCTGGGAGCCCTATTGAACTGACCTCACAAATAATCTGCTATGCCCTTATGCTACATGCATCTGCTCTGTGGAGACAAATGTCTCTGGTGTCAACAGGTCAGAGCCACATCTGATTGAGGATCTGTGCTTGATTCCCCCAACAGCGTTTTCGGGCCCTGTTGGGCACGCATTTTGCTGTAACATCCCAGCACTATCTTCCCAGGTAAAAGGAACAACCTGTGACCTTTAAGATTTCAGCCTCCTCGAAGAATAGTGCCTGTTACCCTTAAAAGCTGTGGCGTGCCAAGCCTCTGCACAGAAATCTATAGTCATTCCTTTTTTAAAAAATAGCGTTTCATAGAGTTGACATGCTTTGTTCCCCGTAACAATTACATTTCTCACCTAGCAGTTTAATTGGATTTTTGTTTAGTAACTTGCAGAGGTCTTTTCAGTGGAGAACAACGCCAGATTCTGGGACAGGGCGAACAAGATCTCAGAGGATGAAAACAGGGACATCTGAGGGAAAGGAGTCCCAGTGTAGGGGGGGAAAAAAAAAGGCCTGGATCCTCGGGTGGGAAGTGGTACCCTGGATTATTTATCTCCAGAAAACCGGTGTGAATCTGCTTTCACACGCCCTCCCCTACACCACACAAATGTTTTACTCTCTTTATTAGTTTCTTTCTTTTTTTTTTTTATTAAATCATAACTGTATACAATAATGCATTTATGGGGTACCGTTTGCTGGTTTTATATACAATTTGAAATACTTACAACAAACCGGTTAACATAGGTTCACCACACTTTCTTAATTGTTGTGTTAAGACATTGATACTCCACATGTAGTAGATTTGACATGTACCCTTATAAAATGCACCATAGGTGTGGTCTGACCAATAACCCTTCCTCCACCCAGCCCTCCCCCTCCTTTCCCCCTTCATATTGGGCTGTAGTTGGGTTACAGCTTTCATATGGAAGTGTGAGTGATTATATATTGGTTTCATAGTAGAGCTGAGTACATTGGATACTTTTTCTTCCATTCCTGAGATACTTTGCTAGGAAGAATATGTTCCAGCTCCATCCATGTAAACATGAAAGAGGTAAAGTCTCCATCTTTCTTTAAGGCTGCATAATATTCCATGGTGTACATATACCACAATTTATTGATCCATTCATGGGTGGATGGACACTTGGGCTTTTTCCATGACTTAGCAATTGTGAATTGGGCTGCAATAAACATTCTGGTGCAAATATCTTTGTTATAAAGTGATTTTGGTCTTCTGGGTGTATATTTAGGAGGAATTTCAGGATCTAATGGAAGGATCACTTAGGGATCTTCATTAGTTTCTTTGCTTCTTTTTTCCCTTAGGAGAGAAGCCCCTTTGGGTGTAACTGAGGAGAAGGCTTTCTTGGTGCAATTTTAGAAAGCAGGATCCCTGACCCTAATTGTGAAGTTGCTGGCTTCAGGAGAGGCCAACTCTCTGATCTAGAAGGTTCATAGAGACTCAGCTACCTAAGGATGGGTGATCCCTCTTGAGCACCTGATACTGCAGTTATAATTTGGAAGACATTATTGAGAAATAATTGTGTCTTCCTGGGAGATCTGTGCGAATACACACACAGGAGGAATTATAATTAACAGAGCACGCTTGTGTCCACTTATTCATCACTATGGTCCTACAAGGTATATATGCTCAAGCTCATTTTACAGATAAGGTCACAGAAGTTACAGAAAATTAGCAAAATGGCCCCAGACACATGGGGGTTCCACTACAATAAAAGACATCTCCCGGAAATTTAAAGATGGCCTTGGGGGATTAATAAAAGAAGAGTTAACTTTTACAAGGTGGAAAGTCAGCAGAACGGCACACAGAACTGGAATCTAGATCCTTGCAATCAGAACCCAGTGTTTTCTATTCTTATACATGCATACGCATTCTATGAAATAAATCAAGGTTCTTAAAGATCTTAGATGGTGCTCTGGGAGTCTTCCCTCCGATATTCCCATGAGTCATCCTGAGAACTCTGGGTGGGCCTTGATAAGTCCCTTTTACTCCATAAAAATTCAAGCTGCATGTGGAGGTGATCTGAGCTTCCCAAACAGTAAGAGCGAAAACAGGGTGAACTTGGCCTCTGCAGGGACATGCTACTCATTTGAAAGATACCTCTCAGGCACCTGAAGGAGGCACCTTTGGAACTAGTGAAAGAAGAGTTAACCTTGTATGTTAGGAAATAGCAGAAGGAAATATCACTCTGGGGGGGACCACAGGTGGAGGAGGCGTGGGAGAAGTGTGAGTAGAGATGAGATGAATGAAAGGGAAAGAAAGGCTGGAAGGCAAGTGAGGGTGTGCCCTGCCTCCCCAGCCCTCTGACCACAATCGTGGGGCCAGCACCTCACCAGGGCAGACACCGACTGTGACAGGGGCTGTGAACTCTGGGAACCTTACCCCTTAGGCTTTGCTTACAGACTGTGGTACTAAAGTTTGCTTCCAGTTTTCCTTTGGCTCATCAACAGAGCCTGAAGGAGAGGCTCTCAGGGAGCCCATTTTCTGGACATATGCTAAAGGGGTGAAAAATGGCCTTGGTGCTCTTGTCCACTAGGAGGATCCTGGTTGGTAGAAGGAAAGTCCTGGGAGCAGCTGCTGACCGGTGATGCCCAGCTGCTTCATTCATCCTCACAAGATCCAAGGGCATCCCTGAAGTGCAGAACAGGCTTCACTGTTTTCTGACCCTGCTGGTAATGAAAGGGTGAGAGGCCAGGGAATTTTCTCTAGACACATAATTCAGTAAATGAGAAGGGTGCACAGGCAGCCTGCATCGCAAAGGAGAGAGGGGGGACCTCTACTTCTGAGCATTGCCAGCTCACTGGAAATGTACTGTCGCTACCCACCCATGACCCCAGAGCTGGAAGCTCAGGCACTGAGATGGCTCAGCACCCCAGTGGAGGGCCGGGGCAGGTGACAGCCTTCTGAGTGATCTCAAAGACAAGGACTTCGCTCTGTGAGCCCCACTCTCCTCCGGCGCCTCATTTACCTGGCACTAACCTCCCTGTCTTCAGGACAAAATTGCCTTGTCTTTTCAGTATCTTTTCAACTGAGGCGGAAATAGCAGCAGGATTGTAACCAGAGTGCCTAATCCGTTTTCCCACAGGTGGTCTTAGGGAGGGAAGGGCACGGGGAAGACGTGTCTAACACAGGTAACTGTTAAGCTGCTGCGCAAATGTGAGCTGTTCAAAGAGCCCCTGACGGGTCCTAGATAAGCTTCAGAAACATCCTGGTTAGACACAGTCCTGCTGATTCGTCGCATATTTCCTCTACTTCTCCTTCCCTCGTTACTGTTACTAGCAAAGGGGAGAGAAAGGCAGAGGGAGAGAGGGAGAGAGACGGAGCAGCAGAGACAGAGAGAGAAACACACAGACAGACGGAGAGGGAGAGACAGAGAAACTGGCACAGATGGGTAGAGAGGGAGGGAATCAGGGAGAAAAGGAGGGAGGCAGAGCGGGAGAAGAAAGGAAAGGACGGAAGAGACGGAGAAGGAGGGAGGGACAGAGAGGGTGACAGAGAAAGAGAAGATGAAGGGAGAGAGAGGTGGTGGGGGGAGATTTCATTACCTCTGCCTGCCCCAGTGCTGACCCCCGGTACCATAGTCTCCATCTACCTCCCTGTTCCCCCTTGGAGTATCACCTCTGGACTCTGATTTCCAGACTCTGGAGCCAGATTGCTTGGTCTTGCTCCCAGACGGGACCACTACTCCCTATCTCTGTGACCTTGGGCAAACTCCATCACTCTGTGCTCAGCTTCCTCACCTGTGCAAAGCGGGTAGCAACAGACCACATGCGCGGGACTGTCACGCGGAGGATGCTGATGTGCTGGGTGTCACAGTGCAGACCATGGAGATGACCAGCAATAAATAACCCTGTGTACTGAGGCATCTTGCCCTGTGTACCTGCACCCCACCCCTGGCTGGGGTTTCCTTCGATAGACACCTCCTGTCTCACTCCTTTTGGTCAGAGGCAAACAAATTCTGCCTTCCCATCTGATCTTTGAAAAGCCATGCACTGCCATGTCACTACAAAGTAAAAAGACAAATAGTGTGGCCATTATTTGCACAAGTGTCCCTTGGCCAGCACAGTGTTTGTCCCAGGCTCAAGTCCCTCTGGTCTCCTGTGTCATTTTCTGCTTACTGTATTCCCCTGCTGGCCAGACATCACCTCTCTGCCTTCCTCGGAGCTTTAGACTCTGAGGCTCTTGGCACAGAGATTTTTGCCTCTGTCTCTTGACAAATTTCTTATCTGGACTTCATCTATCCCATGTACAACCATTTCTCTCTAGTTCCTGAATTCTGATCTCTTTGTTCTGGATGTGTTTTCTCCCTGGAGGTAAAGGCCCTGGCACCTTGGGACCCACCCTCCCCCTCAGCTGGCTGGTCCAACATTTTCCTAACCGTGGAGATTTAGCCTTTGCTACGCCAGCCTGGTCCCACCCCTGACACGCTGCAAATGCAATCATCAAAAATGCACAAAGAAGATGTATTAGTCAAACCCAAGGCAGAATTTATTCAGGAGGCATCATTATCCCTTTAAAGATCCTCTGAGAAGGCTGGATTTCAGAGGATGTACTGTTTTCTGCCTGCTTTCAATAAAATCTTTCATTAATTAAGCAGAGCTGTACAGGCTGCCATCGTGGCCACATTATTTGTCTTTTTATTTTGTAGTTACATGGCAGTATCTTCAGTACGGGAGGCCTGGAATTATACACTGGGCCCTAATATTTCAAGACTCAACAGGAACAAATATGCAATTATATAGTTCAGTGGTGCAGCGCCACAGCAGAGCAGGGAGGGAAGAGAGGCACCTCTCCAGCTCTGGGAAAGATCCTTTGGAAGGAAACTTTAGACCCTGAACTTGACTCCTTTCCAAGGAGTCCCTGACCTGTAGCCCGCAGGAGTCTCTGCCTGTGGTTAGCCTGAGTGCCAGGTACCCTTCCAGATACTTCAGGACAAGGGGGGTACAGAGAAGGGTTCATTTCCTTTGTGCTGTGCACGTCTCCCACTGTCCTCACAGCCATCCACAGGCAGGGAGAGGAGCGTGCCGAAAAGTGGCCTCCGATAGGAAACCACGTGACTTCATCTGGGGGCGCTCTGAGCTGGAGCTTCCTTATCACCTAGCAAAGGAGGAAAATCCAGGTAGAAAGTTGTTTCTGCTTTTATGATCCTCATTTGATAGATGAGGAAATTATGGCTCAGAGAGGCTAAGGAACTAGTCCAAGGTCACACAGCCAGTAAGTACTGTGGGTCATCATTCTAGTCCTTCCTAGCGTGTCTGGCACACTTTTCCCTTCCCGTGAACTTTGTGGCAGACTCAGAGCAAAAGCCTGGTAGTGGCACAGTCTATTTGTTGCAGCACTTGACTGTGGTTTAGAAAGGGAGGTTTGCCGTGCCCTGCTCTATGAGCAAAGGACAGGCTGCTTGGAAGCAAAGGGTCTGGAAGGGACATCCCAGGACATCCTGCAAAGCCCTAGGCTTCCTCCTCTCTCTCACCTGGCATGGCCTCTGAGTGCTTCATGGAAAGGGACAGCAAAACACATAGCAGCCTTCTGTCAAAACAGAACCCTGTGGGTGTGCGTGAGTGTGCATGTACATTTGTGTGAGCGTGTAAATATAAACATTGGTATGCATGTCTACACGAGTGTGTGTGTGTGAACGTGTGAGTACATGAGTCAATGTGACCATGTGTGTGAAGTGTGTCTACATGAGTGTGTATTTGTGAATGTGTGTGAATGTGCCAACGTGTCTGAGTGTGAGTACATGTAAGTGTGTGTGTGGCCATTTATGTGCATGAGTGAATATGTCTTTGTGAGGATATCTGAGAGTGTGTGTGGGTATGTTTGTGTTTGTGTGAGTGTGTGAATGTGTGTGGGTGTTGCAGGGGGCGTCTGAGGGTTCCAGGAAGGAACCACAGAGCCAGAGGTTTCCATGGCAGCTGAGATCTTGGCTGGTCTTTAAATAATTAACCAGCCAGAACTTTTAAATACATTTCAAAACAAATACTCATTTCCCTTTAATGCCATGCTGAGCCCCTTTACCGCTGCCCGAGGCTGTGCAAGTCTGACCATAATTCTTCCTTTGGTGGTGGCAGCCTCTTGCTTTGTTGCAGAAGGCAGCCCATGACCTCACTTTGTCCCGGGAAGGAGGGGGGAGGAGGGAGGGACAGTTGGGATGTCTAAGATTAGCCGTGGCTTCGGCCCTGCCCACACCTTCATTTGCTGAGGGTCCCCCAGGCAGGTTGCTCTGAGGGATTCCCTTCTGCCTACACCTTCTAAAAGGGGAGTCCGCCCAGTGCCCAGCCTTTCTGATTACTCTGTTGTCTGCTGAGGCCAGGCACCCTCTGGGTGTGTGCAGCTGCTGCCTGGAATCCAGGTGCCCATTCATTTCCTTACAAGGGAATCTGCTGCCTGACATGGCCATTGTGCCATTTCTGTTCTGGTTCATCTGATCTCTTTACATCCCTGCCCCACTAGCCTAAAGCTCCATAGAGCTCTGTGTGTGTGTGTCTGTCTGTCTGTGTGTGTGTATGGGGGGTGGGGACAAGGTGTGCTGTTTTGAGCTTTGCTTTGGCTGAGCCTGATGTCTGACCTTTTTGGCCATATGTCATTTGGTCAGTGAGTGACATCTGGGAAATCTAAAAACCACAGCATCCACCAAGGCTCTTACCTTTGGGGAAGCTGTTGTGCTGTGACGGATCCCCCTTGGGTAACAGCTTGGCTCGTGAACCCATCCATGCTTGATCATCATCCTGACAGGACCCCAGTCAAGGGAGGTAGTGGTTCTGGCCTGAGTGTCTGTTAGTAACAGCAATGAAAATCATGCAGCCAGAAAGTGTGAGCAAGGCGGCGCCTGTGGCTCAAGGAGTAGGGCGCCGGTCCCATATGCCGGAGGTGGCGGGTTCAAACCCAGCCCCGGCCAAAAGAAAAAAAAAAAAAAAAGAAAGTGTGAGCACTCAGTAGGCAAAAACTCTGGGCTAGGCACTTTGCCTGCATGACATCCTGACTACATGATCTCTTTACCTATGGCCAGATTTTATTTTTTGTTCAGAGCACTGTAGTAGAGGAGGAAGCAGGCCAAGAGAGGCTGTATAATTTGCCTGAGGTCACAAAGACCTCAGTGGTGGAGTTAGGATTGATTCTGGAACTGTGTGGTCAGTGGCTAGAAGCCAGAGAAAAGGAACCCATCCAGGCCCTAAAGAAGAAGTGGAGATGACATGGTTGAGCTCTGAATGTCCCCTGGAGGAGGACCAGGAGGCTCAGACCTGGAGAGAACATAGAGTGACAGTTACAGGACACAATGAGAGGAGACTCGAGGGGGGACCCCACAGCAGGACAGGCAGGGAGGATGCAGGACCCCAGATTTGCCTTGCAGCAAAGGGTACCTGGGGAAGAAAGGAGTGGGCACTCAGGGGTCATGAATGGCTGTGCTTCCATCCCCAGGTGTGTGGAGTGGGCTTGAATTTGACCTACACTGCTGCTTTTTTAGGTTCCAGCTTACACACGGCAGGTCATTGAACTTCTCAGCCTCCATACTCATGTGAGCCAATCCCTCATAATTAATCTCTTTCTATCTATCTATACCTATTCTATTTTCTCTGCTTTGCTGGAGACCCTGACTAACACAGGGGATGAAATACATAAGATGTAAGATCTCCTGAGTCTTTCCCCTTCCCAATGCCTATGTCCAGGGGCAGAAACAGGCCTTCCACTAAAGACCAACGCCTTAAGTATTTCTATAAACACACAGTATCTCTCCTGAGAGCACCTCTTTCTTTCTCGCTTTGGCTACTGACTGCGTTTCTCATGTCAGGCATTTCCTGTTCACTTGGAAAAGTCCCAAGTCCCAGAAGATCAACATCCAATTCTCACAGACTAACATGGTCTAAATTTTTTTTTTAACCTCTTATCATGGCTTTGAGGAGAATGTGCTTTGCCAAAGCTGCTCCAAAACAGAAGACACAGCTCTTTCTCTGTAGAACACACTGTAGTTGGGGAAACAAGCATATCATGGCCACCAAATAGTCTCGAGTTAAATAAATGCTTTGCAAGCATTCTGCATGTCCTAAGGGAAGCAGAGCTAAAGAGCTTTTATGAAGAGTCAGGAGAAGGATCCAATCATAGCCACAACCTGCCTCTGCATGGCACACTGTAGTTAATAAATTCTTTAACTAATGTATCTTCTCATTGGTTCTTCAAGGCACCCCTGTGTAACAGTTGTGTAATAACCCTCATTTAATAGGTGAGGAAACTAGGGCTTTCAGAGGGCCAAATATGGACTCAGCAGTGAAGCTTGGTGCAGAGTCCATGCCTTTGGGCTTCAAATCATGAAGCTTTTACCTCCAATACTTTTCCCTCCACCAATGGATTGGTGAGAACAGAAGGAAAACAAATTCAGAAAGAAAACCAGCATGAAAACAGCACCATGTGGGAGTGATCATAGCCATGCGAGGTTCCTAAGCAAGTTACCTTCCAATCTGAGCCTACTTAGGCAATGGGGCCCCTGCCCAGGCTGAGGGGAGCTTAAGGCTTAATGTGTGATCAAGTCAGATTTCAGACTGAAATATCAAAATGATAGAGATTCCAAAGGGTAAATACTTAAAGTTCCAGGCTAAATGTCTTCATGTGGCATCTATAAAAAGAAATGAAAATGTAAATATATGTAAATATAAATAAGAATGTGTTAATAAAAGCAGAATTTATTCTAATATCCCATCAATTTTTAATATGTTTTACTATGAAAAATTTCAGAAATATACACAAAAGTAAGAATTCCTTCCATTTTCCTTAACTTTTTATTTTGAGGTAATAGTAGGCTCACACACAGGTATGAGAAATAATATAGAGAAATCCTGTATAGTCTTCATCTAGTTTCTCTCAAGGCTGACATTTTGCAAAGCTATGAAATAATGCCAAAACCAGAAAATTAACATTGCTGTAACCCATCAGTCTCATATTTTGCTAGCTTTATGTACATTCCTTTGTATGTATAAATATTTCATTCTGTATGGTTCATAGTGTGCATAAATTCTACATGTGCACATTTATGTGACCACACCATAGTCAAGATCCAGAATAGATCTATCCCAAGAATCTCTCATGTTGCCCTTTTACTGTCACAGCCACCACTGATCTATTATCTGTCTCTATTATTATGACATTTCAAGAATGTTCTATAAAGTAATATTTTATATAAACATATGTTATGTAAATATATTGGTGTGTTATGTAACATATTAATACATGTAGTATGTAAAGTAGACTTCAGAGCAGAGAAAGTTATTAGAGAAAGGGCCATCATAAAAGATAAAAGGATCACTCCACCAGGAAGATATAAAAATCTTAAATCTATATGTACCGAACAACAGATCCTTATAATACATGAAGTGAAAACTTGAGGGCTAAGTCAACTAACGTGATGAAAATGTGTCAACTGGTCTATGAACCAAGTGTATGGTGCCCCATGATCATATTGATGTACACAGCTATGATTTAATAAAAAAAAAAGAGAAATAAAAAATCTGTAATTACAGTTGGGGACTTCTGTACCCTGCTTAAGCAACTGGTGGAATTTCTAGAAAGAATATCAGTAAGGATGTAGAAGAAATTAACAATACAACAAATCAGTACAATCTAATTGGCATATATAAAATGCTACCCAACAACAGCAGAATATAAATTTTTTCAAGTGCTCATGAAACATTCAACATGATAGATTACATTCTGGGCCAAATTAAAAAAAAAAAAGTCAAGTTTAAAAGAATTGAAATCATAAAAGATGTTTAATTTTCAGGAGGAAAATGCAAAATAAAACCACAATGAGATCACTATGTACCTCTCAGAACAACTAAAATAAAATATAGTGACAATATCAAATGCTGCCAATGATTCAGAAAAACTAGATTACTCATAACACACATTAGTGGTAGAGATGTAAAATGGCACAGTCACCCTGGAAAACAGTTTGGCAGTTTCTTACAAAGGTAAATGTGTACTTATTATACTGTCCTGGGCTTTTATCCCCCTAAATACAAAACTTATGTTCATGCAAATACCTGTACATGAATGTTTATAACAGCTTAAGTCATAATATAATATAATATAACATCTTAGTTTTAATACTTGGAACCAATCCAAATCTTTTTCAGGATGAATGGTTAATTAAATGAATTATGCACATCATAGAATACTACTCAGCAATCAAAAGGAACTAAATGTTGATACACGCAATAAGTTGGATGGATTTTAAGGAAATTATGCTGAGTGAATAAACCCATCTCAAAAGACTACATAGTGTGATTCCATTTATATAAAGTCTCTGACCATTTTTAAGAGAAAATAATGGAAAAAAAGGTTACTCTAAATGTACCAACTATCATGTCCAACTTTTTATAGGGACCATGGCTCTGAAACAGATGGAATTCACCATTCTAGCACCTGGCTTGCTACCTTCTTTGGGGGACATTTCCCCTTAAAGTAGGAATGACTCTGAATCAAAGCCAATTTATCTCCAGCAATTATAAAACAAATTATAAAGTCACAGAATATTAGAGGGAAAGAACCCTTAAAGATCATATAGTTCAGCAGTTCACAACTCTGGCTGAATCGCACAATCACCTGAGGAGCTTTAAAATATAGACTGATGTCTGGACCCCGGCCCCAGAGGTTCTACTTTAATTGGTTTGAGGGGGTATCCAGGCATTACCATTTTTTAAAAGCTCCCCAATTGATTCTAAAGTTTAGCCAAGTTTGACAACCAAGAAATGTCAAATCAAGTTTGACAAATCCAAGCTCCTCATTTAACAGATGAGGAAACTTTCGGCCCCAGAGGTGAAACAAAGAACCCATGGTAGGTCACATGACCGGATTGTGTGAGGGCTGTCTTTCTCAAATTCTTTTTCCCTATGTGTATGGTGCTTTCACATTCATGCTCATGTTCATTGATCAAGATGCTGATGCAGGAAGCACAGTTGTAATTATTGATACTCCTATTGCAGGAATAACATAAATGAGGCACATGGAGAGAAAAAGATGAGCTTCAGACTTTGCAGATTCTAACATAGAAAAAACACACATTTGGCCTCTTAACTTCTAGCGTGGTGTGAACTCCTAAAAGGAACATTGAGCATTCATTTACCAAGACCATGTTTTGAGAGACACACTATAAACCCAAGAGCAGAGAAAGCTACAGAGTTTTTTCAGGTCTCCTTCCCAGACGCATTTCTCTTGCATTTGCTCAACATAACTCATTAATGTATCCCCAATTTTCACAGATCTTAATCTGTTACTGTCAGCACCTATTGGATCTCAATTTGCACCCAATTTATCTCTGCCTCTGACTAGGAGTGAGAACAGTCTCTGCCCTTCTCGCTTCTGAGGTTCCTTATTTACGGTCGTGTTTTAGTGCAAATTGGCCCATTTGTTCATTAGTTTAAATGTGTCCCTTTCAATGTCTAGTTACCATAAGAGATGTTATCATCATTCACAATCGCATCCTAGGTGTCTACGTTTTATTAAATATAGTTTGTAATGGAGTGGGGGTGTGGATGCATAGAGAAGGGGTGGACATGGGGAGGGCAAAATTAGAAGCTAAAGCAGCAACAGAGACCTGGATCTCCTGGGGCTCTTGGCATGTCAGGACTTCCCACATAATGACTGGTAGAGGGCAAGCAAGTCCAAGGGTTGTCTCTCAGGGATTCTCCAAAAGGCCAATGTCCAAAGAGAAATCAAAACCAATCCTTGGTTTTGATACCCTCCAAATACACTCTTTGCCATCTGTCTTGGTGCCATTGCTACTTAGAAAGTAAATGCTTCCATTGTTGTTTCTCAGCTGCATCATTTTATAAGACGGGTCTATGAATTTTAAGATATGTATCAGAAAATATTAGTGATCTCTGGTTTACAGGTTATTATTTCTTTGCTTTCCTCCCCCCTTTCTTTTGAAGTTGAAACTAGTTCTTTAAACCAAGTGAAATGGTGTATATTAAGGGCAGAAAATTCAGGAGGGGATGTCTCCTGAAAGGTAACCTAGAATTCTTGAAAGATGTGAGACTTGAGCCAGGAGCCCTGGATTTGGACCTGGAACTTACCAGCCTAGCCTTTGGGCCAAATCTCTCCATTTCAGCTACTTTTATACACATAAGCAGGTTATATTGTCAAATGATACTTGCATGTGTGCTTTAAATACCAAACTCAGAGTAATATTTTTAAAGAGCAGCTTCAAATCTGATTAAAAAGGATGAAATAAGACCCGTGGGATAATTTCTTCATGGTCCTATGCAGAACACAAGATCACCTCTCCCTCCTCTGAATAGTCCTGATAATTCATTTATCTTTGCACCTTCAAAAATACTCATTTGATGTTTTTATCCATCCATCTAATCCATCCATCCATCTCTCCATACATCCTTCCATCCATCCATCCTTCCATTTTCAGCATGCCTGATATTACTTGCCTCTGCTGCTAGCCACTCTGCTAACCAATGTAGCTCAGAGCCCCATCTCTGAGATGAAAGTGGCTCAGGGCTATATTGACTTTTGAGTCATAGGCATTTGGCCTTCATAGGCACTCTTCTTCCATTAGGAGTTTTATAACTGTGATGGTATAAAGACAAACATTATCTAAATAAATTATATTCATTTTTTTCTTCTGATTAAAAAAAAACTAAAATTTTTGTGGGTCTCAAATGTATTATGGACCGTTGCTTTTGTGCTTACAGTAATAGCAAAAAATACAGCCCTGTGGCGGGCGCCTGTAGTCCCAGCTACTCGGGAGGCTGAGGCAAGAGAATCGCTTAAGCCCAGGAGTTGGAGGTTGCTGTGAGCTGTGTGAGGCCACGGCACTCTACCGAGGGCCATAAAGTGAGACTCTGTCTCTACAAAAAAAAAAATACAGCCCTAAAGCTGAGCTCTGCTTCTAGATGGGAACAATATTCCCACCTATCCTTCTAAAAGTTTTGTCTTCATCTAAGAGACACTCCAAAACCAGAAGTAAGACCAGCTTGAAAATCAAAGTCTGATGTACTTTGAGTCCCTAGAAGAATTTCTAGTCTAGGAAAATCACACTGGGAGCAAGAAGCCCAGTAAAATTCTCATAAGGTGAATGAGTGAATGGATGAACAAATGTTCTAAATAGAAATGTGCATCTCACCTGAGCTGCAAGAGAGGATAACTCAGAAATTATAATCAAAGGCCATGTTTACTTGAGAAATACCAACTGATGCTTAGCCAATCAACCAAAGGCAGAAAATACTAGAACACTGATATCCAAAGAAAGCATAGGTGAGCACCTAAGGTCAAATACCTGATATTTTTCATAGATAGGCATAGCAATTTTGCAAGGTTAAAAAAAATAATGAGCTAGTGCCACCATTTAATGGATAACCTATAAATTTTAAATGCCTTATGTTTCACCAAGGTAGATATTTTAGCTCCATTTTAGAGTTGAAAAAACAGAGGAAGAGTAATTAAATCACTAGCTCAAAATTGGGGACCCCTGTGATTTGACTGCTATAAAACCTTGGATCACTTGCCTAACCTTGCAGAGGTTTTCTAAATATCAGCTCATTAAGTGGAGCACCATGAAAATGCAAAGGATTTTTAGCATTATTTTCAACTGTAGTTTAGCAATAAATTGATGATCATAATTATCTTTTTGAAACTTTCTTACCCAAAGCTTTGCGACATTTCCAAGCAAGGCACGAGAAAGAAAGGAAGTGGAATTTGGAACTGACATTCTGCCTCACCCATGGAGAGCCTCCCTGACCTTACCTTCCTTCACTGGGGCATGCCATGAGAAGACCCAGGAAAGGAGACATGCTTAGGGTGACCAGTTTCTTCCAGTTCACCCAGGACTTTCCAGTTTTATCACTGAAAGTCTGGTGTCCCTGGAAACCCATCAGTCATGGGATAAGTGGGAAGCTGCTCATCCTGGGTTCATCTTTCTAACCTGCTTGTATTCCCACTGAAAGCAGAAGAGGGATTAGAAGGAGTCAGATGCTTCATCCTCACAACATCCTACAAGGTATTTGTAATTTTCCTCTCAATACAGGTGAGGGTTAGACAGCTCCCCACAGTGACCCAGCTATGAAACGGGACTATGAACCCAGGTCTCTCCTTCTCGAGGTCATGATCTTCCCCTTACATTGTGCTCTGGGAAACATCTCCTGTCCTAAGTGGCTTCTGTTCCCCAAGACCCTGGATTGGATCTTCTCTGACAGGATCCCCAGTCACAATTACAGTACAATCAGGAGATGGTTAATTTGGTGCAGACAGGACTTGGTTAACATGGCAGAGGGTTTTCAGCTGCTGGGAGAAACCATCATGGTTTTTTATTTGGGGGGAGGAGGGTGGGAAGCTTGCATGGAAGTGGGTGGGAGGAAAAGATTCTTCGGGAGCCTGCCTGCCCCACTTTATTATTAGGTTAATTGAAACCATAAAAGCAAACTCAGATTTGCGTTAAAGCCCTGCATAGCAGATGGCGACAAGTTCCGAAGATCATAAAAAGAGGATTGAAAGTTGTAAAGCATCTTGGGCTCATCTGTGCGAGAGCACTGAAGGAAAGGCATGGTGAGGGTGAGCCTGCACCCCTATGCACCCAGCAAATCAGCTCCTGGGGCTGCAGGACCTCAGTCCTGAACCCTGCATCCTCTTCCACCGTGGCATACAACTCCCCACCTGGGAAAGAAAGCCCCAGAAATGCCAAACATATTTCCCTTCGCACTCTCTTAAAGCATGTTTTCACATTAACTTTCTTTTGGGAAAATGAGGTTGGCTTTTAGCCCTCCTCTTCATTGCTTCTAGAGCCATCTGGGTGTGAGGCAATTGGGGCTGATATAACAAATACCGGGGACTTGGTGGCTTCAATAATGGAAATTTATCTCTCACAGTTCTAGAGGTACTTGGCTGGTTCTATTCCTTTTCTGCATTTAGCCACCTTCTTGCTGTGTCTTTACAAAGGATCTCTCTTGAATCTCTTCTATAAAGGCACTAATCCCATTCAGGAAGGCTCCACCCTCATGACCTAATGACTTCCCATCAAGACACTATCTCTGTGGGAGTTAGGGCTTCAACAAATGAGTATGAATATTTAAACATGTAAATATGAATATGAAAATTCAACATATGAATTTTGGGGTGGGAAATAAACACTCAGTCCATGTCGTACCATCTTCATCTTACAGACAAGTACTATTCTCACCTCCCACAACAGCGCCCACCTTGCCACTCTCCCCTAACTACCTTTCCTTGGGAGGGCTCAGTCTCCAGACATGCTTCTTCTGTCTTAGTGCTGGTCGCTATAAAAAAGTACCATAGACACAAACAACAGAGAAATGGAGTCTACCTTCTAAGATGCTGTGTTCCTTGAAGGCAAGGGACCCTCTCTTGGTCTTCCTGGTATTCAGTTCTGGCAAGGTAAACATTCAGAAAGTGTGACATGTAATGGACGGAAGAACAGAAGGACTTTTCCATGATAACTTCCATTTTGATGCATATATAATGAGTCTGAACAAAACCTTTCTGCTAGGCCTCTGCCATTTCCACCAACCTGTTACCTAATGGATCATGCCTACTCACCTAAGACACTGAACGAATTCTGTTTTCTAAGGTGTGAAAAGAAGAAAAGAAAGGAATAGAATTTCATTGATCTTATGTATGAGTCACCATACTAGTCACTTTCCACACATTAACTTGGGTAATAACTCATGGGTAAATGGTTTAAAATATATTGTTTTAGAGAAGAGATTTTGAGGCCATGGAAGGTTAGACAGTTTGGCTGTTGGCTGTTGGAGGCAGAGGTAAAATAAGATCAGCTATGTGTAGATAATTGCTGAAACTGTATGATGGGTATATGGGGTTTTATTATTCTATTTCCCATTTTTAAATATGTCTGAAGATTCTTTTTCTATAATAAAATGAGAGGGAAAATTGCACACTATCACTCAGCTAGTATGTTAGTTATCTATTGCTGTGTAACTAATTACCCCAAAGCTTAGCAACTTAAAAGAACTCACTGTTTCTGTGGGCCAGGAATCTAGGATTAGCTTGACTGGGTGTAACTGGTTAGGTTTTCTCACAGGTATCAGTTAGGGCAGGCGTCCTCAAACTTTTTAAACAGGGGGCCAATTCACTGTCCCTCAGACCGTTGGAGGGCAGGACTATAGTTTAAAAATAAAAACAATGAACAAATTCCTATGCACACTGCACATATCTTATTTTGAAGTAAAAAACAAAACGGGAACAAATACAATTCACACCACTGCATGTGGCCCGCGGGCCGTCGTTTGAGGAGCTCTGATTTAGGGTCTTGGCTGGGGCTGCAGTGACCTCAAGGTGGTGAGGTCCACTTGTAAGTTCAAGCACGTTGGGTTGTCTCTGACTGTTTTCCAGAAATATCAGTTATTTGCCACATGGGCCGCTTCAGAATGCTACCCACAGGATGGCAGCTTGCTTCCTTTTATAATATAATGGCTCTAAGGCATAAGAAAAGAGAGTGGCCAAGAGTGGAGCCACGGCCTTTTATAATCTAATCTTGGAAGTGGTTTCCCATCACTATACTGTATTCTATTCAATAAAGTAAGGTAAAGCCCACACTCCAGGGAAGGGGCTACCCAGGGGTACAAATGCCAAAAGGCAGAGATCACTGGAGACCCTCTTAGAAACTGCCTCCCAGATCTAGTAAGTGGCTTTGGGAACTTTTAGATCTTTTCATATTTGACACCAAATCCTGTGTCTTCCTATTGCTCTGGGCAACCTCATGAATTCACCAAGGACAGGTAATACTTTAGCTCCTGTTAGTTTATCAGATTGACCCAGCAGAATGAAGATCTCTGTGGTGAGAGTGACATGGAATTATTAACCTTGGGTGCTGATTGGGAATAGGGTCTAGCATCGCATGGTCCCAGAAGAACACCATTGTCTCTAGGGCAATGGGAAGAAGCAGATGAGAAGCATGAAAACCTTTGTTGAGAAGAGGTCCAGTGGGAGCCCTGGGTGGCAAAAGGGATAGGAACTATTGGAGCTTTTGGAGGGGGCATCAGGGGTGGGCATAGAATTGCATTATCTTTTTACCAGCAGCCCTGGGCAGAGTGTCTAGTACATAGCGTGTGGCAAATGGTCCTTAAATGTTTGTGGGAATGCAAATGTGTGAAATGAGAAAAGGCAGGGTGGGTAGGTCAGGGAAAAAAGGTGAAGTCCTGTGGAAGCCAGTGGGAGTCAGATCCTCACTGACAATGGGAACCCCCAGGAGGGCCTCTTCGGGTGCCGATGCAGGCCTCCCAGCCTCCTGCGGGCCGTAATCACTCACTCCCAGTTTCTGGCATCTTTTCCACTCTGGTTCTCAGTCCAGGGACTGACCCTGGGACTCAGCTCCCAGCACTACTCACAGGGTCAGCAGTGGGCTTTCCACCTGGGTTTGCAAAATGTGTGTCTCATAACCCTGAGGTTTATAGAAGTGCCTCGGAGGTGCCTAAGAAGTTGAGAAGGGCATTGAAAGACAGATCTGGGGCTCCTAATTGCTGCTCCCCAAGGGGCCTGCTTCAATGCACTGTTTGAAAGCATGGGGATGTCTGGCCTCACATTTCAGCTCCACTACTAACCAGCTATGTGACTTGGATCAAGTGACTTAACCTCTCCGTGCCTTATTTCCTGGTCTTTAAGGGAGGGGCAGTGATGAAAGGAGTTAATTCATGTAAAACAGAATTTATTCCCAGTACATAGTAAGCACTCAACAAATATTAGCCATAAGAACCAACAAATTATTATTATTATTGTTACTATATAGGAGGTGTGCTATCTCAGGGTGTACCTTGCCTCAGCACAGCAGCTTCAAGAAAAAAACCCTCTCCACCCAGAGGCGCCTGGGAAGGGAAACTTTTCACTTTCATCTCAGAGAGGTGGTGGCAGGCACAATTCCAATCCCAGGAGGCGCTGGGGTTGGGGAGGAAGTGGGGATGGATTTCTTCTTGTTTTTGTTGTTGTTTTAATTTCTAAACTCATTTCTCCAAGGGGTGGGGGAAGCTTCGGAGTGTAGGGATGTGAGCGCCCAGGAGCCTGAGAGGCTGTGATTAGATGGCTTAGGCCCAGCAGCAGCAGCTGTTAATCCTGACTATTAATTAGGAGATACACCAGCCCGCAGCCTGGTTAAGCCTGAGCGGCACTCTGCCTTCCTCTGTGCGTAATCCCCTCAGGGACTTGGGTGAGTGTGGGCCCCAGGGGAAGTTCCAGGAGGGCCAGTGCCGGCAGATACCTGCCATTAAAGCTGCAGATGTCTCTGCTCCCAGAGGATAGCACTTTACAGTTTCCCAAGTCCATCTGAACGGGCTAGGAAGGCACAGGTCCTTATTCCTATTAGGAAGGATCGGGGAAGCTGTGGAGGGCCTGTGGGATCTACAATAATAAGTGCAGGGCCCAGGACCTGCCCTCCGTGAGGACCAGGAAGAAAAGCTGCAGGATCTCAGCTTGCTGGCAAATCAAAGCCAGCGGACCTGCTGATGACCTTGCGGGTCATGATGTTAGACCTGATGTCCCAGTCCCTGCTGGCAGGAATTGAGTAGGCCATGCCTAGAGGAGGGCGTTTCCTCTCCCAGTTCTAAAGACTCAAACTCCACAGCCTGGCCCTGAAGACTCCCTAACGTCACTCCCTGAGGTTTCCCACTGCCGCCAGCAGCCTGGACCCAGACCACCCCCTTTATAATTTATAAAGAGAATCCCAGTTCTGGTCCCATTCTCTCTGCAATACCACCACGAGAGAAGTCACGAACAACATCAGTCTCATGCTAAGACTGGGGCTGCTCACAGAGGTGAGGCCGGTCAGGTCTTTGGAATGAGGGCAGAGAGCAGGCCTAAGGAGCAGGTCTGATGATTCTCAGCTGAACACCCCAATCTCCACTTCCACACTCAACCCATGGTTGCTCTTCTCCATGCCCCTCCCACAGACATCCTCTGTTCATTCAAGACCCCACTGGAGTCTTGTCTTTCTCCCCAATCTTCCCAAATGAACTCATTTTCCTCCCTTTCTCCTGCACTGCCTTGCACATCGTTGGTACCAGGTGGCACATCCTGAAGGGAGCAGGAGGGTGGGAGACCATCCCTTGGTGAGGGCTGGGCACAGGGAAGCGAGTGGAGCCTGGGGATCTAGTCCAGGGTTTCATTTCTGACCAGCTGTGTAGCTTTGATCAGGCCCTTCACTCTGCTGGTCCTGTTTGCTCATGAATGAGCAAGGGTGTGCGTCTGTGTCCGGTGTGAGCGTGGTCAGGGGTGCAGGGGAGGAAAGGGAGGTGCTGGAGAAGCTATGCAAACTGTTGGCAATTAGCATCATCCCATTTTTGGAATGAGTTGGAACAGCTGCTAGGTGCTGAGATAACTGGAGCTGAGCTTTCTTTTCCGTCTTCTTATTTCCCATCTAACCAGGAAAGGCTTCACGGGCTTGCCAAGAGAGCTTGACAGCACCACAGATGAATGTGGACTTTGAAATCAGAACATTCCAGGTTGAAACTCGGGCTCTGCCACTTGCTAGCTGAGATGATGATCTTAATACATGCTAGAAGACCCATCGTATGCCGGATTGCATGTTAAGGCTTTACACATATAATCCCAACTACTCTTCCTAGAAAAGCAGTAACTCTTTTATCTCAATTTTACAAATAAGGAAGCAGAGGCCTGTAGAGGTTAAGCCATTAATCATCCTGCTAACCAGTGGCATGTTGGGTTTTGAATCCATACTTTGCAATTACCAAATTATACACATACTGCTACACAATCCCCTCAAGACTCAGTTTCCTCCCTGAAAAATGGGAATAAAAATATTTACATGTTTACTATGAGTGTTTCTCTTAAGTGATCTCCCACGTGTGGCACACACCTGCTCTTAACCTGGTCCAGTACAGGGGCTCAGTCGAAGGTGGTCCCCTTCCTGTATGTCTAACATGGTTATGGCTTCACCAGGGAAGTGGCACAGATGTCACCAGCACTTTGCATTCTGGCCACCTTGGGCTCCATCTCTATCAGTAGTTCTCTGTGTAAAATAGCAAAGTGCTTAGAGATGATCTACATACCTCATTTAACAGATGAGGAAACCAAGTCCAGGAAAGTCAGTGGTCTACTGAAGATGACGTGAGCTGTTATAGACACAGAAGGAATTTATACCCATGCCTCTTGCCCTCTGGGTGAGGTTCCTTCAATGACCATGGATCATATCAGATAGATGTATTAGACATCAAATTGACCATGCGTTTTTTGTTTTGTTTTTGAAGCAGAGTCTGACTTTGTCACCCTCAGTAGAGTACTGTGGTGTCATAGTTCACAACAACCTGAAAGTCTTAGGCTCAAGCGATCTTCTTTTCTCAGCCTCCCAAGTAGCTGGGACTACAGGAGCCTACATGCCCAGCTATTTTTAGAAATGGGGTCTCGCTCTTGCTCAGCCTGGTCTCAAACTCCTGAGTTCAAGCAATCCACCCATCTTGGCCTTCCAGAGTTCTGGGATTACAGTCATGAGCCGCTGTGTCCAGCTTTGTTTTTTGTTATTTTAAATTAAACTTTTTGAGATCATTAAGAGATCATTGAGATCATAGAGTCATATGCAGTTGTAAGAAAAAGAGAGGTTCCCTCATGCCCTTTTTTCCAGTATCCTCAAATGATAAAGCTGTGTAGAACTATGGACAGCCAGGGTATGGACATTGGTACAGGCAGGAACCAGAGCACTTACAACACCCCCCAGGGCCTAGGATGTGCCCTTTGATAGCCACACATCCTTCCTTCTATGGCCCCACTCTTTTCTTTTTTTAACTCTTTTTTAAAATTATTTTTATTTATTTTTTTTATTGTTGGGGATTCATTGAGGGTACAATAAGCCAGGTTACACTGATTGCATTTGTTAGGTAAAGTCCCTCTTGCAATCGTGTCTTGCCACCAAAAGGTGTGGCACACACCAAGGTCCCACCCCCTCCCTCCTTCCCTGTCTCTGCTCTTCCTTTCCCCACCCCCACCGTGACCTTAATTGTCATTAATTGTCCTCATATCAAAATTGAGTACATAGGATTCACGTTTCACCAGTCTTGTGATGCTTTACTAAAAATAATGTCTTCCACTTCCATCCAGGTTAATACGAAGGATGTATTCCATGGTATACATATACCACAGCTTGTTAATCCATTCCTGGGTTGGTGGGCATTTAGGCTGTTTCCACATTTTGGCGATTGTAAATTGAGCTGCAATAAACAGTCTAGTACAAGTGTCCTTACGATAAAAGGATTTTTTTCGCCTTGATGTGTGTCACACTTTATGGGGGCAAGACATGATTGCAAGAGGGACTTTACCTAACAATTGCAATCAGTGTAACCTGGCTTATTGTACCCTCAATGAATCCCCAAGAATAAAAAAAAAAAGTATCCCATTGTACCCCATAAATGCATATGTTATGATTTTAATTAAACATTAATAAAAAAATGAAAAAAAAAAAAAAAAAAGGATTTTTTTCCTTCTGGGTAGATGCCCAGTAATGGGATTGCAGGATCAAACGGGAGGTCTAGCTTGAGTGCAGTGAGGTTTCTCCATACTTCTTTCCAAAAAGGTTGTATTAGTTTGCAGTCCCACCAGCAGTGTAAAAGTGTTCCCTTCTCTCCACATCCACTCCAGCATCTGCTGTTTTGAGATTTGGTGATGTGGGCCATTCTCACTGGGGTTAGATGGTATCTCAGGGTGGTTTTGATTTGCATTTCTCTAATATATAGAGATGATGAACATTTTTTCATATGTTTGTTGGCCATTCATCTGTCTTCTTCAGAGAAGTTTCTATTCATGTCTCTTGCCTATTGATATGTAAGATTGTTGGCTTTTTTCATGTGGGTTAATTTGAGTTCTCTATAGAACATACCTCGGGGGAAAGACGCCCTATGGCCCCACTCTTAACCCCTGGCAATCACAAATCTGTTCTCCATTTCTACACTTTCTTCAAGAATATTCTATAAAAGGAATAATACAGTATGTAACCTCTCGAGGTTGTCTTTCTTTATTGTTGTTATCTGAGCATCGCTCTCTGGAAGTTTGTCCAGGCTGTTCTTTGTTTCTGCTGAGATGTGGTCCGTGATATGGATGTATGAGAGTTTATTTAAAATCCTCTTTTGCAAGACATCTGGGTCGTTTCCAGGTTTAACCATCATGACGACAGTTACTATGGACATTTACGTGCAGGTTTTTGTGTCAACATAAGTTTTCATTTTTTTCTGGGATAAATGTCTAGGAATATGGTAGTCTCATGTTTAGTTTTATCTTAAGAAACTGTCAAACTCTTTTTCTGGAGTGGCTGTGCATTTAAAATTCTCACCAGCAATGTGGGAGTGATCCAGTTTCTCCAAATCACTGCCTCTATTTTTCACTTTAGCTGTTCTGTTAGTTATCTAGTGATGTGGTGGTTTTAGATTGCCTGATGGCTAATGATGTTGAGCGTCTTCAATGTGTTTATTTGCTATCTGTATACTTCATTGATGAAATGTTTTTAAATGTCTTTTGCCCATTTTCTAATTGGAATTTTTTAACTGTTGAATTTGAGAGTTCTTTATATAATTTAGATACTAGCCCATTGTTAGATATGTGGTTTGCAAATATTTTTTCCCAGCCTATGTGTTTGTGATCTTAACAGGGTATATTGCAGAATAATATGTTTCACTTTCATGAAGTCCAGATGATTAATATTTCTTTTTATGCTTTGTGCATTTGGTACCACACTTGAGAACTTTTTGCCTGGGGTCCCAGAGTTTCTATTTTGTCCTAAAAGTTTTATAGTTTCACATTTCAGTGTGTGATCACACACATTTCAGTGTGTGATTAACTTTGAGTTAATTTTTGTCTAAGAGTTTAAGGTAGTGATTTTCAACTGATATGCTGTGGCAGACTGACATGCTACAAGAAGATCTTAGGTGTGCCTTGAAAAAATTTAAAGACCATTAATTAAATTATTTTTGAAAGAAGTTTAAAGCACAGTAAGTATATTCTTTTTCTTTACTCTTTTTTTTTTATTCTGTAATCAATGTGAGCATGCCATGGAAGTTTAATGATAGATTTAAGTGTGCCATGAGTTAAAAAAAGTTTGAAAAACACTGGCCTAAGGTATAAGATTTAGATCAAGATTTCTTTCTTTTTTTTTTTTCTTTTTGGTCATGTTTCGTTTTGATTTGGTTTTTGCTTATGTAAATCCAATTGCTTAGCACCATTTGTTGAAAAGACAACCCTTCATTGAACTGCTTTTGTTCCTTTGTCAAAGATTGATTAGCTACAGCTGGTCTGGGTAGGTCTATTTCTGTATTCTCTATTCTGTTTTATTTACTTATGCTTACCACGTGTCTTGGTTGCTACAGCTATATAATAAGTCTTGAAAATCAAATTGACTGTCTCCTTTCCATTTATTCTTCTATTTTCAAAGTTATTTTAGTTATTCTAGGTCTTTTGCCTTTCTCTATACATTTTACAATAATCTATCTAGAACTACAAAAAAATCTTGCCAGGGTTTTGATAGAGATTGCATTAAAACTATCCATCAATTTTGCAGAGAATTATTTTCTTTACTATGTGAAATATTCTGAACCATGAATGTTGTATGGCTCTCCTTTTATGTATATCTTCTTTGATTTCTTTCCTCAGCATTTTGTCATTTTCAACATACAATTCCTGTACTTGATTGGGTAGATGGACATCTAAATGTTTCATGTGTTTTTGAGAGATTGTATATGGTACTGTATTTTTAATTTTGGTGTTCATGAATTTGCTACTATCCAGGGTGTCCCAAAATATGCTCCTAAAATTGCCACCTGTAGAGAAAACTGTAGCTAAATGTACCTTTATTTACAAAATACAGTGTTCATTACAAAATTTTACATCATTTCCCTCTTTGGATATATCTGTGTTTACATTGTCCCTTTTTATAAGGACATCCACCAGTCATATTGGGTTAGAGCCCACCCTAATTATTTCATTTTAGTGTGATTTCCTCTTTAGGAACCCTATCTCCCTATATGGTCACATTCTGAGTTATAAAGGGTTAGGACTTAAACATATGAATTTGGTGGAGGGAGGGGTCACAATTCAGTTGACAATAGCTAGACACTGGAGGCAGTGTTTCTGAAAACCCTTATGTACCTGTTAGGATTGAGTTAGGCTGCAAGTAACAGAAAACCAACAGCAGTAACTTAACAAAATAGAGCTACTTTTTTTTTTTTTTAACCTAACATGAAATGTCAGATAAAACTCCAGAGTTCCATAGTGCCCTCTAGGGGTGTGGCTCTCTCTGCCATCCTTCCCATGTGGCTTTCATTGAAGGCCAGAACATGAATGTGGCCTCTCTGGGCATCTCTTATCTGTTACAGTCAGGAAGAAGAAGTAAGAATAAAGCAAAAGGTATGTGTCAGCCAACTACTGCACACACATGAGCATGTACATGTATGTTCATATGCATATATACAACACACAGGCCTCCGGGAACGGCAGCTAGCAGGTATTCACTTCCAGCTAGTTGGCTAGAAGTAGTTCATATGGCTCTGACAGATAGGAAGGAAGAAATCTGTCCATGGACTCGATGAGAGGGAGAGAGAGACACACATAGGAGGTAGAATGGGCAAGGTCAAATGTTAGAAATAAGGGGAACAACAACAACAACAACAACAACAACAACAAAACCAGGGGAGAAAGAAAAGAACAGACTCCCAGGCAAGAGGTGTAGGCCATCAATGATGTTCATAAAATAACCCCCAACCCTGCAGCAAGAATGGAATGTGCCTTTATGGGGAAGCCACTCCTGTAGAATCTAGCCCTGGGCCAGCACTCACCTTACGAGGAATTAGATTTGCTTCTTCAGGTAGCAGAAATGAATGACCCTCAGCTAGGAGACAGTTGCCAACACCAGCTCTATCGATTCCTAAATTGTCCCATAGTTCGCCTGTACATGGACTAGGGCTGGAGGTCACCTCCCACGGAGCAGGAGATACACGCAATGGTGCAGAAATCTCCCCAGGGTTTGTCTCCTCTGTCACTGCTCCAGACAAGATTGTGCAGACTGGGGGAGGCAGAGACACCCACTCTCAGCTCAGGTTCTTTCCCACAATGCAGTGGGCTGAGACGAGTGAGAAATGATGCCTTGACAGGTTTTTTTCTCAAAATATCCCGTGGTGACTCTGTTTTGCACACAGCCTCCTGTTCAGGAATCCCAGGAGCTACTGCTGATGTCTGCCACGATGTTTGGATGGAGACAAGAAGAGGGGGACTTTACTTAACAAATACAATCAGTGTAACCTGGTTTCTTATACCTACAATGAATCCCCAGCAATATAAAAAAAGAGAGAGAACATGTTGAAGAGCTGACTCAGCCCTAGGCAGCTCCAGGAACTAGGACTCTCAATCCTTCTGGAGATCACTTCTCCTTGGGCCTCAGGCCCAGAACCTCCACCACCCAGCAGAGTCTCAGATACCCCTAATAGCAGATCTGGGCACAAACCTTTCAGACCATCCACCACATCCTTGAAAGGTGCAAAGAGAGATTATATAATGTGGGTCAGCACAGCAGCCCCTTCCTATAACTCTAGGTCTGGTGAAACACGCCTCTGCTCTGGGCTCCATCATTGTCAGAAAAAGGCCCTTCCTCTGAGGTGAGCTTAGCTGTAAGGTTCAAGGGCAGCAGATGGCCTTATTGGAAGTGCTAATGCACGAACATTGTTTGCATGAGCACAAAGGATGCTCTGCTGCCCACCTGTCACTTTGCCTCTCTGTGTTGACACTGATGCTTCCTTGGAGCTCAAGGACACTATCCTTTTCCTCACTGGATTTCTGCACATGTTATTTTTCTTGGCAGTGTTCAGGAGGAGTAGATGGTGGGGACAGGAATGGCAGCACCATGAGCTAAGACAGGTCAAGATGTTGGATGTGCTACATGAGCTCATCAATGATCCAGAGTGTAGGACCACAGGGCCTTAGCTCCAAGAGAAGGTGGTGACTACAATCAAAGGATGTCACCAGGGGTAAGAGACAAGAAAAACCAAACTATTTTTCCTACTCTCACAATCAACATTCAAAACAATGTGTCATTTCTGATACCAGATGTTGGGGGTGTCTCCACACACAACAAACAATTCTTCAGTGAGCCTCGTTTCGTTTTCCTAAAATTTAACACAATCCTAACATAATCTACCTGGAGCTAATATCTGTTCCTTCTAGTTAAATGCCTCTACTTTACATGCTTGTTGTTATTCTAAGGTTGTAACTTGTACTTCTGACTAACTGGCTATAGGTTAGGGTTCCTAAGACCCCCTCATTAGGTTTGATTAATTAGCTAGGATGGCTCACAGAACTCAGGAAAACACTTTACTTATGTTTGCTCATGTACTATTATTAAAAAGAATGATCCTGCAATCCCATTACTGGGCATCTACCCAGAAGGAAAAAAATCCTTTTATCATAAGGACACTTGTACTAGACTGTTTACTGCAGCTCAATTTACAATCACCAAAATGCGGAAACAGCCTAAATGCCCACCAACCCAGGAATGGATTAACAAGCTGTGGTATATGTATACCATGGAATACTATTCAGCCATTAAAAAAAATGGAGACTTTACATCCTTCGTATTAACCTGGATGGAAGTGGAAGACATTATTCTTAGTAAAGCATCACAAGAATGGAGAAGCATGAATCCTATGTACTCAATTTTGATATGAGGACAATTAATGACAATTAAGGTTATGGGGGGGAAGCAGAAAGAGGGATGGAGGGAGGGGGTGGGGCCTTGGTATGTGTCATACTTTATGGGGCCAAGACATGATTGCAAGAGGGACTTTACCTAACAAATGCAATCAGTGTAACCTGGCTTATTGTACCCTCGATGAATCCCCAACAATAAAAAAAAAAAAAAAAAAAAAATGGAAACGAGCAGCCAGGTGGAGGCAATGCTCAGGGCAAGGCATGGGAGGAGGGGTGTGGAGCCTCCATGCCTTCTCCAAGGTGTACCACTTGTCAAGAACGTCCATGCATTCAGCAACACAAAAGCCTTCTGAGCTCTGTCCTTTAGGGGTTTTTTTTTGAGATACCATTACATAGGTATAATTACTTAAATCACTGGTCACTGGTGATCATCTCAACCTTCAGCTCCTTTTCCCTCCCCAGAGATCAAGTGGTGAGGCTACAAGGTCCAATCCTCTAATCACAAGGTAGAAGCCCCTGGATATTGGCCTCCAATATGAAGATTTTCAGGAATCCCCTAAAAATCACCTAATTAGAACAAAAGGTGATCCCATCACCAAGATATTCCAGGAGATTTGGAGTTCTCTGTCAGGAACTGGGGGGCAGAGTCTATATATTTAGTAACATATATATATTTCTTCCTATCTCACACAAAGGACTCAGGGGTGAGGCAGATAAGTTGTTACAAGCAGCAGGGCCCCAGCTGTAGGCTCAAATGTCAAAGCTTCAGGACTCACGGAAGTTGGAGATGCTAAAGCAGCTGGGAGCATGAGGGAGGGAGGGAAGAAGGGAGGGTCCAGACCCCAGGTCTGGAGTGGTGGCTGACACTGAGACCACCAGATGGGGATAGATACTCCAGGTTGTATCTGACATCAGGGTCTCCCTAAAAACCTCCAAGGTGAGGATCTAAAGGTGAAATGTCTCCCAGGTCAAAGCAAATAACAGAAATGATGCCTAGGGCATTGTTTTGTAAAGCAGACCAGATTTGTGAAATTTATTAAATGTAGAATATAAATGTCTTAACACAATAACTAAGAAAATGCCATGAAGGCTATGTTAACCAGTGTGATGAAAATATTTCAGATTGTATATAAAACCAGCACATTGTACCCCACGATTGCATTAATGTACACAGCTATGATTTAATAATAAAAAAATAAAAAAATCTGTAAGAGCACTATCTTTGGAAATTAAGCAGAAGTACTGCTTCAATTCCTTCAAAAACTATACTCTCGCCCTTGCATTAAGATATTTGCTCTCCAGATCTTTTTTTGTTTTCTCATTTTCAATAGAGATTGTGGAAAATAGAGCACACAGGTGCTTTTAAAAAAATGGCAAGTCTCATTGGGCCTCCAACCACAAATGGTGAGGCTAATGAAAATCTTAGAGTATGTCCCCTGACATTCACAGTTACCAAGACGTGGAATCAACCCAAGTGCCCATCCACACCTGAATGGATTAGCAAACTGTGGTATACATATACCATGGAGCACTATTCAGCCATAAGCAAACCTGGAGACTTTACATCTTTTGAGTTTACGATAGAGCTGAAACACATTCTTCTTAGTAAAGTATCACAAGAATGGAAAACAAATCCAATGCACTCAATGCTAATAGGAAACCAATATATAAATAACTACGTGCCGACATGGAAGAAAAAACACAGGTATAGTCTAAGGAGGGGGAGGGAGGAGGAGGGGAAGTGATTGGTGGGATCTTACCTAATGTGCACAGGGTGAGGGTGTTCAGCATGCCCCTGAGGGAGGGGCTCAACCCCAACTGAAACTTTACCTTAGCAATGAAAACAAGGTAACCGTAACCTTAATACCCTCATATCAATCTGAAATTTTAAAAATTGTCACTCAATACCTATACATTGCTGTCAGGCTGTCTATGCTGTTGGATCTTCAGATTTTTGGAGGGAAGTCAAAATCTGATTTTTTTTTTTTAAATCACGTCTCCGGCTATTTTAAAATGTTTGAGTTTAAGAAAAAAAAAATCATGAAATACAAACAAAATAGATCAGTTGGCTGCAAGTTTGTGATTAGGCTGCAAAACGTGTGCTATGGACGGAGATAGTGGCTCTGGCTTTTAGGAAATGGGGAAGGGCCAGGGTAGGAGCTGCGGCTGGGCACCAATTTGCCCTAAAATAATGGATGGCATAAAAATATCTAGATCCTACAGCTTCTGTCAGTTGATACATACAGAAGGCATGGCTTTCTGCAGGCCCCTCAGTACGCCAGGCAGTATTGACAGCTGCCCTCGGACATCAGCAGCCTGGCATTCGCAAGAATTTCCCAAGTGTATGTAAGGTTTGGGTGGGAGAAAGTAAAACATTTTGACATTAGGCTGAGCTTCTTTATTTTCCAATATACTATGCATGCTATTCCCCTTAGGAATTAATGCTCATGAATTCATTAAGTCCCAGAGACTGTGATATTTGCCGAAATACAGAAAAAAAAGAAAATAGACTTCAACCAGAACAGAAATTGCAACGTAGGAAAACTTTTGTGATTGAATTTTCCAGTGAATATAAAGAGGCTGTACGTGACTATAGCTTCAATGCTCTAATAACAGGATGGAAATGAGATAGGAGCATATTCATTCTCAGGAGGTGGGCGGGGAGGGGTGGCGAGGGGGTAGCTTGCTAACTGCGAGAAAGGATAGCCCCTGTCTGTTCCCTAGCTATGGCAAAGCCAATAAGAGGAAAATGAACTGAGCATCTTGGCTATTAGTTACTGGTTTAATATTCAAATGCAGATTTCCCACTGCTGAGATCTAACTTGCTTAATTTAATAGTAAGAGACCTTGGTTGTCTGTGTGTGTACATGCACACGCGTGCCCACTGTGATTTCTGGGGACATCCAGCCGCCTTCGCAGGCAGCTGGGCAAACTGTCCTCTGCTGGCTCAGCCTGCGTCTCCATGGGCAGCCCCCCTTGCTCATTTGTATTGAAAACTCATTATATTAGTCAAATGACTCTGGATTTGTTTTTCCTGAGCAATTGAGTTGAGCAGATAAATTAAATCTCTATTTTGGCTCAGTGTAGGATTAGCCATGGCTTCTCTTAAGGACCAACTTGGAGTTTGTACCCAGGAGGACATAGTGCTGTGAGGTTCTTTTAGGAACTGCTGGATGTCACACCACACCAGCAGGTCACCACCTGATGACTAGGACACTGTCTTCCTACCCAGCCCTCTCTTGGACACCTCTGCACTCTGGGGTCCAGGCTGTTGATAAAGGTAGAGGCCCACTTTGTCCTTCTAAGGGAAGAGCCATGTCACAGGAACTCAGGCTTGGCAGAGGACTTCAGGACCATATTCTTGTTTTATGATAAAAAAAAAATTGAGGTCCAGAGAGAGAGAGAGACAGCTTGTCCAACATCACCCACTTATGCCAGGCTTCTGATTTCATGCAAGTTCTATTTCCCATGCTGTCCCTCAAGGATTCTGTCCCTGTCATGTGCCACCTTGGCTCTTAGAATGAGTAAGTCTATCCTAGGTTCAAAGATTAGGACTTTTTCGTAGGACTTTTCCATCTCCTTTGGTCTTCAGAGAACCTAAGCTTCCAATCTTTTGTACCAACAGTTATCCATGAGCTCAGCTTTCTGAGCAGCTGGGGGTGGCAAATGGAGCCCTCTGGGAAGAGAAAGGGTAGGCTCCATCCCACCACAGGGTCCAGGGGGTGACATGTGAGCAGGGACAGCTTCATACACCTCTGTCCAATAACTCCTTCTTTCCCTCCACACACCATCACCCCATCAGCTCCCCTTCTCTCGGGAAGACCTGGGTGCTTTCTTCTTTGCAAAAACTCCAGCCTCACCTGATTGATACATCAGGTGTCTACCAGAAACGTATACATAATATAGTGAATCAGACACAGGTAGTTTGAGATCCAACTCCAGCACTTCTTAGCTCTGTGACCTCAGGCAAGTTACTTAGTATCTCTGAATCTCTGGTTTTTCTAGACATAAAATGAGAATTAATAATATTCTTGGTTGCTGCAGGATTAAATGAGAAAATACATACAAAACACTTAGAATAGTGGCTGGCACATAGTCATTACTCTGTAAATATCTGTTGCTAATAATATCAATACATTGTCTGGTCCAGAGGCAACTGCATTATCAAAGTGACCTGGCTGAGAGAGGGCAATACTTGACCCAACAGCATATAAAACCTGATGTGGACATTCAGATATCAGACACCATCAGGAGGTCTTTATTTTTGAGGACAGACCTATTGGAGCACCCCTAACATTCTCCCACACTGGATCCCAGCCACTCCACCACGCATGAGGCCAAGGCAGCAGATGCCTAGCGAATGGGCCAGATTTGGCCGCCTTTGTGAACCACAAACAAAGTGGCCCAAGAGAGAGAATTTACAGCAACAGAGAGCTTGGCTGGGAGTTCTTGGCAAGCTGGAAGCAGCCAAGGTCCTCCTGCTCCCAGAACTTTCCACGTCTCCTCCTCGGCCTTTTTCCAGCCATTAGCAGTTCAATTTTTTTGCTTTGGCTTTTGCCTGACGTTTGAAGGATGAGCTATTAACGATACTAAATTAATAACATTTATAGAGTATATTTGAGAAGAGCATAAAAAAATCAGTAATGTCATCATGTCAAGCAAAGTTTCTGATGGTTTTCTTTAAATTATGCATGTCTTTTATTTCCCACCCCCCTTCCAGCATTGATCTGGAGCTTTCAGAGGGACATTAATCTGCCTGACCACATCAGAATCCTTAATTATTCACGTCCAGCAATACATCTAATTCTACAGAAATTCCCCATGGACCTGCCATCCTTGAAGTGGAATTTGGCAGCTCAGCTGAGTCCACCTATTCAGCCTGGCCCAGCCCGGCCCTGCACACAGCTCAAAGACGCACAGCCGCCTCCCTAACCTCCCTTCTGCTTTGATGCCCAGATACCCAGGCTTGTAATTCAGGGAAGTATAATTTCTGCCAGTGAGTTAAAACTTGAAAGTAATAACGTAGAGAAGAATCCTCTTTGGGAAGGACAAAAGGAAGCCAGAGAAAGGATGGTAAACCCAGGGAGTGTGAGACCACGTCTTCAGGACCCTGGAGCTGGGTGGCCCTGAGCAAACCATTCAAACTTGGCCCCCACTTGTGCCTTCCTCAAGTGAGCTTTGTAACTCCCTTTCTGAGCTAATTAGTGAGGATGGCCAATTAAAGTCACAGAAAGCCTTTTTTATGCCAGCAGAGCTAGGGCACAGCAGAGGAACAAAGACATTTCCACTGCTGATAATGACAGTCTTGCTAGTATGAGCCTGACTTATTCAGTGACCGGTGAGTTCTCCAGGAGTGAGAGGGAAACTCTCCCAAGTGCCGAGAGGGGCTGGTGAAATCACAGTGCTTCACTGCAGAGGTATTTTCAGTAGAGAAAATAGCGGTCCTGTTGTTGTGCCCTTGCTGGGTGGGAAGGTAGTGACCTCAAAGGTCTGTTCCTCTGTCCTTTCTAATGTGAGGCACAGAGGAACTTAGATCTCAAAATCCTCTCCATTCTGTGTCTTTTAGTCTCTCTCCTCTCTTTCTGGGTTACTCCCATCACTACTTCCCTTCCCAGTCCCTCCCCATCTCTTCCTTTCCTCCTTCCTCCCTTTCTTTAACCAACAAGCAATGGGTTACATTTCATTCAATGAGCATAAAGTGGAATTTCGACCTTGTCATTTGAGGAGTGAAAATCTCTGCTCTTAGGGATCATAGAGTCCAGTTGGGGTAGATAGGACTCATTCAGAACTACTGGGCCTGAAGGATGTACATGCCTATTTCAAATATCCTGTGTCATCCATGCATCTGCCTAAAATTATTGTTGCTGGAAACTTCAAGGGGATTCTGTATGAAAGAAACAGCCAAGAGATTTTTGAAAATTGATAGTTAACGCTACAATTATTGAATTTGGACCCAACAAAGTTCCAACTTGGACACCTCTTCCTGGGAGGGACTTTCCTGAAGCCCAGAGCAGGCTTTGCACCCTGTTCTTCCTGTTTCACACTCCCCCACTGGGGCAATCTGCTAATTATTATGTTGATGTTGCAATTTGCCTTCTTCATTGGAGGCCCTGGGATGAGGCACCCCATGTATCTTCTGCCTTTGTCACCTGAACATTGCTCCTGCACAGCATAAGGTTGGGTTTACAAAAATCAGCCTATAAGACTGTGGGGAAAGGAAGAGTAAAATTAATTGAATGTATAAAAGAAGGAGATTATAGTTTCAGGCACTGGGCCAGGAGGAAGAGAAGCTGTACAGTAGTATGGAAGCCGTTCCTGGTTGTGCAAATCTGTGATCCCCCAACCCTCTGGGCTGTGACCTGTTAGTAACTGGGCTGAGCAGCAGGAGACCAGCAATAGGGACTGAGTGAAACTTCATCTGTATTTACAGCCGGTCTCCATCATGCCCAGCCCTGTCTGAGCTCCACCTCCTATCAGATAAGCTACAGCATTAGATTCTCATAGGAGCATGAACCATACTGTAAACTGTACATAGGAGAGATCTAGGTAGCACCCTCCTTAAGAGAATCTAATCTCTGATGATCTGAGGTAGAGCTAAGGCTGTGATGCTAGCACTGGGGAGGGGATCCTTGATCCTTTACCTCATCTGTAAACTAGCAGCCCTACCCCAGAGGAATTCAAAGAGGAGTGGAGAAGTGATGTTTCTAATGAAAGGGTAGAAATGAGTGAGTCTGGGACACATAATGCTGCTTGCATTGGGTTGCCAGTTCAGTCACACACAGTGTCCCACTCACCCTGACTGTACAAGAGAAGCAGTTGCTGAGCTGGGTGGACAGCGTAGGGTGGGCCTGAGAGGGTCACTGTGCATAGGAACGGCTTCACTGGAGACCTCAGCAGCCCTCTATTTCTGGCTGAGATCACTGCTGGCAGCCTTTCTCTCATGCCATCCTGTAGTTCCGTCTGTCTGTTTGTCAGAAACCCCTGGCCCTGCCCACTCCACAGGGCTCTGGCTCCTAATGCAGGTACCACCCCTGCTCAGCTGGCAGCAAAGTGAGGCACACCTGTGGGGGGCACTTCCTGTTCTGCAGTGAGCTTGCAACCTGCCAGGGAAGAGCTCAGCCAGCCAGCATTGAGTGGAGCCACAACTGACCACTCCTCTGGTCACCTGTGTCTCACTGCAGACCCAGGCTGGCCCTGAATGAAGGACTGTCAGCCGGAAAGAGAGGTGTTTTCCCCACCTCTTACCCACAGTGATGTTCAACAAGTCCACATTGCTGCCAATTTCCCTCCTTGTTTCCTCTCTGCTCTTCCTATACGTAGTGATTTTTTTTTGGATAGTTCCAGTTTCGTATACTTTATCCCTCTGGGGCAAGGCCAATGAGCTCCTCACTAAACCCATCCTCTTCTCCTGGGCCTGGTTGCTGGGCCATATTTCCCAGCAGCCCTTGCAGCTGGGCATAGACGAGGGAAGAAGGGAAGTGTGTCACTCCCAGGCATGGCTGCGAAAACTAGCTCCCCATCCCCCAGGCTTCGTTCTCAACTATCACCTGCACATGTCAACATTCAGAGGTACCTGGGAAGCCTTGTGCAGAAGATGGCAGAACCCTGCTGCTAATTGACTTGTTCATCTGAGAAATAAACCTCTGCTTTGTTAAGATGATACAATTCAGGGCGGTGCCTGTGGCTCAGTGAGTAGGGCGCCGGCCCCATATGCTGAGGGTGGCAGGTTCAAACCCAGCCCCGGCCAAACTGCAACAAAAAAATAGCCGGGCGTTGTGGCTGGTGCCTGTAGTCCCAGCTACTCGGGAGGCTGAGGCAAGAGAATCGCGTAAGCCCAGGAGTTAGAGGTTGCTGTGAGCCATGTGACGCCACGGCACTCTACCGAGGGCGGTACAGTGAGACTCTGTCTCTACAAAAAAAAAAAAAAAAATGATACAATTCAGGGACTGGTTTGTTGCAATCACTTGTGGGGCCACATTAGAACTTTCATGAGCCATAGGCATTTTTGCTTTTATAAACTCCTTTTCCCATAAAGTAATATTAAAAAGTACATTTTATGACTGTGTTGGTATAAAAATAAATATAATTTAGGCTGGATTATGTTCATCTTTTCTTCTGGTTTGAAAATAAACAGAAGTATTTTCATAGGCCCCTAGAAGTGTTAGGGTTCCCAGTGGATTGGTTGACACTGGTCATCAGCCTGAGTTAACCACCAGAATTGTCGTTCAGACTACATGTCCTCATTTGGGGATTCTAGACAGTGACCATGGGTCCCATCTAATAGAGATTACTCTTCATTTCCCTTAGTTCATGCTGCCCTTTGCCCTTGCCCTTGGCACCTCTCTGACAAAGCTGACGTGTGCTATCGTGGACCCATCTGTATCCCCTCAACCTGCCTGCCTGCAGTTCTCAATCCTCTGTGTCTCTCATCCTGAGATCTTTCAGCAGCTAAGACAATGCCAGAAAGTTAGTGACAGGAAAAAAAGCCAATTTTGTTGGGTCCCAGAATTGATGGAGACATACCACAGCCTCCCAGTCCCTCGCAGGCCTGAGCCCAGTTGCTCACACTGGTCCTTTATTAACCTTGCTTCACCAGGCATGAGTCCCATCCCTGTGCCTTCCTTGTGCCTGCTGAGAGCATCTCCTAAGCAAATGCCTTTCACCCAGTCCATGTCAGCCTCTGGAGATATTCAGAAATCATGCAACCTCAGCTCCACCCTGGGCTCCCTGGCTGTTCTAGTCCACAGGCCTTACCCACACTTGGCAGCTTCTCCTTGCCCCAATGTGTCACTGAGACAGTACAGTGTATAGCAGCCCTTACATCCTGTTTCCCAGTTACCTTGATGCTATTCTCCAGCTGGGAGGGCCCCCACCTTCTATTCTGTGCCAAGCCCCAGCACTGGCTCTGGTGGAGCAGGCATGGAGCCTACGAACACCTTGATTGTAGGAATTCACAGGTGCACAATACCCTGTTTAGAAGAAAGGCAGTGATGAGTCTTTTTATCTGAATAAGATTTTACAGTTGAGCATCACTGTAACTTCTACTTGTTATCTCCTTTGATTCCAATAAGGCACGAGGTTGTTACTTTCTTCCTCTGAAAAGTGAGGTTGATGAGGCTGGAGGGGCGTGGGGAGTTTCTGATGGCCGTTTAGCTGGGTGTGTAGAGGCATTCCCTAAGCAGATGCTCTTTTGCCGCGTATCCGTCCTGGCTCCATGGTGCCAGCTTCTCTCATCTCATGCACAGACGGCTTTATTGAGTTCTCACGAGGATGCTGAGAAGCCTCTATTATCACTCTCATCCTGCAGTTGCGAAAACTGTGACTCAGAGTAAAATTTGTCCAAGACACTCAATCAGAAGGTGGCAGCATTAAGACTTAAACTCGGGACCATGCTCCCATGTGGGACAGAGTCTCAAGGCAGCCTTAACTATGATTCCATTACAGCTCTGCCTGGTGCCTCTCACAGTTACACACACACACACGCACACGGTGTTGGGGAAGCAGAGCGTGAACGTGACACGTCGTTATTTTTGATCTCCCCAAATCAGTTCCTCTGCTTTGTGACACCAGGGTATGCTGTTTAAGATTTTCATCTTCTTTCTCTTCTAAAACAATGTGGCTTATAGGTTATGTGTTACCCTCCTCCCCCCAAAACTTCCACCATTCTAAGACTGAACAGCTGCTTCCCATTAGAGCTGGCTTCATGAAAACAGACCTCCACTGGGGACCCCACAGCAAGCATCCTCTAATCCCCCTCTCCCCCCGCCTTGCAGAGAAGTTACAATTCTCATCCATGAACTGGGCAGCGTTTTAAACTCCTTTTTTTGTTGTTGCTGATTATCTCTCTGTGTATACGAGGCATTCTTGGAAAGGGTGATAGGAGCAGGCATTGAGGAAAAGACAAAGGGCTTAACTTCATGGTTTTTTTTTAATTTTTGGTTCCTAAGGGGGGGGCAGGCAAAGAATGTAATTTGCTAATGAATTCTTTGAAGTAAGCTTATAGTCACTGTTTGCTTCTCATAACCAGGGTTCATTCTTTCTGTCCATAAAATTCCAAATGGAATAACCAAAAGACCACTGGGCTGGAAAGTATTTTCCATTGTGATGAAAAAAGTGTTTGGCTTAAAGTCAGGTCAGCTGATTGGAACCCTGTCCTTTACTCATTGTCTTTATCATTTGCTTAATGTATGACCCGAGATAGGTCACTTAACCTTTTTGAGGCTCCAGATTTTCATTCATAAAATAGCAATAGCATAATAAAGCTTTACTCCTGGTGCATAAGTGGTTCTTGATACGTATTTGTTGAATGAATGAACGAGTGGCTTTCAGGATTGGTGGGAAGATTAATGAGATATGCAGTAGACAAGTGGTTTATCCATGTTTCTCTTTCAGTCTGGTTTAGAGGGCTAAAAGTAGGTGGGTACCATTGAAGGATGGAGTGGGCTGGGGGCATGGTGGACAGGTATGACCACAGGTGCTAAGTTCTGGAGGAAGAAGCCTAGTGGGCAATCACCTCTTGAGACCTTTCATGGCCTTCCCAGACAATGTCCCCAGCTCTGGCTGTCACTTTCTTCCAGCCCAAGCAATAGGAGCGAGGGTGATAGGGGGTTGTTTTCATGACGACACTCCATCCCAAGGAAAAGATTGAGGAAGTCACTTTCTCTTTTTCCCTCCCTTTTTATACATCAAGTGGGGAGACGACAGCTTTTTGTGCTGTTTCTCTCCTAGGCGTTAGCTGGGGGATTCAGTAAGGAAAAAAGGGACTCAGAGACCCTGAGGGGAGGCACACCTTGGGCTGTGGACATCTGCTTCCACTGCGCAGGAGGCACAGCAGAACGTCCATTCCTGCAGCTCAGTCCCCTGGGACTGGTCTGAATGCAGCCAGGGACACCCTGTATTTTCCATCTTCTACCCAAGTGGCAGCTGCTTTGGGGGACTCAATGTCATCCCCATCTCATCTACTTCATCTGATCCCAATGTCACTTCCTTGAGGAAGACTTTGCTGACAGCCCCGCTCCAGCAGACTGAGCAAAGGACTCTCCCATGATTCCTGAGCCTCCTTCAATGATGTACATACAAGGCCCATTGTACTCTTTGGCTGCATCTTTGAGCAGGAACCTTGCCTGCAAATTTACAACTGTGATCCTGGTATCCAGCTCAATGCCTGGGACCTAGTATGCTCTTAAGGCATGTTTATCCAATAAGGAGATGCATAAATGAATGCGCATTATTTTCTATCTGGCCCTTCTCGTGACACAGGTGTGGATCAAGGATGATACCATGGAGTAGGAGTTAACTACAGTCTCCAGAGGACTCCACCATTCACTCACTTGTACAAGTTACTTTCATTCTTGACACCATCACAAGAATATTCAGAGAATCAAATGGTGGAAAATTCATGTTTGTAAAATATGAATGTGGAGGGCATTATAGCTGAAGAATAAAAGTTTTCTTAAGGTGTTTCTTCCAATTCACTCCTTCAATCAGTCGGTAGCTACTAGCAATTGACAGTTACTGAGCATTTACAATGGACCAAATGCCTCTGCACCTCTTCCTAATTATGTCCTCATGGTGACCACAGAGGTGGATGCCACTGTTTTCCCATTTTACCCACGAAGCCCCGGGGGCTCAAGGAGGTTAAATCACTTGCCCCACAGGCCATCTCTCCAGCTTTCTCCCATCCCAAACCTTAAATTCATTGTGCGTTCCCCTGTCCAGGGGCACAGTGACCTAGATTGCCTTTTGAGTATCTTCAATGGCTCTTCCTCTATTCAAAGGAAGATTTATTGATGGAGCTAATCAATTAAACAATCGTTATTTATTGAGTTCCTCTTGAATTATTCAATATGTATTGAGCGCTCCGCATGTAGCCAGCACTTGTTCAATGAGCCATAGAGGAACAAGGGAGGTATAAGATTCAGCGTCATCTTCAGGGAGCTTGAAATCTAATGGGGGATTGGAGAGAGGGAAGGTGACAATATGAAACCGCATGAAGAAATAACTACTCACTTTACATTGATCAGCACCAGCACATAGTACATTCAAAGGCAGAGGGGGGAGAGAGCTTCTGTTACTCAATATAGATTAAGATTCATGAGGATTACCCTTCACAAACAGGTGGGAATAGGCTGAGAAAGGGTAGAAAAGAAGGTATTCCAAGTAGGGAAAATAGCATCGGAAAAAATATGGAATGAGCATGGGATATTTCAGACCCCTGTGCAAACAGTTCCAACTAGAATGGAGCTTGCTGGCTGGGAGCTCATCTTTATGGAAAACATTTAAAGGCAAGAACCCCAGGCTTGCTCCCCAGCACTCAGCATGGTTCCTAGCACAGAGTGTGCATTCGTTATCCGTTTGTTGAACTGAACGCCTGCAAAAGTAAACGAGATAGTCCCTGACCTGCAGCAGGAACTTAGCAACTACCCTGTTTCCCCCAAAATAAGACATCCTCTGAAAATAAGACCTACTTAGAGGAAAGATAAGATGTCCTCTAGCGTATCTTTGGGAGCACACCTTAAAATAAGACACTGTCTTATTTTTGGGGGAAACAGGGAAGTAAAATGGAAAACATTTGCACGTACCTACTTACAGCACGTCATCAAATACACTTAGTGCTGGGGGTATGATGAGAAGGAATTTTGTTTCTAGACTAGGTAATATAAGTCCTCTCTCTTTTCTAAAAAAATTCAGATTAATAAAGGGTATAAATGATTAGCTAATGTTGTTTGCATTGGTCAGGTAAAGTCCAGGTTGTAGTTAAATTGTAACACACCCAGGAAGTGTGTTATAAAATTTTATCAAGTACTTCCATAATAGTCTCGACATGTTGGCCACCACTTTGTAAAATTTTGCCATGCATATTTTGTTAATTAAAGTACATTTAGGTAGAATTTCCCATGTTCCCTGTGTATGGTGACTTTAGGAAAAATTTTTGGGACTCCATCTATTTGTCAGGGTTCCTTTCTTTATTTTGTGGCTGTTTGGTTTTTGGTGAAGGAAGTGTCCTCTGAGCCCTGCAAGGAGTTATTAGAGTGAGGATGATGGGTGTCACATGTGATAAATCCATTGCACTTTGTCTATGTCTTTCCAGATGTTGGATTTCTTCCTCTATATTCTACCAAAGAAATTCCAGCTTCATCATTGACTGTAGTTGCACTGACTTCAAGTTCCAATCAACCCATCAAGAACACTGTGAAGCCAATTCCCGGCTGTTCTAGCTAACACACCAAACCTAGAATCTCATTAAGTCCCTCATATCAATAGCTTTGACCCAATTTTATGTTGTGTTTCTTTTTCTCTGATCTAGAACTCCTAAAATCTATTGTCACACATGTTCCTTTGGCTTTTTTCCTGATATGAATTAGCCCAGTCTTACAATTCCTTCACTAGGTATGACAACAGTGTGTACCCTCCCCCTGAGACCCGTACGTGAGGGGAAGTAGTGAGGGTGGGTCTGGAGGGAAATTGATACTCCCATGCCAGGGACCTGCTTCAGGCGAGGTCTTTAGGAAAGGCTATGTAGTGTTTGGGGTAGAAGGAGGTGGGTTGCTCCTATTGGCAAATGTAATTTTTTAGAAAGGTAAAATCATTGTACTTAAGTTTATTCAGTTTGACCAAAATGTCCCCATTCTAATTCTCAAGTCCCTTTTTTTCTCACCCAGTGCCCATGACTTAACATATTCTGCAATCTACAAGATCATATTTCACAACTTATTTTTAGGTCTATTGGTTAGAGAGCTATAGTAGATATGATAATATTTTAGTGGAATTATAAAAATATCTGGTTTCCTGACATTACCTTGAATGAGAATTTGAAGGACTGAGTTTGTCATTTTCTTTCAGTAAGCCTTCGAGATAGTCATATGTATTCAACCCACTCCATCATCCTTGATGTTCTTGGTTATGATTAAAGTCTGTTATAGTAGCCAGCAACTTGGCCTTTCTTAGCCTTGCCTTAAATAGTAATTCATTTCAAGAAGTACAGGCATTAATCAAAGAGACTATAAAGAAATTAGGAAGAAAAGTCCCCAAATTGTGAGAAGATATTTGCCACATAAACTGACAAAGGGTTAGTGTGCTGAATATATAAAGAACTGTTATCAATCAATAAGAAAAAGACCAAAAAAAAAAAAAAAAAGTAGAAATAGAAAGTTGGGCAAAGACATGACAAAGCATTGGCATAAAAAATTCTGTACAAGCCATGGTAATTATGATAAAAATATTTAATCACAGTAGTCATCAGAGGAATGCAAATCAAAACCATCTACCCTCTGGTAGCATCAAAACTGCACAAAAAAACTTTTGAGTCTGACAAGATTAAGTATCAGCACAGCAATGGAAATTTTCATAGAAAAGTGTCAATTAGCACAAGTAGTTAAAATTGTAGTTTTCTGACAAAGCATAAAATATAATTCTGCAAATTCCTACCAGCTAGATCTTCTACTTCTGGAGAAACTCTTACACATCTGCAAGTATGTTTAGAAGAGAAATATTTATAATAGCAAAGATTTGGGGCAAGAAAACCTGTTTACTGATGGAGATATAAGTAAAGTGGGGCAAGGTTCTGTCAGTGAAAATGGATTAACCAGAACTCCATCTATTAACATGAAGAACCATTCCAGTATACTTTTGAGGGATGAAGAATGCATGACGTGTGATTCATTTCAGAGAACATTCATTGATCTGCAAAACCAGACAGTATATAGTTCCTAAATAAATACCTATGGTGTTCAGATTCTGGAAGCCAATCATCACTGTGACAGTTACAACAACTACAAAATGAACACTGTCATCCCTATTTTTGCAAATGAGAGACATCAGTCATTCATGGAAGGTGAGCAGGTGGTAGTGAGGATTAAAACACAGATGGTCTGTGACCAAGGCCATGGATCTTTCTAGCTCACCACAGCCAGTGTACATGGCTGCCCACATTTTACTCACCCCTTCTATTCAGACTGGCACCTTCTCTGCATCTGATTGATTTCTGCACATATCCTGTCCCCAATCCCAGATCTTAAGGGCTTTGAGAGTGGGACTACGTCTTAAGTATATATTGTGGTGTCTAGTACTGGTTTACACACCAAAGAGGTTCTTATCCATCAATTCATCAGTTCTTTGGGGATATGATAGGGGAGTGGCTCATGAAGAATCCTCCAGAACTAGGAGAGATTGGGCAGAACATCAAATCTTAGAATTAAGGGGGCCAACGTACGTATGTGGTGAAGGCACCTGAGTCACTTAGATGAGAGAAAGTGAAGATCCATTTGAGAATTTGGTAAAAGCTTTGAGCCATCTCCTGAAAAGAACACACATCTGCAAACACATGAAGTTTTGTGTGCACATGAACCTCAGGAAAAGAATCTTGGGGTACAGGACTGGCCTGGATTGGAGTCCAAATGTACAGAGATGTCATATGCTTTGGGAACCAGCCCCATCCTAACAGCAGAGTCTCAGCTGTGGCCTCCGGGGGGGATTCTGCCTGAAACTCCGCAGGGATCTCTGACAGTCTTGAGTCTCCTTAGTGTCCCTAGCCTCTTTGATTTAGCTTTCCAAACTCACCTTCCTTTCCCATCAGGCCTGGTTGTGTGCTCTCTGACCCACCCAACTTCGGTCAGCCCTTCTGAATCTACTTTCTTGGTCAAAGCTTCTTTGCCTTAGGCCACTAACCTCTGGTGGCTCCTGCAAGTGGACACCTGCCCAGGCCCAGCCAGGCTTCCCAGGTTCTGCACTTCCTGTCCTGACACTCCCCTAGCCCTGCTCCTATGGGACCTTGGCGGATTTCTGGAAATCAACACTCGGTCACACTCTCATCATCTAAACGATCTTTTTCATCTCTCCAAGGCTCAGTTGTTCTGCCTGATTATGGGGGAAATGACAATTATCTTACAGCATTATTGAGATCAACTGTGAGCTCTGTGAATGAGTGTGAGGGGTACACATCTCCTGATTGAATTCGCTGTTTCCCATTTGCAGCTTATGCTGAGGACAAATGCCATAAAATTATTATTATTATCAGCATCATTATTACTCAGAGAATGGCTGTGGGGAGCCAGGACTTTCCTCAGGCCATGGCAATGGATCCAGCTTTGTTAGTGCCACTTACACTAGGGGCATGTAGAGACTGTATGGAGGACCGACCTGGCAGCACCATCTCATCCCCCCAGCCTGCTCAGGCTGAGGCAATGACCAGCTTGAAGCACACCCTAACTGGGAGGGAAGAAGAGTCAAAGAGAAAGACTAGGCCAGTGAGGACTGGCTCGTTCACTGAGAGGTGGGACTTAGGCTGCCCCTCTCCCCATCTGGCAGGTGCAACAATTCCAAAACTTGGACCAAGGGCCTGGAAGTGAGGTCTACCTTTGAGCTATGTTGCTCTATCATCTTTTAGTAAAAGCAGGTGCCATGCATGGCCCTGGATGGCTCACTTTAGGGATAATTGCTGTACTGCTTTTTTGGGTATCTTGCAATAGAGATATCAGATAAAGGTCAAATATGGTGAGTCTTGTCTTACCTCTCCACCCCACACCTCCACCTTCACACAGTTCCTCCAGTATCTTCAAGTTTAATGCCTCAGCCATCAGCAGTGGGCATGGCCTGACTCCACCTTCCACCACAGGGCTAATGGCGGACATTTCACTTCTCCAAAGGCTGTCCCTGCTTCCTTGGGAGGGAGGCTGAGCTCTTTGTCCTGACCACCTGTTCTGCTCTCCATCCCTTCCTCCCCTGGCTGATTCCTTCTTTCCCCTCAACCCTGCCCACCTATCTCACACATTTCTCTCCCAGCTCTAATCCTTAGGATACTGTTACTCACAATTTAATTGTAGCTATCATTGACAAGTTGGTATTAGCCATCACTTGTACTAGATGCCAAACCATCTGCTAAGCATTTCAGATGCATTATCTGAACCTTGCAACTCACCATGAGTTAGAGCTATTACCTTAATAGATCCGTCATCTGTAAAAGCATTGTCTGGAGTAAACTGCAAAACCAGCACACCAGCTTGGGGCTGCTGACTTCAACAGCCTCACCCCCCACCAATATTTCTCAAGGTACGTGCAGCCTCCTTTTAAGGGAATAAAATTCCCCATATATCCCGTCCAGTGTTAAGACCTAAGTTTTGAAAACTTAAAGCTGATGTTAAATTATTATACTTGGTCTCTTAAATAAGCATAGCATCTGTATCTGTCAGGATAGACTATAAAAACAAAAATCCCCAAATCTTAGTGGCTACAGGCATTTATTTTTTCTCATATTATGTGATGTCAAAGAGAAATAAGGGGCTGATCTGATCAAGCAGCTGCCAATACTGTACCTGTCAAGGACTGGCAAGAAGTGAACAGTACACCTGACCCGAGGACTGTGGAAAGCACTTTTTCTTTTATCAATTTGTACTATTTCCAAAGCATAGGTGTGGGTTAGGGAGACTGATAAGTGACAGGTTAGTATCTGAGGGCTAGTCCTGAGGAGTCACCCTTGTTAGTAATGAGGTAGGAGAACAGTCACCAGCATTTGGGAAGTATTTAGCAGAAGGGTGCAGCCAACCTAGGGTGACCCCATTTTCCTCCTTCCAGAGAGTTCCACTGGACAAACCCAACCAAGAAGTGAGAGTTCAGGGGAGACACAAATTCAGTTCCTGCAGATGTGCCTCCACGAGGCACAGGGAAGGTGAGACACAACTGAAGCAGCACACTGGGGGATGCTTACCCAGGTCTCAGATGTAGCTGGAGGTAAAGACAGCCCTGGAAGGATTCACACTGCAGTTAAATGCTCCGACTCTGCACTCACAACTCATGAGCCAGAACTAATCATGTGTCCTATTCAATAAAAACGGGACCCTAAGTGCCATTTCACTCTATGTCCAGAAAGAGAGAAGAACTGGCTGTCTGTGAGCAGCTCTTATGGCCACCAGAAAACCAAAATGAATCTGCAGATTAAAAACAAGGAAAACTACAGAATCTAAGCAATTCAAATCAATGAAATGAATTCAGTGTTAGAGTCCATACTTATTACTTTGTTCTGAGTCACCTACCCAGGACAGGAACACATCCAATAGGTCCTTTCAGATTGGTCTGCCTCTGTCTCCATGTACCAGGTGACAATTTAATTCTCCCATGACACACCAACATCCATGAAGTCATTTGGTTTTCATTAGGCAGAAGGGCGCCATTTATACTGCAATTGCCCCTCTGTTCTTTTATCACTAGACCAGTCAGTTACTGCAGTGCTAATCGTACTGACACAACCACAATACAAAGGCAGATAGGAGAATGGCAGCAGCAGTTGGTTGTAAGATAGTTATCTATATGATCTGGAAAATGCTCATATTAATTGGGTGGGGGTTATTGTTGAGTTGAAAACAAAGTTTAACAATTCTCACAAAGAAGTCAGATCCTTTAGAACAGTGGTTCTCAACCTTCCTAATGCTGTGGCCTTTTAATACAGTTCTTGTGGGTCATGACCCACACGTTGACAAATGCTGCCTTAAAAACTCAGCTTCTATATGACAGGGTGGGAGGAGGTGGCAGCACCATCACCCCCTCAGAGGTGCACCTCCCCCTCCTCCCCCCATCTCTGCTGACTCATCTCCTCCTTTCTGGAGCTATCATGTGCCTCCACTCTAGAGCCCTGGCTTTTTAGTATCCCAAGCTGCTGCGTGCCTCAAGCTAATCCAGAAGGATCTGTCTCCATCCCTGCCCATCAGCAGTGCTCTCTACTCTTTCCAAGATCTACTAATTTAAGTGAGCTCTGGATTCCCCATAGGAACATTTTTCTATCATGTAAAGACAAGCTGAGGACCCGTGAACACTTTCTTACGCCGTACAACTCTATCAGCAGATGTCACTCTCTCATACCTACATGACGTGACCCAGCTATCCAGGTCACCAAGTCCCACATGTATGTTCCTAACTTAGTGGCTTCTGGATAAGCCAGGTTGTCCTTTAACCTCCAAAAATTATATGCAAAATTGTATGTGTAGGTATTCACTGACATCTCCTTCTGAGGAAAGGGTGTTCAGAATTTCATAGGATTCTCAAAGAAGTCAGGAATCTAATGAATGTTGATGTCTTCTGTCCTACCCTATTTAAAACTTCATAATACTCATTTTCATTTCATAGACAACTTATCTCTACTTCTGTTAAAACCCTAAAATGCTGAATGTAAGAGCCACCATTTGTATGTCTATTCCAGAGACTACTATAACATAGATTTTACCTTCAAATAGCCTAATTCTTTATTTGTAGAATGCAGTTATGACAGAAACCGTGTGTGGTGTCCCTATAGCCAGGTATCCCATAGTCCTCCCTGGAAGAGCCTGATATTGGTTAGATGTGAGTTACCGTCTATATTCTTTCAGTGTATTATTGTTTTATGGTTGAACCAAAAAGTACCACAAACTTCATAGCTTAAAATAATATGATTCCATAATTCTCTGGGTCAGAAGTCGAGACACAGAATAGGTGAGTCCTCTGCTCTAGATCACACCAGGCTGGACCCAAGACCCATCGAAGCTGCATTCTCATCTGAGAGCTTGACTGGAGAAGAATCTGCTTCCAAGCTCCCTCAGATTGTTGGCAGAATTCATTTCTTTTCTTTTTTTTTTTAATAAATCATAGCTGTGTACATTGATATGATCGTGGGGCATCATTCACTAGCTTTACAGACCGTTTACCAAGTTTCACATATACCCTTGTAAGATGCACCGCTGGTGTAATCCCACCAGTCCCCTTCCCTCTACCACCTCCCCCCTCCCTCCCCTCCCTTTCCCCCTTCCCCCTATTCTTAGGTTGTAACTGGGTTATAGCTTTCATGTGAAAACCCTAAATTAGTTTCATAGTAGGGCTGTGTACATTGGGTACTTTTTCTTCCATTCTTGAGATACTTTACTAAGAAGAATATGTTCCAGCTCCATCCATGTAAACATGAAAGAGGTAAAGTCTCCATCTTTCTTTAAGGCTACATAATATTCCATGGTGTACATGTACCACAATTTATTAATCCATTCGTGGATCGATGGACACTTGAGCTTCTTCCATGACTTAGCAATTATGAATTGGGCTGCAATAAACATTCTGGTACAAATATCTTTGTTATGATGTGCTTTTTGGTCTTCTGGGTATATGCCCAGTAGAGGGATTACAGGATTGAATGGCAGATCTATTTTTAGATCTCTAAGTGTTCTCCATATCTCTTTCCAAAAGGAATGTATTAATTTGCATTCCCACCAGCAGTGCAAAAGTGTTCCCTTTTCTCCACATCCGCGCCAACATCTCCGGTCTTGGGATTTTGTGATATAGGCTAGTCTCACTGGAGTTAGATGGTATCTCAAAGTAGTTTTGATTTGCATTTCTCTGATGATTAAAGATGATGAGCATTTTTTGATATGTCTGAAGGCCACGCACCTGTCTTCAGAGAAGTTTCTCTTCAAATCCCTTGCCCAGCCTGCGATGGGATCCCTTGTTCTATTCTTGCTATTGCGTTTGAGTTCTCTGTGGATTCTGTTTATTAAACCTTTGTCAGAGACATAACCTGCAAATATCTTCTCCCATTCTGAGGGCTGTTTGCTTGCTTCACTTACTGTGTTCTTGGCTGTGCAGAAGCTTTTTAGTTTGATCAAGTCCCAGTAGTGTATTTTTGAAGCTGCTTCAATTGCCCGGGGGTCCTCCTCATAAAATGCTCGCCCAGCCTGATTTCTCCAAGGGTTTTCCCTGCACTCTCCTCTAGTATTTTTATAGTTTCATGTCTTAAGTTTAAATCTTTGATCCAGTGAGAGTCTATATTAGTTAATGGTGAGAGGTGTGGGTCCACTTTCAGGCTTCTACAGGTTGCCAGCCAGTTCACCCAGCACCATTTGTTAAATAGGGAATCTTTTCCCCACTGAATGTTTTTAATTGGCTTGCCAAAGATTAAATAACGGTAAGTAGCTGGATTCATCTCTTAGTTCTCTATTCTGTTCCAGACATCTACTTCTCTGTTTTTGTGCCAATACCATGCTGTTTTGATCACTATTGATTTGTAGTATAGTCTGAGGTCTGGTAGCATAATTCCTCCTGCTTTGTTTTTATTTCTGAGTAATGTCTTGCCTATTTGAGGTTTTTTCTGATTCCATATAAAACGAAATATTGTTTTTTCAAGATCTTTAAAGTAGGACAGTGGAGCTTTAATAGGGATTGCATTGAAATTATATATTGCTTTGGGTAGTATAGACATTTTAACAATATTGATTCTTCCCAGCCATGAGCATGGTATGTTTTTCCATTTGTTAATATTTTCAGCTATTTCTTTTCTTAGAGTTTCATAGTTCTCTTTATAGAGATCTTTCACGTCCTTTGTTAGATAAATTCCCAAATATTTCATCTTCTTTGGCACTACTGTGAATGGGATAGAGTCCTTAACTGTTTTTTCAACTTGACTATTGTTGGTATATATAAAGGCTACCGATTTATGAATGTTGATTTTGTAACCTGAGATGCTGCTGTATTCCTTGATCACTTCTAAAAGTTTTGTAGTAGAGTCCCTAGTGTTTTCCAGATATACTATCATATCATCTGCGAAGAGCGAAAGTTTGATCTCTTCTGACCCTATATGGATACCCTTGATCGCCTTTTCTTCCCTAATTGCAATGGCTAAAACTTCCATTACAATGTTAAAAAGCAATGGAGACAATGGGCAGCCTTGTCTGGTTCCTGATCTGAGTGGAAATGATTCCAATTTAACTCCATTCAATATGATATTGGCTGTGGGTTTGCTGTAGATGGCCTCTATCAGTTTAAGAAATGTCCCTTCTATACCGATTTTCTTAAGTGTTCTGATCATGAAGGGATGCTGGATATTATCAAAAGCTTTTTCTGCATCGATTGAGAGAATCATATGGTCTTTGTTTTTTAATTTGTTTATGTGCTGGATTACATTTATAAATTTACGTATATTGAACCAGCCTTGAGATCCTGGGATAAAACCGACTTGGGCATGATGTATAATTTGTTTGATGTGTTGCTGGATTCTGTTTGTTAGGATCTTGTTGAATATTTTTGCATCTATATTCATTAGTGATATTGGTCTATAATTTTCTTTATTTGTTGGGTCTTTTCCTGGTTTGGGGATCAGGGTGATGTTTGCTTCATAGAACGTGTTGGATAGTCTTCCTTCTTTTTCTACCTTTTGGAACAGGTTGAGTAATATAGGTACATTCCTCTTTAAAGGTTTGGTAGAATTCAGCCGTGAAACCATCTGGTCCTGGGCTTTTCTTTTTAGGGAGGTTTTGTGTGGTTGATGCTATTTCCGAACTTGACATGGGCCTGTTCAACATTTCCACTTGATTCTGGCTAAGTCTTGGAAGGTGACGTGCTTCCAAGTATCGGTCAATTTCCTTCAGATTTTCATATTTCTGAGAATAAAGTTTCTTGTAATATTCATTAAGGGTTTTTTTGATTTCTGAGGAGTCTGTTGTTCTTTCGTCTTTGTTGTTTCTGATTGATGAGATTAGAGATTTTACTCTTTTTTTCCTGATTAGGTTGGCCAAAGATTTATCTATGTTATTGACCTTTTCAAAAAACCAGCTTTTTGATTTATTGATCTGTTGTATTATTCTTTTGTTTTCAATTTCATTTAATTCTGCTCTAATTTTGGTTATTTCTTTTCTTCTACTGGGTTTGGGGTTGGAATGTTCTTCCTTTTCCAGTTGCTTGAGATGTCCCATTAAGTTGTTAACTTCCTCTCTTTCCGTTCTCTTGAGGAAGGCTTGTAGTGCTATAAATTTCCCTCTTAGAACAGCCTTTGCGGTGTCCCAGAGTTTCTGACAGTTTGTATCTTCATTGTTGTTTTGTTCCAAAAAATTGGCGATTTCTTTCTTAATCTCATCTGTGACCCAGCTATCATTCAGCATAAGGTTATTTAACTTCCATGTTTTTGTATGAGTATGCAGATTCCTGTTGTTACTCAGCTCAAGTTTTATTCCATGGTGGTCCGAGAAGATGCATGGAATACTTTCTATTCCTTTAAATTACTGAGGTTAGACTTGTGACCTAAGATGTGATCGATTTTGGAGTAAGTTCCACGGGCTGATGAGAAGTATGTGTATTCAGTTTTGTTGGGATGAAATGTTCTGTAGATGTCTGCTAAATCCAAATGTTGGATGGTTAGGTTTAAATCTAAGATTTCTTTGCTCAGCTTCTTGTTGGAAGATCGATCCAACACTGCCAAAGGAGTGTTGAAATCTCTGACGATTATGGAACTGGAGGAAATCAAGTTGCTCATGTCTGTTAGAGTTTCTCTTATAAATTGAGGTGCATTCTGGTTGGGTGCATAGATATTAATAATTGAGATCTCATCATATTGAGTATTACCCTTAACAAATATGAAGTGATCATTCTTGTCCTTCCTTACTTTTGTTGGTTTAAAGCCTATTGTATCTGCAAATAAAATTGCAACACCTGCTTTTTTCTGATTACCATTTGCCTGAAATATGGACAACCATCCTTTCACCCTGAGTCTGTATTTGTCTTTTAAGTTAAGATGTGACTCTTGTATGCAACAAATATCTGGCCTGAGTTTTTGTATCCAATCAGCTAACCTATGCCTCTTTAGAGGACAGTTTAAGCCGTTCACATTAATGGAGAATATTGATAAGTCTGGTGAAGTTTTGGGTATCGAGTTTTTCAAAAGTCCAGTGGACATTTTTAATCCTTTTGCCAGTGTGGAAATTGGAGTTTGATCCGAAGTTTCTGAGTGAGTTTACTTTTTTGGTATAGGATTGGGTTGGTCATTATGGAGGATAGGTCTGAGAATATCATGCAGAGCTGGTTTTGTTATGGCAAATTTCTTCAACATATGAATGTCATTAAAGTATTTAATTTCTCCATCATAAATGAAACTCAGTTTAGCTGGATACAAGATCCGGGGTTGAAAGTTATTTTGCTTTAGGAGATTAAAAGTTGGTGACCACCCTCTTCTGGCTTGAAAAGTTTCAGCAGAGAGATCTGCAGTCATTCTAATATTCTCTTTGTGGGTAATGGATTTCTTACGTCTGGCTGCTTTGAGAATTTTCTCCTTCATATTAACTTTAGTGAAGTTAATTATGATATGCCTGGGGGATGTCTTATTGGGGTTGAGTCATGCTGGGGTTCTGAAGCTGTCTGCTATCTGAATTTTAGAATCTGTAGGCATGCCTGGAAAATTCTCTTTCATAATTTCATGCAGAAGGGCCTCTGTGCCCAGCGAGGCCACTTCATCTGTTTCTGGAACCCCTATGATTCGGATATTCGCCTTCTTCGAATTGTCCCAGAGCTCTCGGAGAGAATGATCCATATTTGCTCTCCATTTCTCTTCCTCTTTGAGAGTTTGGGAGCGTTCAAAGGCTTTATCTTCTATGTCAGAAATCCTTTCTTCTGCTTGGTCCATTCTGTTGCTGAGGGATTCTACTGTATTTTTCATATCTTTGAGGGCTGCAAATTCTTGCTTCAGTGTGTCTAAGTCTTTGGTGGTTTTGTCTTTAAATTCGTTAAATTCTTGAGACAACTTTTGAATTTCTCCTTGAATTCCTAATTCCACTTTGTTAATCTTGTCTGCAATCCAAATTCTGAATTCGATTTCTGACATCTCAGCCAGTTGTTTATGAATGGGATCTTCATTTGCATCTGCCATATCTTTCCTTGGGGGGGTTGATCTATTCTGGTTATTCATGTTACCAGAGTTTTTCCATTGATTCCACCCCATGGTTGTTTTACTCCCTCTGATTTTTTCCCCTGGGGCTTTGTCGAGGGCCCGTACAGTGTTGTGGCCTGAGAAACTGGGGCCCTGTCTGGTGTGGTGGGGCTAAGTGGTTCTGTCTTGTTTTTAGCTGGTTTCTGTTGCACCCTAGTGAAACAGATACTTTGCATTGAAGTTTCAGCTGTGGAGAAATATCGGCAATTAAGTCACCCCCGCCCCCCACCAGCAAATAATTGGAAAAGAAAAATCAAACCTTCCTACCACCATGCACCCAGGGCACCACCTGATTTGTCCTCAGGTGATTGGTTCAGTTCAAAAAGGTCCAAATCAATTGTCTCAGTCTGCACCTGTCTCAGGTGAGAGAGTTTAAGAGGTCTCTGGGAACTGGATCACAGGGGTCTGGTGACTACTCTGGTGTGGCTTGCTCCAGTGCTCCGTGGAATCAGGAGAATCCACCCAGCCAATAAATCAGTCTGGGAAGGTTGCTGCCTCCTTCCCCACCTTGCACCACTTCACACCCAATCACTGATAGCCCTGCAATTGGCTGATCCAGTTGCCTGTAGTAAATCGGTACTCCAGGAGTTTGTACCTGCCTGAATCACAAGGAAGTCTGCCAGGCCGCTGCGCTCTGCCTCTCTCCAGCAGAAGGAGGCGAGGCCTGACAACCTCGGGCGCTAGATGAAGGTTGAGGGGTTTTCACTCAGGTCCAGTCTCACCCCTGATTAATGTTACTGACAGAACAGAACAGAACAACTCTGCGGGGTTCCCCTGCAGAAGAGAAGCTGAATTGAGTTCCAAATCAGCTTGTCTTTGCTCTTGTATTGTCTATAGGCTGACGATCCCCTGAGGGCCAGGTGCGTCTTAGGTTTAGTAAAGCGGACCTCTGGGTCAGCCCTGCCCTGGGAGTTTCCCTGGTTTGCAAATTGGAGTTGCCTCCGGCAAACTCAGAGTCTCTGGTTGCCCAGGGAGATGGGGGTGTGGCTTCAGAATATTCGGTAGTGAGCCATATTGCTAGCAAAAGAGGGCTGCTGCTTTATGGCTCAGGCAATGAATGCTCCAGTGTAGCTCCCCTCTGGCCAGCCGTCCTCTCTCCGCTCCCGTACCCCAGAGTCTGCACTGACCGGCTGCAGCCCAGCACTGTCTACACCCCTCGAGCAATCACCCAAGAGTCTGGACCCCTGGGGGACAGGCCTCCAGACCTTGGAGTGAGAGCAGAGGGGAGCGTGGGGAGCGCTGGGAGCCTGGGGTTGCGGGCAGAGAACACACAGAACTTTACACAGTTTTATGCCTGGCCGTATTGTCACCAAAAGACGGCTGTCGCACTGTACCTCAGGGAACTGCCACTCCGGTGCAGTCCCCTCTCCGCCAACCGACCGGGACTGGCCTCCAGACCCCAGTGTGAGTGAAGGGGAGCACTGGGAGCTCAGAATTCCAGGTAGAGAGTATATACAGTTTATACAGTTTTATGCCTGGCAGGAGGACGCCGTGGCACCCTAGTAGGGGAGGTAGGTCCAGTTTTTAGAGGGTCTCTCCCATGGAGTGTAGTGGGAGGACCTTTGAACTCTGACCAGTTGTTTGTGGGGCACTCTGAGCCATTCTCCTGGGGGAGGGGACTCCCGTCCGCTTGGTGATGGATTTTATACCTTTTGTTTGTATCCTTGTGATCGCAGCTTGCCTCAGCAGGGTTGACGTGCATTCTACAACTTTCTCTCTTAGTGCAGCTCAAATCCACCAGGTTACTTGCTGAATTTTTGTCCCTTAACTGTCCTTCTGGATGGGAGCCTCTTTGGACAGCTGGCTTCAGTCAGCCATCTTGTCTCCTCCCCCCATAATTCATTTCTTTACCACTGTAGTAGCATATAGAGCCCTGCTGGCTGTTGACCTGAGGCTGCCCCAACTCCCACAGGCTGCTCATGGAAATCTACCACACATCATTCTCAGTGTGGTGACTCACTTCATCAAACAACAAGAAGAATTCCTACAGAGACAGAGTCTTGTATAATGTCACATAAGGTTATCACAAAAGTGACATTTAATCACCTCTACCATATAACAAAACATAGTCATAGGTGGGACATCACACACTTCACCATCTTCTGTTGGTTAGAAAAAGCCACACACTCCCATTCATACTAAGGGAAGGGGATTGTCTTAGGGTCTGTGCACCCCATAAGACAATCTGATTATTTTTATCCCCCTTGATAGCTACTCATTTATTTATAAGCATGTGACCCACTTCTCACCAATGGGACCTGAAAAGATGTCTGATGAGGGTGTGGGAGGGACTGATGGTTCTAACCAATATCCATATTCTGTGCTGCTTCCAGGGCACTGTGGGAGATGACATCCCCCAGCCCTTTGAATATGCATGAGGTCATATGACTAGTTTTCATGAAGATAAGGGACCTTCTGGGCCTTCACCATCTTCTCTCCTATCCACTGAGCAGATGTAGAGGATTTAGCAGATTATTCTGGAGCCCTAAAGGATTCTGGGGATGCTAAATGAAAGGGACCTGGATCCCTGAATGTCTCATGGAGCAGAGCATTCTCCCCACTCCAGTCAACTTGAACCAGACTATTAAATAAATAAGAAATAACCCTTGGTACATTTGACCATTGGAATTATGGTGATATTATGATTCTAAATCCATGTTGATTAATGCAAAGGGCTTCTGTAAGGGTTTTTCTCTCTGCTGACAAAGGATGCATGGGGAATGAGAAGAGAGATCCTTTATGTAATTTATTTAATGACAGCCATGCTTGCACATTACACAGAGTAGCTGTACCACCATGCAGTCATATGGGGGTACTACAGAAAGAGAATCATTTTCAGGTGTTGAATTAATCAAGTTCTGGAGTTGTTGCTATATAATCTAATAAAATTTACTGAATCTTTCAGCCCCATTTAGTTGGGTAATCTATTATTTCTGGTTAAAAGCATCCCATTTGATATGATATGACATCCTAAACCATCTAATATTCAGCCACCTGGTTTCCATGATCCATTTACATCAAACACATTCATTCATGTTTGGAAAATGGAGCCAGAGTCCAATTCCTTATCAGTTGATGCAAAACAACTCACTTTCTCTGCACTCTATAATAATCCAAGTCTGCTTGGAAAGATAACACATTAAGTGGTTATCAAACCCTAACACTTTGGTGTAGATGAGTTTATTAGATCTTCTATTTAACCATCTTTTGAATCCTTGGCCAGCTCTCCACAGTTGGTAGAGAGTTAGCATAACCCGTCCAGGAGATATTACCTTCAAGATATGGTCAGCTGCAGAAAAGACAATAGCTCTGGGCACCTACAAAACTGAGGGTCCGTTTCTGGGTAAAATAAACACCCATGAGATGTGAGACTGCAGAAAGCCTACAGGAAATAAAACCACTTCCTCACTAACATGTTCACCATCAGTTTTTTTGAATTACAGGTATACCCGTTTCAGACAGCTGAGCCTAGAGAGGACAGAGATGCTGTGTCTGACCCCCCTGGTGATTGATCTCCAGGGCCCTGTAAAAGGGACATGCTAAGACAGAGGGGGCTGGTGGGCAGTGTAACTGATAGGAACCAGTGTTCATGGATAGCTAGTCCAGGGGCTCTTGCCACTGAGCATCCAGGGCAGAGTTCATCCAGGGCCAGGAGAGTCCCTTCTGTCATGCAACCTGGAACAATTGAGATGGGACCATGGTGTTTTCACCCATACCCAATACTCCTCCACTCCTGGGAGAGGAGAAGAGGGAGAAATAAGAGACAGACAAAGAAAGAGATCTCCCTCCCTTCCTCCTTCTATTTCCTTTCCTTTCTGTCTCTCTCCCTCCCCCTTATCTTTCTGCCTGTCTTTTTCAAGTACTTCTAGAAAAAACTGGGGCTAAAATGAGCCTGCATCCGAGTTTTAACTCCTGGCTCTGCAACTGATAAGCTCAAGTGAGTTCCTTCTCCCTCTCTCTCTTTTTGTCTCTCTCATGTCAAATGCTTTCTGGGTTCTTACTCTGACAAGCCACGCACTGTGCTAAGTTATTTCAAATAATCTGAAAAGAAAATAGTTCCTTCTTATGAGGTGATGCTAGACCAGATGATCTCCTAGGCGTACATGGCCTACTAGTTCTGTTCTGCTAGTTTTGTTCACGCGCCTGTTTCCAAGTCGGCATCATTATCTGCTCCCCCAGTGCCTTGCCGCCACTTCTTGTCCCTCTGAAGTCTCCCCTTTGGCCTGACATCAAAAGGCATGGCTACCTTTCCCTGATCCTTTTCTTTCCCTCCTTCACCACAAAGATGTGAGGCTGCCCTGAGCACTGCGCCTTCGTTCCTCCCATCAGCACGCGCTTACTAATCCCTTAATGTGACCGAGCAGAAGTATAAATAACTGCCTGATAATCCCTAGTAGTTGATCATCAGAATAACATTTGCATTTTCATTAGTGTCTTAAATGGTCTGGTGGCTTTGTTTTCTAAAATTACTAAGTGATTTAAGATTTTAAAATTTTAAATATAGATAGATAAAAATATATTTATGCAGAGCTAGATGGAGAGTGATTCTTTTAGAGAAGCACCTAAATGTGATAGTGTCATAAATAGATTTTCACATTTACTTGTTTATTTGGGTGTTTTTGTTCGTTCGTTTCATTTATTTTTTGCTTAGTTCCTGCTTCCTCTTGCCAAGGTCTTCCATACTAATAATCCTGGGCCAAGATCCTCCATGAAATCATACAAACCATTTTAACCTGTCATGTGCTCTTCTATATTTTCCTCTATTTGTTAATACTCATATCAGCATGTAAGGATGTATGTGACAAGATGTTTCTCAGAGCTCTGTTGTTAGTGGCAAAGATACTAAAGACAAAGTGAGTGTTTCTTAATAGGGAATGATGAAATAAATTCTAATATGACAACTATTTCAGTTAGGCTAGTCTGTGTGTTGATATGGAATAAACACCTCCAAAATTTCAGTTGCTTAAAACAAAAGGATGGATCATTTGCTCATATTATCTGTTGAGCTTAAACCAGTAACACAAGGTCTGATTCACACAGTCGGGGCCTAGACTGACGGAACGACCACCACATTAAGCATTTCCAGTTGTTCTGCCAGAGGGAAGGAAGAGTTATGAACCAGATGATTAAGTGCTTCAACCATGAAGTCGTAATCACTGGCTAAGACTAGTCCCCTGGCCCCATTCTGTTGAGGGTGAGCTGGGAAGTGCAGTCTTACCAGGTGCCTGGAAGGGAAGCAAATGAAAAGCATCGTTGAATAGCACCGATGACCACCCCACACCCTACAGCCTATCACCTTTTAATAAAGTAGAAAGAAAGAATGCTATGCCATCACAAGAAACTTGGAGTGATGTCCACAAGAAACTGTTGAGCGAGAAAATACAGATACTGATAAATGAATATTGAACTTTTTAAAAAACAGTGGTTCAAAAACATCTCCTATGGATTTGCACATATTTCTAGGAATATATGTATACATGCTCACCTAGAGAATTTCATGAATTCTTAAGCATCATACTTACCCATGGGCCCTGGTTAAATGCTAGGATTCCTACTGAATCAGTCTGGCCTATTCATCAGAGAGAGCCAGGACATTACACCCAAGGTTGAGGGCTTCATTCCCCAGCACATGGCCCTCACCACAGAGGTTCATTGATTCACAGATATTTCCATTAATCCATCCTTCTATCTACCAAATACTTACTGAGCCATGACTCTGTGCCAGGGACTTTGCTAGATTCTAGGGATTTGATAATGGACACAGCAGACTTGGTCCTGATTTGATCTCACAGTTCAGGGTAGGAAGAACATTTAAAAAGTAGATGCCTCAACTTACATGTGCAAATTGTGATGCCAGCTTAATAGGAAAAAGGTGTCATGAGCATAGATAACAAAGGGTCACATTTCAACTGAGGAGACAAGGAGGGCTACTCAGAAAAATTAAAGACTAATGAGAGAACTGTTGGGGCTGAGACCCAAAAAGCAGGGGATGCAGAGCTGAGCATAGAATGTTCCTAGCAGATGGCATAGGCCAGTGTGCCTGGAAGACAGTGAACGTGGGGACAACATTGAGAAATGTAGGGTGGTATAGGCCAGGAGTCTGGCTTTGACACTAAGCGCAGGGCAGGAGAGAAGATTTGATCTATGTTGCCTTTTTACAGCACTTCACTGAGTCATAACTTAACATTCAATAAAATGCACTCTAAAAGTTGACTTTGATGAGTTTGTGATGTAACTATGATACCTATGTAAAAATGTTTACACACTAATGTATCTATCTTTATACCTACCACTACAATCATGATATAGAATATTTCTAAAACACCAACAGATTTCCTTTGTGCCTTTACACAGTCAATCTCCATTCCTCGATAGTCAACTCTGATCTGCTTGCTGCTATTAGCCAGCCTTTTCTAGCATTTGGTATAAACAGAATCTTTCATGTCTAACTTATTTCACACAGCAGAATGTGCTGAGAGTCATCCATATTGTCAAATTCATCACAATCTTGTTTTTTTTTTTTTTTTTTTTACCACTGAGTACTCCATCACATAGGTACATCACTGTTTATTCATCCACCTGTTGATTGTTATGCATTTGGAGCTATTATGAATAAAGCCACTATAAGCTCCATCTACAAGTCTTTGTGTAGACATGTTTTTATTTTACTTTTGTAAACACTTAAGTGTTCAAATGGTATCTCATGTGCTAAGTGTATCTTTATAATGAACTATCAAACCATTTCCCAAAGTAGTTATACCATTTTGCATTTCTACCAGCATCATATGAGAGAGCGTTGATCCGGATTCTTACCAATACTTAGTATTATCAGTCTTTTCCATGTTAGCCATTCTACTGAGTGTGTTATGATAGCTCATAGTGGTTTTAATTTATTATTTCCTGATGAATTAATGATGTTGGGCATCTTTTCATGTACTTATTTGGCATTTCTATATTGTCTTTAGTGAGGTGTCTATGGAAGCTCTTGACGATTTTTTAAATGGAGTTGTCTTTCTGGGTTGTAAGAGTTCTTTAAATATTTGGGATATAAGTTCTTCATCAGATAAATGTATTGTGAATATTTTTTCTTTTGATCTGTTGCTTTTCTTTTCTTCATGGTAATTTTCAAAGAGCAGAAGTTTCAAATTTTGATAGTCTTATGCCTAATTTATCATACCCTTTCTTTAACAGTTCATGTTCTTTGTGTGCTGAGACTACATACCTGACCCAAGGATGTGAAAATTTTATCCCATGGCTTTTTCTAAAAGACATAGGTGGCTTTTGATCTGTTTTAAGTTAATTTTTCACTGTGATATGTAATAAGGATAAAGGTTTATTACTTTTTTTTCCTTTTCTATATAGAGTTCCAAAATATTTCAACACAATTTGTTAAAAATAATTCCCTTTCATTCATCAAATTGCCTTGCCACCTCTGTCGAGAATAAATTGCACATAAGCATATGGATCTACTTCTTGACTCTCTGTTCTGCTTCATTGATATATAAGCCCACCCCTACACAGTACTCTGTAGTCTTGCATAGTATAGCTTTATAGTAAGTCTTGAAATTGGGAAGCATGCATCCTCCTGTTCAGTTCTTTTTCAAAATCATTTTGGCTATTTTAGATCTTTTGCATTTCTATACACATTTTAGTACTGACTTGTCAAATTCTATATATTTTTTTAAAGTCTGCTTAGATTATTCAGAATTTGAGAGAATTTGCATCTTAACCATATTGATCTTCTAATCTTGGACTGTCCATAGTTCAGTTTGATACTTTTAAAGACATTGCCCCTGTGCCCACACTCAGCATCCATGGTACCTCAAACAGCTGGAACAAACATTTTATATTATTGAGGTTTAGAAGGGTTTGTGGCCATTGATTCTGCAGCATCCCGGGAGCTACATGCACAAGGCTCCCCTCTCTCAGACCACGGAGTGGAGCTTGCTAATCCAGACAACTGTGCTTCTTCCTCTGGAAGTCTTGCCTAATGGCTCTCAAGGAGACCCTCACCTTAAGCAGTATGTCAATATGAAATGAAGTGACAAGCCTGAAACCTGAGCAGCCGTCTGGGGAAAGGAAATACAGAGGAAGCCCTGAGATAGGCCCCCGTCAGTGTACTACAGGTGCAGTGTGCATGACAGAAGAAGCCAGTTGGTCAGGAAACCTGTGTTCACCTCCTAGCTCTGCCCTTTCCAGACAAAGTGATCTTGCACATGTTACCAAACTTCCCTGAGCTCTGTTTCCTTATCTGTCCTAAGGACATAAACATGTCTATGTCATTCAGTCATTGTGAGGAGTAAAAGAGCTGGCAGAGGTAAGGCAGAGCCAGAGGCTGGGACAGTCAGGTGCAGGGGGCAGAGGGGCGAACAGGAGATAGGCCTTCTCCTCTCAGCCAGAAACATCAAGGAGATGACAGACCCCTCACACCCCACTCAAGCCCCTGGCTCCTTGTCCTTTCTCCTCACATCTCCTCTGCTTGCCTTCTCTTGGGAAGCTCCATCTCTCCCTAGGAGTGTCACATAGATAGGGATGATGCCTACAACCAACTCAGATGTCACCAAGGCTTCCAGCTATCATCCTCCTCACCCTGCAACCCCTGTCCTGGATACACAGGGATTCAGTGTGACTCAGCTGGACACTGGAAAGTCCATCTTGGGATGCAGATGAGTTTTTCCTGGGAGCCATCTCCTTATCACACCCTGGGCTATACCTATGTGTAAATATGCCATCCATGGGGGGAAAAAAGAAAGTTTATTCTCCACATCTTCAAAGCTCTCTGGCTTTTCCCAGACCTGGAACTATGGGATGTGGTGGTAGGACAGGGCAGGGAAAGTTGTCAGTCTGCTATGGAAGGGCCAGGTTTCTGCCATGTTGAGAAGGGAGTGTTTCCCGGAAGGCTAGGCACAGAGTAACTTATGATTCTGGCACGGTGGAGAGACTTGCCCTTCTGTTTGCAGGAGGGCTGTCGTGGTCAGAGCTGGGTAATTTGTGGGCAGCAGTCAGGCTGCACACACTCTTTTTATTTAAAGGGTTCTCCCTTGCATGGACAGGTCAGTCTAGGGTTATTTCCCACATGTGGCTCCTCTAGAAGGTGATTTGACTTACCAGACTTTTATTTTCATAATGTAGGAAAGGAATGGTGGGACCACACAGGGCCGTCACCTGAAGATGGTGGGGTGGGGTGAATAGGAGAAGAATAAATGGCTCATTAGTTCTGCTATACAGAACCATGACCATGGCTCAGATTGGGCTGGCTGGGAAGTCCTCTTGCAGAGAGCACATCCCTGAACTTAGCTCACAGGAGCTCTCATCTCTGTCCCAGTTCCTTCTCCTCTTTCTCATCTCTTACTCAAGCCTCTGGGACAGAGACCTAGATGAGATTTGGCTCTTGCCTCCCTCAACTAGGCTGAGGGGTGGTCCCCAGATCCCTCCCCTTCTCTCCTTCCAGTGCCCCCTTTCTCTTATCAAGAATCTCTCTGATCCCCAAAACTGCCCTTAAAGAAGACGTGCCATTGAACATGTCACTTTCCCTGTGAGTATGTGCTCTCCAGGAAAGTAGCCAAGGGAGTCCTGGGCTTAAATCAACCTAACGGTGCTTTCCTGCAGAAACTCAGCCGTTTCTCTGCAGTGTCCCCTTGAGTGATACCAGGTGATCTCTTCCCTGAGCAGGGCAGGTGCTACTGGTATCATGTGCCACAAACTCATGGCACCTAGATGGATAGCACAATGAGTGAGCCACCACGGGCCCAGCTCAGCCATTCCCTGTCCCCCTCTGTGGAATTCCACCATAGACGTGGCCTCCTGCAGTGACCACAGCACCCCATCAGGAGGAGGCTGGGAGACACCTTGGGCTGTTGGTCCTGAGACCCACTGCCCTCTTTCTTGAGGCTGGGAAACTCTTGAAGTCAGATTCTCCAGCTGTCTTTCCAACACCCCCCAGAGCCTGTTCAAAGTGCTTAATTAACAAACCTTGAGCATCAGGAAGCTGTTTACTCAGCTTCCCCAGGAACTGTTCTCCAAGGAGCACAAAGCACTGCCCATAGATTTTGTTTTGCTATCTCCATCCATCAAGCAACCTCCCCTCATTCTGAACTTAGCTTCATCCCTGCCCCTTGGGGACCTACCTCTCATTTGGAGCCCCCAGGAGAGACAGGGATGTGGGCAGATAAGGGCTCCCCTAACACCACCGAGTCACTAGGAGATGAATGTGACAAAAGGGGCTCAAGGTTCAGGCTGGAGTCAACTCCGTGGCTCTGGGACAAGAAAGCCTTCCCCAAGAAGAATATAGTCTCCAAGAATAGCTTCAGCTTGGAGGAACCAAAGTGATCTTTCTTTGCAAAAAGGAAGTGGACTAGAGACCATCTGGCTTCTCTAAGCATTTCTGCCCAATGGCTACTCTGCCCCCACACCCACAGCCTCCTGGGCTGTTTTAATTAACAATCAGGAGGGAGCGGCCTGTGCAGAACCAGGTTTGCAGGGGGGATCAGGTCCTCTGGCTATTGAAGAAAGCTCAGCTACCCACTTGCTTGCATCTTTGGCCACCTCCTGTCCCTCCTGCTAAGGAGGAATCACAGCACCTGGGAACCTGCAGCCATCAAGAGCAGAACTTACCTGCCAGTCCTGGATCCTCTGCCACTGGCCACGGCCACGTCACAACCTGGGGACTGTGGGTGCCATAAATGAGGTAGCATCACCCTTTCTACTCTTTCAACTGCTGTTAGGACCTGGTCCTTGGCTGTCCCTAGCCCTTCACACCACTTGTCCTGCTGTCCTGGCCAATTCCACAGATGGGAAAACTGACTCAGGCATACATATCTCTGTAACAGAAGAGCTGAGATTCCAGCTCAGGTATGTCTAACTCCAAAGCTGTGTCTTCAGCCCTCTGTGAAACTACCACACTGTGCCAGCCCCAGTGTGATCCCCAGCCAGGAAGGTTGCCCCACTGTGCACTCAGAGAGACCTGGAGAGACATGGGGTAGCCCCATCTATATGGTCTCTGGGGGAGGCCTGTGGTGGGATGGAAGTGTTAAAAGTAGAGGCTCTTAGAACCTGAAAGGACCTTAAGTTTGAATACAGTAGTTCTGAACTTTTGAACAACTTAGGAATCTGATGAAGGCTCCACACACATATATGCTGGGGTCTGCACTCTGGAGGCTCTTGCAAGTCCAGCAGCCCAGCCTTGGCCTTGGCTAGCAAACCACCCACCATGCTTGACGCTTTCCCCCAAGAGTTTTTACTTCCTGAGTTTGGCTTTTTCAAGCTGGCCAGGCTAGGTTATGGGAAGAGAATGGCCCCTATCTGGTCCAAATTCTGCCTTGTGCAAATGTGGAGTCAGGCCCAGAGAAGGGAAACACATTGCTCAATATGCAGCTAGAGGGGCTGGCAGAGCAGGCCCAGAGCCAGCGTGCAAGATACGTTTTGGATCACCTGGGCCAAGATGTGCCTGGGTGCTGGGTTCAGTGCTAACCTGGCCCTCTTGGGAAGAGCAATTGCTCCTGGGGTTATGTCTTAGTACCTCCAAGGGAGCATTATGGTACTCTTATTCCCTGTGCTTTCCCCATCCCCCCCAGTTTGAGGTCATCAGTATGGAGCTCCTGGTCCGAGAGAGCTAGAGAAGGGCTCAGGGAGACTCCTATAGGGAAGAAGGAGATGGCCACCCAGGGAGAGGCTGAGGTCCTGAAAACCCACTTCCTCTTTGCAAAGAAAGATCATTCTGGTTCCCCCAAGCTGAAGCTATTCTTGGAGACTATATGCTTCTTGGGGAAGGCTTTCCTGTCCCAGAGCCACGGAGTTGACTCCAGCCTGAACCTCGAGCCCCTGTTGTCACATTCATCTCCTAGTGACTTGGTGGTGTTATGGGAGCCCTTATCTGCCCCACATCCCTGTCACTGGAGCCATATTCTGTACACAGTAGATGCCCAGAGGACACTCCCACATCTCGCATGGGCTTTGAGATCCAGGTTTGGGTCACTGCTCGGTGCCGGGCATTCAGCCAGCCAGCCCACTGTGCTCCTCCTTCCTCCTCCTCCTTCCTCCTCCTCACCTTCCTCCTCTTTGCTTCTGCTGGGAGGTTGCAGCAACTGGGCCATCACAGGCTCATTATGGTGTCGCTAGGAGCCTGCCGATGTCAGTTATAAATATTAACAGCCCTTGTTATGAACCCCCCTCCGCGTGGCCACTCGGTCCAAGTTTACACAGTAAACAGTGCAGTTAGTTTATTTGATCAGGGGAGTGCTCTTCAGAGGAGCTAATAGCTCAGCGTCCCGCTGGTGCTTCTCTGGCAGCCAAGCGGACACAGCCCTGCAGGCAGGCAGCTTTGCTGCTGCACGTGGCAGGGCGAGCTCTGAGCTAACCAGAGGCCAGTCCTTGGTGACAGCAGGCCAGGAGGCCCAGGGCTGGGGCAGGGCCTCCCTCCCTGGGAACTGGGGGGCAGCTCTCCTGGGAAGCAGTGGCCTCCGAGCTCCTCTGGGGCAGCCAATTATCCCCACTCATTGCTCTTGGCTGCGCAATCCAGCATCTTCTAACAGCTCACTCAACGTGGAACATACATCCTCTCACTGGCGTTAGTGGGTTGGGGGAGGTAACCCTAACACTGTTTCTGCTTCTTGTTTTATTTTTCTCTAAAGCTGGTCTTAGAGACTCTACAGTTCCATGTCACTCCAGGATAACAAGAGAACAATTCTCCTGGAGAAAAGTGGACCGCACTAGAGCAGGCTCTGTGCCGTCATCATCCCAGCTGGGCATGGTCCTAGGTACGGGGTCCAGGGCTCCATGTTCAGATTTACACAGCCTGACACTGGGGCCTAGCTGGGTTTGGGGAGAAGGGGATCTGGGGTACAGCTGCAGGTCTACTGCAGTGAATATTTCAGCCCGGAGCTGAGCAGGAGGAAAGAAGTGTAGGCAGGATGGTTCTGGGGGCCTGGTTGGGGAAGAGAAAGTGGCAGGAGTGACCAGATGCCCGAGGACACAGAGGGCTGTTTCTCCTGCCCCTTCTGACTCCAGCCTGGTTCTCTTCCTGCTGTTTCCTCCCACCAACCCCTTTCTTCATCAGCCTTCCCAGCAGGCACTGCTGTGAGTGTGACTGGGGGCAGGGCCGGGGGGATCTGGAATGAGTCTGGTTGTGACTTTCCTGTTCAGTATATTGGGGTGAGCTCTAGGCACCCACTGACAGCCAGTCGTTCCCCTACCATGAGACCTCAGACTTGGCTGTACTGCCTATTATGGTGGCTTATCACTGACCTGGGCCAGCCTGGCTGGGTCTCGGTCACTGTGCCTGGGTCCTATTTGTGTGGTTCGACGTCTTCTCTGTTGAGCTTGGGCCAGAGCATGTGCCGCCATCAGCCTGATTTCTAGGGGCACCAGCGGACCTGCCCTCCCCAAACCTCGCCTGGATCCCCGCAGTTCCCTGGGCTCCTTCTGACCCCAGCAGGTGCTCCAGGTGCTGTGCCCTGGCTTGCCTGGCACCTACTCAGGGGTCCAGGATGGGTTTCTGCAGCTTTGGTTCTCATTTCTTTCCCCCCTCGTCCATTTCCAGCCAGGCTGCCTCTCACCTGAGCTGGTCCTGTCTCGTGGGCTTTCTCCTTTGTCTGCTCAGAGAGAAGAATGAACCCTTTCAGCAGGCCCTTCAGAGTAGACTCCTGCTCTGATTGGCTTGCTCTGCACAGCAGGAGGCAACCCCATGGGGTACAAGGAGACAGGAGGAGGCCAGATAGCCCTGCAGGCCAAGCCTCTCCTTGTGTGGGACACACATCACCCCTCCAAGCCTCGCTAAATGGGCTTATCACAGCGCGTGCCCCACGTTCACTCAGCACAAGTTTGAATATCCACTGGGAGGCAGGCCCCACTCCGGCTACCAGGGATACAGTGTTAACAACACGCCTGGGGCCCTGCCTGTGGATTATGTGAAGTGATGAACGCACAGTGCTTCAGTGGATATGTGTTGCTTTATGTCTGTGGGCCTCGGGTTCCTCTTTTTCTGAGCAAAATTACTCCCAATTCCCCCTGTGTAAAAATCTACCTCCACTCTCCTTGCCACGGCCTGCAGAACCTCACCTCTTGGATGCAGATGGAGACATGGAGCCACGTGCTTGGCTTCTCCTTGTTTTCTATCCTTTTGGCCTCGAGATTGATCCAGGGTCTACATCAGAGTCCTTCCATATGCATCTTAATTCTGAAGGTCGGCCGATCACCTGCCTTCTCCTTCTGTTCCCCACCTATGAGACCAGGGCTTCCAGGGCTATTAGTGGTGGCTCTGGCCCTCTGTGCAAAGGAGCCTGGACTCAGATGAGAGGACAACTACAGAGCCAAAGGGCCAGACTGCTGCTCCACCAGCCCTGGGTCCACTGCCCAGGGGCTATAATTCTTTCCACATTTTTAAGCTTTGAAAATGAATTTCCTTTTCCATGGAGAGTTATTTCTAGCTAGTAAGTATGTTACTTACAACTAGAAGATGTCTGATTAATATGTGTGGTTTTACATAGTCAGCATTCAAAAATGTTAGCTATTCTCCCCTAGGAAGGGAAAATGTGCTAAAGAGAAAGTGGGGTGGAGAAATAGAGAAGATTTGGGGAGAGGAAGTTATTGGAGGTTTCCAAGTAGCAGGGTTCGTGTAGCCCACATTCCTTACTGGGAAGAGGCTTTCCAAGATACCACCAACTCACTCATTTCTGTGTATCTGTATCCATTGATTGTCCAGCTCTCTCTCATTGCCTATCATCTCTATCACCTATCTATCTATTATCTATCTATCTTTATTATCTATCGGTAGCTATCATCTATTGCTCTATTTGTTGATCTATCTATCATGTATCAAATGTTCTCATGAGAGTCTCACAATCCCAGCTGAACTGAAAGGGAAGAGTTTTGGGTTTCTTTTTTAAATTCCTCAAGATTGCTCTAGAGTATGAGGGATGGGCCCTGGCATGCCTCTGTGATTTGGGTGGTAGTGAACCAGTGGGCTATCTCCAGGAGTGGGGGGTAGGGGGCTTCTGGGACATAGAAAACAAAACCCCAAAGGGATGGAAACTCCAGAAATTGCGTGGTACCTCATAAAAATCTCTTTTTCTTTCCTTTTTTCCATTTTTCCTGGATTTTTTTTTTTTTTTAGAGACATAGTCTCACTTTGTTGCCCTCAGTAGAGTGCTGTGGCATCACGGATTTTAGCAACCTCCATCTCCTGGGCTTAGACGCTTCTCTTGCCTCAGCCTCCCAAGTAGCTAGGACTATAGGCGCTTGGCTACAAAGCCTGGCTATTTTTTCTGTTGCAGTTTGGCCGGGGCCGTGTTCGAACCTGCCACCCTCAGTATATGTGGCTGGTGCCCTACTTACTGAGCCACAGGCACTGCCCTTTTCCTGGATATTTTTATTTATTTATTTTTTTTATTTCAGATTACTATGAGGGTACAAATGACTAGGTGACATTGTTTGTGTTTCTTAGGTCAAGTTCAAGTTGTAGTTGACCCCTTCCCCCAGGCAGTGTGCTGTACACCCTTACATTGTGCACCTTAGGTGAGAGCTCACCAATCCCTCTTCTTTTTCTTCTCCCCAAACTCACTTGAGTCCTTTTCTTCTCTTCCCCACCCCCCCTCCCAGAACCACATGCAGAGAAACTCTTCTCAAGCTCTATTCACCATCATTCTGAATAAATACCTATTCTTCAGAATTGACGGCAATAAGAGAAGAATTAGGCTACAGATCATAGGAACATGGCCAGTGGATAGAGTAAACACAGGAAGAAGCAGCGTGATCCATAATTTTATGGCATCTATGGTAGGAGGTATGGGAAAGAGGGATATCCCCAAACAGCAAGTCGCTTACCCTCTCTGCACTTCAGTTCTTTATCTGAAAAATGGAAACAGTAATACCCACTTCAAGGAATTAGGATTACTAAGAAAGCACTTATCACAGTGCACTGTGGATGCCATGGAATCTGGATGTGTCCTAGTGACTCGTTACAGGCACACGTGTGCATTCACACTTGTAGGTGTGCCCTGCACTCAGTTCAGATCTCCAATTTCCTTTTGTTAGTGGCTGGAGAAAGAGACAGGAGCTGCCCTGAGATGATGATCTGAGCCATCCATGTCCTGGCCCCAGTGGTCAGACAAAGGCTCTGGCCTGTTCACAGTAGCCCAAGATCTCAGGGAAGTGAACTCCACACGATCTCAAGTTGTCTGCATAAGGGCTAGAGTGACATAGAGGCTTCCAGCCACTCTGAGTTGACGGAAATGTCCAAACATGGCATTTTGTCTTGTGCCTGAGCATTTTATTGAAGGTAAGTTATTTATTTATTTAAGATATTCTGATACAGGCAAACAGAAAGTACTGCAAAAGCAACTTGATTCAAAATGAAGTTACACTACACACAGAAAAGAACCAAGGCGGTGAGAGTGGAAGGCATGGTGCTAAAGTAGTTTACAAAGCACGGGGTCTGAAGCCAAATCTGAGCTCAAATTCTACAATGCTACCAGAGTCCAAGTGGCCATGGGTGTGGCTCAGTTTCCTCATCTGAAAAATGAGCATGATAATAACCTTTTCCATGTCTATTTTATAAGGTGAAGGGAGAGCCAAGTGAGATAGCGTAACTGAAATGACTGAAAAATATTACACAGCAGGCAGTAACCGTTGCTGTTAATGTGGAAGGTGGGCAAGAGAGTTGAAACTCCCCAAGAGCCTACCTCTCCCCATACTCAAACGATTTTCTCTTGCACATTTTGGACATAAAATGTTGGATGCGTATCTCAGATAGGAAACCATTCTCACGAGAGGAGGAAACTTTGAAGGATTTTCTTTTTTGTATGCCTATTTTATAAATGAAGATGAGAAAAAAGGCAAGAGCATCTTGCCGACTCCCTGGGTGGAAGATGCTGGGCTGGGGAGGTGGCTGCACCTTTGCTTCTGGTGGGAGTCAGGAGCCTCTGGTGGTGCTTGTATATTTCACGCCAAGTGACAGGGACCTTGTTAGCCGTCCTTGCATTGAGGAGCGTGATGGATTGAACTCCTGGGGAGAATGTGGCGTCCGTGATCTGCCATAAAGATGATGAATAACTTTTTTTTTCTTAAATGATTACCGAAAACTTTATAGCTAGCCAAAGCTGGCTTTCTCAAAGCCCCTGGAGGAGAGCTTGGATAAAGTGTCATTTAATTAATAAGGAGTTTATTGATTGCTGCCTAACATGGAGCACTACACATGGGCTAGGTGAGGAAAAGGGATGGAGGACCATGGCCTGAAGATAAAGACTGGGTTGGGACCAGAATTGACTGCAGCCTGGGTGAAAAATAGGCCCTTCAGAGAATTCTAGGATGCCAGTGAGGGCCAAAGCTGTTGCCATTCACCAGCCTGATTTACAAAATTCACTGTCATTTTGAAATAAAAAGAGAAGCAGTGTGCTGTGATGGCAAGTTTTCCTGATGGAAAGTTAAGGAACAATTCTCTCTAGTATCTTATGGTACAGACTTAAGAGACTTGCCTAATTTCCTGGTCCTGAGCCTCCTTATCCCTAAAATGATGGAATTGTACTAAGTGATCTCTCCAGCATTCTAACTCAAATATTAAGAGCCTTCAAAAAGTTTGGATTTCAATTTTTTTTGTACCAAAATAAACTTGTACTTACTTGTTATAACATACCTAAATAGGAAATACTTTCAGCCTCTAAGAAGAAAACATCATTTGAAAAGAACCCCTCTCAGAGCAACATGAATTCTGCTAAGATTAAAGCAAGAACATGAAATTTACCATGAAGCTTGTTTGGGAGCATGGCAAAATCATTGGTGTTCCACCAAAAAATGTATAAGTACCATACTTCAAAGAAATTATCAGTTTACCAATGGATATCTAGTTTTAAGAAGGAACGAGATGACGTTGAAGATGAAGTCCCCAGCAGTAGATGATCCATGTGAATTTACGAGGAAAAAATCTATCTTGCCTGTGCCCCAACTAAAGAGGACCAATGACTAACTGCACAATGGCCAACCCCACAGAGATCTAACCTGGTTTAGCTGACTAAAAAAATAAAGTTAATCAAAATTTCCACTTGGTGAGGGCCCAAACCATTGCAGCCCAGATCAAAGACTTTGCAAAAGCCAAGTTGCAAGAGCAAAGTTTTCAACAGAAATTTCAAACAAGTAGGATCAAGATTCTGAAGCATGTCTTCAAAGAATTGTAACAAGAAGTGAAATATGGCTTTAGCAGTACCATCCTGAATATAATGCACAATCATAGCAATGGCTACCAAGAGGGGGGGAGTGGTCCAGTTGAAGTAAAAGAAGACTGAACAGGAGCAAAGGCCATGGCAGCAGTCTTTAGTTAGTTAGTTTGTTTGTTTTGCTTCATTGATGCTCAAGGTATTTCACTTGTTGACTTTTTGGAGGCCCCAAAGTGATAACATCTGCTTCTTAGGAGAGTATTTTAAGAAATTTTACCAAAACTTTAGCAGAAAAACACCTAGAAAATCTTTTCCAGAGAGTTCTTCTCCACCTGTTCATTTCTCTCATCAAATAAGAAAAATTTGAAAGAGCTTTGATGGGAAATCATTAGGCATCCACCTTGCAGTCCTGATTTTGCTCTTCTCACCTCTTCTTGTTTTCTAATCTTAAAAAAATCTATAAAGAACACCCATTTTTTTCCCAGTTAATAATTTTAGAAAGACTATGTTGATGTGGTGAAATTCTCAGGACCTTCTGTTCTCATTTAGACAGATTAAATGGGTGTTATCTTGCTTACAAAAGTGCCTTCAACTTGACAGAGCTTATGATGAGAAATAAGTTTATATTTTAATTTTTATCTTTTAATGACACTTTCCACAAACTTTTGAAGCACTCTCTTATCCTATATAATTTTAATTTTACATAAAGGAATAGACTAAGGCAAAAAAATTCCCAATTCATCCATAGCTTTCTCTGGCTGGCTTCCCACAGAGAGAATATGGATGATTATTCATGTGAATTCAATCAACTCAATTATAGAGAAGTGAATAACGCTTAATTCAATGTAACCATGAGAAAGGTATAATGACACTGGCAAACCTTAGGTCATGTGTTCTGAAGTTTAGGGTACAGTATTTTCTTTGAGCTGGTGAATATCTCCTGTTATGGGAATCTAATTTGGAGTTGTCAAAAGGAGACCTACAGTTTCCCAGATCTAGTAATATCAACCATTCCCTGATCAAGGCCTCTAGGTTATACCAGATAGCTCTCCTCTTGGCCCTGACCAGTGAAACATGCTACAGAATGACTTTAGGGGACTTGTATTTTGGTTGAAAGAACTCAGCATTTAAAATAAATGGGATTGGGTTTGAATCTTAGCTTTGCATTTATTAGCTATACAACCCTGAGCAAGTTACTTGTCTCTGAGCTTGAAATTAAAAATAATACTATTATATACCTGCATACATTGTTATAGGATTTAAGAAGTTGATGTATGTACAAGTACAGTGTCTGGGATATAGTGGGTATACAGAACATTAGTTTCTTTTTCTTTTCCTTCCCTGTTGCTTTGCTGTCTTTACAACTGTATAGAGTAGGTTATCAACCTGTGAATGATGCTGTTGTAGGGGAGAGAGCAGCACACTGACAGATAAACTCATGCTACTCGTAAGACCTCAATTAGCAACACTCCTTGCAATCGATGTGTGCTCCGTAACATCAACATGCTGAGTTTGAGCCACAGTTACTGTGTGGACCATATTTTTCACAAGTTTTAGAAGCCTGGAAATGATCATTGCTTCTGAAGAAAAGAGCAACCTGGGGTGTTTGTGGACCACAAGCTCAGCATGAGTCAACAGTGTGAGGAGGCTTTTCCAGAAAATTACTGTGACTTTCACTAATAAACAGTAATTTATGGATCAAGGGGGTGTAAGCCTCTCATTGCTATTTGGCAGATTGTAGCCAAATCTGGATGCCACAGTTAGATGTGACACTGATAAATTGGAAGTGTCATAGGAGGGTAACATTACAGAGAGTCTGGAATGTCATAAATGTTGAGAAACAGCTAGGAGACTGTTGAGATTGTAGCCATGCCCATTTTTGTGCAAAAAAGAGAGAAACACCTCTCCAGCAAGTGAGCACAGTCCCATACCAGTTTTCAGACTCACACTTCTCCCCACAGCCGTATTCCCTTGCTCAGGGCACAGTCTTCACAACTGTATATGGTGGCCCCAGTGAGACAGCAAGCCTTGAATTCTTGATGGGCTGCCTGGTGAAAGATGGCATGGAGCTTTTTGTACATCCATGCGGAGCAGAACCTGGACCACTTGTGGGAAGGGGCTATAAAGTGATAGTGTCAAGTTTAAGAGAGAATTCCCGAAGAACACATAGTCCAAGGATTATTCCAACTCTTTTGGAGGGCTGAACAAATCTAAAGAAAGAGATGTTGATGAGAAGAAAATTGGCCACCAAGAAAGTAAATCCCCTCAGAGGCGGTAATGGCATTGTCAGTGTAATGTAAGATTCTCAGCCACAAGAGTATCCCATTCCAACAGCCAAGACCATCCTACTGTTTAAGGGAGGGCTAAGAGTAGAAGTCAACAGACTCTATTCCTGATGCATCAGCCCCATTAACACTGAGGTGGATCAGTCTGCAGTCACCTGTTGCACTGAACGGGCCATACCTCTGACTAAATTCTTTGCCCTGGTTCTAAGCTCTCAGGACAACTTTTAATTTTGACTTGGGTCTATATAGGTCTACCAACGGGGGAAGTTTCTGAAATAATTATATTTCAGACTGTGAATTAAGAAAATTTTAATCTCCTTGTAATTTGGTGTCCCCTGAAACTTGACTGTTCATGCTGATATTGACTCAGTAATTTTGGATTCTGGTTATAAACATCAGCTTTTTAAAAGGAGTTTATTTTAAAATGAGGGTGAAGTAAAGACTATGGCATATTCAAGAGGAACCTCCCTCCCTGATTCACACCTGACTCGTGCACCCTGAGGTGGGAGGTGGGTCACAGGTACTCAGAGGCCAAGAATGAGAACAGTCCATGCATGCTGGAGAAAGAATGGCTTCTGAAACACCTTGTCTTCTTGAGTAGGCTGCTTTCTTCTTCTTTGCATTCTTCATTTACCCTGAGGACCCCAAACTAGTCCACAGTATGGTCCCTCATTGACTAGAGTTAAGGAACCCCCTCTTGACTAAAATTTTTCTTTCTTTCTTTCTTTTTCTTCATATTGGGTTTCAGTTCTACTCTGAGGCATATGCCCATGGACTTCAGCCTTTAATCAGTACTGATGAGATCAGATTGCAGGGAGAGCAAGTGTCCAGCCCTGCAGACCTCCTGACTTCCAATGAGAATGTGGCTATTCTGGTCCCTCCTATTTTGCAAAAGACAATTGAGCCTGCACGGCAACCACAGGAAGAAGCTCGCATCGATGCCTTGGGGAAAAGCTGCAAAGACTCTGCCAACAAGTGAACCCCAGCGTCGAGCGACAGAAATTTAGGATTTCCTGGATCAGCCTGCTTTTAAGTGGATCACTGTGTTTACCTGTCAGCAGCCCAAGATCAGCTGGGATAAAAGTTAGATTGTAAGTCGCAATGGAGAATTGCAAGAAATGACTTGAACTAGAAAGGGGACTTATCACCCCTCCCCCATAGTTTCAGGACATTTCCAGGGTGCAATGGGAATGGAGCAGCACTCCAGCAGCACTGGAGGGTGTGTGGGCATGTGGCTGTCACTGGTGTGGTCACTGGTGGACCAGGAGTTTGGAGGTAGGCAGTGGAGAACAGACACATGGAAGAGTTTTGTCTGTTCCCCCGTAAGCTTCTGGCTGTGCCCTACAGGTGGTGGGGAGTCGATGGACATCTTTAAATGAGGAAGTGACATGATCAGCTTTGTGCTTAGGAAGATAAAGCACCAAGAAGAAACTCAATAAGTGCTTGTGGTTTGATCAATGTAAACCACTGATACCGATCCCTGTGCTCTCGGTCAGCTGCAGCTGGGCTGAGCTGAATGCCTTCTAGATCCATCTTCTTCTGCAGAGGGAGGATTCCTGGGAGAGCCTCTGCCTCCAAGCAGACTGGGATTTAGGCTGGAAAATGAAAAGTAATGACCTTGGGTACTCTGAAGCTCTAAGGAACCTTCCTAAGACATCTCTCATTTCTTCCCAAACTTCCCTTCCAGGGCAGGAGCCTGGACCACATGCCAGGCTGTGCCAGACTTCACTCCAGGTCCTCTCTGCAGGGTCCAGCCAGGCCTGAGGTGACTCTCAGGATCCCACACATATTCTCTCTCTTCCAGGCAATTCTGAGCTCTTTGGGCTTGCTGCACTCTCTCCTGTTACTCAGCCTTTTGTTAGTGGGGTGGAGTTGGTGGGGGACAGAACTGAAATGCAATGAGCATTCTCACCTTGCCAGAGCTGCCATGAGCCTCCAATGTGTGTTATCACTATGGTCCCCAACCCCTGGGCTGCAGACCAGTTTCAGTCTGTGACCATCAGGAACCAGGCCATGCAGCAGGAGGTGAGCAACAGGTGAGGGAGTGAAGCTTCATCTGTATTTACAGCCGTTCCCCATCCCTCACATCACCATCAGCTCTGCCTCCTGTTAGATCAGCAACTGCAGCATTAAGCTTCTTAGAATGGCGTGAACCCTGCTGTAAACGGTGCATGTGAGGGATCAGGGTTGTGCTCCTTGTGAGAATCTAACAGCTGATAGTCTAAGGTGGAGCTGAAACAGTGGTGCTAGCACTGGGACCGTCTAGTTGCAGGAAGACAAGCTCAGGGCTCCCACTGATTCTGCATCATGGTAAGTTGTATCATGACTTCATTGTATATTATAATGTAATAATAGCAGTAAAGTATACAATCTATGCGATGTGCTTGAATCATCCCCAAACCACCCCACCTCCCAGTCAATGGAAAAATTGGCTTTCCATTGGGTCATTGGCGCCAGAAAGGTTGGGGACTGGTGATCCCAACTTCTTAACCTGGCACTCTTAGGGGGTCTGTATCATTGCCCTCATTTTAGGAAAGGTTGAACAGCTTGCTTGCATTTCTAGACCCTAGGAAAGGGCCAGCATGGGATTCCAGCCCAGGTGAGGACAGAATCAATCACTTTCCTTCTGCTTCAGCCTCCTTTCCCTACTCAGCCCTCCAGTGGCACCTACAAAGCCATTTACCCCAGGCAAGATCAGACACCACAAGCAAGCTATGTTCCTCCTGTTCAGGCTGCCTCCTTTAATCTTTCTGCCTGGTTAAAAAAAAAAAAAAAAATGGGTCCATGTCACATTTTCTTCCATATGGTAGACATGTTTGGGTTGAATGCATCTTATCTTTCATTATTAATCGCTATCATTTATAATTCACTTCTACAACTGATCTTTGTAGCTTATTAAATGCCATGTAACTATTGAGAAGGATCCGGTAGCTGACACAAACGAACAGGCCTGAGTGTAAGAACAGGGTGTTGTTGTGTTCAGGCTGGTTAATCACGTGTGTGACCTCAACTGATTTCAAATCCAGCCCCAGATGTTCGTCCCCTGGAGACCTGTTTTCCGTAACTGCTCTCACACCGCAGCTGCATTATCTGAGGTTGATATTTTTCCAGGTGAATAATTTGTGCTTCTTCTAGGCACAATGTCTCGTTGAAATGATTCTCCTGATATTGACTCCAAAACAGGGATGTGCTGCTTTGGAGCACACCCTCCTCTGAAGACATACTGGGAACAGCCACCCCTTTCTGTGGTGCTGTATCTGGGAACAGCATTTGTGTGAAAACCCTCAGCTTTGTAATCTGAAACTCTGGGAATGGTAGCCACAAATCTGCATATGTACCCACCTCCCTGGTTGTCCTTGTTTAGCCAGCCTCATACCAGTCCCTAGAATAGAGCTTAGGGAGGATTTGGCAGAAAAGGGAGGAAAAAGAAAAAGTAGGGAAGAAGGGCGTGCACACACGCAGTGAGATGGAAGGAGCTCGTTCCAGTGTCCGACGGCTCAGCAGGGTGAGGAGAATACACAGCAATGCACTGTAGGTTTCAAATAGCTAGAAGAGAGGATTTGAATTGTTCCCATCACATACGGGGTGGTGCCTGTGGCTCAAGGAGTAGGGCACCAGCCCCATATACTGGAGGTGGTGGGTTCAAACCCAGTCCCGGCCAGAAACTGAATTGTTCCCATCACAAGAAATGATAAATATCTGAGGTGCTGAATATTGTCATTACTCCAATTTGATCCTTATACATTGTACACATGCACTACATATCAGAATATCTTAGGTACCCCATAATAATGATTATTCATCCATAAAAAACTAATGAAGTATGGGTGGTGCCTGTGGTTCAAAGGAGTAGGGCACCGGCCCCATATGCTGGAGGTGGCAGGTTCAAACCCAGCCCTGGCCAGAAACTAAAAAAAAAAAAAAAAAAAAACTAATAATGAAGTAAACGATGAAGAAATAAGAGCAAAAAGGAAACCTAATTTTTGGGCAGCACCTGTGGCTCAGTGAGTAGGGCTCTGGCCCCATATACCGAGGGTGGCGGGTTCAAACCTGGCCCCAGCCAAACTGCAACAAAAAAATAGCCGGGCGTTGTGGCGGGCGCCTGTAGTCCCAGCTACTCGGGAGGCTGAGGCAGGAGAATCTCCTAAGCCCAAGAGTTGGAGGTTGCTGTGAGCTGTGACACCACAGCACTCTACTGAGGGCGATAAAGTGAGACTCTGTCTCTACAAAAAAAAAGAAAAATAAACCCTAATTTTTAAAAAGGGAGGAAATATAAACAAGGAAAAATGGAAAGAAAAGAAGAAGTGAAGGGGGGGGGGGGTTAAGGGCCGGAGGGATGGAAGGAAGGTGGGAGGAAAAGGAGTTAGTTCCAGTCTTTAGAGCATCCCAAGCCTTGCGTGGTCAAATACACATGTCACCTCTCCTCTAGCCTCAGCACAGTACAGAGGGAGTGAAAGCTTCATAAATGTTTGTTGACTAAAAGAGAAGGTGCAGATACCATTTATGATTGGTGAGAGAGGTGGTATTTGGCAGAGGGCTGGGTGAGGGTCTAGTGTGGTAGCTAAGCCAGTGGTTCCCAAGAGGTCAGTGCCTTCCTTAGCGGTCAGTCTGGGGATCTGAGGATGTGTTATCATTTATCACAGTGAAATGCTGGCACATTTATGGCAGGGCGCAGGAATTCTGAAAACGCTAAAGTGTGTGTGTTGGGGAAGGGGGGAGTTTTCCCAGACTCCTTATGATAGCAGAATATCCTGTAGGTAAAAAACATGCTTATAATTACCCAGGGCCAGAACTTAACTCCATTTTATAACATAAAACCAAATTATATTTTAAAATATGGTTTCAATATAGACTGTATTTTCCAGCAACTTAATTTCCTTATAAATCCAAGGAAGATTGTGTTACCCAAAACTTTACCAAGAGCTGTTTGCCATTCAGGGAAAGCATGTCGTGGATGGCAATGTCATCCGTGTGACCTGAGTCATGAAGAAAACCCACCTAGAAACAGCCACGTTCAACCTCACGGTCCTTCCTAGTATAGACATATGATCGCTTTACATTTTGCAAAGTGCTGATCACTTATATATTGAAAAACTTATTTGATTATGAATTATTTTCTCCTTATTTCTCCTTTGTGTCACTCAATATGTTATATTTACTTTTCAAATTATAAATATAGACAGGTTCTACTCTTTCTGAATTTTACTGTATGGGATACTGAAGTATAGCTGCTCTGGTATGATAAAAAGCACTGACCGATGTTTTCATTGTGCTTGTGAAGAATTTGAAGTCCAGAAAGGTGAAAAGACTTATCCAATGTCAAACAGCAAGAGAGCTAGAGAGAGAGGGCTTGAAGCCAGGTCCCCTCACTGCTGTGGCAGTGGCTTTATCATAATGCCTCATCTGGCGAAGTGATGGGACAACATTTCCCATAGCTGAAACCCTCTCAGTCCAGAGTCCTGTGGGACATCAGCCAAGACAGGTTCAGGGCAGGTGGTGTCTTCTCTGCTGTGCCAGAGTTTTTTTCTTCTCTTTTCTTCCGCGTTAGTGCTTTTGAACAGAGTCTCCTCTGCTGATATGTGAGACAGGACATCAACAAAGAGAACAGATTCTCAGTCTAAGCTCAGCGATGGCGCGTGAGCTTGCTAGGTCTGCTGTAACAAATTGTTCCAAACTGAGTGGCTTAAAACAACAGAAAAGCATCTTAGATTTCTGGAGACCAGAAAACTGAAATTAGGTGTTCTCAAGACCATGGTCATTGCAAAGGCTCTGGGCCGGGCTCCTTCCTTGCCTCTTCCTGCTTCTCGTGGCTTCTGGCCTTCTCTGACTTGTGGCAGTGTTGCTTTAATCTCTGGAGGTATCTTTGTGTGGGTTGGTGGATGGGTGAAATGTGTCACTCTTCCACCTGCTACAGGTAGAACCAGCAAAAGACAACTGCCTGGCCATTCAGACTTGGAATTTTGATTCCTTATTTCCTAGCTCCTGAGTTGTCTGGATTCCAAAGTCTATTCAGCAATGGAAGTGTTTGGTAGCATCATACAGAGCTAGAGAATCTGTGAGCTTACCCAATTCCATTACTCATGTTAGAAATGAGATGCACAGGCCAGGTGCAATGGCTCACACCTGTAATTCTAGCACTTTGGCAGGCTGAGACGGGTGGATTGCTTGAGTTTAGGAGTTCAAGACCAGCCTGAGCAAGAGTGAGACCCCATCTCTACTAAAAATAGAAAAAACTAGTCAGGTATTGTAGCAGGTTTCTATAGTTCCAGCTACTCAGGAGGCTGAGGCAAGAGGATCACTTGAGTCCAGAAGTTTTAGGTTCTGTGAGCTGTGACACCACGGCACTCACCCAGGGCAACAGAGTGAAACTCTGTTGAGACAGAGAGAGAGAGAGAGAGGAGGAGGAGGAAAGCGGAGGGGAGGGGAGGGGAGGGGAAAGGAGGGAGGGAGGAAGGAAGGAAAGAGAGAGAGAAAGGAAGGAGAGAGATAGAAAGAGAGAGAAAAGAAAAGAAAAGAAAAGAAAAGAAAAGAAAAGAAAATCTAGAGAAAATAAGTGACTGATCTAAGGTCACTCAGAGATTGGAGTCAGGGTCAAGGCCCAGACCTAGCTGTCTGGTCAGTGAACAGTGCCCTGAAGGAAGCTTTTCTGTAAGATGAAGCCCATCCTATCGCCTAACTCCACCATTAACCCTTACGATATGACAGAGGCGAGGCTCCCATGGCTCTGAGACTTGGGCCCCAGCCATTCCCTGGTGAGTCACAGACCCACTGAGCCAGACCCACAGAGCCACAGAGGAAGGAAGCTTTTGAGGGTCCCCAGGGATTTACCAGCTGCAAAAAATCAAGCCAAGCTCTGTCTCGCCCCAGGCTGCCTTTCTCTTCCCAGACACTTGTTCCATATTTACATTCCATTTATGTTGCCTCTTGTTTATCTTGTTACCTAAGTATTTGGCACAAAAATAATTATTTTGTTGCAAAAGCTGCAGCAGCCCGCAAAGTTAAAAAAAAAAAAAAAAGACTTTGACTCTAGCACAGAATTGTATAAATAACTATCTCGATGGAGACATGGGGAATTATGCTCACTCTGTGCCACCACCACTGCCACTGTCAGGAGAAGATTCCGAGGGTGACATCTTGCCATTGTGCAGAGGAAAAAGATCATTTCTTAGCAAAGTGATTTTTGCAGATGCTCACAATGTTGAATGCTCTCTCCCCACACACCCCCCTCCCTGCCTCCAAATTATCAGTACAGTATCAATTCACAGTGCGCAGCACGCGAAGCGAAGAAAAGGCAGCTCCCTGCAGAGTCTCCATCCAGATAATTCTCTCTCTCTTTCATGCCAAAGCAAACAGTGGGGGAGAAAAGAGACATTTTTCCCTAGGGAAACAAAAGTAACCTTCCCAAATAAAGGCATGGCAGGTTTGGAGGCTATATCCCAGGCGGGCGCATCTGGGCACCCATTTCTCCCCCTTCTTGATGCTTACTAACAAAGCTATTTTTTAATTAGATCGATCTCATTCTACTAAGAGCGAAGTAGCAATTGCACTGTTTTTAGAGAATAAAAGAGAGGGGGAAATGGAGTGCGATCGGCTGGGAGTTAAGGGGAAATAAAGATATTTTTCTCTCTCCCTGGAGAGATAGATTTAAAAGAAAAACTGTTCTCTTAATTTTTTTTTTTTTGATGATTGTGCAGTGGGTGGGGGCAAGTCCGCCTCCCTGGTCCTCTCATTTAGAAACACACACAGACAAGGGCTTCACAGCGTGCTATTCTCTCCGCAGCCTGTGTTTCCCCACATCCTCACTTCTTATCATTCCTCTGTGTCTTTTCCCTTCGTTCCCTCTGATTCTCTCTTTCTTTCCTCCTTTCCCTCTCTCTGTGGTCTAATCCTCTGAGCCACCAGTGTCCCCCCCACCCCACCTTCCAGGTCTGCACAGCCAGGTCTGCACAGCCCTGGTCACAGGTGAGTCCAAACTCCCTTCTCCCTGGGAATAAACAGGGTGGGCTGAGTGGGATGGCAGGGGCTGGGGTGGGGATGAGAGGGCTTAGCAGAGCCCAACTGAGCATGGTGGACCTGTGCTATAGGACACCCCTTTGCAAGTCCAGGCCTGGCCCTTTGCACCCTCCCCTTTCTCATTAAGAGCAGAAAGCCTTGAGCAGGGACTCCCGCAAGCATCATTTGTCACTGTGATTGGGCACTAGGGTGGTGGCAGACAGGGTGCCTACGAGACAAGAGAACAGTTCTGTCTTTATAAGAGAGTTGAAAGAGAGAAAGGAAAAAGAAGGGGGAAGAAACCCACACAACATGAGATATGGGTAAGGGAATTCCTCCTTCTCAGCCCAGTTTCTTTCTAGATAACACCCTGGAGGGAGGTGGCAGGCGGGGAAGATGGCAACCGCCATGGGTTCTCTCCATATTTTCATTCCCTTAGTGTTCTCAGAGGTTCTGCATGGAGGACCCGGGTGCTTGCTGCAGCTACCTAATCTCTGGAAATGTCTTTCCCATCACGTGCATTTCTGGGCTCGCCCTCAATCTAGGAAAGGGACATACTGAGATGAGGAGATGGGAGCCACACTGCCTGCTCTGTCATTTCATATCCAGAGAGGGCTTCAAGCCTCCAGGATAACATGATGCACCTGTTGCCTGACTTGGGCATCTGGCTGGACTGTCTTGGGGATCTAGGCTTATCCTGACTTGTCCACAGCTACCCACTCCTTCATCATCTCAGACCCTCTTGTTCCTGTAATATCCCTGGTGGCTCCACCCAGAGACCCCAGGGTCCAACCAACCACACTGGTCTCCTAACACAACCAGGCCAGATCCCCGAGTGAGTCTCTAGGCTTAGATGTGGAAGGCTCTTTATTATTTGTCACCTTGAATAAACCACGGTCTTGCTGAGATACACTGTCCTCTCATTTATGTTGGGACAAGACACAAACTTTTCTCCCTCAAAGTATTGACAAGATCAATTTTCCTCACCCCACTAAGTTTCATAGACCCCATAAACACAGCTTCTTTAGAATAAATAATTTCATCATTGAGAAAAATCGTATGAATGGATTAAAAAGGCTGCTTTGGGGAAGGTGAGGGTCTGCGTTTGCATGTGTGTATTCTTAGGAAAAGACGTAAGAACAAATGGAAAAAGGGGGGAAAAAGAATAGAAAAAAAACAAATCCAGGAAAATCAAGGCATAAACACTTCAAAGTGAGAAATCTAAAAGAACTCCAAGAGCATGGTTTGGGTGTATAACTTATGGAGAATCCATGGAAAGAAAGTGAACAGGGTCCCAGGGAACACGTAGAGACGATAATCTTCCCAAGCTATCTGCGTGGCATTCTGCTGCCTGTTGCCATGGAAAACTATTAAGAAATATGGAGACTTTACCTCTTTCATGTTTACATGGATGGAGCTGGAACATATTCTTCTTAGTAAAGTACCTCAAGAATGGAAGAAAAAGTACCCAATGTACTCAGCCCTACTATGAAACTAATTTAGGGTTTTCACATGAAAGCTATAACCCAGTTACAACCTAAGAATAGGGGGAAGGGGGAAAGGGAGGGGAGGGAGGGGGGAGGTGAGTAGAGGGAAGGGGATTGGTGGGATTACACCAGGGGTGCATCTTACAAGGATATATGTGAAACTTGGTAAATGGTCTGTAAAGCTAGTGAATGATGCCCCATGATCATATCAATGTACACAGCTATGATTTAATAAAATAAAATAAAATAAAATAAAATAAAACTATTAAGGATCTCTTGATAGGGAGAGAGATCTTTTTCTATAGATAAAAAAAAAGACCCTATAAAATCTTATTGCCTTGTTCTCCACCAAAAAACAAACTTGGGAATCGGTGGGATCACACCTGTGGTGCATATTACAGGGGTATTTGCGAAACTTGGTAAATGTAGAATGTAAATGTTTTGGCACGGTAACTGAGATAACGCCGGAAAGGCTATGTTAACCACTGTGATAAAAATGTGTCAAATGGTTTATGAAGTGAGTGTATGATGCCCCATAATCATATCATTGTATACAGTTATGATTTAATAAAAAAATTAAAAAAAAAACTGAGAAAAAAAAAAAAAAGAAACTGAAAATGTCACACTTTATGGGGGCAAGACATGATTGAAAGAGGGACTTTACCTAACAATTGCAATCAGTGTAACCTGGCTTATTGTACCCTCAATGAATCCCCAACAATAAAAAAAAAACAAAAACAAAAAACAAACTTCACCACCAAGAGTAGATACCTTCCCCCAGTGAGGCAATACTGAATAAAAATAGTTCTAAGCATTCATGAGAACTTCATTAGCAGTGTATAAACCATGTGTTTATTTGGAAAAACGAAAACAGGTGAAAAATGTTAGGGTGCTGTAATTTTTTGTTGTTTAGCTGCCCCGGGCTGGGTTCGAACCCGTCACCCTCAGCATATGTGTCTGCTGCTGTAACCACTGTGCTATAGGCACCGAGCCAGGGTGCTGTAATTTTGATCTGGGATGGTCGTGGGTGATTACTACTATACCTACAAATGCTTTTTGTAGAAACTTTTGAAGTTTCAAAAAGCATGGCTAATCTTCCCCCGCCAAGTCCCAGCCCCCACCTCACCCCCAGGGTCCCTTGTCCCTGAAGCTAGGGTGAGCTGGGGTCAGCCTGGGTGTTGTCTGAAGCAGAAGAATTGACTTGTCCAAAAAGGACTTGTGAAAACGATAACGAAAACAAAACCAGCCTTTGAAATTAACGTCCAGTGAGGATGGGCGAGGAAAGAAAAACTCCAGCTTCATACGCTGAAATGTGTTTTCCAGACAGGCTCAATGAAGGTCCAGGTATTAAAGGTGTAAATCAGCCACGCAGCTGTCAGGGCTCTACGTGGAAAGGTCTGCTTAGGAGGCAGAAGCCATCCGAGAGCCGGGTTTCTAAAGGAGGGTCATAAACATCCATCTCAAGGCCGGCTGCCTGATTTGTGTCCCCACTGGTGTCCTCCCCCCCCACCCCCCCCCCCGGTGTCCCCACTAGAGAGCTCAGAGTGGCATGATTCTTGGCCGGCATGTCCCACTACTTCACTGCTCCCTTTGCAAGGTGAGGCAGCCATTGGGAAACAGACAAGGTGATAGTCAGTCTGGATTCTGCGTGGGACTCAGGATGGCCAACACAGCGTCTGCTCCTCTACTTCCAGCAAGTGGTACCAGCCCTTCCTCCCACCCATATTTGCTGCCCTTGGGTCTCTTAGGGACTAGCCTGTCCCTGGAAATTCTGTGCAATCATATGTAGGTTCAGTGAGTTCCATACCCTGTACATCAGTCAAGAGCATAGCTCCTCACTTGGTAATGCTCCACAGGGAAAGAAAGGCTGAACACTCATCTCTCTTTTCTGTATGGAGGCCATCCAAAGCACCCCTAGGTGGTTAGTGTACAGCCTAGGAAATGGAAGCTGAGAGTTCTAGGTGCTGTTCAGACCTCGTTATTTGTGAGAATCTGGATACAACCATTTCTTCTTGGGCCACGGTTTCCTCATCTATGTAATGGGTGGCCTGGGCCCTACAGGATCTCTCAGGCCTTTTCCAAGAGTCTTGGGAGTCACAGTTATGCCATTCCAGCCAGGCCATCACCCCAAAGCAGAATTTCCAAAGTGTTTGAAAAAGGCATCAGAATAAAAGCTTCCAATTGTCTGTAGCATCGGAAGGATCTGGACTTGAAGCTCTGCTCTTTGCTAACCAGGGGGCCTTGGGCAAGATAACCGATTGGTCTCATTTTCCTGATTTTAATAACATGGTTGACATATCTGACCTCTGTGGAGCGTCTGAAGGGTCAGTGAGGTAGCAAGTGCAGAAATGCCCGGCCTGGCTGTGTGCCACTTTTTGCCCTTCTGCTCAGTGCTCTTTCTCCCAAGCAAGCTGTTCAAATAAGTCAGCCAGGAGAAGCCCGAGCATTGGGGTGAGCTGCAGGGTTCTGGTCGGGCTGTGCTCAGCCCAGGCTGCCTTGTCCCCTGTGGGTGTGAGGGGATGATGAGGAGGGCCCGGGGCAGGCCCCTCACACTGAGTAATGAGAACCTGCATGTCACCAGCCAGGCTGAAGCCCTGGGGCCCAGGGCCCAGGGGGCTGGGGGGCTGAGGTTGGCATAGACCAGTAAATAGGAACCAATTGGGGGTTGTTAGATGCTCCCATCCATACCCAGTAAATAACAATGGCTCACAATCATTTCCGGTTCTCAAGCTGCATGGAAACGGGGCTGCAGGGTTAATCCAGAAGGAACTAGTGGCTTTCCAGTCTGAGAACCGCACCCCATCCTCTTACTTACCATCTGTGACTTGGCCTCTCCAAGGATAAGGCAGTAAACAAAATGACAAAGCTTCCCCCTTTTGAGGAGAGAGAGAGAAAAGAATAAAGGAGTAAACTGTAGAGTGTCGCAGGTGGTGGCGAAGGCTGAGCACGGCAGAGTAGCTTGATGGGGTGACGATGTGATGGGCTGTGCAGCATGAGGTCAGAGGACAATGCCCTTTGACCCTGAGAGCTGTTTAGTTGCCCGTGACTGGGGAGGGCATCCTGCCCTTGAGACAGAGTTGAAGCAAAGAAGAACAAAGGAAGAAGGGGACTCAGGTTTTGCCCTGATGGGCCCAGGGCAGAGAGTGGGGATGAGCCATGCTCAGGGCGGGGACTATAGGAGGGGCCGTGAGACCCTGAAGGCAGGCAGAGCCCTAGGTTGCCTGGCTTCTGACATCCATCTCTTTATTCGCAGTCACTCATCAATGACCTTCCATACCTCAACCACTGTAGCCACCACCAGACAAGGGGCTGCTGAGACAAACCAGGCTTCCCCAGCTCATGACACATCCCAGTTGAGGGGAAGGAGATACCTGGCTACAACCCAGGTCAGGTGACAAGAGCAAGGGGAGCGATTGGGACCATGCTGAAGGGAGACTGGCTCTGTCTGAGGGGATGAGCAAATGTGGCCCAGGTGGGGAATGCCTAGGCTAAGAGAGCATTCCAGAAACAGGAAGTGAATTAGCACAGGAATAGGGGGTGCCCAGGATCAGACTTCTAGAAGGACGAGCTTCACTCTGCAGCCCTCTGCCTGTCCCAGTTTTCCAGGTGGGCTCCACGGAGCAACCAGCACTAAGGTCCCTGAGACTGGGGGAGAAGGGACAGAGAGCCACTTCACAGGCCCAAAGTGGGGAGTGGGTCCCCCAGTCCTGGCCTTGGGCTTTCGATTGAATCTCTGCTTTTGTTTTTTTCTTTTTTGGGGGGGACAGAGTCTCACTTTATGGCCCTTGGTAGAGTGCTGTGGCATCATAGCTCACAGCAAACTCCAACTCCTGGGCTTAGGTGATTCTCTTGCCTCAGCCTCCCAAGTAGCTGGAACTACAGGCACCCACCAGAACACTCAGCACAACACCCGGCTATTTTTTTGTTGTAGTTTGGCCGGGGCCAGGTTCGAACCCACCAACCTCAGTATATGAGGCTGGCACCCTGCCCACTGAGCCACAGGCACCGCCTGAGAATCTCTCTGCCTTTGATCTGAGGCCCAGGGACTTTGTGGGGAAGCCCCTGGAGTTTACAAGACACGCCCACACAATTTAATTACCTGGAGTATTTGTGAGGAAGGTCCCTATAAGGGCTGGGATTTAAAGGCCTTTTGTGGCTATTGGTCACTTTTGATGCAATAACCAGTACCAGTCTTGGAGGAGAGTAGCTTCATTTTATAGGTTCTGTACAAAATGTACGCTCCTCTTTCCCTACAGGAAGACAGGTTTACTTCTAAGTAGCTCTTGCTATTGTAACTCACCCCTTCCTTTTAGAAAGGGTGTGAGAGATAGAGAGAGAGACCACCGCTCTAGAGAGAGAGCGCGTGCGTGCACCATGATGGGGTGGCTCAGAGTGCTTACTGAAAGTTTGTTTCACTTTCCAGCCAATGGCTTGAGACATCCTGTCTTCTGGATGGTCTGTGCTGTCTACAGTCATGGGACTGACCTAGCGGGACTTGCAACCATAAGTGCAGTGGGTGAGCCAAACAACTTGGTTTTGTGTTCTTAACTTTTTTTCTTGAACACTTTCCCAGTGCGGGGCGCCTGACCCGGCTAGCTTATAATCAGCAGCTTGGCTTAACTCCCAAGTCCCTTTTCTCTGTCTGTGGCCTGTCTTCTTTCCACTGTTCCAGGCTCTTCACTGCAAGGGCCACCTCGATCCATTCATCAGCCCACCGATGTGTCTCCATAGATCTATGGCAACAAACCCATTCCGGCAGTTTCCTCCTCTCGTTCCCTTTGTTTTACGGCTGCTACTTGTCGTAGAGTTCCCTTTCCCCTTCATTTAACAGGAAGGCTTGCACGTGAAAGGGACATTTTAACAGTACCAACAAGAAATAGAAATCTAGTTTACTTCTCTACAAGCTTCTCTTCAATCTCCCAGCTGTTTTGGCTCAGTCTCTGCATTATCTAGCTGGCTTTGTTCCACATCTGGCCTGAGCCTGATACTCAGTGTTAGGGTCTGGGTGGGGGCAGGGCTGAGGCAGCAGAGGAGACAGATGGAGGGCAGGAAGAGCTGGTGACTGGCGCCCGCTGCAGCTCTGTCCCGCAGCACCTCTCCCACCAGCAGGCCCAGGTTTCCTGGCACCAGCACCCCGTTCCCCACATTTGACCCTTTCCCTCCCATAATCCACAGTCTCAGTGGAAGACCTTGTCCACTCACCACATATCCCTTGTAAAGGGACACATTCCATTTAGTCATCCGCTTCTGTTGTGGGAGGAAGGTGACTTACCTCTCTTGAAGCTGCCATTTTTCCTTCTAGGGGGTAAGAGTTACCCAAATCCACTGAATTTCCCTTTCTGCTTTGGCTGAGAGGAAGCTTCTCAACACATACAATTCCTGATCTATATTAGCCCATGGACTTAGGTCCTTTGTTCCACCTTTAACACCTTTGCTTTTTTTTACACTAGGAGAACACCAAACATACTTTATTAGCACAAAAAAGCAGCCAAGGCACAGCAAGCAGAAACATACATTAGCAGTCAAAGGGTTAGTGTTGCATACAAATTTTTTTTTTGTACACTTTTTTTGTAGTCTTGGCAATAGCCAAAGGGATGTAAAATAACATTCTGTAGCAGCAGGTAAGGAAACTATGGAGCACTCACCAGTTAGTGCTGAGCATATTAACAAAAAGACATGAGAATGGATTTGGCTACTTTAGTGCAAAATGTCTAAGACAGAACTGGAGATTCAGTTCAAATACTAAGAAGCAAACTCTTTTGGAAGTTATAACACCTTTGCTTTTTAAAAAATATTTAGTTTATAACTAGCATGTAGACAATGAAAGGCACACACATTGCCAGTGCCTCTGGGAGCCAGGTGGAGGGGATGGCAAGGTGCTGCCTCCAGCTCTGCTGTGCCTCTGTCCTGTCTGGGTTCCTGCCTGCTGGGAAACTCCTGGTTCTGGAACATGGAGAGGAGATTTCCTTCTTCTTCCTGACCTGCTCCTTGCTCTGTCCCTGCCCTGGCTCTTGCTGGGTGACCCGCAATGAGCTGATGTCATACAATGGTGCACAATCAGCTGATGTCATACAGTGGTGTGCAATGAGCCGATGTCATACACTGGTGCGCAATGAGCCGATGTCATACAGTGGTGCGCAATGAGCCGATGTCATACAGTGGTGCGCAATGAGCCGATGTCATACAGTGGTGCGCAATGAGCCGATGTCATACAGTGGTGCGCAATGAGCTGATGCATACAGTGGTGCACCATGAGCTGATGCATACAGTGGTGCACAATGAGCTGATGTCATACAGTGGTGCACCATGAGCTGATGTCATACAGTGGTGCACCATGAGCTGATGTCATACAGTGGTGCACTATGAGCTGATGTCATACAGTGGTGCACCATGAGCTGATGTCATACAGTGGTGTGCAATGAGCTGATGTCATACAGTGGTGCGCAATGAGCTGATGCATACAGTGGTGCGCAATGAGCTGATGTCATACACGGGTGCACAATGAGCTGATGTCATACACGGGTGCACAATGAGCTGATGTCATACAGTTGTGCACAATGAGCTGATGCACACAGTGGTGCACCATGAGCTGATGTCATACAGTGGTGCGCAATGAGCTGATGTCATACAGTGGTGCGCCATGAGCCGATGTCATACAGTGGTGCGCAATGAGCCGATGTCATACAGTGGTGCGCAATGAGCCGATGTCATACACTGGTGCGCAATGAGCTGTTGTCATACAGTGGTGCACAATGAGCTGATGTCATACAGTGGTGCACCATGAGCTGTTGTCAGACAGTGGTGCGCAATGAGCTGTTGTCATACAGTGGTGCGCAATGAGCTGATGTCATACAGTGGTGCACCATGAGCTGATGTCATACAGTGGTGCACCATGAGCTGATGTCATACAGTGGTGCACAATGAGCTGATGTCATACAGTGGTGCACAATGAGCTGATAAATGCAGCACTGGGTCTTGGCCATGCACCTGCAGAGCAACTCCAATAAGGAGCGCTTACCTGCAGAGAAAGCAACGGTGGGCTAAGCCAGTCATTCAAAAGTAATGACAGCTGTCTGTCATGATGAAGGCACAGAGCAGCGAGCACACTGGTTCGTGGGCCTGCAGGGTCCTCCCAGGAGAAGCTGGCAGGTCATGAGTCTGAGGAAGGGCACTTTTTCTATTCCCTGGGAAGCCCTGGCCAGCAAAATCCTTTCTCTGCAAGAAAAGAGTTTTAATCTTCCAGGATCAACAGCACTTAGTTTAGATGGTTTCCAGTTCCTGTTCTGGAACATGGAAGAAAAAAAATGGGAAGTCATCATATGATTAGTTGCCAGAGCCAAAAGGCCCTTGTGAGACGCTGGATTCAATGTATTTATTTTACAGATAGATGTGGGAGGAGCAGAGAGGGAAAGTGGCTTTCCCTCGGTCACACAGAGAGTGAGCGCATGGCCAGGTGTTACAGAAAGAGCTGGGTTTGGAAAGTTGAGAAAGCACTGGCAAAAGATGGAAATGAGAAGGAGAGAGAGAGCACAAGACAGAGACAGAGAGAGATAGAAGAAGAGGGAGCCAGAGAGGGAGAGATAGAGAGAGAGCCAGAGAGAGGCAGAGAGGGAGAGAGAGAGAGCCAGAGAGAGAATGACAGAGAGATGGAAGGGCGATGCAGCGAGGTAGATGCAGGCTTGCTGCAACCAGTGACTGTCCTGGATGGGAGGGTCTTAGCCACCAAATGCCCCGTGGCCCCACTCTGCCCTGCTGCCCAGGTGTGGTACTCCCAGGGCCTGCATTCTGGGGTCAGGGACCCCAAACCAAAGCTACCCACTGTTCTACCCGACATCAGCCTCTGACCAGAAGGTTGGCAAAGCCTGACAGGCTGACAGCGAAGTTCTGCCCTGTCCACCCTAGTGAGGCTGTGGCTGATGGCACAGGACAGCGGCAGCCATGGTGAGCACAGGAGCTGCAGAATCACCCAAGGCATGGAGAAAACACAGACACCCACTGGACCCTCAGGAAGGGAAAACAGAAATTCTAGAGGCTCTTACTATCACGTAGTACCCAGTGGCTCCTGGCTTTCTCTTTCCCTCTCTTTCTCTCTCTGTCCTACTCAGCTCCTGAAGGTCCTTGCTGGGCACCCAGAGAGAGATGGAGAGAGCTCCTCAGCCTGCTGTGTCCTCCAAATTGGAAAGTCCTTTTTTCTTAATGGCTTCAAATGTCTTCAGTTTATCCACAGATGTCTGTAAACAGGTGTCTGAAATGAACGCTCTCAGATGGAGACCAGTTTGGCTGCCTGACACTGACAAGTAAAGCTAACTTAGTGGCTGCTGAAGGCTGCTCAGTCAGGGTCATTGTGCCCTGTTTCTTTGCTCAGGGCCCCACAAGTGTCTGATGTTGAGAAGGTGCTATGGGGCACTGGTCCAGTGGACCTCAGGGGGCATCACATTGCTGTGGCTGTCCTGTTTCTGAGAATTTCCAGAGCGGTTGCGTGTGCTTCTGCAGGTGGGCTGATTTGCACCCCGGGGTCATCTGCGCTTGTGCATAAGTGGGGCAGAGGGCATGAAATTGGGAAAGCAAAGGCATTCCTGTTTTCATTAAAGCCCTCATCCTAGGGAAGCAGAGGCTTCTGCACAGGAGGGATGGGCTGCCACCTTTGAGAGGAACTGAGGTCTCACTAGCACCACCCAGGAAGGGTGGGCATGAAGCAATGGCATCCTCAGTCAGGGCTTTCCCTTCTGCTCCAGGCTTCTCCCACTGGGCAGCACAGGAGTGAGGCCCCGCACGTCCAGGTACAGCTGCTCTGACAAGTGTGCTGAGGTGCCCTGGGTGATAAACGGCACCCTCTACGCAGCCTTCCTTCTGGGGGTTCCAAGCTCAGCTTCCACTCCCACGCTGCCCAGGGAGCAGGGATTCCCAGCTCCTCTCCAGGTGCTGCCAAGCACAGGGTGCCCTAATCGGGTCCAGAATCAGCACCAACATCGAGGCGGCTGCGAGAGCAGGCCGGCCAATTCTCAAATATGGACTTGCTATTGGTAATGACAAGATCTGACATTCGCAGACTTGAGGACTTTCAAGTTCATTTCAAAAAATCGACCTGCACAGCAATACTTTTGAGGTAGGCAGAGCTGTGGGCCCCATTTCGGTGTTGAGGAAGCTCAGACTCTGAAAAGGAGTGTGTAACCTGTTCAAGGTTGTGCAGAAAGGACCCGATGGTGCTGACAGGCAACAGAGCCCGGTCAAACTGCAGAGTGAGGCTGTTTCCTCTGGTGCGCTGCATCTCAGAGGCGGATCTGGCTTATTTCTCTACTCACAAAGGCCGTCCCTGGGAGGGGGGAAGCCACACAGGCTCCTATAATTGCCACGGAGGGGTGGAACAAACAGGCATCCCTTCTACCTTGCAGCTTTGTCCACCTGCTCCCTGTGCAGAAGGCCTGGGCTTTTGTTGCCTTTTTCCAAAGCACAGCGGGTTCGCAGTGGAGCTGGGCCAGGGTGGGAGATGGGAAGTTGATGGAGAGATTGCCTTTGCCAGCGAGAGCTATGTCAGCCCCTTGGCTTCCCTCCAATGCCTGCATCTAATAACCGAGTTCTAGTTTTTCATTTTGATGAATTTATCTGTTTCCAGGGTTTTGTTTTGTGTTTAGCCTTTAAGGAACCATAGAATTTTAAGGCTGGAAGGGTGCTTAGAGATCATCTCATCGACCCCCTGGTTTGGCAGGTAGAGAAAGGGAGACTCAGGAGGGCAGGGGACCCTCACCCTTTGGGACAGAACTGCTGAGGGTGAGAGCTGGTTCTCAGAGGTCCAGTTTCCTAAAGCTGAGCTTTCTTTGATGCCAACGCTCGAAGGTACGGGGAGGAAGAGGGAATGCTACATTACTAGGCACATATTGGAAAAAACCAATGGTGGCAGGCTCAGGGCAGGGAGCCTGATGTTCCTTTCTTTACAGGAACAGAAACCTGCCAGTTAGGGGTCTGCTTAGAAGAGGATGGGAAAGTTTAGGTAGCAGGAGCTGGGCACCCCAGAAGACGGGCTCTGACACCTTCCCTTCAGGAATCAGGATTTTCATTCCCTTTCCCCTCCTCCCCGGCCTCTGAGCCTGCAACCGTGGGTGGCCATAGAACAGTAGTTCTCAACCTTCCTAATGCTGCGATGTATTTTCATTATGACAAAGGGGTCACGACCCACAGGTTGAGAACCGCTAACATAGAAGGAGGCACCAAGCTACCATTTAATTCCCAACCACAGTCCTGCTAGGGTGATGTTACTACTCTGCCTTTCTACGGATGGAGTAAACACACTTACTATGGGATAGAACATGTCCCCGGTGATACAGTCACACATCTCATCAGCAACAGAACTGGGAGGTCTCTCAGAAGCAGGTCTTTCTCCAGGGCCCTTCAGCTCCCAGCTCACTCCATATAAATACTGGCCATCTTTCCCTTTCATCCGAACTAATCCAGACAAAGAAAACTAATGAGAGTTTTTTGCTTTTACTTCCTGGAGGTTTTTTGCTTCTCCCCAGCATACTAAGTCTTAACAATCCAAGGATTAAAGTTCTTAGTGAAGTGTCAGTTTTCACCTTTAAGACTGGGAATTGTCACCGTGCACTGCTTTCTCAAAAGGCTGCCCCGTGGCCAGCTCATTATCTATAATTTGTCAGTGGCACCAGGCACCCCTGGCTGGCTATTGATGCTGAGTCAGCTTCTTGGGAACATCCTCTCAAATGTCATCTTGCACAAGAACAATAATTATCCTGTCTGTTGCCAGAGAGCTTTAGCATCTACAAGGTGGCTCAGTAGACTGAGATTTAGAAGTGATTATCCCTGTGATAATGGATAAAGTAACTGAGACACAGTGAGGCCACGTTCCTTGCTGAAAGTCACACAGTGGGATAAGGTTAGGATGCAAATTTTTCCCTGCTTGGCCCTTTAATGCACTGCGGAGTCCACTGTACTGGGCGATCCCACAAGGAAACTTAGTAACGTCTTGCTATTAGTTAACAGTTGGATTGTCCCAACAGAGGCAAGGCTCCTAGAGAAAAGGAGACATAACCATTAGGGTCTGCTGAGAAGCTAGAGGGAAAAAAGCCAAGAGGAGAGAGAAGCCTGATACTTCATTAAGGAAGGTACAGCGGGGAGCTCTGAGCAAGTTAGGGGTGGAGGTTTTCTTGGCAGGTACTCACTCTGAACTCTTTGTTCTCCCCCAGCGGCCAACATATGGTAGGTGTGGGTTTTCCTTCATTTTCTTTAACCCAAACCCTTTAGAAAATAAATCACTTCTATTTTATATTAAGAAAGAGGGCCACAGAGAGATAAAGGATTGCTCCATAAAAGATCTGACATAACTATGCCCTCAGTACTCAGGAACACTTTTTAATTCTTTGGTCCAACTGCTCGAAATGATGGTGAACAGGCTGAACTGACCCTAGCCCCTGCCCCGCAGAACTGTATATACAACAGGATTAGAAGTATGAAAATTATATGTATGGAGGAAATATGGATGAACGATCTCCAAATATGACTCTAATAACACACAAGATTAGGAGAAGAGGCTGCCTGGAAAGGAGGGGTCTGGGTTCAGCTCAAGTCTGGCCATAAATCTGCTGTTATTGATCCTTCAGGTTTTGAACCTCAGTTTCCCTTTCTGTCATCTAGAAAGAACACCTATTCTAGTACTGAGAATACTTATTTCTCAGGTCAACTGAGTATTAAATGGAATAAACTATGAAAAAACCATGAACTTACTAATATTTAAACATAAGCCTGTCTGCTTCCCAATTCCATGCCATTTATAAAAGAAAACTGTTGCCTCCATTTCCTTATCTGTTGTATGAAAACATTGTTATTTATCCTGCCTAAGACATGGGGTGTTTGTGGAATGAAATGAGAAAAAGCTCTTGAATGCATTTGGTTAACTATAAAGTGTCTAGAACTCTGCCTAGAATAGAATTTGCCGTACAAGCAGCCACTAATATGATGATCATTAATATGAATAAAGTAGTACAAAAATATCCATTTTATTGCTTGCTCCTCGGAAGGAGTATTTGCTCTTCTTCCAAACCTGCTGGGTACATTCCTTGAGTGCTGACCTGTGGCACAGATGCCCCTTAAAAATGACCTGTTTCAGTGGAGCCTAGTCTTCTGCAAGTTCTGAAGTTGAGTCTCCTGTACTAACAGTCTTTTTTTTTTTTTTATTAAATCATAGCAGTGTACATTAATGCGATCATGGGGCACCATACACTGGTTTTATAGACCGTTTGACACATTTTCATCACACTGGTTAACATAGCCTTCCTGGCATTTTCTTAGTTAATGTGTTAAGACATTTACATTCTACATTTACTAAGTTTCACATATACCCTTGTAAGAACAGTCTTGAGAATAGAGTTGAAGCCTCTTTTCTTTTTCCAATCTTTATTCTCAACAAACACATCCATCAATGGACAAGCACATATCAAGCCCTCATTCCTGTTAAAATGCCTACAAACCCACATTCCATCTCAAGAGCTGTGCTAACCAGTTGGCAGACACATGTTCTGACCTCTGAAAAGGGGTAATATCATTGACTGTGAACACCCAAGGATAGGCAGAAACCCTGATGTCCCCACCTGCCATGATCTTCCCCAGGATCTTCAAAGCTGGTCACTGTTGGAGGTCTCTGGACTGAGTCCAACTCCCTTTGAAAATAAAGCCTATTCCATTGTTTCTAAATTATTCTGTGGGAGGGTGTTACCTCCTCATACAACTGACAGTCTCTTGAACACAAGACTGTATATGTCTCTGTTGAGTCTCACAAATTGTCTATTGCGGCACTCAAGCAACATGCTGTCTTTTCTCACTTTTCGCAAAGTGAATCACCTCAGCCTTCAGAATGTAGACCTGATGATGTGACGTTGGGCACTTCAGATTTCTCTGGATTTTAAATTTATCATCTGCAAAAAGAGAGGGGTGGGAATAAACAATTCTTTGAGTTCTGAAATTCTAGTTCTATGGGAGGTTTGTCAAAGGACACACACTTCACCACTATGAAGACAAGGACAGATTTGAGAAATCGATCGTGTTGCTAATTCTCATTAAGTCTAAACTCAGATGCAATCTCGGCATGGGAAGCTGCTACCCGATTGCATATGTGTTGGGGAATTTTGCCTTAACAACTCCCAAAGCCGCTTCCTCCCAAAGGCTGAGTGGTTGGATGATCATAGTTGCTTTTCTTGCTATAACTCTGGCCAGTCCTGCTCTTCCTCCTTTCCCCTTCTTTACTACTCAATAAATCTCCCAGTCCAGTTCCTCTACTGAAAGCAGAATTGATTATAAACATTAACTTAGCTGAAAGTGGCTCGCCATGTTCTCTGCTTCAGTGGTATTTTCTTTCAAAGTAAGTCCTGTAGAAAATATTCGTAGCATTGCGCCAACAAAAAAACAAGTATCCAATAGGTATGCGACTCCTAAAATTCAATACATTAAAAGTTAGACAGCCCAAAATTTTAAAAATGGGGGGAAAAAATAACAAGATATCAAAATGGACACAAAGGACATTAAAAAGATACTCAAGCTCATTGTGCATTAGAATAAAAAAAGAGAAGATATAGCTCTTTGTGTTCACTAGAATATCTAGAACTATAATACCACCTGTTGGTGAGGGCGTGGAGCCATTGGGAGTCCCATATATTGGTGGCAAAATACCGAATGCCAGAAGGGCTTTGGAAAACAATTTTCAGGTTTTTTATAAAGTTATACATACATACACCTAACCTAACATCCAGCAATTCTACTCCTAGATATTTGTCCTAGAGAAATCAAAACATAAGTTGACAAAAAGATTTCCACACAAATGTTTACAGCAGCTTTATTTATAATTGCTCCAAATGAGAAATGATTCAAATGTCTGTCCACAGATGGATAGCTAAACAAATTTTGATATATGGATGACAAAATGTTCTGCAATAGAAAGGAACGACCTACTGATATGTGGAACAGCAACATGGGTGGATTTCAAAAATATTATGCTGCGTCAGATGAGCCAGATGCAAGAGTGTACAGACTGTCATGATGCCATTTTTATGAAGCTCGGAAACAGCCAAATTAAACCTGTGGCTATAGAAATCAGAGCTATGGTTGTGTTGGGCTGAGTGGTTGGGAGTAAGGATTGGCTGCAAGGGGAAACTACTTTCTGAGATAATGAAATCTTTTACCATCTTGATTGGGGTGCTTGTCTCTACTAAAAAATAACCTGTAGTCCCAGCAACCAGGGAGGCTGAGGCAAGAGAATCGTTTGAGCCCAAGAGTTTGATGTTGCTGTGACCTCTAATGCTGCAGCACTCTACTGAGGTCAACAAAGTGAGACTCTGTCTCAATTTAAAAAGAAATATATACAGTATTTGTCAAAATTACTAAATTGTATATATAAAATGGGTACATAGTTTATGTAAATCATATCTCAAGAGAGTTGATTTATTAAAATAAAAAAAAGAGGGTGGCGCCTGTGGCTCAAAGGAATAGGGCACCAGCCCCATATGCAGGAGGTGGCTGGTTCAAACCCAGCCCCGGCCAGAAACTGCAAAAAAAAAAAAAAAAAAAAAAAAGCACATAAAACAAAGATAGTAATTAATACTAGAAGATACCAGTACATACTCACAATAGTACAATAGTGGCTACAAAGTAAAAGATGGACAAGATCAAGTATTAACAATGTTTGGAAGCAACTGGAGCTCTCAGCTAGTATTGTGGGGAATAATAGTTGGAGTGATCCACTTGGGAAAGCATGTTGTTTGGCAGGATGTCACAAAGCTGATCATATGTCTATGCCAGGATTCAGCAATTCCTCTCCCAAAGATATACCTATCAGAACTTTATGGGAGGTCTGACAATTAAATCAGCAAACTCATCCCAGAAAACCACTGCCTACCTCACTGCTGAATATCACTAAGGTCACCTTTGAAGCACTCCCCCTGGGAAGCTATGTACCAACACCAGTGCCTAGTCTACCCTTCAAAGAAATTTTGAAACTCCTTTTCAAGAATGGGCACCAGAGCTGTCTTTTTACTTTGTGGACCTTTACATAATTTCACAAACTCATTCTAGGAAAAAGTGCTTTGAAAGATGGACCAGGTGCTGGCATCAGTGTATTTTTCCCAAGGGGAGTACTTTGAAGGTGAATGTATTGATATTCGGCAATGAGGAACGTACCATTTCTTCTACGATGAGTTCACAAACTTAATTGTCCAACCTCATGTATGGAAACCAGAAAGGTTATACAAGAATGTTTATAGTGGAATTGGTCATCATAACCAAACATGGGAAATAATTCTAAAGTCTATCACCAGTAGAATGGATAACATTGTGATGTGATCTTCTAATGAACTACTGCATGGCAATGAAAATGAACAAACTCGTATTACAAGCAACTGCAATGTTCAAACGTAATGTTAAAGCAGTGAAACCAAACCCAAGTGTGTGTACTCTGTTGTTACCATGATGGTAATGACCTTTGAGAAGGAGGTGGGGTAATGATTGAGCAAGAAGGAGCCCCAATCGGTTGTATAGAGCACTGGAAAATGTTTTCTTTTTTGATGTGAGTTGTACTTAAATAGGCACGATAACTTTATGATATTCTAATTTATGCTTTTGTGTATGCTTTTTGTTCAGCACATACTTCAAAAAACATATTTTTTAAAGCATATAAACAAGCAAACAAAAACCAAGAACACTTCTGGGGAGGAAGTAAAGTTATTCTCAAGGAATTCAAAGGTAATGTAGGATTTGGGGGATCTATAGCTCCAGAAAAGGAGGAAGATTTGGGGGCAGAAGTCCTCCTTTCTCATCAACCACCAAATTAGACCTAGTAGTCAAGAGTCTAAATAGTCTGCATGGTACCCCAAGCCTACCCATCTCCTTCCTACCCTCCTATATTAGAAACAGAGAAAAATTCTGAAATCTCTCCCACACCCTACTTCCAATAAGGAGTTGACAACTGTAAAATTATCCCTAGACCCCATGCACCCTGGTTCACACGGAGAAGACCAATCTGAAAGTCCTTAGTCTCTTGTGGCTAGTTCTGGTTGATAAATGACCACAGGCAGTTTTGCTTTCAGAAGAGAATTGCATGAATATACCGAGCAACACAGGGAAAGCAAAGGAAGGGAGGGTGGCTGCCTGCGAAGTGATCCCTACTCACCAGCTCTGAGCTCCAGCAACCAGAGAGAAGGCCTTCCCACCATGTTCTAGGAAGAACCCTTTTCATATTCCCACAGCCCCAGGCATGATGTCCTTTTGTGCTCTAGTAAGCTAACTCCTTCCAAGCTCAGACGAGAATCTGTTGATTATCAGTTTATGGTGGACATATCTGTACAACTCTTAATAATCTCTGGATTTTAGGTTCTGTGGGCACTGCTGCTGTCACCAATGAATTGCTTACCATTGCCTTTGCAAAACCTGACCCAGAGTAGGTATTCGACATTTGTTGAATCAATGAATGAAAGGATGGATGAGGAAAATTGTTTGATGGGGCTGTGGTCCTGAGAAGGATGGAAGACCTTTTCCCTTCTTGGGGAGAGTCTTACCTATCAGGAGGTGGGTGACCACCTGCCAGACCTTAATCTTTCATTGACATCATGTTCCCCACCTGCTCAATTGGCTTCTGGAACTAGAAAGCTAGACTTGGACTCATCACTCCATAATTCCCTCCCTGCCACAAGTAATGTGATGTCTTGTCGTCTGGATTAAAGGCACTGGGATTTAGTGGTGGGAGCAGAAGGTCCTGGTCAACCAGATGCCTGCTGTGCTTGGCTTCACCTTTGCATTATTTCACTCCAGAATCATCCGTCCAAGTTCAGAGTGCTGCCACAAGGAGCCACCTTCTCTCCATTTCAATCCCTCCCTCAAAGAAATTAAATTAATACTTGCCAGTTGCTTTTGAGTTTATAAATCTCTCTGTAAGAGGAATGTAACAGACTGGCTGATGGGGTACAGGCTTTATTTTTAGGCTCCCCCCCCATTTTCCTTTTTTCAAGAGCAGTACTAGCACTAGAGTAATGCACCGTTTGATATTTTAGCATTTCAGATATTTTACAGTAAATTACTTCAGTTTATGGCACTTTGCTTCCTTATATAATTGTTATAAATAACCTTCAAATGACATAAAAGCCATAAACATTGCAAAACTGAAAAGTAAATTATAGACATTTCAGCGCATACAAGTAGGAACTCAAACACGTTAAGGCAAGTGAGGAAGGTAAGTTTGTTTGTTCTCTCCTTCCCTAACCATCCATCTCATATTTCCACAATAAATAATCTGCAGTAAATAAATGCCAGCAAGCAGAAGGGATCCTTGGTGTGCTTTCTTAAAGACTCAACTGGCCCTGCTGGTGGAGGTTGGCTCCACACCCAGGGAACTGGAGATCCATGCTCTGAGGGGTGGTATTTAAGGAGGCTTTATGGCTGCCAGGAGGATTAAGCGGGGAGAAGGATGGAGACTGAAGAAGTGGTCTGTGTCAGGCAACTACTCAGTCTACACTGCGCTCCCCAGGGTGACTCAGAGGTGTTTGCGAGGGCTTACTCAACTTCAGACTTGAGCATACATCATCATCAGCGTAATAGCTACTAGTTATTGAGTGCCTATCTTCTCTGTCATGCTAGGCACTTTACAAACTGTTTCTCAGTGAATCCTCCACCACAGAGAAGATATAATATGTGTGGCAGGAGAGGACACAGGTAGGTGGGCATTTAAAGGAGAAAAGGGCCATTCCACCTGCCCTCACTTCTATGAAGGGCCTCAGTCCATAATGTTGCTAAATGATGTTACACCTGTGTTCCCAGGTAATTAACATATTCATTTATTAAATGTAAACATTTAAAATATGATCCTATTTTTGGTAAGCTTGTTTTGACATTTTTTAAAAAAATAAACCAAGAGACTCAGAAAATGGAAGTGGTTTCTGCTGGCCTCAAACTCTGAGAGACCTTGGCCATTACCATGTTTTGTAGATGAGATCGTGAAAGACTCAGGAAGGTTCCATGACTTATCTAGGATCCAAAGAGCTGCATGGGAAGGATACTCACAACCAGTTTTGTCTACCTCAAAAGCCTTTGGTTTTTTCTTTCCCTGTATATTCAAGGGGAAACTGTCAGAGGTGCCTCCTGAGTCCCTTGTGGAGTGGGGCTGGGCTGTCTAAATCACTAAGGTCAGGGGCGTTCCCTGCTGAGTGACAATCTGTGCCTAGAGTCCACCGAAGTTGATAGTCAAGGTCCAGTCTTCCATGGGAAGACAGACATATTTCCTTGTACTGCTATCTCATCATAGACACACCCTTACGAAAGATAATATCTTAGATTCATAGAACTTCAGAGCTGGAACTGGTTTTCAATTTGTCCTCACATAGAATCCCCTCACATGAGGAAAGAAAAAAAAAAAAGATGAATGATTTCCCCCACGGTATTCTGCATATTTGTAGCCAAAGTAGAATTAAACCACAGAGCTCCTATTTTTTGTCTGGTATATTTTATAGCAGACACTCTAGGAGTCTTCTCTGTCTAGAACATCGAGTACACACTCTCAAATTCTCTAGTATACATTCTAGAGTGCTTCTTTCTTTAGAATAGCTAGTATACATTTCAGACTTCTTCCTGTAGATGATCTTCTTTATAGAAGATTTCTTGTACATAAGAAATTTTTCAATAGATGATGTGCTTCTCTGGCCAAAAAATAATTCTATCTCAATCAGGCATTTAAAGCTATTTTTGATTTAGAAAATTATACTGAAAATAAATCCCATAGCATGAGTGCAATTTAACGAGGATTATTTCTTCTTTGGCTCATAAACTGCCCTGCCTTGAAGCCACCGGGTTGACTGGCCCCAAACAAAACCAGCTCCATAAATCTCCAACACATGTGGGCCACTCATAGTGTCTGCCTTGAACCATTTACTTGACTTTACTCCTGGCATCCAGTTGACCCTGCTCTTGACGTTCCTGACCAAGACGAGCTAGCTATGGTCTTGTAATTTACTCCCACTATTGTTTTCCTGACTGTAATAATGCATGTCAATCTCGGATAATCCTCATAGCACTGCCAGAAGACACTTTGGTAGAAACCCCTTCCTGCATCAACCTGGCCTTGAACCATCTTCCATTTGTGCTCCTGTTAGGGTTTGACCTCTAGTTAGCAGTAGCTCAACTGACCAGATTCCATAGAATCAGAAAAGCCTTCTGATCAGCCCATCCCACTTTCAATGTATCATAATAAAAAAATTCCAAAAACATACATTCTCTGATTCCTATCATTGTGTGTAAACTACAATTTATTTAGATATAGATATGGTAGTTTAAGAGAAATGATGTGTTTTTCAGGGTTAGGCTATCTGGTATAATAAACAACTCCAAAGGTCGGCAATTTAACACTATAACATTTTATTTCTGTTTTATGAAATAGTCCATTGCAGATGGTTCTGTTCAGGCTGCCATCCTGGGTGGCTCTTCTCCAGGCAGTGACTCAGGGACCCAGAATCCTTGAAATCTGTAACCTTTCCATCTCTGGATTCTTCTGCTGGTTGCTCATGTCTAACTAGCTGATGGGGTGAAGAGAAAGTGTGGTGATACATGCAGGGTGTTTTATGGTTAAGCCTGGAAATTGTCCATCCCATTGGGCCACATTCCATAGGCAAGTCTCAGGCAGAGTGGAAGCTGGGATATGCGATCTAGCTCTGGAGATTAGGAGGAAAAGAAATGGAACTTGGTGAACGCAGAGCAGTGTCTCTGAGTGGAAATGGGGAGGGAAGGGCATTTACTTGAACATGGAGTATGGAAGGTGATAAGAATATACATTTAATGAGACATTAAATGGGGGTCCAGGTAATCTTCAAAATAGCTCTTTGTGTTAGTAATGTAGATTCAGCTCAGGAGCTGATGAATTCTTTTGAAGAAATGCTTTTGAGTTTCAGGTTTCTAACTATACTCTATACATTAGGCAGGTGCGGAATCTATCTCTTTGTTAGACTGGAAGACCAGTACGATAGCTTTGAACTTCCAGTAGGAGATTGTGTTACATGGTGAGAGATTCTTACACTCAATCTGAAGTAGTTTAGATACGCAGAGTTTCAGGTAAACTTCATTGTCTTTGCCCAAAACCAACTGGCAGAATGGACTTCTGGGTTCTCTTTTTTTTTTTTTTTTAATTTTTTTATTAAATAATAACTGTATACAATGATATGATTATGGGGCATCATACACTCACTTCATATACCATTTGACACATTTTTATCACAGTGGTTAACATAGCCTTTCCGGCGTTATCTCAGTTACTGTGCCAAAACATTTACATTCTACATTTACCAAGTTTCGCAAATACCCCTGTAATATGCACCACAGGTGTGATCCCACCGATTCCCCTCCCTCTACCCACCCCCCCCTTTCCCACTTCCCCCTATTGTTAAGTTGTAGCTGGGTTATAGCTTTCATGTGAGAGTCCCAAATTAGTTTCATAGTAGGGCTGTGTACATTGGGTATTTTTTCTTCCATTCTTGGGATACTTTACTAAGAAGAATATGTTCCAGCTCCATCCATGTAAACATGAAAGAGGTAAAGTCTCCATCTTTCTTTAAGGCTGCATAGTATTCCATGGTATACATATACCACAATTTATTAATCCATTCGTGGATCGATGGGCACTTGGGCTTTTTCCATGACTTAGCTATTATGAATTGGGCTGCAATAAGATCTGCCATTCAATCCTGTAATTCCTCTGCTGGGCATATACCCAGAAGACCAAAAATCACAACATAACAAAGATATTTGTACCAGAATGTTTATTGCAGAATGGACTTCTGACGCAGTTTACAGCAGAGGTCCGATATGCCAATTAACTTTATGGGATTGGAGGTAAAACCAACCCATAAAATGGCCACTATGCTATCTGGTTATTGGTTGATATTTAAGGGACTATCATGAGTGGTCACATACTGAGTGGAATTCAAAGATTATTATGCATTCTACTGTGCTCAAAAATATTAGTTCCCTTAGGTCCTTCATGATTTTCTAGATTCCCTATTCATTGAAAGGAGAATAGAAAAACATTTCAAACCTCTTACCAGCTAACAATTCCTGGGAGGTCATGACAGCTGGATTGTCAATGGGCACAGACCAGAAACAGTTCGGCATGGCATCTGAGGTCCCTTATAAGGGGACAGAGCAAAGTGATCCCTACAAAAGCCAAGAAGAGAAAACTCCAATAGAGAGGTGGATGGGTGGAAACTGGAGACCAACATTAATAAAAGAGCATAACATACCAGGATGTTGGGTGGCTGCTCTTTCTGTGTAACCTGATTAGAACTATCTATTAACATCTCACACATGATCATTTAGGAGATTTTTCAGGGGGAGGAATTATTAGTTCAAGACTTTTCTGCTGGTTAGGAACTGCTCCTTTAACACCACCCAGTCCCGTAAAAATGCTTTGCTACAGAGAGGCAGCTGTAAGTTCTCCTTGCTCAGCTCTCCCTGAACCCTCCCAAAGGCTCTGGGGAATATTATTTTAAAATGTATTTTAGACCAAATGGACCTGTGGAACTTTGACAAGAATGATGGTGATGTTGATGGTGACAAAAATGATGATTGTAAATGAGAAAGGTGTGTGTCCTCGGTACTGCCAGGTTTGACTCTACGTAAATGACCGTGGCACCAGAGCCCGGGCAGGTAGGCTGGTGACATAAGACAAGCAGAAGCCACACTGAGGTAGAAAAACTTCTCCACAAGCTCCTGTCTGGATGACGATGAGTAAGACGGTAAGTTGTGCTCACAAAGGCATGATAGGATTTGAGCGATGGCATCAGCTCCATCTCTTTCTTGGTTTCATTTACTTTTGCTACAACGTTAGCAAAATCTTACAAATCAAGCTCTGAGATGTCTGCATCACTGCCTTCTGTTTATTTATCTCAGATTGTGTCTAGAAAGAGGTTGTCACTTGCATAATGAAAGAAGTCCTCAGCACAACCATGCCTGTCCCAGGTACCTGGAGGGAAGCTGTGAGTATTGTTGGACCCTCTGGACGGATGCTAGATAAGGGCTTGCCTCAGATCAGAGACGTCCTTTTCCTTCAAGCTTGTCCCCAAAGGGAACACAATCAAAATTCCCCTATTTGTTTCTTCCCCAAAACTTCTACATACCTTTCAAAGCTTCAGGATAAAAAGGAAAACAAACCAGGTGCAGCGGCTTGTGCCAGTTCTACAACTATGGGAGGCCAAGGTTGAGGAACATTTGAGCTCAGGCGTACAAGACTAGCCTGAGCAAGAGCGAGACCTGTCTCTAGTAAAAATAGAAAAACTAGCCAGTTGTTGTGGCAGGCGCCTGTAGTCCCTGCTACTCGGAGGCTGAGGCTGGAGGATCACTTGAACCCAGGAATTTGAGGTTGCTGTGAGCGAGGCTAATGGCATGGCACTTAGCCTGGGCAATAAAGTGAGACTCTGTCTCAAAAAATAAAATAAAATAGTAAAATAATAAAAAAATACAAAAAAAATCAAACAATTATCCTTTAAAGCCCTATCTTGATCAATAAGAAAGAGCAATCCTCATTTATTTGGTATTACAGCTCTTTTTATAGTATCTTGTTTAGCATCATCCCTGTCTATCTGGGTGCACCCCTGAATGGAGTTTCCATTGACACCTTGGGCAGACTCTTCCACATAAAAGCAGTTCTAATAGAAAGTTCTTATTTCTGTTGCTCTGAAAGCATCTTCCCTTTAACATGTAATTCCCAGGGAACTTTTAAAAATGCTGTTTTAAGGAAAATGAGATTTCAAGACAGATAATCCCAAAATTCTGTGCAATAGACAAACATGTCAGAGATATAATTTTTTTTAAAACAACACCATCAGATAATTTAAAAATGACTACCTGTGTTCCACCTGAGTCTTCCTCTTCCTTTCTCTGAGTTCAATGTTCCCATTTTCCTATTTCAGGCCTCACAACACTCTTTACAATGTGTGTCTATTTAGCTCTCACATGTGGCTCCATCTAACAACATAGACAGAATTGAATCATTTAATGTAGATCTAGATTTTAAGTTCCTTTCTTTCGATACTACCTTTTTGTTAGCATGTATTAACTGTTGCCAACAGGGTCAAAATCGAAATCTCTACCGAGTATGTGAGGAATATTTGCAGCATGATCAACAAAGTTGATTTTATTTATTTACTTACTTATTTTGGTAGGGGAGTAGATGTTTTAAAAATCTTCTCTTTAGTTTTATTTTTTGTTCTAGTCAAGTGAAGCAGTGGGAGTGGAGAAGGAACAAAGGAATCTGTAGCTGGCTGTGATCAATTAGTTGTAAACACCACTGCACTCGGACCAGCAAATCTTCTCTTTATTGTATAAAAATGAATAGAAAGTCACAGAAGCGGATGGCATGAAGGATGGCTTGAGCCAAAATCTCATGTCTGTGTCTATTCTTTCTCACTCTTTGATATGAACAGGCAACGTTTTCTCAATCTTAGATAGAGTAATATGAAAACATGCTGTGAAGGACCTCATTCTAATCAGGTTGTATTCTCTAGGCTGCTTCTTAGGGAAATTCAAAAGCCCCTACCTCCAGGGACCAGGAGATGGGAAGCAATCACTGCCTTTTATACACAAAGACTGGAGATTCAGTTCCAGCTCCTAAAAAGTAGGGCTCCTCTTGTTACTGACTGCAGAAATGAGACAAGGTACTATCTTCTCCCTTCTCCAAGTCTTGGTTTTCCCATATGAAAACTGAGAAAAATAATCCCCAGTCCTCCTACCAGCAGAGTCTAGTAGAACTTTCCTAAATGATGGAAATGTTTTGTATCTGCCTCGTCCAGTATGGTGGCCACTAGACCCTTGCAATGAAATGGGATGAGTGTGACTGATGAACTCAATTTTTAATTTAGTTTAATTAATTTTAATTGACTAGCCACATGGAACCAGCAACTATCATATAAAGCAGCATTCATCTAGACCTTCTTGTAGAATAAAATAAGGAAATGACACGTGTAAAGAGGCCGTCTGAAGGGTGTCGTAGGATAGAATTGGCCCAGAGATTTGGCTGAACGGAGAGGTAGTATGAGCTCATCTGGTCTGTTTCATGTCTTGGGTCTCAGTAAAGACTCCTGACTGGAGAAGAGCAAGATTCTGTGGTATCGGCTACTGCTAATTGGCTCTGAATGTGGCTTTTCCTCTCTGAGATTGATTTCCTTCTTCAATAAAACCAGGGCCTTGTTTAATTTTACAGAGGCCTTCCCACCCCAACTCACTGTGGACCCTCAAATACATGGGTACCTAAGAGATTTGGGAAAAAATCACAGCCCTGATGAAACTGAAGCAGGAGGAAGGCCAAGGGCGGGGGATTGATGCTGCAGCTGCCATGGGTCAGGGAGAACCAGCAACCACAGCAGGGCAGGGCACGAGGAAGGGACCAGTAGTGACAGATCATCTGATATCCCAGAGGGTCAGGCTGCAGTACCATGCAGGGGCCTTGAGGAATATTTTCTTTTGAAAACTTCTTGTGTTTTGTGGCCAGAGCCTGTGCCTTGCCTGAACTAGGAGGACCCCAAGAGAAATACAATGTGTCACATCCATCCCTTACTTGTTGATCCCCTGGAACAGCAGCTGGTGGTGTTACCTTAGGAAAAGAAAAAGGAACAAATCTGGAGAAGAACAATATTTTGCCAATAGAGTTCTTCCTACTTTTATTAGCCCCTTTGTCCCAAGTTTTCCCAAATGAAATCAAGGCCTCATAGCCACCCAGTGAGCGACTATTCATATGCCCAATGTCAGATACAACAGTCAAACGTGGAGGGGCAGAGCCTTTGCCAGGGTCACACAGTGGCTACCACAGAGGCAGGTTCAACTGCCCTGAACCAGACGCCTGGCCCTGTGCACACGGGGCTGCAGCATAGTACCAGCGACAAACTCCATGTGCTGCCTGAGATGGGGTCGCAGAAACACCCAGGTTGCTGGGGGTGGCCCTGCAGGGCCTGGAGGCTGACCTAGCCACTGCAGCCTCCCTGGAGGAAGCTAAACCTTCCTGACACCCTGGGCAAGGCCCGGGATGGCTCTACTTGGGGGCAGAGTTTGCAGAGGAACAAACTGCTTGGCTATACTTTAGAGAACATTTGAGATTGTACGCCAAGATCCTCATGGACTGAGGGCAGCAAGAACCCTCCGTTGCTCCTCCCTCTGCCCTCCCTTACAAGCATCTCCACATCCTTCCAGGCGGCTGGCTGAACCCAAGCATCCAGTCTCCAGGGCCGCTTTTCCCTGCAGGCCCTGCTAATGGATAGAGTCTTCGCACTGTCTGAATCAGCACCACCCACGGGCTGCACAGCCAGGGCCTTCTGGTACTAATGGCTTTGGATTCAATTCCAGGAGTTAGCCCCAGCAGGGATCTCATTCCTGCTGTGCTGGGCCTGGGTGTCTCTTGGGCAAATTAGTTTTTGATGGGGCAGGTAGTGCACCATTTCCATTAAGTACCATAATGCAGACATCATTATTGGCAGGTGACCTGACCTCTCCCTCACTAATGAGTAGCCATTGATATGTGAGCCACGTAAGCATTCTCCCTTTCTGGGCCTTCTTTCTCCCTGCACTACACCCTCCCACTGCTGTCCCCCCACAGCCTTCTCTGCTGTAGGGAGCCAGGACTCGAGAGAGCTGGCAAAAAGGATGGCCAAGTGACTCAGGTCCCGAGAGTGATGACAAAGCACTGACCTAGTGGTCAGAGGCAAAGATCCCTTCTCAGGGGACGTGGAGCAAGACCCTTCAGCTTCCTGGCTCTCTCTTACTCATTATTCAAATGGGTTTAATGATGCCCCCTCTCCCCACCTCACAGGGGCACTGTGACCATCAAATGAGACGTGAAAATGCTTTGGAAAGTTAAAAGCTGTGTAGGGCCGGAAGGGGAAGCTTTTATGCCAAGTGTAAAGCAACTCAGTTTAAGAAGTACTCAGGGAAGGGGGAAATTAAGGGGTGAGAAGGAAATTGAGAGTTTTCCATATTTCTGGGAGCAAGGCAGGTCTTTGAAATAAATGAGAGCAATGAGATGAGATTTTGTACACCAGCCCTCTGCTCCCTGGTGCCCCTGAGTAGAGGCAGGGTGGCCAGGGGGGAACACAGCCTGGGTTCTCTTGCTCAGGTGACCTGTTTAATGACTAGGCTTGACTGCCAGATCTCTCTCTGACAACTAAGGTGTCTGAGAAAAGGATCTTTTTTTTTTTTTTTTTGGGGGGGGTGGGGTAGAGTCTCACTCTGTTACCCGGTATAGAATGGGGTCATCATAACTCATTACAACCTCAAATTCACATGTGATCCTTCTGTCTCAGCCTCCAAATCCAGAGTAGCTCAGCCAGGCTAATTTTTCTTTTTTCTTTTTTTGGGGGGGTCTCAACTCCGGTGGCTCCTTAAGAAACCAGAATGAGGAGGAACTTCTGACGTAGCAGATGATGGGAAGGAGTCATGTTATGAGGGGACTTCGGATCTGAGACACAGCACAGAAATAAGGAAATAGGAAGAGAGAGCCAGAAGGACTTCTTGGCCCAGGGAGAGGTCCTGCAGTGGATTTTTATGAAATGCCCAGAGCTTTGGTTGGGTGAAAAGAGAGGCCCTAAGGCTCTTGAGTACAAGTCTTGTGACTGTGACTATGCTTGGTTAAGATTATTGCAAAGATGTCAGGAGAGTGAGTCCCACGGCTCACTCTCTCCATAGCTAGGGCTGAGAGATTAAGGAGCAAAGGAGGAGGATTCTTGGGAGGAGAAACTGAGGCAGGGAGGGAACAAGGAGGGGCACCCTGCTGGCTTCTGGGCTACAACTGTGAAGGGCTTCAGCCTTTGGGAGGGGTGCATGAGACTCCAATTTCAAGTCAAGTCATAACCACCAACTTTAAAGCCTCAATGTTCTGACATTGTGCAAGGAACTGGGGGTGGGGATGTAGAGGGATAAATGACAAGACCCACTCTCTAGGAGGTGACAAAACAATTTTACAACATAGATAACATTTTAATACAAGAGTAAAATACTGTTACAATGATACATGAAGTGAAATGTCACCCGATGTGATAATAAGAGAAATTCTTGGCCTATAGAGTGGCCCAGGAAAGGTTTCTTGAAGGATTTGGGCAAAGTTTAAAGTGAAATCCAGCAGGGAAGTGATGTGAACGATGAGGTAGAAGCTAGAAGTTTTATTTTTTAATTTTTTTTTAGTGGTAGAGGAATAAATGAGAATAATTGATGTCTTCCTCCTTTACTCCCTCCCTCCCTTTTTATCTTTTTCTCTCTCTCCCTCCCTCCCTTCCTTCCTTCCTTCTTTCTCTTTCTTTCCTCTCTCTCCTTCCTTCCTTCCTTCCTTCCTTCCTTCCTTCCTTCCTTCCTTCCTTCCTTCCTTCCTTCCTTCCTTCCTTCCTTCCTTCTTTCTCTTTCCTTCCTCTCTCCTTCCTTCCTTCCTTCCTTCTCTTTCCTTCCTCTCTCCTTCCTTCCTTCCTTCCTTCCTTCCTTCCTTCCTTCCTTCCTTTTTTCTCTCTCTCTCCCACTTCTTTCTCCATCTCTTTTTCTCTTGGTACACTCAATATCATCTACGTCTCCTCTAAATCCATTAGGGTTCCATTTCCCCCTTTCCAGCACTTTTAGCATCGAGTCCCATTCAGCATCCATCAACCCTTGTCTCAGCCCCATCCAGCTCCCAACTTAGGACATGCCATTGCTGTCACCTACTCTGCATCTGGGAGCTGCGTTCCCCGACCCACCCCCACCCCCGTTCACTCTCCGCACAGTACAGGCAGCACCATCGGCACTTAACAAATGCTCAATATGATGTGTTACCCTCTTCAACCCCGGAGGGTCTTAGAGCCAAGAGCCTAATGCAGGATCTGCCCCTAGAGACCCATATTGCAACTCGCTGCCTATAGACTCAAACCTATTAAAATGCAATCTCCACATTATTTTTTCTAAACAGGGCTCTTAAAGCCACATGACGTTAAAACTGTCTCGCCAATAAGCCACATTAACCAGCTCATCAATCCCCCCCCACCCGGCCACCACCCCCATAGGCAGTTACACTGGTAGTTGAATGGATATGATTAATGTGTGCTTATTCCTCGGCTCACTATCACTTGCGGATTACCTGCCCTCCTCGGTGCAAGGGCAGCTTCCATCTGCGGCCTGCTGTACAGGCATTTCTGTATTCCTTTAGCACCTCAGCCAGAGAGCGGGCCAAGGGCTCAGCAGACACTCAAAATCAAGCTATTATTAGTGGCTTCAATGAAAAAAAGAATGGCAAGGAGGAAGGTGGGAGAGAGTATTTGCCAAGGCAACAGTTGCGGGACAAGGACAGAGCCTCCTGTCACCAGGAGTAACCAAGACTGAGCTGGAAAACATCCCCTTATCACCAATGAACTGATCCCAGCTGGGACGGGCTGGGGAACCAGGTCAGGTGTGTTCTAAGACGGTGGCTGGGATGTGAACTCTTGTGAAGCCTCCTGAGCCGTGTGGACACAGCTGTGACTGCTTGTCCTCAGAAGCAAATAACACTCCTGGCACCCTTTCTCCCAATACTTCACCCCTTTCTCTGGATAGAGCAGGATCATATTTTTCCCAGGTTTGCTTAATGAGAAAATCTAGAACACCCCTGCATGAGGTGAGGTGCACAACAGACTCCGAAAGCTTGGGTGCTGGCTTGTTCAATGCCTGGGAAAAGCTGCTTGTGGACCTGGCTAGGGACGCAGCATCTCTTCCAACACCTACTCAAAATCCCTGGGGTCTTGGCCAGAGAGCAGAGCCCCTGTGAACTGGAGTTTATGGAGAGAAGATAATTCAAAGGGAGAGGCCACATCAAAAGAGCACAGGTGCCATCATCTCCAAGGGGCCCAATAGCTGTGCCCTGCAGGAGGCAGTGGTGGGTGTGCCTGAGAGTCAGGCATCTCTCACTCAGGTGTCCTTGAGTGTGCTGTCACCAGTGACGGTCTACCTCCTCCTGGCTTTGAACATTCACCTGTATTCTCACAGACTCTCTGAATAGCACTCAGATCCTTTTGGTACCAACAAACTTCCAGGGCAAATTGCCATACAGGTGGTGGCAAAGAATGTGAGGTGGTGGCAAGGACTCCAGCACTGTTGCTCTGAAGGTGTGTTTGGTGGAGGAACACAGCCAACTAGGGCCTGGTCGTCAGCACTAGGAAGTTTGTGCCGAGTGCATTTAACAGAATCATATTAACACCCTCCAGTGCCTGCCATGCTCAGAGTGTTGAGTTGGAGACAAGTACCTACAGAATGTGGGCTAATGCTCTCTAAAGCTGGTGTTGATGCTCAGGGCTTCAGTCTAATCCAGGCAGCTCGATGGGGCAAGGGAACAAGAGACTCCCCATACAGATGTGGGTGGACACAGGAAGGAGTAGGGTCAAGTGTGTGGGTGAAACATGGCATTGTCATGAGGATGCTTTACAGAATATTCTCATATCCATGTGAGTTGGGAGGGTAGGTTGGGGGAAGTTCAGCAAGGTAAACATTCTTGGTTGTTTAGGACCCAAGAAGGGAGTGCAATTGTGTTAAAGGGACTCTCTTGATGTAGAAATATATATATGTATGTCACAGAGTCACCGAAGGTCTTGCAGATCACTGTCAGTGTTTTGAAAGAGCTCAAACATGGAAAGTGTGGACCGCTCATGCCTTGGGCAGGGCCCTCCAAGACATCCGAAGTCCTCAGCTTGCCCTCTTCCCAATTTCCCCCAAACTGTCTGAGTCCCCCATCTCGGCCTACCCAAGCCTAGCATCTCCTCTGCTAAGGTTGCCAGGACTGCCAGAATCTGCTGGGGAAGGAGCCATTCTCCTCATCCTCTCACTCTGCTTTCTAAGTCCAGGTGTTATCTGGCTGGTCTGGGCTGCCTCATGCAAAAGAATTGACAGAGTCCAGGGGTCCTGAAAGGTGGCCACTGGGCCTGATGGCACCTGAGGTCTCAAGTCCGGCCCTGACTTCAGAAATGTGAGAGCTGAGGAAATGCCCCCAACTCTCCGAGATGACCTGGAGTATGAATGACTCCCTTTGGGAACAGGAGGATGTCTCTGACAGAGGCAGGTACAAGGAGAGAGGCCTCTGAGTGGTGGACTTCTCCCCATACAGGGCAGTCCACTCTGGCCACACCACAGGGGCATCAGATGAGTCCAGGAGCCACATACATACATGTCTACACTGGCCAGATAGATATGAATGTGACGAAGGGGTTGGGCCTTAGTATCTAGGGGCAATAGGGAGTAGTGGGAACTGTGGTGCCCTAGAGAGCGATACAGAGGAATTCACATAGTCATGGGTGCCCAGCAAGACCCAATCTTCTGATTTCTTTTTCAGAAAAAAAAACTGTTAATTTTTTTAATTTAAAATGTCAGATCTTCACAAAAGATACTAACTGGTGCTAAGCAAAGTCTGTTGTCCAGATGCATGCGGCCCCGGGGCCTCAGCTGGCGCTAACTGCTCAGGAGCATGAAGTCACATTGGAGTAAACCAAACTCAAACCAGGATCAGGGTCAAGGAAACGATGGTCTGAACAATAGCAATGACAATAATCACGCCATTTTTGCTCAGTTTATAAGCATGCGGCTTCCACCCTGTCTTTAAATATGACATCGAAGCCGTGTACACAAACTCCGCAGAACCTCAAACCTGAAATGGAATCTCTATGTGAGTATTTATTTATTTGCTTATTTTTCGCCCTCCCTGGTTTAGCTGGAATCAGCATCCTGACATGCAGAAATCTCTATTAATGCGTTTCTTACCCGGGAAGCTCGATTGGATTTGCAGGGTCTTGGAAGATGAACAGGGCCAGGTGGTCATTTGCAGATAGCCCGAACTCCCTGCAGGAGGGAGGCTTCCTTCACATGGGCCATAACACACAGATATTTATACTTAGGTTTCAATTTGTGTGCGTGCATACTATATAACTATTGTGAAATCACGCAGGCAGAGCCACCAGCCACAGACAGAGTTATGAACTTTGAGCTGGCTTGCGAATGGCTCCATTAAAAAAGAAAAAAAACCTTCTAAGGAGCAGCGCAGGATTGAAGCAAAGCTTGAGGATACCAGCTTGCACTTCAGATCTCAAATGGGACAGAAAAATTAGGAATGAGGCGACAGCTTCAGGGTGGGGATGTGGAACGGAGTGGAGCCTCTCTCTTCCCCAAGAAATGAGGAGGTGGCCTGAGTTTTGCAGCTAATCACAAGATTGTTGGTGATAGGCAGAGAACGGAACGTTTGCATTCCTCTTCCCATTAGCCATCCTCAGAAGCTACCCTGCTGAGTGTTTCAGCATCTCAGACCTAATGAGACCCTGGCAGAGGGGATCCTGAAAATTCCTGGGGAGCCCAGGCGTTTACGTCTGCTGAATGGCGCCTCACGGGGCTGATTCATGTCACGTTCTGCAGAGATAATTTACTGCCAAGGCAATTTGCTAATCCTTTAGATTATGCATTTGGTGTGTCACCCAAACAGGCTCCTCTGTACAGCGTGGCACTTGGGGGACGATAATTTGTGCATATTCCAATCAGGGGGAAGATTCATAAGCTGCTGTTGAGGAAGAATGGATCACTCGCTTTTGACTTTAATGCAGAGAGGTTGGCTCCTGGGAGTTGGGAATAAATATTTGATCTTTAAAGATCATTTTGTTGCTTGTAGCCGTCAACTGAGCCAAGTTTTTAGTGTTTGTTTATGGTTTACACCATATGATTCAATAAACTCTGCCGGAGACACATGTGCATAATGAAATTTAAAAGCCAGCTCCCAACTATACCGCACGGCTTGCTCCTCAAATCATGGTTTATGCACCAAATTCTATTTATTGCTATCGGGATTTTCTCCCCCACAGTTGATGACTCAGAATCTGGGGGACTTCTCATGCATCTCTTCTTGATGGCAGTCTTTCCCCTGGTGTGAATGTCCCCCACATATCCTTCCCATTACACCGATTTCCACTGCTAGATTTAAAAAATACAAATGGTATCATCTCCCCAACCCACTAACTAGGGCCCCTATTTCAAACACAGCACTTACTATGCTATGCTTAGGATCGATACCATACAAAGGGAAACTGTGAGAGTTGTTTACTATTCCCATTTTATGGTTTTACAGAATGAGACCTAAGAAAAATAATTGCTAATTCTTAGTGACTGTGTTCTGGGCACTGTTCAAAGAATGCTACAAATACTGCCTCAGTTACTCTTCACCAACATCATATTAAGTAAGTGCTGTTAACTCCCTTTTCAGGTGAGAAAACTGAGGCTTGTAGAGGTTAAATGATTTAAGGTACCCAAGTTGACAAAGCGAGAAATGATAGGCCGGCTAGGGTCTATGTGTTAACCACTGTGCCATATTGTCTAAGGCATGTCTTTATCACAGGATCAAGCAATGAAAACAAATACATGGTAAAGCGCCATGTGCTCTCCAATCCATCTTAGCTTAGGGTTAGCCTAGCTCTGCAGGTCAACCTCAAGAATGAGCGTAACAAGCTGCTCCACCAAAGCTTGCAGGTCCATTATTAGAAAATAAAGACTCTGGGCTAAGTTGCTCTCTTCTGTGTACCCTTAAAAATAGAGCTCTCTCTGGCAGGGTTGGCATACATGTCCTAAGAATTTATTTATAAGATCCTAGTGAATCCTTCAGCAACTTGGATGAGATGAAGAAAGTCAAAGCCACTCATTCATTCAAAAAATATTCACTGAGAACCCATCATGTGCCAAGTCCTGGGCCAGACACTGGTGACCTGGTAATGTACAAGGCACGGGCCCTGTCCTTCAGAAGATCCCAGCACTGAGATTATTTCTTCTGGGCTGGCTGTGCCCAGGATCTGAAACTAGAGCTCTGCAGGCTGGGGCAATACGGGGGAAGGAGACGGAGAGCAGGCAAAATCAGGGAACAGCAGAACGATCTCTAGTTGTGGGTGCAGCTTTCTGACAGAGATCTAAATGAGCTCTGGAGGCCAGCTGCCCTCACTGTTCGCTTTTCCTCTTTGGGAAGTTATCTGACCCCCTTACAGAGGACCGCAGGGGGGTTGAAGGAGTGTTAAAGCAATGCAGTGCAGGCACCAAATGAGGGGCTGTCATCCCATCTGCACCACCAAATGTATGCGGAGCAAAGGGTGTGCAAAGAATAGTAATGCTTAGATTGTGCAGGCAGGCAAGAATCACCAAAGCAAGTGGAATTTTCTTTCTCTCATTCTCATCAATATTTCTTTCTTTCTTTCTTTCTTCTTCTGCCTTCCTTCTCTCCCTCCGCCTCCTTCCTTTTCTTCTTCCTTTCCCTCTCCCTTCCCACTCTCTTTTCCTTTTTCTTCTTCTAAGCAAGAGCATGCCTCCATTCTGTGTACTCTACCAAACGTATGAAATTCAGCTGAAGATTATTTTTTATATCTGTAATATTTCCACATGACTAATTGCGTTTAGTGAAAAGCTGACACTAGACAATTTCTTGGGCTCATTCAATGTTGGATTTATTAAAGCCCCAAATCATCCATCATCTCAAAATTTGGCAGGTTATGTTTATAAATAAATTAAATTAACAAGTGTGTGCTGGGCTGGGCATTCATGTGTGGGAGGGAATGCAAATACAGATGCAGACATGCCCGTGGATAGCGGCTGATCTGTTCCACGGTGAAAAGGGTCCCGATCCACTGAGCTTGCAAACTCAGTGCTCTAACACCCAGTGACATTTTTCCAAACAGATGAACTTGATTGGTAATTGAGAACTAGATCTGATTTAATGAAAACATCCAATTTTGTAATCCAAATGTAGATTGCATTTAGCCAGAAAAATGTGATGCAATGTGAGAAAGAATTGGTCCGAGATTCGAGTTGCCTATGGCAGCCAGGAGATCTGGGGTTTGGTTGTGTCCAGATGGCGACTTCCTGTGCAGTCTTGGTCAGTCACTGACTCAGGATGGATTTTGGTTTTGTCAGCTGTAAAATAAAGAGACCAATTCCAGAAAGGTCGTGAGCTGAAAGTGCAACAGAGCAAAGAAGGTGTCTAGCAGAGATGAATCAATACAAACGTATAGAATCTCTGTGTATCTACCACTCACAACCAGGGCTCCTTCTCAGCACTGTATTGACAGACATCAGCCCAAAAATTAGCATCCTGATTGATGCATGTGAAGGATGAAGAATAGACAGGAAAAGGGGATAGAGACGAGATTCATACTCACTGAGCACCTTCCATGTACCAGCCATGTGTTTCGACCTTTGGGCAAGTCAAGAAGTGAAAGGTAGGGGCGCCAACTGTGGCTCAAAGGAGCAGGGCGCCAGCCCCATACGCCGGAGGTGATGGGTTCAAACCCAGGCCTGGCCAAAAACTGAAAAAGAAAAAAAGTGAGAGGTAGGAGAAGAATGTTAGACCTTCTCAAACTAAGTAAGTATCTTTGTATTTTTACTAGGAAATACAGGGCAGCATAATAATATTATTAATAGCAGTAATAATAATCACCGTCACCACCACCATCAATAATATTTCATCAGCAGAAAATACGTGATAGATAGAGATTTCACAGTACACAGAGGAAAATAAAAACCTCATTAGACAAGCCAGGCTACCTTGGCTAGGCATTGCTCACTTATTTCACTAATCAATTATGATATTTATCCAGATCCGGCAATAGCAATCTGAGGATCCTATGTTATGTTGATGTTATCGAATGTTATGGGACCCTAGGATTAGAAAGGACCTCATAATGACATCTCGTTTGTTCCCCTGCTTCATCTAAACTGAGGATGGCAAATATATTTTAATGTTACATGCCACTCTGATTGATTGATAATGGCTTCCTAGAGGAGCATTTGGGAGCTGCTTATGAGCTCAGAAAGAGAAAGGGCTGTGATCAATTAGGTGTGTCTACCGGGGCACTCTTGGGAAGATGAAACCCTCATGTTGTACATTTTCCATTTCCTAACATCCCCATTCTGAAATACAAGAACTCTCTTTCTGATTTTAAATGTACCCTTGAAAAGACTGGCCTGTTTCCCTGAAGAATCCCTATTGTACATCTTTCATTTTGAGAAGGCGACTCTTTATGTAGAATGTCAGTCAATTAAGGTAGAATTTAACCTGATTTTCTTTTGCATAATTCTCAGTGAGGATGGAGAATCTCTGGACACATATACCTCCTGACAACAGAGATTTCTTTCTTTCTTCATGGGTTTGGAATCCCAGTGTTGGGGTCAAGATGTCTAGCATGTTCTGTGGAGTGGCTCTATGAAGCTTAACATGGTCCACTCAGGTGCTGATCTTCTTGTAGACTGAAGAGGCTTTGGGAGTGGGAGGGAAGAGACAGTGGGATAGTTAAGCTTAGTCTGGTGAGAAAGTCGAGAGGCTGGAAAGAAGAGGTGATTCCAAGAACAATGCAACGCTTCTCCTTAAGGCTGCCCCCCAGTTCAGCCCCTGTAGACTGTTGGCTGCATCCTGGTGGTTGGAGAAGGAGGAAAGCAAGAATTCTGAAATCAGGGTTTCCTTTTAAACCTCTCTGAATTCCTGGCACATAGATTACTACATTGATCTCTCCTCTAATATGCAAAATGCAAAAGGAAGAAAGGCATTTTCTCTTATTCACTCAGAGCAGTGTGGGTAAAACTTACACTGGAAACAATAGATTAGAAAAAGCCCTTATTGTGGGATTACGATGTGCCAGTCACTGGGCTGAGGATGTACCTACATCTGGTCCTGACAGCAACCTTGGTAAACACAAAGCATTTTACATAAAGGGTAAGGTGGTCCAGGTGGAACATGGAAAATCTAGACTTCTTTTTATTTTTTCCTTTGAGATAGAGTCCGCTCTATTGCCCAGGCTAGAGTGCCATGGCCTCAGCCTAGCTCACAGCTATCTCAAACTCCTGGGCTCCAGTGATCCTCCTGCCTTAGCCTCCCAAGCAGCTGGGACTGCAGGCACCCACCACAATACCTGGCTAATTTTTCTAATTTTAGTAAAGAAGGAGATCTTGGTTTGCTCAGGCTGGTCTTGAACTCCTGAGCTAAAGGGCTTCTCCTGCCTCTGCCTCCCACAGTGCTAGGATTACAGGCATATGCCACTATGCCTGAAATGCTTTCCCGCCTTTCTTGACACTGTTTTCCTGCCTCCGGGAGCAGTACCAGCAAAATCAGTAGCAAGTTGGTAGGCTCCAGTCATTGGGCTCTGGGGTGGTGGTAGGGAGAACCCTATTTTGCAGTGTTTGCTGATTTCTGTGTTGTAAATACAACACCTGGATGCATGTCTAGCTACCAGTGTGTATGTGGAGTTGGGAAGAGAACTGTCACGTTCAACTCTCTGAGCCAGCAGGAGCCCGGGCCTGCCTGTCCCTGTGCCACATAGAAGCTCCAGCCCATGCAGTTGGCACCAGAAGGGGTGAGGTTTGAGCTGAAGGCAGCAGAGAACTGGAAAACAGGCCTTGTGCCAAGAAAGCTGCCATCACCAAACACAAAAGGGGTCTATAAATCACTCCTTGTTTATTTTTTTATATTTATTTATTTTTTATTAATATTAAATCATAGCTGTGTACATCAATGCGATCATGGGGCACCATACACTGGTTTTATAAACAGTTCGACACATTTTCATCACACTGGTTAACATAGCCTTCCTGGCATTTTCTTAGTTATTGCATTAAGACATTTATATTCTACATTTACTAAGTTTCACATGTACCCTTGTAAGATGCACTGCAGGTGTAATCCCACCAATCACCCTCCCTCTACCCATCCTCCCCCCTCCCTCCCTTCCCTCTCCCCCTTCCCCCTATTCTTAGGTTATAACTGGGTTATAGCTTTCATATGAAAGCCATAAATTAGTTTCATAGTAGTGCTGAGTACGTTGGATACTTTTTCTTCCATTATTGAGATACTTTACTAAGAAGAATATGTTCCAGCTCCATTCATGTAAACATGAAAGAGGTAAAGTCTCCATCTTTCTTTAAGGCTGCATAATATTCCATGGTGTACATATACCACAATTTATTAATCTATTCATGGATCGATGGGCACTTGGACTTTTTCCATGACTTAGCAATTATGAATTGGGCTTCAATAAACATTCTGGTACAAATATCTTTGTTATAATGTGATTTTTGGTCTTCTGGGTATATACCTAGTAGAGGAATTGTAGGATTGAATGGCAGATTTATTTTTAGATCTCTAAGTGTTCTCCATACATCTTTCCACCAGGGATTCTACTACAAAACTCTTGGAAGTGATCAAGGAATACAGCAATGTCTCAGGTTACAAAATCAACATTCATAAATCAGTAGCCTTTATATATACCAACAATAGTCAAGCTGAAAAAACAGTTAAGGACTCTATTCCGTTCACAGTAGTGTCACTCCTTGTTTAGACAAGGAACTGAGGTCCAAAGACAGGGGCTGACCTGTCCAGGTGACTTGTGTAATAAAGCTTGGCCTGGAGATAAGGAGCATGTTACTTACCAGCGGTTTTTTATTTTCAATTTTTTGGTTCCTTCATATGACACAATCTTAGGATTTTTTAAGTCTTTTTATCCATTTTCTATCCAGGCAGTCCCTGGGTTGTGAACGAGATAGGCTCTGTGGGTTTGATCTTAAGTTGAATTTGTATGTAAGTTGGCCCTGGTGCGTTTACTTATTACCTGTGATAGTCTCCATTCATAAGTGCGAGTGATACACCAGTGAGATGTTTGTGACTCAAGGACTTACTGTATTTTGGGAGCTTCGCCACCCTCTGTTTATTTTCCATACTTCCCCTTAGGTCTCTAAGTTGCAATGCCCTAAAATGAGCTCCAAGGAGAACCTTACTGAGCAGAGGGTGATGGGAAAAGAGGGGCCCCCTTCCAGAGCCTGGCTGGAGGCTATCGACTGCACATTGATCCAGGCTCCCGTATGAGGCATGCTGTCTCCAATACTACATCTCTATAAGAGAGTTTGAATTTCTTGACTCTCCTCTTAAATCCATATTGTCAGAGCTTCCTACTTCCAAAGCAACACTGCATGCCTCGGTGCACGCAGCTCCTACGGCCCAGACTTCCAATATCCTGCTCACTGAAATGAGTTAGAGACTGATCCAGCCTGACTTCATTCAGGGGCTGTGATTTCTCAGATGGAGTCAAGCCCTCAATGTAACCTGCTCCTGCCTTCTCAGTCTATCAATCCCCCTCTCTTTCTCTCCAGTTCTATGCCCTTGAAGCAGCTAGTTCTCACACAACTGGAGCAGAAGTCAGCGGAGAGGAGCAGTTGGTGTGAATGAGCTGATGGGATGTGTCCTATCTTGGGTGGGCAGAATGACAGCCCTCCCAAAGATGGCCTGTCTAGTGTCCGGAACCCATGACTAATGTGTTACCTTGGGCAAAAGGGACTTTGCAGGTGAAATCAAGTCAAGAACCTAGAAACAGGGAGATTATGCTTGAAGACCAGTGGGTTCAGTGTAATCAAAAGAGGAAGGGAAGGCAGAAGATCAGATGTGATGCAGGAAAGGACGCAAGCTGCCATTACTGCTCTGAAGGTGGAGGAAGTGGCCACAAGCCAGGGAATGTGGGCCCTTCTAGAAGCTGGAAAAGGCAGATACTCCCCCAGAGCCTTGAGAAAAGAACACAACCTCTCTGACACAATGATTTTACTCCAGTGAAACCCATGTCAAAATTCTGACCTACTCTATAACAAAATTGTATGATAATAAATCTGTGTTGCTTTAAGCGACATGTTATTGTAATTGTACAAAAATGAACTTGTGTAGTTTTAAGTTACTGCAATTGAAATAATTTGTTACGGGTACAACAGGAAACTAGGACAGGGGGCAATGACTTCAACGCTTGCACAAGGTTGCAAGTCATCTTGGACTATGCCCCCATTCTCCTACTGGTTTGGGAGAGGATAAGAAACCGTACACCAACCAGCCAACTCCGTCATTTTCTTAGGACTTCCTTATACTCCGCCAAAGAGATTTTCTCAGATGCAGAGAACTGAATTAATCTTAATCTTAGTTCATGGCACACTCTCATTTTTGGTCTATGCATGGCTTGTTTTGTTCTAAGAGACCCTGGATAACTTGGGGTCCCTATGCTAGGGTGGCTGGTAATCAATCCTAGCCTAACAGGAAATGAAGGGAAGCTACACATGGATATTTACAGTGTGTCTTTCGCAAGATATTTCTTTTACCTGAAAGATGGCCTAATGCCCAGGTGTCTGACCATGATCAGGTATCCCTTACAAAGGAACATCAGTTAGTTGAGGAGACACCCTGGTGGTTCTTGTCTGACCATGTCCACTTTCTGCCTGCCTGACCACTGTTCTAGGACAGGGGCCCTAACCCTGTCTCCTCATCTCCCAGGGAGACCCCTGCCTAGGTGGCCCCTGGTTCTTCCAATAGAAGGCACAAATTCAATACCCCACTACAAAAGAAAGTAAGTTCAAAATTTTTTTTACTTACAGATCCTGAGCAGAGAGGGTGCAATGAGTTGAGAGGTATTCCTCCATCCTTGAGTCATGCAAAGCAGGAATAAAGAGTCAAGTGCAGAGAAAACATAGTTTTCTAGTTGACAATGACATCTCTAAATTCTTATCTCTGCCACCAGCCTGGGCCAGGTCATTGTGGCCTTCTCCTTCTCATATCTAAGCCTCACCCCTACAATGTTATCCCCATTACATGTTTTACTTAGTTGGGAAGTTGTTTTTCACAGTGTGGTAAACACCTACAAATCCGTTGGTAAATGTAGAATGTAAATGTCTTGGCACAGTAACTGAGATAATGCCAGGAAGGCTATGTTAACCATTGTGATGAAAATGTGTCAAATGGTCTATGAAGCGAGTGTATGATGCCCCATGATCATATCAATGTACACAGCTATGATTTAATAAAGAAAAAACAAAACAAAACAAAACACACCTACAAATCCTCCACCCCACCCAAACAATAACCTAAGTTGAGCTACCTGCTCCATCCATTCCCATTGCCCTCTAGAAGTGACTGCCGTTCTGAAACATTTTCCTTCTTCAACAATCTTTTCATATGGTTTTATTGTATCTCTGTATTTTCTCCAAAAGTAATTACTTGTGTATAACCGTGTAAGGATACCATGCCATATGTGATGGTTTGGGATTTATTTTTTCAGTTAATACTGGATTACCGAGCAGCCACATTGCTGCATGTCACTGCTCTGGACTGCCCGGAATGAACACCCCATGCTCTGTTTATTCTTTCTCCCACAGAGGAGCATTGGGGGTGTTTCCGAGTGTCTGCTTTTCTGAATGGCACTATTGTGACTATCCTTGGCCATGCCTCTTCTGGTGTATGCGCGAGAGTTTCTTTTAACAGTAGACCTGGGAGGGAAGTCTCCGGAAAACCCTTTTGCTTGGCTCTTGGGTGCTCTGGGGCCAAAGCTAATTCAGGGGTGATAGGTGCTTTTGTTGAAGATGGGTGTGGCTAGAGTCAGATGGCTAAGACAGTCGGGGAGGCAGGGACATGAGCAGTGAGTCACACCCAAGGGACCATCATTATACACAGGCTCCCTCTAAGACAAAGAGAGGCTGGGATTCCATTGGAGAGCATCCACAATGAAGAAGCAGAAGTTCACGTGGAGGCAGATTCTTGTGCCAAAGGCAAGCAGGCCTGGCAACACTTCTAAGCAAGCCCGCGGGCCTTCCATTGATCACATTGCCTCTCATCCCTCTCAACCCTCAGGAATATTATCAGGAATCCCATGAGTCTGGCTTAATCCTGAGCACAAGGGGGCTTACAAGAAACATGGGGCTCACTCACCATATGCAGAGCACTCTTCACTGTAGTTTCCAGCCAGTAGGAGGTTGATTCTCCCATACTCTAAATGTATTAACCATCTCAAGCTCAAGGCTGTGTCATGGGATGCCCATGAATATATGTTTTTTCCTCGCAGCATTTCAGTCGTCCTGTCTGTTTCCCATTAGAAGCAGCATCTGCAGGCGTCAAGGGCATAAGAACGCATGAGCAGGCGCGGCAGGTGCTGCTCCTCCGAGCAGGGAAGGCACATCTGGATGGGAGCACAGCCTGCCCCACGCCCTCATGCTCAGCCACTCAGTGGACAAAGCCATTCTTTCCTCTCCGCAACCCACGCCACTCCCCACTTAACCACCCCGCAGGCCAAGAGCTCGCTTCCCTCTGCTGACTTGTGAGCAGGCCAGGCTGGGGGTTGCAGAAGCATTTCTAAGAATTGGGAGGCCATGATGCTGTGGGGAAGACAATGAGAGTGTGGCCACTGCTCCCAGAGGGGCAGCCTTTTCGGCGCTTGTGTCTGTCTCACTCCTTGCTCTCTGCGCTCCACCCCACCTCTGCTTCTCCCTCAGGACTGCCATTCTCACGGCCATTGCCTCACCTGGAGAGCCAGAAGTGGCAAGAAGCCCTGAATGATACTCCCCACAAGGTCCCCCAAGGAGCGAGACTACCCTCTACTGCTGACACACTCTCAGAATGACAGCAGCCACCATGACAGTTCGGGGAAATTGAGACCAAGCTGGGGAGGGCACTGTCAGACTTGTGAATGCTTTTCCAACAGGGGAAGAGGTCTCCGGGGCCCTGGGTTTTCGACCAGTTGGGAGAGTTTGGAGAGTTTGGATGCAGCCTCCCGCTGGAAGCTGGACACCTGAAGCTCTCAGGACAGCAGGTTGCCATGGAACTCAACTGTCCGGAGAAACATCTGGCTTCCAGACTGAGGCCAGTGAGGGCAGCCATCTGGGATGACCACGGCAAACCCCACTCCTGCTGCCCACGCCTTCCCCTAGCACACCTGTTGGAGATGATATTACATCCTGTTCTGTGGCCTCAAGGAAGGTGAAATCTGAAAAGCACTTTAGCGATTTGGCTTCTGATCAGGCAGGTGAGGAAAGCAAACACTCTCTGAGGTCACGAGCCTGAAGTTGTGTGGTTGGTCAGGACCAGAGAGAGGAATAGGAAGGGCCAGGCCACCCAGCTGGTGTGTTCTTTCCTGGCTGTGACCCCTGGAGAGCTCACAGACCAGCTACAAATCACCATTTCCTGTGAGAAGAAGGGAGCTTGGGATTAGCTTGTGTCTTCTAGATGACAGGGGTAAGAAGGAGCACAGGCAAAAGACCCAGGGTCTGGAATTTTGTTCCCTCTATAGGTATTTATTTCATTGTCAAAGCCACGTTGTCATTGGACTAGACTCACTGGTAAACAAAGGCCTATGGTCTGCCACCAAGTGTCCTGAAGTATGTCACTTCCCCTCCCTGGCCTGCTGGGAGTCTCTCCTATGTCTCTGTGGCTCTGGAGATCAAAATCCCTCAGGCAGTTTCTAGCTTAACTGAGGAAAAGAGAATCAGGATTCAATGAGCCCCCACTATGTGCCCATCCTGTTCTCTCTCCCAGCACCATGTAATTTGTAGGTATTGTTAAGGAACTCTTATGTCCTCCATGAGCCCACTTAGTATTTTGCTTGTTCAAAGCAACTATCTTGGGAGAAGATTGAAAGGAACATGAAGCTCTCATTACAGAAGACTATCTTACAAGGGTATATGTGAAACTCGGTAAATGTGGAATGTAAGTGTCTTGGCACAGTAACTGAGAGAATGCCAGGAAGGCTATGTTAACCATTGTGATGAAAGTGTGTCAAACGGTCTGTGAAGCTAGTGTATGATGCCCCATGGTCATGTCAATGTACACAGCTATGATTTAATAAAAAATAAATAAAAATAAAACTCAGCTGGCTCATTTGGCTGATTTATAATAAACACAGAACAAGAACCCCTGTCTCTGAGATCCTAAACCACAGCTCATTTCACTGACCCGGAAGGTTTTAATAGCCCTGCCTTTTATTCTAGGTCATGCTGGTAGAACTTGGTTCAATCCCATGCAGTCTCATTCTACTAAAGAGGCCCAGATCTATGCAGGTGCGGTGTGTACATGTACCAGATATGTCCAAATCCTATTTCTTGGTAACCATTTCTGATAGATTGGAAACCTCTATCTCTGATATCCTTACCCACAGTCTGCTGCTTCTCCCATGAAGATGTAGCATCTCTTTATCTACTCCTTAAACCTAAGTTGTCTTTGGAACTTTGACCCCATAGCATGTGGTGGAGGTCCAAAGTCAAGGTGCCATGGTGTCTTGGAGCTTCCACTTTCCCATAACCTGGGACCAGCATGTTCTGGAGAAGGATGAAAGCAAGCCTAGAGGATGAGAGGTCATGGATAGAGACAGATTAGGAGGAGAGAATGGCTCAGCTGAGCCGGACATGAGTAAAGCCATCTGGCCTGAGTCAAGCCCAGCCCCCAGCTGCCCAGGACCCTGCATTCTACTATGGTGGTGATTTTTGTTATTTTTAATCTCTCTGGTAAGGGTTGCATAAAGTCTTCCCTTTGTCTCTGCCCTGCTCTAAGCCCCCACATTGGCCCTACCATGTCCTAGTTGAGTGACTTGACCCAGTCATTACATCTCTCTGAGGCTTTATATTTCTATTCTTCCCTGTATATTGGGAGTAATAAGAGTATCTGTCTCATTGGGGAGTTGTGAAGATTGAATGAGATTTAGTGTATGTGGAACTGATTTATAAACTGTTAAACACTAAAAGTCTGGCACCGCCGAAGCACCTGGAATCCCTGCTAAGACCACGTGACCAGAATTCATGAAATTTTGTCATAAATTAACTAACAGCACTGCTGTAAGGAAAATAAGGAGAGCTCACAGCTAGAAGCTATTATGCCTAAATCCTTAACATATCAAAATTACCGTCATTCATGCATGCATGCATGGGTATAAGCAAAGACCTTTTCCAGAAACTGCCTTGCGGTCAGCGGGTGGGAGAGGCTTTGTAACACTACAGTGGGGGAGAGGGAGACCCCTGAAATTCATCAGAAGAAGGGGAGGAGGCCCTCATAATCATAAATTAGTAAATATTAAAATGACTATTTCAGAAGGGAAAAGGATGCTAAAATCACACCTCTGAAAGAGTTTAGTGTTTGTTTAATAAAAAATTAGAGATTATTCATTTTTTTTGAGACTTTAATTTTTTCCATCTATGAATAAACAACACTGGCTTATTAGAAAGGAGCTGATTTAATCTTCATCACCCTAACCGTAATTCAGACCCTAACCCTAACTCTAACCCCCCTCTAACCCTAATCCAATCTTTATCTTTTTTCCCATTCATTCCATTCTTTACCTTTGGTCTGAGGAAGCAGGCTCACTCAAAAGTTCTATGAAGTGAACCCTTCCATTGGCAGAATTAGAAATAGGTTCCATATAATGATATTGCTTTAGACCAAAGAGAGATTGAGTCCAATTCCTGATTTCCCAGGCCCACAAAGGATGAGTAACTCACCTGTGGTCACATTGCTAGTTCATAGAAAAGGGGTTTAAAAACTAGGTCTTTGTCTGCTATGTTGGACCATCTGAGAAGAAGGGCAAACAGCACCTTGCTATGAACCACATAAACCCTCGGATTTCCAAATAGATGGTAAAAAGAAGCAGGAATGCAATTCAGACAGAATTAGGACCTGTCGTTTCCTAACCAATTACTACCTTGATTCTGTTAGCTTTTGTCTGGGAAGGCAGCAGAACACTGTTTATGGTGAGAATGACTAATTTCATACACAGTTTAACTAGGTGGTTCAATCAAACTGTTCTTTCCTATGAAATTTGATGGTGGGAAATGATTACCATATAAAAAAGGTTTCACTCTGTTTGATTGAGTGATTTCTATAAAGCTTCTATAGCATAATTTCATGGCTCTGAACGTTAATTTCGCAACAGCCAAAAGTAATTGGGTTCTAAGGCAGGAGAAGCGAGCCCTCTCCTCTGTGGACGCTGCCTCTCTCTCTGATGTGGGGTTGTGTGGAGGAGGAGGACACGGTGGAGAGGGAAGGGAGGGAGGTGGGAAGGGAGGATGGATTGAAGCTCACTTGAATGTGCAGATGAAAGTTTAACTTTCTGCTCTGAAAACTCTTGCAATGAGAAACAATAAATTGCAATGTGGATTCATTTCGGTAAGTAAGGCATAGCTGCAAAAGCAGGTTCAGCTGGGTTCCCCGGGTTTATTTATAAGAGGAAAAAAATTATGCTTCGGATCACCCAAGGAACCCAGCCACATGAAAGATGACATTTGCTGCAGCATCCTTTCTGACTGCCATTTCCTTGGAGCCTCTGGGCCTTCCTGGGAGGAGAGGAACCCCCAAAGCACCAGGCCAAGGAGGCCTCCTGCCATCTGGTGTTCATAGCACTAAGGGACTGGAGGGAGCACAGATTTGCCCTAAATAGCCAAGCTCCCTACACAGTCTGCATTGCTCCTCATTTCTCTCCTGCCCTTTAAATATCGGGGTAACTCATCAAGAGAGATTGAGAGAGAAATTCTGATTAGTGCAGATAATTTAGCCCAAAGAGTATTGCCTAGCTTGTAAGGGTACTTTTTTTGCTTTTTGTCAAACTGATTATAAATCAGGAAAGAAACTCAGGCTCAGAGTTAACTGAGCAGATTCCCAGACACATAGCTTTTGCATTGAGTACTAGAACGCTTTCTTCCTCCTCGAACCCTGATTCACTGCTCTTCTTTGTCCTAGTGGGACAGAGGGGCTGGGGACGGAGGAGCAACCTCTGGGGAGTCTCGCCGAACACCTTGCATGAAGTTATCCCCCCACCACTGTTAGTAGTTCCATCCCGGAAGACTCATGCCTTAAAATTTAAAATGTTTTTTTGTTTGTTGTTTTTCAGAACTGCTTTTCCAGTTGCAAACATCCTTAGAAACTTGAAGCTTATAAAGCTTTCTCAGTTAATTCTAGGTCCCCCGAGAAACGAAATCCAGGACCAAGATTTTGTTCTGGGGAGATGGGAACTCGAATCTGAAAAGGATTCTGTGATGAGGAGGGTTGGCAGAAATGCTAAAAGGGATGTCTTCAGCTCCAGGTTCCTATGGGCGCCCTGGTGCTAGTGGAAACTTCCCAGTACCCCAGGGCCAATCTGTCAAGCAATCAGGTGGAATCAGGGGACTCTCTTATTGGTTCCCAATTGATCCCTGCTTATTCTCATTAAGCAGGCTAGGGAGAGGTCACCAGCCAGGGTGCCCCTGGCTTATCTCTGCCCTTTGGAAGCGTCTAATGGAGAGACCCAGCCAGCAGCTTTAACTGTGCTTCCTTCCCGCCCCAACAGACATCTGCAACTAGGGAGGGTTTGAAACCCTTCCAGCCTCTCCCCTCCCCAGCCCTCCAATCTCTGCCATCTATTGTCATTGTTAGAAATGAATCGTGTAAACAAATATATATTTTTTTAATCTACAGTAGCCCTAATTGAATCATCTTGCCGCATTGTTATGGAGAAACAAGGGTAATTTCCTGTCAGTTATTGAGCTATTTAGCAATTATTTCTTATCATTAGTTTGCAAATTCAAACAGCTTCCAATTCTGTTTGCCAAGTTGCAAAGGCACGGCATCACAGGGTCCCCTTTGCAGAAGCCAGGCCCTTTTATTGAGGTATTTTCAGCCTTTATCTCCTTCCCTTCCCTCCTCCCCTCTCCGCCCAGGCTTGCTGGTTGGCTTCTGCAGGCAAGGTCAGGGCCCAGGGGAGAGCCTGCCTAATGAGTGTTCCTCTCCCTCTGGCACTCTCATTAGCTAATGGAGCCAGCTGTTTCCCAAGGGAGTGACAGCCCCACTGGAGAACACAGAGTTGACATGTACACCTGCCACCTGTGTGATTGGGTCACCTGGCAAGCCAGCTTCTACTAATAACTAGGACAGGTGAGGACGTGAGCATTCTGCATGCCAGCTTTCACGCTCTGCCCTCTGCCTACCCCAAAGCCTGCTTTCCTGTATCAAAAGGTATTTCTCCAGCGCTCATTTGCCCATGGCACTGTGCCCAAAAATGCCGTAGGCATGGTCCCTGTCCCTGGGCACACAGACAGGAGTGTAGAAGAACATCCACGCAAGGAGAGAATAGACCGGCTGTCCTTGGGGAGGGGCCATTAAGCAACCCCCATCAAACCTTTTTTTCATCTACATACTTGCTTTCAAGTGAAGTCCTTGAGAACACAGCTTTAGAAACAACTACAAAATTCCCAGCTATCTCATTGCCTTGGTGATGGGGCCATGAGGCTATGGAGGAGCATGGGGTCTGACGAAGCTATTATCAATGTTGGCATTAGCCGCTAAAAGCAACTCTTTTCCTTCCACCGACGACCTTCTTAAATCACTGAAAGGCTGCTTGGTTGAGCCATTAAGTCCCCTCTTCTCTCTACCCTACTCTCAACCCTAACCCCCAAAGACCCATTGAAATGCTTGGCACATGCAAAGGCTGAGGGTTCAAGAATTACCAGTGGTTACAAGGACAAATGGCAGTTAGAGTAGGCTGGTTATTTTTTGCTGTATTAACTATCAATTGCTGTGTAACAAATTACCCCCAAAGTTAGCATCTTACAACAACAAACATTTATTATGTTATTGATTCTATGGGTCAGGAATCCACTGTTGTTTAGTTGGGGGCCTTTGACTCAGTTTCCCTTAGGAGCTGCTGAAGATGCAGCTCTTACAGCTCTTGGTGGAGGCTGTGGACTCACCTAAGGCTGACTAGGTTTGGAGAACCTGCTTCTAAGCTTGCTTATGTAGTGGGCAGGCATAGGCACCCTGTCCTGGGGGCTTCTCCATGGGACTGCCTCATAGTATGGTAGCTAAGGTGGGCAATACAGGAGAGAACAAGAGAGGGTGGGAGCCCAGGGAACAAGTCACACTCACTTTATCATCTAATCCCAGGAGTGATATCCATCATTTTTCCCTATTCTATTTGTGAGAAGTAAATCACCAGGTCTGGCCCCCATTGGAGCACAAGGGTATGAATAGATAGATTCAGGAGATGAGGGTGATTGGGCATCTCCTTAGAGGCTGTCCATTTTTGAGAACTCAAAGTACCTCTGGATTTTTTTCTTCTCTTTTTTCTTTCCTTCATCAACTAATTTAACAGTAATTGATGCAGCACCCAGCACAGGCCTTGTGGTGAGACCCTTGGGAAACTCACCACTAATAATAGAGCTCCTTGCTTGCCTCGTAGGTCCAAGTCCACAGTGAGGTAGACACACCTGTCCACAAGCATCCACCAAGTAGCTTGAGCTTCCAGGCAGAGGACAAACATGGCTCTGGTGACTCTCAGGAACAAGGTAATTCCTTGGGGGAAGATCAGTCAGGAAAATCTTCCTTTGCTCTTTCCAACCCACAAATCTGAAGAAAGGATGGAGGGAAGAAAGAGGAAGAAAGAAAGAAGAAGGCAGACTGGAACTGGGAAGAAGGGGGAAAGAAAGAAATTTGCGCCCACGTTAACTTTCTAAATCATATGTTTTTGTCAAAAATATTTTAATGATACTCCACTACATAAATAATTTGCGTCTTAGATGGCATTCAGAATTTTTCCAACTTTTACTCCCATTATGTTTTCCACTCCCCATACGCACACACTTAAATGGTGAAGTGATAATTGATGGATCCAGTTTCTGAGGTTCATATGGTTTCTACTTTACTGCCCATCTCCCCAAATAGATGTACAGTAAGTTGACCATCCAAAGGACTGTAGCAAACTTTTCAACATGCAGAGGTGGTCAACATAAGGAACTAGGCCTACTGTACTGATATGTACATATGATGCATGTCTGGTCTATGAAAATTAGGTCAACTTAAGGAGGTGGTAAATGTAGGGAAGTGGTCAGCTGTAGGGGTTCTACTATAACTTGACAACTAGCTGGATATCAGCAGTAGGGATAAGAACCATCTTAGGATCTGTCCAGAGTCTCTACCCGGAATGAGTCAGGAAATGGTGAAACCACCGCTTAAGGCAGTGAGGACAGAAAGGACATGGGGCCGGAGGGTTCCATTTGGAGTTTACACTTTGAGGTTTTGAAAGGACTTTTGGAAGGTACTGCCTGAGGGGAGAGTGAGTTTAGAGATTGTGGAAGATTTTCAGAGTTGTCTACAGAAGTGGTAACTGAAGTTGGAGGAGTGGTTGATCTTTGCAGTGCTGACAACACCCAATACCAGAAGTTCATGGCTCACAATCTGTATTTGTATTCCCCCCTGTGAGACACCATAAAAGGTAAAATAACAGAGTGCCAGGTGGCTACATGCAGACAGACATTGATTAATACAACATGGATGGTAGCTATGAAGAAATGATTATACAATAGAGGAAACTCTTTCTAGTAGAGCTCAACTTGAAAGAGGTTCTCTTCTCACCAAAGCTGTGGAAATCTCTAGCAAACTTTTGGCCACTTCTGGTGCCTCTAAGAATGGTCTTTGGTGACTTTACCTCCTAATATTCACACCCTTAAATAAATCTTTTCCTGGAGTGTGGGCTGTGACTTATTTAAGGCAAAGAAGATCCTATAGAAATGAAAGAGGTCACTTGCAAGCTGGAAAATACAGTCCCCTCAGGCTCACTCAACCCCTTGCCCTGGGGGAAGCTAGCTGCCATTTTGTTAGTGGCCGTAAGGCAGGGATTTTCAACTGGTGTGCCATGACAGGATCTTAGGGGTGCCTCGAAAAATTTTTAAACATCATTAATTGAATTATTTTTGAAAGAAGTTCAAAGCACAGTAATTATATCTTTTTGTACTTTTTTTTGATCAACATAATTTAAGTTTTCCACAGAAGTTTAATTATAAGTTCAAGTGTGCTGTGAGATTCAAATGTTGAAAAACACTGCCCTGAGGACAGGCCAGTGGGGCAAAGGACTGATGTTTCTGCCTGACTGTCCCAAGACTGCCAACAACCATGTCCATAAATGGTCCTAGAAGAGCATTCTCTAGTGGCCATGGCCCTGGCCAATACCTTGATTGCATCCTGTGAGAGACCCAGAGGCGGATGCATCCAGTCCAGTCATATCTGCCTTCCTGACCCTCAGAAGCTGTGAAATAATGTGTGTTTGCGGCTTCAAGATGCTACATGATGGGATGGCTTGTCACAGAGCCACAGATAATAAGTGCACCATGCCCAGCACTTCCAGATCAGGGGCCCAGAGATCCTCCTGGTGTTGCCACATGGACACTGGAGCTGGACATCTGGAGAGCCCAAATTGAGGTGGGCTCACCTCTCTCCATGTCAGCTTTGCACAGACCTGGGCAGTAGCTGACCAGAACTGAGATACCTAAAGGCAGGGAAATATATTTCAACATCACAGACATTGCTGTGTTTGGCCTATGTGCCACTGAAGAAGGGAAAAAGTGGAATTTTCCACTGTTAAACAGCCCCCATACCAGGAAGGCGCGAGTTAGCACAAGTTACAAACTAATGCTCAGAAATGAAGCCAAAGGCGAGGACTTGAATAAGATTAAGGCAGAAACAGTTCTCTCAGCTTTTGTGCAAAGAGATTCCACAAAATCTCAAGTTGAAAGGTATTAGAAGTCAAACTGGAGTATCAGTCTCCTTGTATGTGAAGGTGGGTCAAAGTGTGCGGGGCACAGAGCTGTGCCGCTAGCTGGTCCCTGCTGCCATGTAAGTGTCTGAGCAGCAACCTGCTCTATCAGGCTGGTCTAATATTTAATACAAAGCATAGCTGCCCCATGTGCCAGGCACTCTTCCAAGTACTTTACCTATATCATCAGTGATCTCATGAGGTGGGAAGGATTATTCTCCTCACCTTAGAACCAGGATTTAAACACACGCAGTTGGACATTGGAACCCACGTTAACATGGGGTTGAGATACATTTCATGGGAAGGGGCTGATTGCTGTTCTTTAAGGTTAAGTCTTGAAGAAGAAATTAAAGCACGGGCTGGACACTTCTCATTTCTGCCCCTCCAGATCCACTCTGTCCCTATCCACCCAGATCCATGCTCTGCAATGCCGACATGGATGAACTACAATGACTTTCTTGTTCCCTGACTTTTTGCTTAGATTTGGTCAATGGGAGGCCAGAAGAAACTATATGAGGATATATGACCAATGAAAGGCACTGAAATTCCAAAAGGATTTTGGAGGGAACACTTCCAGCTCAATTTGCCGGGGGTTGGTTGCCTCCTCTCTGAAAGGTCAGAGCTTCTGCCCAGGGGCCCTGTCATAGATCTATACTCTTTAGAGCTTTAAGTCTAGTGGAAGCTAGTCCTGTGGTGCTGTCCTATCCCTCGTGGGCCCCCGACCTTCCCCACACCTTTGTGCATCCTACTGCAATCCCTTTATTAAACTTTCTCCTCCCTTTTTAATGTTATCAACTGACTTCTGCTATAATGCTGGGTAGATCTTAGGGTTTATCTACTGCATCCAGGAACCTTCCATAGAAGTTTGGGGGAAGGAAGATTTCAAAAGTCACTCATATTGTCTTCCCATTCTATCCCTTGGAGTCTTGAGCCAAGCTTTCATGGAGAGGTGGACATCAGAGCTGTGATAAAATGAAAAACTGTATTATCAGAGCTGAGTTGGAAAACAACACAAATGGTGACCTGAAAGATTGCAATAGCTACTCAGGGGCAAATTCTAGACAAGCCAAAGACACAAGTAGGTTGAAAGTGAAAGAATTCCTATGTACTCAATTTTGATATGAGGACAATTAATGACAATTGAGGTTGGGGGGGGAAGCAGAAAGAGGGACGGAGGGAGGGGGGTGGAGCCTTGGTGTGTGTCACACTTTATGGGGGCAAGACATGATTGCAAGGGGGACTTTACCTAACAAATGCAATCAGTGTAACCTGGCTTATTGTACCCTCAATGAATCCCCAACAATAAAAAAAAAAAAAGTGAAAGAATTCAAAAAGCTAGACCATACAAATAATAACCAAAAGAGAGCTAGGGTGTCTATGCTAACAGAAGATAAAATAGACTTTAAATCAGATGAAATGACAATTGAGAAAAAAGACATTGCATGTCAATAAAAGGTTCAATATAGCCAGAGGATATCACAGTTCTAAACATTTATGCACCTAATAACAAGATGTGGAGAAATTGGAACATTCTTGCATTGCTGGTGGAAATGTTAGATGGTACAGCCACTGTGGAATTTGGCAGTTTCTCAAATGGTTAAAGGCCCAGCAATGCCACTCTTGGGTATATATCCAAAAGAATTCAAAGCAGAGACTCAAACATATATTTATATGTCAATATTCATAACAGCATTATTCACGATAGCTAAAATGTAAAAATGGCCCAAGTGTCCGTTACTAGATAAATGGACAAATAAAATATGGTGCACTGGAATATTGTTCAGCTTTTAAAAAAGAAATGAAATTTTAATATATGCTACAACCTTGATGGACCTTGAAAACATTATGCTTTGGTAAGTATTTTGCTAAATAAACCAGACACAGAAGGATTGGTATTGTATAATTCCACTTACTTAACTAGACTAGGAAAAATTATAGAAACAGAAAATAGAACAGAGGTTACCAGGGTCTTGAGGAAAGAAAGAATGCAGGAAGTTTGGTTATTAAGCATAGGGTTTATGTTAAGGATGATGGAAAATTTCTAGATACAGATAGTGGTGACAATTATTTAACATTGTGAATGTATTTAATGCCACCAAATTGTACACTTATGAATGGTTAAAATGATAAATAGTATCCTATGGTATGTGTATTTTACCAAAATAAAATGGACAGCACTCTGGAGGAGAGGATACAGCATCAGAGCTTAAAAAGGCCATCCCAGTGTGGGGAAAGACCGTTTGAGGTTGCTAGAGATTGAGGGCATGTTATATTACTTAGAAAACACAAGCCTTCTTTCTCATCCCTGTCCAGGTCCTGACAGAATGTGTACAAGAGCACATCTCCTTAATCTGAATCCATCCCCAGCAATGAAGATACCATGTGTCAAAAAGCTAACAGCCGGTCTGTACACAGAGTAAAGGAAGACCACATGCCAGGGCTAATTGAGTGATTTTTTTTTTTTATCAAAAGTCAATTTTGTTCTGGAATGGAAAGCCTTGTTTCTTATCTATCACCAGAAGATAGAGGGATGATGGAAGATCATCTGGCAGAGAGTGTGTTCTAAAGCTGTTAGAATTAGTTTTTTTATTATTAATATTAAATCATAGCTGTGTACATCAATGCGATCATGGGGCACCATACACTGGTTTTATAAACAGTTTGACACATTTTCATCACACTGGTTAATATAGCCTTCCTGGCATTTTCTTAGTTATTGTGTTAAGACAATGATATTCTACATTTAGTAAGTTTCACATGTACCCTTGTAAGATCCACCGCAGGTGTAATCCCACCAATCTCCCTCCCTCTACCCATCCTCCCCCTCCCTCCCCTTCCTCTCCCCATTCCCCACACTCTTAGATTATAACTGGGTTATAGTTTTCATAAGAAAGCCAAAAATTAGTTTCATAGTAGGGCTGAGTACACTGGATACTTTTTCTTCCATTTTTGAGATACTTTACTAAGAAAAATATGTTCCAGCTACATCCATGTAAACATGAACAAGGTAAAGTCTCCATCTTTCTTTAAGGCTGCATAATATTCCATGGTGTACATATACCACAGTTTATTAATCCATTCGTGGATCGATGGGCACTTGGGCTTTTTCCATGACTTAGCAATTGTGAATTGGGCTGCAATAAACATTCTGGTGCAAATATCTTTGTTGTAATGTGATTTTTGCTCTTCTGGGTATATACCTATTAGAGGAATTATAGGATTGAATGGCAGGTCTATTTTTAGATCTCTAAGTGATTTTTAGATCTCCAAACATCTTTCCATAAGGAATGTATTAATTTGCATTCCCACCAGCAGTGCAGAACTGTTCCCTTTTCTCCACATCCATGCCAACATCTCTGGTCTTGGGATTTTGTGATAGGGGCTAATCTTGCTGGAGTTAGATGGTATCTCAAGGTAGTTTTGATTTGCATTTCTCTGATGATTAAAGATGATGAGCATTTTTTATATGTATGTAGGCCATGTGACTGTCTTCTTCAGAGAAGTTTCTCTTCAAGTCCCTTGCCCAGCCTGTGATGGGATCACTTGTTCTTCTCTTGCTTATACGTTTGAGTTCTCTGTGGATTCTGGTTATTAAACCTTTGTTGGAGACATAACCTGCAAATACCTTCTCCCATTCTGAGGGCTATCTTCCTGCTTACTGTGTTCTTGGGCGTGCAGAATCTTTTTAATTTGATAAGGTCAAATTTTAATTAATACAGTAGTGTATTTTTGAAGCTGCTTCAATGGTCTGGGGGGTCCTCTTCATAAAATACTCTCCCAGACCGATTTCTTCAAAGGTTTTACCTGCCCTCTCTTCTAGTATTTTTATAGTCTCATGTCTTAAGTTTAAATCTTTAATCCAGTGAGAGTCTATCTTAGTTAATGGTGAAAGGTGTGGGTCCAGTTTCAGTCTTCTATAAGTTGCCAGCCAGTTCACCCAGCACAATTTGTTAAATGGGGAATCTTTTCCCCACTGAATGTTTTTAATTGGCTTGTCAAAGATCAGATAATGGTAAGTAGCTGGATTCATCTCTTGGTTCTCTATTCTGTTCCAGACATCTACTTCTCTGTTTTTGTGCCAGTACCATGCTGTTTTCATCACTATCGATTTGTAGTATAGTCTGAGGTCTGGTAGCATAATTCCTCCCTCTTTGTTTTTATTTCTGAATAATGTCTTGGCTATTCGAGGTTTTTCCTGATTCCATATAAAACGAAGTATTGGTTTTTCAAGATCTTTAAAGTATGACAGTGGGGCTTTAATAGGGATTGCATTAAAATTGTATATTGCTTTGGGTAGTATGGACATTTTAACAATGTTGATTCTTCCCAGCCATGAGCATGGTAAGTTTTTCCAGTTGTTAACATTTTCAGCTATTTCTTTTCCTAGAGTTTCATAGTTCTCTTTATAGAGATCTTTCATGTCTTTTGTTAGATAAACTCTCAAATATTTCATCTTGTTTGGCACTACTGTGAATGGAATAGAGTCCTTAACTGTTTTTTCAGCTTGACTATTGTTGGTATATATAAAGGCTACCGATTTATAAATGTTGATTTTGTAAACTGAGACGCTGCTATATTCCTTGATAACTTCTAAAAGTTTTGTGGTAGAATCCCTGGTGGTCTCCAGATATACAATCATATCATCTGCGAAGAGTGAAAGTTTGATCTCTTCTGACCCTATATGGATACCCTGGATCGTCTTTTCTTCCCTAATTGCGATGGCTAAAACTTCCATCACAATGTTAAAGAGCAGTGGAGACAATGGGCAGCCTTGTCTAGTTCCTGATCTGAGTGGAAATGATTTCAGTTTAACTCCATTCAAAACGATATTGGCTGTGGGTTTGCTATAGATGGACTCTATCAGTTTAAGAAATGTCCTAAGAAATGTCCCTTCTATACCAATTTTCTTAAGTGTTCTGATCATGAAGGGATGCTGGATATTAATTACCAAAAGCTTTTTCTGCATCAATTGAGAGAATCATATGGTCTCTGTTTTTTAATTTGTTTATGTGCTGAATTATATTAAACCAGCCTTGAGAACATGGGATAAAACCGACTTGGTCATGATGCATAATTTGTTTGATATATTGCTAGATTCTGTTTGTTAGGATTTTGTTGAATATTTTTGCATGTATATTCATTAGTGACATTGGTCTATAATTTTTTTTTCTTGTTGGGTCTTTTCCTGGTTTGGGGATCAGGGTGATGTTTGCTTCATAGAACGTGTTGGGTAGTCTTCCTTCTTTTTCTACATTTTGGAACAGGTTGAGTAATATAGGTACTAGTTCCTCTTTAAAGGTTTGGTAGAATTCTGACGTGAAGCCATCTGGTCCCAGGCTTTTCTTTTTAGGGAGGTTTTGTATGGTTGATGCTATTTCAAAACTTGATATTAGCACGTTCAACATTTCCACTTGATTCTGGCTAAGTCTTGGAAGGTGACGTGCTTCCAAGTATTGGTCAATTTCATTCAGATTTTCATATTTCTAAGAATAAAGATTCTTATAATATTCATTAAGGGTTTTTTTAATTTCTGAAGAGTATGTTGTTATTTCGTCTTTGACATTTCTGATTGATGAGATTAGAGATTTTACTCTTTTTTTCCTGGTTAGGTTAGCCAAAAGTTTATCTGTTTTATTGACCTTTTCAAAAAACCAACTTTTTGATTTATTGATCTGTTGTATAATTCTTTTGTTTTTAATTTCATTTAATTCTGCTCTAATTTTGGTTATTTCTTTTCTTCTACTGGGTTTGGGGTTGGAATATTCTTCCTTTTCCAGTTGCTTGAGTTGTCCCATTAAGTTGTTAACTTCCTCTCTTTCCGTTCTCTTGAGGAAGGCTTGCAGTTCTATAAATTTCCCTCTTAGGACTGCCTTTGCAGTATCCCAGAGGTTCTGATAATTCATGTCTTCATTGTTGTTTTGTTCCAAAAATTTGGCGATTTCCTTCTTAATATCATCTCTGACCCCGCTATCATTCAGCATAAGATTATTTAACATTCATATTTTTTGTATGAGTGTGCAGATTCCTGTCGTTACTGAGTTCAACTTTTATTCCATGGTGGTCTGAGATGATGCAAGGAATAATTTCTATTCCTTTAAATTACTGAGGTTAGACTTGTGACCTAAGATGTGATTGATTTTGGAGTATGTTCAGGCTGATGAGAAGTATGTGTATTCAGTTTTGTTGGGATGAAATGTTCTGTAGATGTCTGCTAAATCCAAATGTTGAATGGTTAGGTTTAAATCTAAAATTTCTTTGCTCAGCTTCTTATTGGAGGATCTATCCAACACTGCCAAAGGAGTGTTGAAATCTCCGACTATTATGGAGCTAGAGGAAATCAAGTTGCTCATGTCTGTTAGAGTTTCTCTTATAAATTGAGGTGCATTCTGGTTGGGTGCATAAATATTCATAATTGAAATCTCATCATATTGAGTATTACCCTTAACAAATATATAGTGACCATCCTTATGTTTCTTTACTTTTGTTGGTTTAAAGCCTATTGTGTCAGCAAATAAAATTGCAACACCTGATTTTTTCTGATTACCATTTGCCTGAAATATGGATGACCATCCTTTCACCCTGAGTCTATATTTATCTTTTAAGGTAAGATGTGACTCTTGTATGCAGCAAATATCTGGCCTGAGTTTTTGTATCCAGTCAACTAAACTGCGCCTCTTTAGAGGACAAACTGTTCACATTAATGGAGAATATTGATAGGTCTGGTAAAATTTTGGGTATCAAGTTTTTCAAAAGTCCAATGGACAATTTTAATCCTTTTGCCATTGTGGAAGTTGGGGTTTGATCAAAAGTTTCTGAGTGAGTTTATTTTTTTGGTAGAGGATTGGGGTGGTCATTATGGAGGATAGGTCTGAGAATATCCTGGAGAACTGGTTTAGTTATGGCAAATTTCTTCAACATATGAATGTAATTAAAGTATTTAATTTCTCCATCATAAATGAAACTCAGTTTAGCTGGATACAAGATCCGGGGTTGAAAGTTATTTTGCTTTAGGAGATTAAAAGTCGATGACCACCCTCTTCTGGCTTGAAAGGTTTCAGCAGAGAGATCTGCAGTCATTCTAATATTCTTCCCTTTGTAGGTAATAGAGTTCTTGTATCTAGAACTTTCAGAAGTTTCTTCTTAATATTGACACTAGTGAAGTTAATTATGATATGCCTGGGGGAAGTCTTATTCAGATTGAGTCATGCTGGGGTTCTGAAACTGTCTGCTATCTGGATTTCAGAATCTCTTGACATATCTGGAAAATTTTTCTTTTATAATTTCATGGAGAAGGGCCACTGTGCCTTGTGAGGCCACTTCATCACTTTCAGGGACTCCAGTGAGGCGGATATTAGCCTTCTTTGAATTATCCCAGAGCTCTGTGAGAGAAAGATCCATTTTTACTCTCCATTTTTCTTCTTCTTTGAGAGTTTGGGAGCATTCAAACACCTTGTCTTCAATGTCAAAAATCCTTTCTTCTGCCTGCTCCACTCTGTTACTGAGGGATTCTACTGTGTTTTTCAGATCTTTGAGGGCTGCAAATTCTTGCTTCAGTGCATAAAAATCTTTGGTGGTTTTGTCTTTAAATTCATTAAATTCTTGAGACAATTTTTGAATTTCTCCTCGAATTTCTAATTCTGACTTTTGAATTGCTCTTTGGATTTCTAATTCCAAATTTTCCTCCATTCTGTTAATCTTGTTTGCAATCCAAATTCTGAATTTGATTTCTGACATCTTGGCCAGCTGTTTATGAATAGAAACTCCAGTTACATCTGCCATATCTTTCTGCGGGGTTGTGGGGGGGGGTTTGATGTATTCTGGTTATTCATGTTACCAGAATTTTTCCACTGATTGCACCCCATGATTACTTTACACCATTTGATTTTTCCCCTGGAGCCTTGTCAAGGACCCATACAGTGATATGGCCTGAGAAACTGAGGACCTATTTGATGTAGTGAGGCTAAGGGGTTCTGTCTTGTTTTCAGCTGGTCTGTGTTCACCCCTAGCAAAACAGTTACTCTGGGTTGAAGTCTCAGCTGTGGAGAAATACCAGCAATTAAGTCACCCCGCCCCCCACAGGCAACAATTGGAAAAGGAAAATCAAACCTTCCTACAACCACACACCCAGGGCACTACTTGAATAGTCCTCAGGCAATTGGCTCAGTTCAATGGGTCCAAATCAATTGTCTCAGTCAGCGCCTGTCTCAGGTGGGAGAGTTTCAAAGGTCTCTGGCAACTGGAATGCAGGGGTCTGATGACAACTCAAATATGACTTGCTCCGGTGCTCCGTGAAGTCCGGAGGACCCACCCAGCAAATAGATTAGTCTGGGAAGGTTGATGCCTCCTTCCCCACCTTGCAGCTCTGTCACACCCAGTCACTGCTAGCCCTGCGGGGCTGTGACCCAGTCAGTTGTCTCCAGTGAGCAGATACTCCAGAGGTTTGCACCTGCCTAAATCACAAGGAAGTCTGTATCTGCTCAGCCCAGCCGCTGCTCTCTGCCTCTGTCCAGCAGGGGGCGGTGAGGCCTTTCAACCTCAGGTGCTTAATGGAGGTTGGGGGGTGTTCACTCAGTTCCACCCCCGCCCTTGATTGATGTTACTGGGAGAACAGAACAACCTTGTGGGAGTTTGTTTCTGTCCCTGCTAAATTCCTCTGCAGAAGAGGGGCTGATTTGAGTTCCCAGAACCTGTGCCGCAGGCCCTGTTTTTACTCCTGCAGGTTTGTATTCTCAGCACAGTTAGCTGTCAGCTCTAGCCTCCTGTCCTCCTTTGTCTATAGGCTGATGATCCCCTGAGAGCTGGGTGCATCTTAGGCTCAGGGGATCATCAACCTGAAGCTGACCTCTAGGTTAGCCCCGCCCTGGGAGTTTCCCGGCTCTGCACATGTGTTTTCTAGTCTCCGCGTTCCACCCAGGCAAACCCTTTACTCATGATGCCTGTTTTTCAGTCCCAGATCTGTTCCACAGTGGTTGCCATCTGAGAAGATGCCAAGCCTCCTCTGATTGCCCAGGGAGACAGGGGGAGTGGCTTCGGGATATACGGGGGGTGGGCCTTATTATTGCTAAAGACAGCTGCTGCTCTGCACCTCAGGGCACTGCTGCTCCGGCATGATTCCCTCTCAGCTGACCATCATCTCCTCACTCCCGTGCTGCAGAATCAGCACTGTCCAGCTGCAGTCCAGGTCCTGTCTACACCTCTCGAGAAATCACCCAAGGATCTGGACTCGTTGGGGACAGGCCTCCAGACCCCAGAGTGAGAGAGGAGGGGAGTGCTGGGAGCTCAGAATTGCAGGTCATAACACCAAGCTCATTGAGACAAAATGAGCAAATAAACAGATACAAAGGCTACCAGACACACAAGTCCATAGATGCACAAACGGAGACATATAGACATACAGACAACACCCAAAACAACAACAACAAAAAACAACTACAATAAAAATAGTGATAATTGTGAAATAATTGAAAAAAAAAGAAAAAAGTGGTGTTCATAAAAAAAGTTAAAAAAGAAGAAAGGAGAAATTAAAAGTAGAAAAAATAGAAATAAAAAATAATAAAAAATTAGCAATAGCTCCTTCAAGAAAATTGTGAGGAAAAAACAGAACAAAAAAAAAGAGAGAAAAGAAAAAAAGGCACCAACCACAAAAATATTATTCTTGTATATATGTAGAAATACACATTTATATGTATGATGTAGGGATCAACTTTCATAGGAATATATTTATAATGCAATATACTTTCTGGACACCAGGTGGAGCTGTGAGTGGTTCCCAGGCTTATACCTGATTCACAGTTTATACTGTTACCACGGTAACCACCCTACCTGGCCAATCACTATTTTGGAGTTAATGTAAAAGTTTGTCACCTAACTATTGTGCAACCTCAGCTGCTCTGTTCCAGATGGCACTCCTATCCGACCTCCCCACTCAGTGCAGGAGTCCACGCTTCACAAATCTTTCTACTCTGCTCCCACATTCTCCTACAGACTAACGACTGCAATTGGTTGTGGGGGAGGATGCTGCTGCCAGCTCACGCGGCTGCTGGTGGGTCCCGTGGCTGCAGCTGGTTCCCTGGCTGGAGCGCTCTGGGACCTTAGTCTCAGTTTTGTGGTTCAGAGTTTCCCTTTGAATCAGGACTGCCAGTTCCCCGCGCAGCCTGAATTACCAGCCCCCTCCGACATTCCCCACCAGGAATGCTCCAGTCTATTTAATCACTCCTGTTGTTCTGGGGGGAGGCATCCGCCATTTCAGACAGTTCAAAATGTCTGTTTCCCAGGCAGGATCTCTTCCCTTCACTTTTCCATAGAGTTGCTCAGCTCCCTGTGGTTTTGAGTGGCTCTCCTTTCCAGTGCCACCCTCAGCTCAGGAATAAATTTTCATCAATTGGGTTTTGCCAGTATTTGCAAGCTGCTGTCCTCTGTAAGGGAGGGGCCTGCCGTCCAGCACGGCCAAGCAGGGAAAAAAAATCTCTACAACAGAGTCTGTGGTTTTAAATTACCCCACATATACAACAATCTGCCAATTTGCTGAGCATCTCCAGCTGTCCATCCACACCAATAATCCACACATGGGAAAGGTCCAGACCCCTCTTCCTCTCACCTGATGACTTGGGAGAGGTGGGCTACATGTCTGTCCTGTCGGCCATCATGCTCCACCTCTCAAATGCACTTCTAGAATTAGTTTTTGAATCCAGCAAAGCTTCTTCCCTTGGCCTATTTGCTGCCATATCTCCACCATCCAGCACAGTGTTGACATCACTTAGAGACTCAAAAAATCTCTTCTGAATGAAGGTATGGCTGCCACATTCAACTCCTAAAATTGAGGACAGTACTTTTACATCTATATAGATAGCATGTAGTTAAGTCACTCCTGTGTAGCTGTGCTCTCAGTATATACAAGTATGTCTTGAGTCATTTCCAAATGACTAATGGGTGACATCAGTTAGAATTCTTCCCAGATAGAACATTAGGGTGAACCACTCCGGATGAGATTAAAATTGATTAGTCAGGTTCAATAAGAACCGGACTTTAGTCTTTATATAACTTCAGTATTCACTTGTCAATTACTGCTTGTATTGATTCCATCACGATGTTCTTTCATACATTTAAACTTCAATAATTTTGTTTTAGTTTTGATTAAAAATAATCTTTCAACAGCCTTTAAGCAAAAAGCATTAATTTGTGTTCATGCCTATATAGAGAAATAGTGCAATAATAATAATTATTAAAGATCCTGAAAGGGAGGAGAGGGGAATAGGAAAAAAGCTTCTGTAATGAACAAGTGTCATTCTAATTTACTTTTAGAATTGGAAGTCCATCTCAACTAGGAGGGGCAAATGCAGATTTTATCTATAAAACATTGCTATTATTTCTCTCTCACCAATAAGCTATGCCATAAAACTTTGAAGAGTGAAAAGTTTTCAACTACATTCAGAATTCAGGAAGCTCCTGTGTAAATAGAAGGAACAGGTAGGTTCACACAAACAGGCGCATCTATTGGCAAGCTGACATGTACAAATATAGACTCCCTATATAGAAAGGGCTGGGAGGAGAGAAACCATGTCAAAGCCGTTAAATTATTCATCACCTGCTCGGCAGAGTGAACACTATCAGGTAATGATCTGTAATTATTAATAAATAATTTAGGCTCTAATAGCTCTAAAATGAAATGCTTAATTGCATCACAACATAATTAATGGAATTAGCTGCAATGTTTAAAATGAGAAATTTTTTTCGTCAGTCTTTCTTTTGCACATTTTCTTTGCCCTACATTCTGGTAACCCAGAGAATAAATAAGGTGATTAAAAGTGTGTCTGTGCCTGTGTGGGGGGTGTGTGTTTCAGGATGGGGTTGTGTGTGTGGTTTTGTTCTGGAATTCTTGACATCTGAGCTATTCTAGTAAGTAAAACAGTGGACTTGGAGCTCGACCAACCCATCTTTGACAGTGACCCTAGCAGGGATTTCCCCGCAAGTTGGTACAATACTTTATTTGGTACACAGGGAGCTCCTATTGGCGCAAACCCTATGGTTAGCACAGGGGCAGGGAGAACAAGAGAGGAATGAGGGAGGTATTGGCTACAAACACAGATAAGGTGAATTCCTATCCCTTTGGGAGCTTATGGTCTCCTGGAGCAACAGTAAGTATAAAAAGATGCAAAATACAGACTCTTAACTTACAGACATGTTGGTAAAACTGGAAATGACTGAAACCAGGATCACACAGCCAAATATTTGTAAGTCCAAAAGGGAAGCATGGTGTACTACATGAGTCACCAGCTCTACCAGCTCTGTCACTGCAGGGCCCATAGTGGGTCACAGAGCTCTGAATGTACCCACGTTGTCACTGGACACCCAGACTTTGTCCACATTGCTTCGGAGGAGAGTCGGCAGGGATGAGTCAACGTAGACTAGAGAACAAGGACTCTGCTGGGTGGGGTAGAAGGAAATTCAAGGGCAGGACCACAGCCACGGCAAGTGTGTGCAGAGTAGGAGCTGCAGCATGGCTGGGAGCTTTTGAATGTGCCGTCCACATTCACCAGGTGGTTTTTCTGGGCGCTTTATAGACATTTTCTCATTTAATGTCTCAATAATTGGTGAAAGTACTCTGTTTCCCCAAAAATAAGGTGTGCTCCCAAAGATGTGCTAGGTCTTATTTTCAGGGGACGTCTTATCTTTCCTGTAAGTAGGTCTTATTTTTGGAGAATGTCTTATTTTTGGGGAAACAGGGTAGTACTATCACTGTCATTGTTCCCATTTTACAGAAGAGGAAACTGAAATACAAACTAGTAAAGTGATTTGCCAAGAGATGCGCAGCTCATCAATGCTGGAACTAAGATTCGAACCGGGTCGACCTGCTCCAGGGTCCACTCAGTTGCCTTCTGTGCTCTTTTGAGTTACATCAGCCTGAACTTAGAGAAGAAAATATAAGCCTCATATGAGACTTGTGCAAGACCAAGTACTACACACTGTACCCAAAGGTGCCCCAGTCTCAACTCTACCTTTGTGGTTGTATTCTACATCCTACCCTATCACTGGTGCCAACAGAGTGAAAGGAAGGCACCCACTTCCTTATCATGTGGTTCTGCATGGGCTGTTAATGGATGAGACTTGAGTAAAGGCCTGAAATGCACTTGTGTGTTTGGACTTGCTTGTGTTGCCTTTCTGCATAAGTAGAATACCTCTCAGTCACTATCAGATGTAAGTCATGTAGAGGAAACCTGGACCCAACCATCTGCTTAAAACCAGACTTAGCCATGCAGCCTGTGGGTGAATTGACACATTGTGACCTACAGATCTCCAGTCACAGGCGGATCTATAATATGAAGCAGAGCCACCCCAGCTGACTTGTGTGCCAGTGAGCATGGAAATAAAAGCTGTTCCATCCCACTGATATTTTCTTTTTTTACATATATATATTTTTATTCATTCATTCATTTATTTATTTTTTATACATACAGATTCCATAGTTTTATTTATTTATTTTTTGAGACAGAGTCTCACTATGTCCCTCTTCATAGAGTGCCACGGCGTCACAGCTCACAGTAACCTCAAATTCTTGGGCTTAAGCGATTCTCTTGCCTCAGCCTCCCAAGTAGATGGGACTATAGGTGCCCACCACAATGCCCGGCAATTTTTTGGTTGTAGTTGTCTTTGTTGTCTGGCAGGTCCGGGCTGAATTTGAACCCGCCAGCTCTGGTGTATGTGGCTGATGCCCTAGCCCTTGAGCTACAGGCGCTAAGGCCCTATACTTTTATTTTTATTTTATTTTTATTTTTTTTTTTGGAATTTTTTTTTATTTTTATTTTTTTATTAAATCATAGCTGTGTACATTGATATGATCATGGGGCATCATTCACTAGCTTCACAGACCGTTTACCAAGTTTCACATATACCCTTGTAAGATGCACCGCTGGTGTAATCCTACCAATCCCCTTCCCTCTACCCACCTTCCACCCTCCCTTCCCTCCCTTTCCCCCTTCCCCCTATTCTTAGGTTGTAACTGGGTTATAGCTTTCATGTGAAAACCCTAAATTAGTTTCATAGTAGGGCTGAGTACATTGAGTACTTTTTCTTCCATTGATATTTTTGGTTGGTTGTTACATAGCATCATGGTGACGATAGTTGACTAATACTGCTCTACTGTCCCACCCTCAGGCATTCTTAGAGGTAGACACTTAATTCTTTTCAAAATTGCTTATAGTACCATGCCAAGGCTGCTTCAAGACAAGTTCCCAAGCTCTTATTCCAACCAGATGGCTCCCCTTGGGTGCTTTGGTATTGAAATTCCAGAGCAATCACGGCATAGCTAGCAGTTAGCAGAGCTGGAATGAAAATCCATCTTTCTGGCTCAGAACCCTATATCTCAGCCACCAAATTAAGGAGGCCATCAAATATGAATGAATCTGTGCCCACATCTCCAGCTGCAAGTGCCAGTGGCTGCAGGCAACAGCCCTCTGCTTCCAGATCCATCCATACTATCTCCAAGCTGCTTGGGTTCCTTCCTTCACCTCACATTTCTCTTTGTTGGCTCTGTGCCTATCTAGCCCTAAAACAAAGGTGACTCAATTCAAGATAACTTTCCCATCATTGAACTCTGAGACCCAACTCTCCAAATTCCCTTTTTAGGCCAAACACACTTTGGTCTCAGGTAAGAAGTTTTCTTGCCTATAAAACTATCCTGGTTTGGACCCTCTTTCCTCCCTCTAGTGTGGAGTATGACACATTTTGAACATAGAAACAAACCTAATTCAATGCCAGGGTCTATGCAGAATGCTTCGCATACAGACAATTCAACTAACAACCTACATAATCTGATCAAAAGGGTCATGCATCAGACAGCAATGGAGTTGGAATGTTTGAAAGAAGCCAGGACAGAAAATCCAACTAAGCAGATCATTGAGAGGCTGGAAGAGCTGGAGCTGTCATAATCAGATGCAGATAAGAACTAGGAGCCAGGAGGCTGGATCCAGAGTCCAGAAAATCAGGGGGAGAATAGACTAGGCACAAAGGAAACAGGGCTGGGAGCTCTGCTATGTCCCTCTGTGGTCAGGGTGCTCTGGCTGAAGGGTACTGGTCTGGCCATGGCAGAGGCTAAAGTAAAAATAATGAGAGATTGCCCTATAGCAAGCATCTTGACATCCTGCCTTGTTTCTCAAACTGGCCATTTCACCCTGGCAGGTAATGGAGGTCAATCTGAGTGTGCCAGACTGAGCCAGACCATCTCTAGAGGCGCCTGCAAGTCCCATCTCATCACAATCAGTCTGAACACCCCGTTGCTTTCAGCAGGTCTGGGATTATGTTCTCACATTTCCATACCCTTCTATATTTATATTTATAGTGCAGTACTCAATCATCTTAATTCAAGCTTTTAGTGCTAAAAGGTAAAAGAGGTTATTGGATTTCTCTTCCTCTGTACCAGTGAGAAGCATATTTCCCTTTGCCTTCTTCCTAGTCATCAATAAATTATTATTATTATCATTATTACTATTATTATGAAAATAAAAGTGCTCTGTGGGGCCAAGATTTTAGCTAATTTAAGGTACACTTTAAACATGTGGCACACATTATCCCATGGCATCTAACACCTATCTCTGATTTATACGTAATAAGCTACTAGAGGATGGTTTGGATGTTCCTGGGGTCATCCTAAGAATGAATGGGATTTAGAATTGGCTCCTCAATTGTTCTTGAGCTGGTTTAGTTCAATGAATGTAGTCATTGCTATGCCTGACCCTATTAGATTGCAATTATTATTATTATTATTTTTGAGCTAGAGTCTCACTTTATTGCCCTCATTAGAGGGCCAAGACATCACAGCTCACAGCAATCTCAAACTCTTGGGCTTTAAGTGATTCTCTTGCCTCAGCCTCCCAAATAGCTGGGACTACAGGCGCCCGTCACAACGCCCGGCTATTTTTTGATTATAATTATCATTGTTTGGCAGGCCAAACAACAGCTGGCTGGATTCAAACCCGCCGGCTCCAGTGCATGTGGCTGGCACCCTAGCCGTTAAGCTATAGGCACCGAGCCATTTCTAAAACTCTTTTCTTGGACAGAATTGGCCTTTTGAGAAGTTCTGGTCCAAACCCCTCACTTAATGGTGAGGAAACTGAGGCCCAGAGAAGAAAAGGTTGTTTGGTGGTCTGGAGTCTAGACTAGAGTTCCACAGGGCCTCTTTTTTTATTTGGGGGTGGGGGTTAGGATGGAGCAGAGTCATTTGGACTCTACAGGTAGAACGTCTGGATGTAGATTCTTTTTCTTTCCTTTTTTTTTTCCTTTTATTAAGTCATATACACATAGATCATAAATACATTTATGCATATGTGGGGTACGATGTGCTGATTTTTTAATATAATTTGGAGTGCTTACTTCAAACTAATTAATATAGCTTTTGCCTTATTTATTTATTTATTTTTATTGCAGTTTGGCCAGGGCCAGATTTGAACCCACCACCCACGGTATATGGGGCGCTACTCACTGAGGCACCACAGGCTCCACCCTGAATTTAGATTCTATCTCTGACACTCAGTAGCCTTGGGTGACTTACACAACCTCTCTGTAAACCTCAGATTTCCTATTTGTAAAATGGGGATTAAAATAGCATCTCCCTTAAAGAGCTGTTATGATGTTTATATAAAATAACATACTTAAAATCTTCCACAGTGTGGGCGGCGCCTGTGGCTCAGTTGGTAAGGCACCGGCCCCATATACCGAGGGGGGTGGGTTCAAACCCGGCCCCGGCCAAACTGCAACCAAAAAATAGCCGGGCGTTGTGGCGGGCGCCTGTAGTTCCAGCTACTTGGGAGGCTGAGGCAAGAGACTCACTTAAGCCCAGGAGTTGGAGGTTGCTGTGAGCTGTGTGAGGCCACGGCACTCTACCGAGGGCCATAAAGTGAGACTCTGTCTCTACAAAAAAAAAAAAATCTTCCACAGTGTGCCTGGCATTCTGTCAGATTTTAATAAGCATAAGCTGCTTATGAATGACCTGTCATATGTCCAGGGGAGGTGATCAGGATGCTATGAAAGTTGAAACCACACCTTAAAGACAAGAGTTTTTAAAAAAGAATAGAGATGCCAAACCTTCAGGATAAAAGAGGAACAGAACCACTTTCTTAATCATTTTAGGGAGTCTAGTGTCCAAAGGGATTAAAGTTATTCCCAGAGTTGATGCTCATAGCTTTGCCAAGTTACTCAATGTTCAAAAGTTTTGATAATTCTTGATTATCTATGGCTTCAGTCACCACATCTCCCACCCCCAAGGCGTGGGACCTGTTAGGAACCAGGCTGCACAGCAGGAGGTAATTGGCAGGCAAGCACAAAGCTTCATCTGTATTTACAGCCGCTCCCCATCACTCACATCAGTACTCCGCCTCCTTCTAGATCAGCAGCAGCACTCGATCCTCACAGGAACGTGAACCCTACTCTAAACAGCACATACAAGGGGTCTAGGTTATGCATTCCTTGTGAGAATCTAATACCTACCCCCAACCAGTCCACAGAAAAATTGTCTTCCATTAAACTGGTCCCTGGTACCAAAAAGGTTGGTGACTACTGACCTCCAAGCTCCAATACAGCAAGTTATCCATGAACCTTTGTGATCTGGCCCTTGCAATAGTTTCCAGGCTTCGTTCATATGACTTCTCTTCATAATCTGTGTGTTTGAGTCAAATGGAACTACAGGGTATCCCAAAAGTCAGCTCTAACTTAGCCGTAAATAGAGAAAATGGGAAACTGTAACTAAATGTGCCTTTATTCACAAAATATTCATTGCAAAATTTTACAAAATATTTATAAACTGTTCTCTACATGTTGTCCACCTCTTTGTAAAATTTTGTAATGAATATTTTGTAAAGAAAGGTACATTTAGCAACAATTTCCCATCTTATTTATGTATGGCGACTTTAAGGGGTGACTTTGGGGACATCCTGTATTTACTTATCCCACCTGTGGTAATGTCCTCTACATCTTTAACCATCCTGTTTGCTTTGTCCTGATCATGTCCATGTACTAAAAACCTTATTCCCCCTGCAAACCTTTGGATACTGAGGCTAGAAGTAATTTTGTACCCATGGGAAAATGGGAATGATGGAACCTACTGTTGGGTTTGGCATGGCTTTGAATTACTACCTTCCTGACTTTCACCCCACAGACTGCCTGCTGGGTTCTTGAGCCCACTCTTCACGCCTACTTGAAGTGTCTACTCAAATATTTCTCAACCCCCTGCCACCTGGCAGGCTGTGCAGAGATACACATGAATCTCGGGTGTACCCACACATCCATTCCTTACCTTTAAGGCCTATGTCAGAGTTAGCTGGGAGCAGATTACTCCCACCCTCTGTCCTAGGTCCACTTTATCACCCAAAACCTCTCAAACCACACAAAAGGTGAATGAAACAGAAGAAAGAAGGAAAAAATGTTGAATTATTTTTCTGTTCCTTAGTAAAGAGCTACCCTCTTGTAGGAAGACCTAATTTTATGTTCTTCCGTGACTCCCTGTATACACATTTATCTATCCACACTCTGTCATAGGAGGAATAGTTGGTTTCAGGGTCTTCTGTATTATAATATTACTATGATTATTTAAGGAGATAATTAATGTAAAATAGTCTTCATGGTGGTAGCAAGAAGAAATATGTCAAGTTAATGCTCTTCCTTACTTGGTCTTAATAGGCACTTAAGACACGTCTCTTGCATAAATGAACTAGTGACTAAAAATGAACTAGAACCAATGGTTAGGAGTCACTGAAGGCAGATTCAGTTCGATACTGGGAGATCTTCCAAAAACAAAAATTGCCCTCCAGAGGAAGGGGCTACTCTGAACTAATGAAGTAGTCTATTTGATGTACTCAGAAGAGGCCAACCAAGCTCTTGCCAGAATTGCTGTAGCAGACAACTCTTTCTGAAAGTGGCATTGGTCTGATGTTCTGTTTCTAGGGTTCTTAGATTTAGGTAAATAAGCCTGGATCATCCAGGGACCAAGGCTTATCCAACAAGGACCCCTCGGTTACCTTTTCTACCTACCGATCTCTAATAACTAATCCTCCTAAATCTTTGGTTTCAGCCAAACTAGTCTGTCTACTTCCTTGTAAAAGCTGGCTGTAATTTTTGGTGCTGTGCCTATTTCGATATCTGATATGCCTTCTCTGTTTTTGTTTTTTTTTTAACCAATCTTAGTCTTACTCTATTGAGGATCCAGCTTAAATTCAATCTCTTCAGTGAAGTCTTCTCAAATTACACACCTATTGCACTTTGAAATCTGCTATGGTCTGAATGTGTCCCCCCCCACCCCCAATTTATATGTTGGAACCTAATACCCAATGTGATAGTATGAAGAGGTGGGGGATCCTGGGAAGTGATTAAATCATGAGGGCTTCTCCCTCAGGCATGGAATTCGCTCCCTTGTTGTCTTCCAGGGAAGGAGGCACAAAGAAGGTGCATCTTTAAAGCAAAGGGTCACCCTTACCAGACACCAAATATGAGGGTACCTGATCTTGGACTTCTCAACTTCAGAGTGTGAGCAATACATTCCTGGTGGTTTTGTAAATTACCCAGTTTAAGGAATTTTGTTATAACCGTCCAAATGGACTGAAACAAAACCCTATCACACTCTATCTTCAAAATATACCCATCCTCTGGCCACTTCTACTCTACTCCCTGGTGACCTCTGGTCCCAGTGGCCAGTATTCCCTCTTGCCTGGATTACTGCAATACTTCCTAACAAGCCCCCTTGTTTTGCTTGTACCTCCTAGGGCCAGACACAACGACCATTATAATCCTTTCAGAACTTAAAAGGTCACGCCACTCTTTATGCTCAAAGCCATGTTATAGATTCCCATTTTCCTGGGAATAAAAGTGAAAACCACTTGCTTGCCTGCAGAACCCATACCCCTGGGCCTCCAATCAACCTGGGGACCTCTTCTGCTGCTGTCCCCCCCCACCCCCCCGTTTTCATTATCCCCTTTGCAGAGCCTTGCTTAAAACTTTGACTTGGGCATCCCCTCTAACCAGGGTGCCCTCTGCCAGACCAGCATGGTCATCATCCCTACCTCTTACAAGACTTCATTCACCTACCCCCTTCTTATTTAGGCTACTCTGATGTCCCCTGCTAGGGACGAAATATTGTATCTCCCTACACCCCAAGAGTCTTACGTTGAATCCCAATCCTCAATGTGGTGGTATTTGGAGGTGGGGCCTTTGGAAGATGACCAAATGATGAGGGTGGGGTTCTCATGAATATAGTGCCAAGAACAGAAAAGGGGAAAAAAAGGAAGGGACGGGAAGGGAAGGAAAAAAAAAAAAGGAAAGGAAAGGAAAGGAAAGAAAAAAAGGAGAAAAGAAAAGAGAAGGGAAGGGAAGGGGATCTCTTGTAAGAAAATCCTGATCTGGATTGTTCATTAAATGAGCCTCTTATTTTCCTCCACAAAATAGTTCTATCCTATTCTTTCTGGAGTAGAAAAAAGATGCCGCCTGGCCACACACCCTGCCAGCTCGGGATGCGGAAATGACAGAGGACTATCTCAGCAGCACAGCAGGAGGAGCACGTGTCAGGGAAATGCAATCAGCCAACCTCAAGTCCAGTGAGGAAAACTCGAGTTAACAACGCCCCTCTGCTTGTGAAAATTGTAGTGGCTGGAAAAGAAAAATGCATTTGAGAATATAGTCAGTAATAAAGTGCCTTTGCTGGGAGGCAAGTTATGAGAAGAGAGATTCGTAAGTTAGATAATGGGGTTTAAGGTCCAAGGGTCTTTCTGACACAGACAAGGAAATTCAAGGTGGAGGCAGTCATCAGCAGCCAGCGTGATGTAATGGAAAATGTGCAGGCGTTGGATAGACCCAAGTTGAAAGTCAACCCCATGCCTTCCATTGGGTAGATTAAGCAAATTCCTTAACTTGTATTAGACTCAAATTCTGGGCCTGTAAACAGTGACAATAATACTTACTTTGGAGGATGGCTTGATGACTAAATGAGGTAATAGTTAAACATTTAACTGTATCATTACAATACAAACAAATATGTGTTGTTTGATGCATGTACCTTCCTTTTCCACTTTAAACTAAGCCTAAATGCTGTCGCCCCACCTTAACACCACCAGAGGCAGAATTGTGAAGTAGAGACATGAAGCACTGGGGGCAGAGAAAAACTGGAAGGCATCGAATCCCATACTCTCATTTTATAAAAGCAGAAAGAAAAGCCCAGTTCGGTAACATGGGAGGAAAACATCCTGAGACCCCAAATGATGACTGTTTATGGGTCACAGCTCAGAGAGTGGGAGAACCCAGGAGCTATTCTTGGGAACGAGGTTCCACTCATATTGTGTGGTCCCTTCCTCTTCCCCAGGGGAGCGTCTTTGGGCTCCTTTAGGAACCCCATGGCCACCACATGAATCCTATTGTTTCTGGAAAACCATTTCACGTGGCTGCAACATGAGCCACCTTAAGTTTGAATGGTGGTAGCCACCCTTAGGATGAAGGTGGTCTTGGAGTGTGATGGCTTCTTTTCACTCCATGGTGCCACAGCATCAGATTAAGGCTTCTGAGATCATTCATTGTTTTGTGAACCAGGCTTGAAACTTACAAGCTATGAGACTCCACATAATTTGACTGACCATTCTAAATCTCATCAGCAAATTTGACAATAATTATATTGCCAACCTCAGCAGGTTTATTTCAGAATCGAATGAGATCATATATGTGTCAGAAGTGACAGCTGATTTGATCAAGTTGCAGAAGTCTTGTTCATGATAAAGCACTGTGAAAATGCCATCCATGTATACATTTTAGCACGATGTTTCATTCACAGTGTCTGGTGGCCAATTGCCCCAGGAATCTCAAACTTTAGATGATTTCGGTGACTTTTCTTTTGAACAACGGATGAAACACTCATCAAAGAGAAACAGGGAGGACAAAACAATTCGATTCTTCCTTTGTATGCTCAGAAGTCTGTTTTGAATTCTGAGGATACTACAACACTGTCAGGTTTTGTCCCCTGTGTTTGTGACACATCTGGCAAAACCCCAGTCAGTGAGGCACACTGGAGACAGATTGAACCTGCTGTTTTATTCTTCTGGCTCACTCACAAACCACCACCCTTAACTCTTTATTGCTTAAGGACACACAGGTGTTGCTGAGGTCCCAGGTCAGCAGGATTCCCCTGTGAGACCCACTAGGCAAACAGTTGTCCCCTACAGAATTTCCCAGGCCACGGGCCATCTGGGGTGGAAGGTCATCCTTCCCAGGAAGGAGACTGCAGCAGTAACAGGTGTTAATAAATGCAGACTCATGGCCAGAGACCTGTGTGGAGCATTTTATTAGGCAATCATATATTTTCATTAGCGGTGGTGATGAAGCACTTAGGTTTTTACAGGGTGTTTTAATGTTTCATTTTGCACCATACCTTATTATTGCACCAGCCTCTTGCCTGCTGGGGCAGGCCTTGCTCTCTCTTCGGTTTGTGCAGAAGGCCCTCCAGACATTTCCCTTCCCCAAGCTTCAGCCATAAGATTACTTCCCATCTGCTTAAAGAGACAGTGGGGCTATTAAAGGCATGAAGTCAATGACAAATACAGCTCATAATTTTTATGTCCTTGTTAAAACCTGATGCCCTCCAGAATATTACCAGGAGGTTAATGGTTTAAGTAAAGCAGGAACAATCAGGAGCCTCATAGTAGGCACCTGGCTTTCTGTGGGAGGAGCCGACTGGATTCAAACTGTTTTGGGAATAGGAAGTGGTAGCTTCTCTCTGCCACCTGTGGGAGTGAGGTAAGACATTAAGTGTTAGAACTGCAACACCTGGCTCGGCGCCTGTAGCTCAGCGGCTAGGGTGCCAGCCACATACACCCGAGCTGGAGGGTTTGAATCCAGCTCGGACCTGCCAAACAATAATGACAACTACAGCCAAAAAAATAGCTCGGACCTGCCAAACAATAATGACAACTACAGCCAAAAAATACCTGTAGTCCCAGCTAATTGGAAGGCTGAGGCAAGAGAATCACTTAAGCCCAAGAGTTTGAGGTTGCTGTGAGCTGTGACACCACGGTACTCTACCGAGGGCAACATAGTGACACTCTATCTAAAAAAAAAAAACTTCAACACCTCTCACCCTCTCATTTGACACAGGAGGGAGCTGAGGCCCAGGGTGGAGAGTGATTCGTCCATGGTCACACAGTCAGAAGGGGAACTCAGACCGGCAAAGCCTAGACCAGGGTTTGTCTCTTGGACTTTGCTGTCTTACTGCTGGGCAAAGTAAGTAAAGTTTCTGGGGAAACTTCAGAAGGTTTCAACAGAAGATAGCCTTCATCACAGGACAGGAGGGGGAACTTTTAGGGCCCAGCAGCTCATTCCATCTTCCAGTTTTGCAGATGAAGTTGAAGAGAAATGATTTACCTAAGTAACACAGCAGCCAGTGCCAGCCAAGCCAGTTCATGAGTGAGACAAAAACCACTCTTGGCAGGTCGGCTAACAGGGACTCCAGCATTTCTGGGGTCCCCAAAAGGAATGTGATCAATTAAGTACACACAATTTCTGGTACATTGTTAATCTTCAAACATTTGAACATTCTATTTATGGGTTATATGTAAAAACACTGAGGGATTACTGCCCTAACTACTCTGCATTTCCTGGGCAATGTGGCAAATTGAAAAAGCCAACACTTTATAGTCAGAAAACCAAGAGTTCACATCATGAACCTACCTTGACCAATAGGATCATTTGGGGGTCTCAGTTTCCTAATCTTTAAAATAGGAATAAAATAATCTACCTTAAAATATTGAGAGAATTCAGCCAGGCAACATATGGAAAACGCTTTGCTGCCAGCATAACAATCATGAAACCTATGCCAGTTATGGTAATTATTGTTATCACAAATAGAGAAGAAAGGCAGAAGGGCAGTGGCACACTTGACTTTCCAACTATATTGGAGATGAAGAGGTTACAAAAGCCTTTGACTTTGCAGTCTCTGTAGCTATGGACGCACCAATTCTCACAATATGAAAGGTTAAAATAAGTTAGAGAGGGAAGCAGGGTGAACTGGAAGGTTGATTTTCAGAAATGGATCCAAAGTGAATGTGTAAAAGGAAAAAATTAAAAAAAAAAAGAAAGAAAAAATTAAGGCGGCTCCTTAATTTTTTAAGGAGAAATGGTTTTGTTCTCTTAAGCACTTGCTATAAATTTGGTAGCCAATAAGTGTTTAAGAAACACTGGATGAAGCAGGCTGGTGGCTCAGCTAAGATGTTTCTGTCCTATTTTCTGAAGAAGGTTGAGGAGAAGAGAGTTGGGGGGCCCCAAAGAGAAATTCCATGTTTCCTTCCATACCTAAGAACCCTGGTTGCTAATGAGATACAAGAGGAATTAAAACTGCTTCTGTCTGTAGCACCTGCATCTCTGTAATCTTCCTAGAATATCCCAAGACAACTGGTTTGATAAAATATCTCCCGAAATCCTTTCATGGCACTTTCTCAGATACAGGACAAGAAATCTTGAAACAGGTTGGTTACAGTAGTATACATCTGCAGCCCCAGGAGGATCACTAGAGCCCAGGAGTTCAAGTCTACCCTGGGATACATAGCAGGACTGCATCTCTTAAAACATTAAAAATTTTAAAAAAAATCTTGAAGCGTATGGAAATTGATTAACAAATGACACTATCTTACAACTTACCCCAGTTACATAGAAAGGGAAAACTGCCTAGAGAGACAGGAGGACCTTGGGGCTTAGTCTGAACATCCAATCATCTAATTTGTAAGAGGCTGGCAGGTGTCTACTCCCATATTGCTGAGGGCAGACATCAATAATCTTCTGCCGATACAGCCATTGCTTTTCTCCCCTGGACCTGAGAGTTACTGGTCATCTTTATGCAGCACTCAGCGGCTCTTTGCCCTTCAGTTGTCCAACACTGCTGATCCGCCATCTGCTCACATTCTTCATCCACTTCGGTGCCTTTCCGGTTGGCTCTTGTACTTCCACATGGGTTAAGGATATTCTCTGAACTTACGTGTTCTGAGGGAATTCAAGCAAAGGGCAAGTCAGGTCCCCAGGAATGCTAGTAACCTGTTTCGACTACTAATTTCACCTGCCATCATCCTGGTGGTTCCCCCAAAGGGTTTTCCATACTAAAGTCTACCAAGGGGACTCATCAAAGGGAACAGCCACACGGGTGCAGAAATCAGTTTGCCCCACCATCTTCTTCCTATCCTGTGCTAGTGGTGTGTGATTAAATGGAAGCATAAACTTATGGTTGGAGCATGTTTTTAATAAATCTATATGTTCTTCATTTTTGGACTTAAGCAAAGGCTCTTCCTAGAAAAAACACCTATCCTTCAGCCATTATAGATTCTAAGTGATTCTTGGTTAGGATAAACTCTGTCCTCATCTAAGCACCATTCATGGTTTAATATAACAGCATACAAAAAAAGTGAATGTTGTTTATACAAAAATAAATGACTATATATCCTTGAGAGCTGCATGCTGGTGATTAAGGTCAGCCTATCGAAAATCATTACCAGGTTTTCACAGGTACAGGGACTTTCTAACAAAAGAGCCATTAGAGAAGTTGAGAGTTTCCAAGATCTCAAAAAAAGGGAATCTTGGAATGGATACAATGCTTTAATTTTTAGTTTCCTACATTGCACCACCAGCTTATGTCTAAAATCATCAAGCTAGCTAATGTCAAAGGAAAAGAAGCCGCACTCTATAAAATAATTTAAAGAGGTTTCTTGTGAGCCAAATTTGAGGGCCAGGACCTGGAGCCACACCCAGGAAACCTTGAGCACGTGGATTCCTTGTGGTGGGGTTCTGGTTTGATTTTATGCATTTCAGAGGGAGAGGAATTACAGGTAAAGTCATAAATCAATATATGGAAGGCCTAGATTGGTTTTACCCAAAAAGTGGGATATCCCAAAGTGGGGGCTTATAGGTTATAGGTGGATTTAAAGATTCTTCATTTGACAATTGGCTGAAAGAGTTAGTCTCTAAGAGATCAGAAGTCACTAAGATGGAATGCCAAGTTAAGACAAGGGTCTGTTAATCAGAGATAAACTACCAGACATATGCCCAGACTCAAGTGGTTTGTATATTAAGGACCTGCAGGTATGTCTGGCATAGCCTTAGGGCTATGTTAATAAGTCACAGAGGACATCTCTAAGGAGGGAGGGAGACACGAAGAGACACATCCATCTCCTTTCTCCTGGCTAGCAACTCAGTTTTAGGGGATCCCCTTGGCTAAGAAAGAAGTTCAGTCAGCTGCATGCAGGGAGAGCCTTAAGATTTTATGTTAGTTCACACTAGTCTAGATTATGGAGGTGACATTGATTATTAACCCTGGCCCTTCTCACTTTAGGTACCTTCTGATAAAGATGACTTTTTTCCCTTCCCCACACTGGACTGTGGTCTGGACATCAGATTGTCCTTTACTCCCTCAATTTACATGCTAAAGATCATCTCCTGCTCCAACTAGTGACTTTATATTCCCTCTTGATTAGACTTTTAATCAATGCTTCATTAGCCCTTCTTTTCATTCCTTCCTTTTCTATTTATCTAGGACTGTTAGCAACACTTCTCAGTCCCCAGACTAAATTTCTTACCTCTTTCCCTAACATGAAGATGGAAGCATTTGCTTTGTGCAGTAGCTTTCTGACTATTGAAATCACATACGAATTCCTAAATTCACACGCACACCATGGATTTGTATGCTATGCAAATAATATAAATGAGTGAAGAAAACCAGACATAAGAGAACAAACAGTGGGAATCTACAGAACATATGTCCCTGGAAAATGCATGCTCCCTCCAAAAGATGCTTGAAATCACTTTTTCACATCATGCAAGCCAAACAAGATGTATGTGCTGACTGTCTGCAGGCTCTAAGTTTGCAACACCTGGGATAAAATATCTGATGCAATTCATAGCCAAAGGGCACGGTAAATAGCATTTTCATTTATTATCAGGATCTGGGTTCTTTGCGTGGCAAAACTGCAAATGTGACCGTGTATTATCAAAGTTAGAATAAAATGCATGCAAATATTTCTGAATGTATCCAAGCATGAAGTAAAATGAGACATGTTTCAGAAGTTCAGAGAAAGGAGTTATTAATTATGATTAAGATACTAGGAAAGATTTGCCACATGCGCATGACTCAGTAAAACAATGGTTTACGGTGCTCCAAGTCAAAACTTAACTGTGGTTTGATGTTCTCCTTCCTTCCTTCCATCTTTTCTTTTCTTTTCTTTTCTTTTCTCTCTCTTTCCTCTCTCTCTCCCCCTCTCTCTCCCTCTCTCTCTCTGTCTTACTGCTCCTTGGTAAAGTGCCCTGGCATAGCCCACAGCCCAAACTCTTGGGTTTAAGTGATCCTCCAGCCCCAGCTTCCCAAGTAGGTGGGACTACAGCCACCTGCCACAACACTGGGCAAGTTTTCCCATTTTTAGTAGACAGGGTCTCGCTCTTGCTCAAGCTGGTCTGAAACTCCTGAGCTCAAGCAATCCACCCACCTCGGCCACCCAGGGTGCTAGGATTACAGGCATGAGCTACTGTGCCCAGCCTTGTTCATTTTCTTTCTATCTTCTCAGTACATGTGAATTTAGAGGGCATTTGCATCAGACTTCTCCCATAGCGTAGAGGTAATAAATACGTGGACGGTTTCATTTTGAGTTTCTGCATTTTCGGTAATTCTTTCCCAGTAATGCGTGAATTTCAGGCACATTGCTAAAGTGTTAGCTGTTAGTATTGCACCAATGTTAACATTTCCTTATCCACAGAGCAGTAAACACAGCCACAAATGTATCAGTGAGGCAACTGGTGGACCCATCACCCAAGGGTGTATAGATCAGCATGTTTTTATTTGTCTCTGAGATTATCAGATACGCCTTAAAGTGTGATTAACTTTAAATGAAAAACTTTGTTGTCGAGTCCAAATTTCCGATGCTTTTTCTATTTTAAATGTCCCTGTTCCTGGCCCCCAATCCCAGGCTGCTTCACTAAAAAGGCAGGGAAACGGAGCAAATGGAACCCAGTCCCCAAAAACCTGGGAAGGCTTTCTATCCATCAACACATCCCAGAATTGTAAACAACCCAGTGACACATGTAACGGAGTTAATTTGATCTATAAAGTAGATCAAAAGTAGATTGTCCCTTTAAATAACCCCTGCTCACCTGGTCCCTTTTTTCTCCTGCCTCCCATCCCCAGAAGACCCTGTCCATATTTACAGAACTTTGTCTACCTTAGGTTCAGCTCAGAATGCCCTTGACCCACACTTCTGGTTTCGGCCAGATAACAAAACTGAGTCTTGGAGTGAGAAGATATGAAACCTTCACAGGTCCCTGTGTGCATGTAAATCCTCGTGAATGCGTGAAAGCCCAAATGTCAGTGCATTCCTAAGAGTTTATTCCCCAAAATAAACAATTTAGGATAATAATAGCTACTTTTCTGTAGTGCATCATACTTGGTTTGCTCATCCTGAGCATTTTAGACACAAGATCTTGTTTAATTCTCCTAATAATCCTGTAAGATAACAATCATTATCTCAATTTCAAAGCTTGCAATTGGGGTTTAACAGAGTTAAGTAACTTGCCCAAGGTCACGCAGCTAGAAGTGGAGAGGCTAGGATTAAATCAAAGTCATCTGGCCACAAAGTCCGAGTCTTTTTTTTTTTTTCTGTAGAGACAGAGTTTCACTTTATTGTCCTCGGTAGAGTGCAGTGACGTCACACAGCTCACAGCAACCTCCAACTCCTGGGCTTAGGTGATTCTCCTGCCTCAGCCTCCCGAGTAGCTGGGACTACAGGCACCCGCCACAACGCCCGGCTATTTTTTTGTTGCAGTTTGGCCGGGGCTGGGTTTGAACCCACCACCCTCTCTATATGGGACCGGCGCCCTGCTCACTGAGCCACAGGCGCCGCCCAAAGTCCGAGTCTCAAACACAACATTTTCCACATCCTCGTCCCTGATCCTAGAAAATCTGGCTATAAATCCACCTAGCCTTTGGGGATCTGGACTTCTGGGCTGACCCTTAGGTTTTTGAAAGTTATCTACAAACAGCTGTGCTCTTTAACTGAGAAATTGAGCTAGATCTCCTGTAAGATTTTAAAAGTCTGTGTAGGAACAGGATTATATTGATAAGCATTGTTTAATATATCAATTTACTAATTGTGGTAGATAAATCAGAAAATTGTTTCTAAGTGATGTTAGTTAAAGGTTTGTATCTAGTAGGCTCATGGCATCATGATGCATGTGGTGATCATATTTTCCAAATAAAAATTTAGAATGTAGAGGTGGAGTGATAATATCTTTATGGGAATAAGAGGGTACAGCATTAAAGGAAAATCAAAACTGCTCTATAAGATAAAGATGTATTAAGACATGGTCTTTAACCAGTGTGATGAAAATGTGTCAAACGGTCTACGAAACTAGTGTAAGGTGCCCCATGATCACATTAATGTACACAGCTATGATTTAATAATAATAATAATAATAAAGACATGGTCTTTACTCTCAATACGTTTAGAGTCGATCTGAGAAAGTAAAGAGCAAACCCAGGATAATAGAGGTTTGTATTAGTGAATTACAGTCCACAATCTAAATAGAACCTCCGTAGCTGACCTAAAGTTGGCCTAATTTTTATAGACTGTACATACATAGCATGTACTCAATAGATGTTTCTCGTGTTCACCATCTCCATATGTTGACCAGGTTGTTACAGACCTTGTGAGGTCAATTTACAGAGGTTGGACTGTGTATGTAGTGACAAATAATGTGTTCTTGTTAAAGATTAGTTAAATAAAACTATTCATAACTTTTAAAACTTCCCTTTTTTTTTTTTTTTTTGGTTGACAAAAAGACTTACTGTCACCTGGTCTAGAGCGAAGTGCACAGCTCACTGCCACCTTGATCTCCTGGCTCCAGTGAACCTCCTGCCTCTGCCTTTCCAATAGCTGGGAACACAGGTGCTGCCATCACACCTGGCTAATTTTTCTATTTTTTGTAGAGACAGAGTCTCACAATTGCTCAGACTGGTCTCAAACTAAAACTTGTTTCTTAATAAAGCATTTTAGTGAAAGATAGCAGACATAAAGTAAAATAAAAAAATAGTAAGTATAAACTGATGAATCATTTATATCATTATAAATGATTATCATTTATATCAAGAAATTGACCATGTCTAGCAGCTCAGAAGCCCCTTAGACCACTTCTCTGTCACTGATCCCTTTCCAGGAAAGTGATCACAATCCTAATGTTTACAACAATAAAGGCTGTATGGATATATATTTTTAAATTTTATGGTCATAAAAGCCTAGAATATGTATAATTTTTGTCTGCGTTTTTAGAGTACTCAATATTATGAATTTATAAATTTATCCACCTTGTTGCCTATAATAATACCTTGTCTATTTCATTGCCATATTGTTTTCTACTATATGACTTTTACCAAGATTAGTCCCTTTGACTGTCAACATTTGAGTTGTTATGCATCTCAATTGATTAGGTGGTTGTGCACATCAAGAATTCATTCTTTTTTATTACAAAGTAGTATTCCATTGCATGGATATACATGATTTTTTTATCCATTTACCTGTTGATGAGCATTTGGGCTATTACAATAAAGTTGCTATAAACATTCATGTAATATGTTTGTGGGGACAGGTACTTTCGTTTCTCTCTAGGAGTGGAGTAAGGAAGACATAAGTTAAGTGTACGTTTAACTTATTAAGAATCTGCCAAATCATACTCCAGACTAAATTATAGTCCATGCCTACTAGGAGCACAGGAGAACTGCCTCTTAGTATACGTGGTACGGATTGTTTTTGAATTTCCTTTTTTCAATCTGAGCCATTTTTGAATTTTAGCCAAACTGAAATTTCAATTTTAGTGATCAATCACTAAATTTCAATTTTAGTGATTTTAGTATCTTCTGGTATCTTCTCGTGATTTTTATTTTTATTTCCCTGATGGTTAACAAGTTGAGCAATTTTTATTAGCTAATTTTCCATTCGTATATCTTTAGTAAAATTCTGAGTTTATAATTGGATTGTTTCTCTTATTACTAAATTGTAAGCATTGTTTATATGGACCAGGCACAAGTCCTTATGTAGATGTATGATCAACAAATATTTTTATTTTTTCCTTGTTTTTCAAAGGAAATTATTGTTGCTGTCATATGAAAATATAATTTATTTTACATAACAAGTATATCAATCTGCATCAGTGATGATTCACTTGTTAACTCAAATAGTGTTTTCCTAAATTGTGTCTAATTTTTTAATTTACTTCATATCATCTGTGAAATATGATGATCACATCTGTATGGTCTTTATACCCTTTGTTTATTTTTCTTTTCTTATTGCATTGGCTACAAAGCCCTCAGGTCCCATTGGATAGAAGCAGTAATATATTTACATCTATATATTTTACTGTATGATATTTTATATATTTATATATTATAGGTATACCATTCTGTATCACAGTAAGAAATATTTCTTCTATTCCTAGTCTAAGAAGATATTAAGATGAATGCATGTTAAATCTGTGAATGCTTTCTCTGTGTGTGTTTATATGATTATATGACTATAAAGAGACACAGAAGCATGGGGGGGGATGATGTACTATCTCATGGCTTGCTTATGATATGTATATGGCTGCATTTGTTTCTCAAAACTCACAGAACTATACACAATAAGAGATGTATTTTACTGTATATAATTTATACCTTAATATTGGGGAAAAATGAGTGAAAGAGATGTCCTAAGGTTTCCCATGAGTATTTTTTTCTACCTTTTTTGTAAAAAGGAAATATGCATAATCTAAGTTTTTGCAAACTTCACAGGCCTGGGGGACAAATGGAATCATGGTGTCAGTAACAGTGCACATTTCACTGGCTCTCACTGGCGATGCTTTCCTTACAACTCAGCACCCACCAAAGTCCCCAGGGGCCTCTTAGAAACACTCCTTTTATGAGGCACTGTGTTCATCCCCACCCCACAAGTGGGAGACTTCATAGCAGAGCTGCCAAACTTAGCAAATGAAAATACAAGATTCCAAGTTAAATTTGGATTTCAGATAGATCACAAAGGAATGTTTTGGTGACACTTATACTGTCTGTTTTGTGCAGCCCACCTTCATGAGGCACTAGCTATGGAGGCCAGGCTGATGCTGGGAGGGAGCATTCTTCTGTGTTACCCTTGGATACAGGTTTCTCAGTGGCACGTAGGGTTTTTAGTAAGGTGGCAGTTTTTATGCATCTCATTATCCTATCTCACTGACATGAGACATGGTGTGCTTGCGGGCCCCATTGAAGGGATAGACAGCACAATTTCATTGCCATTGTCCTCCCCAAAGATGAAAGTTTGGCTATCAAGTCAAAATGGCCTCTGGAGAATTGTCTTTGGGTGGACCTACCCAGCAAGACATGTGCTCGAACAAAGGTACAGCTCCCACTGAGAAGCACACACCCATACGCACATAAGGACGTGGTTTAAAAGATGCCCAGTTTATCCCTGAACTGGACTTATTTTTATGATTGGCCCCTCTGGGAGTCTGCAGAGTAGATAATTACAAATGCAAATGCTCAGAAGAGGGTTAACTCTGCAAAGGCATCCCAGCCAAAGCCATTCAATGTTGACTTCATCTTTTTGTAGGATAATTTCTGGTGGCTCAGCCAGCCCACCATGCTGAAAGCTGAGAACATGAAAAGGAGTTTTCAATGAGGGGAAAAAAAGAGCTTATCAATCTGAGACCAAATGCAAGCTGAGCTCTAAAGATAGGACAGACTTCAGACCTCTCCTGGTCTCTCTGTTTTTATCATCATTAGCTCTAGATTTTGCTGTTGTTTTCTTCTGGTTCAAATTAACACATAGAACATTCCTCCCTCCCAGGACTCTGAATTCAACAAACATCCTAGAGAGATTATGTTGATCAAAAAATCATATATGTTTCACTCACAGAGATATCTTTCTTTCCCTGGGCCACTGATTACAGCTGGCAGTGCCTTAGTTAACTGTGGCCAAAAGAATTCTCCTCGCCCAGATTTCAGAAGCTTTCTACAACCAAGTAATTTCTTGGAACACTGTCACCAGCACCCCAGTTCCACAACGGCCTCCAAGTTGGGCCCACGTATCACTTTTCCTAATCTATCACCTCCAAGGAAGCAAAGTTCAGTCCTATATCCTTCCACCTTCAACGTCAAAGATCTAAGCTTTTTATAGCGTATGAAGCTTGCACAATGCTTTCCCACTTATCATCTCATTTAATTCTCACCATCCTACAAGGACAGAAGTTTTCTGCAGTTTTAAAATTAGTTCTTTGAAGTTCAAAGAGATTAAGAAACTTACTCAAGGTCATTGATTGCCAGAGTCGGGATTCAAATCTTGGCTTTGGGCTCCAGATTCATCATTTTTACAGCCAAATAGAGGTCAAAAAGTAGGCAGCAGCACCCATGTTTTGACTGATACCTACAGTGTTTCAAATAGATTTGAGTCAACTTTATACAATTTTTAAAAGTCATGGAGAACTCTGGATTTTTACTTTCTTTTCAAAAATAGGATTTGATGATGTCAGACTCGTATTCCCAGTTGTTAATAATTGGCTGGAGCTTTCCCCTCTTGTTTAGGACATAGTCTCAAGTCTGATACTGTGCCCCCTCCTCGTTCTGGTATCCCCAACACTCAGAATAAGTCCCAGCCGCTATTTATGATGATGCTTTGGAAGCTTATAGGAAAAGAGGTATCATAAAAAAGAAATACTTCTTTGTACCCATAACTCTATTGAATTCAGCAAAATGACAAGAGAGATTAAGAGGACTCACGCTTCTAAGAAAATGGGCGGAGCTATTTCTTTATGTAGGGGAACATGATGAATGTGAAAATGGGTCTATCAAAAACCTGTCCAGTTAGGGCAGTTAGGAAGCTGTTCGGCTCCTTTAACCCCTGTGAGCATTTGAGCCTGTAGCCTTCACACCACATCAGACTGGCTCCTGAGCAGTTGTTAAGTGGTTCACAAGGAATCACTATCTCCCCTGACTCCCTTCCCATCAGCCAGTTGCACACAGACTTGTACAGATATTACACCCTTGCTCATAATCACTGGTTTTGGGATAAAGTCCAATCTCTTTAACCTGATGGTAACAATTGCAAGCTAACATTTTCCCCACTTAGATGTCTTCTGGCGTGAGGCACTCCACATGGAGCTGCAGTTCAATGAAAGTCCATTCAATTTGATGCATGTTTAGTACACACTTGCTAAATGTCAGCTGCTACACTTGGCCCAGTGGAAGGAAAATGAGAAAGAACAGGATGTTTCTCAGAGTCTTCATAGTCTGTAAGTAGAAGTAAGTCTCAACCTTATAGTTTGTAAGTAGAAGTAAGTCTCAACCTCAAAGAGCAGGAGAAAGCTGTGTGCGTTAAAGAGAGATGTCTTGAGGGTTCAGAGGAGGGTGCTACTTTCCCCTTCAGTCTCCTGTGTTCCCTTATGCAAGCCTGAGCCAGTCTGGCCATCATTTCATGGCCATCCCAGGCCTGTGTAATTCTGCCACCTTACATTTGCAACAATGGTCCTCCTTGTCTAATGGTCCTCTCAAGCAGGCTTTGTGTTTCTGTTCCTAGTGCAGTCTGCCTCGTCATTAGCCTTCTTCTCCAACCCTGCAGCCCACTTGCCCCCTCCAGCTCCTTCCAGGACCCTACTTTTGATTTTGAATGGCCTCCCTCCACGTTGGGACCAGGATCAGCTAAAGGTCTCCATCCAAAGCTGCTAGAACTGTCATAGGTACCTTTGCCTCTCTGATATCAAAAACAGACTATGAACCAAATAAAAATATGTTGACATATTAATCATGTTTATAACAAAACCCTAAAGACACAAACAGCTTCAGTGCTGATGGAGACAGCACGTTTCTTTTCTGGGTTCTCTCTCAGGCCAAACTGACATAACAAACCATCAGCTGTTCTTCCAAAAATAGACCTCCAAAGCTTAGTAACCACATATGGTTACATCCTCCCTGGGCCTCCCAGGCCCTGGGTCTTTTGTTTTCTGGGATAACCAGAATGCTGTAGGTGCAGAATTACAGCTATTTATGTGGCTTATTCTGCCTTAGAGCCACATTTTATTCCACTGTGAGCAAAACTCTAGGTGGGCAGTTTTTCTCCCTTTTTTTTTTTTCTCTTTGGCCAATGCTGCAGTTGACCTCTAAAATCCTAAGCCAATTTGAAAGGGGAATGTTACATGGCGTGTGTCTTATGTGGCACAGAGTGGCAGCATACACACACAGTGACTTAAAGCATGATGTCAGGACAGTCCATGCTCCCATTTCCGCCCTTAGATTCATGTGATAAGAAGTGAAGGCTGTGATGTAGGCTGATTTCAAGGGAGATGGTCACTTATCACCCTAAAGGAAAGAATGTGGAGAGATGAAGATATAGAGGAATAAGGAGCTGTCCTTCCTGGAAGTGCTGAAGGGCTAGAGAATGAGCAACTTTATGCAGGTGGACGTCACAGGTGCAAAGAGCTGTGACCAGTGGGTAAGGGGCAGACTCAGGGACTCAGGAAGCCACTCAGCTATGTCTACAAGGCTCAGAAATACCCAGATATGTGTTCAGTTCTTTATTTAGTTTAAACCATGAATGTCATATTGGGGCAGTCTCTGTTACCCCATTTACATAATGATTAAAGTTGGACATGGTGTTCTTTCAACCCAGGGATAAAAAGATACTTGATTAAGGTGGGTGTGACTGCTCTTGTCTGAATGTTCCTGTCCCTCCAAATTCATGTGTAAAAATCCTACCCTCTCCCAAGATCATGATATAAAGAGATAGGATCTTTGGGAGGTGGTTGGATCATGAGGGCTTTGCCCTCTGAAGGAGATTAGAGCCCTCCTAACAGGAGCCCCAGGGAACTTGTTTGTCCTCCCCACCACCTTGTGAAGACGCGGCTAAAGGTGCCATTTATGAAATAGGCAACAGGCCTTCAGCAGACACCAAATCTGCTGGTGCCTTGATCTTGGACTTTCCAGCCTCCAGAACTGTAAGAAATAAATTTCTGATGTTTAAAAGCTACCCAGTCTCTGCTATTTCATCATAGGAGCCTGAGTGGACTAAGGCAGTGATAGAGATGGCGACACTCATGAGATATTTTGCTGGCTTCCCTGCAGTTGGCAGCCTTTTGCAGTTAGCTGGGACCTATACCTCTCACCAGTGAAATACACATCTTCATTGCTTCCAGATTGAGGCAGCAAAAAGCTCTTCTGTGGTTGCCAAGTCTCTCTTTCTCTGCTGATGTAACCAAGAAGGCTCCCAGGTGGTGCAGCCACAGCCTGGCAGAGGCCCTGCCTATCTGGGGCTCCGAGTTACTGTATGTCCTAGAGCCCTCCCAGCCAACTCACAATGGAATTGCAGGAAGGGTAAGGAAAAGATTTCTGTTGTGTTAACCCACTGACACCCCGAACACGTTTGTGTTGCAGTAAAATCAGCCTCTCTGACAGCTAGAATGAACTGCAGAGGAGCAGCCTGGAGGACTGAATTCAGATTTTCATTATATGCGTATGTCTAAGAATACCGTGTAGGAGAGAAGTTAACATCAAGCAATCTCATTCTAAGTCACTAATTCACTCATTCAGTCATTCACTTCTTCCTTAACACCCTGACTGCCACACTAAAAAAATTTTTTTTTTTTTTTCTCTTAGGGCCATGGTATTTTATTACAAGATAGAATACAAACTTCCAAAATAAAATGATCCTTTCTAGTTTAATGAAAAAGATTGTTACTTCTAAATTATTTTCTGTGTGGGGTATACGCAACTCATGTAGCACCAGAATTAATTTTACACTGCGTGCCATGTGAGTTGTATGTGACTCATGACATACTTGCTGAATTTTGTTTCTGAGAATTGAGTCTTTTGTCATTCCACAAGTATTTGGTTCTGTCTGGAATGGATCTTGGGTGGCCCTGGATTATGACCTCTTAATCACATCCCCTAAGTATGTGCTAGAATGTCATTCAATCAATACTACCATACCGATTCTGATCAGAGAAGTGTAAGACAAAGATTCAAGGGGAAATGAGCAGCCAGAGGTTATGGCAATTGCAGGACACAGCCCAGCACCTGTGGGGCACTTTGGGCAGCTGGCTGACACAGGGTGACAGGAGATAGGGAAGACGTACCAATTGACATTGAGAACAATGACCAGAGGTTTCACAGCTATGGAACTTCCTACCTCTCCACCAGTTCTATATGCTTCATGAGGCCCTGGGCTCGAAACTAGTGTGAGTTAAATATAACTCACAAGACAGTTAATGCATGAATTTGGTCAAACCCACATTTGCTGAGAATCTACTGTGTATCTGCACCAGGGCCAGTGATACAAAGGAGAATAAATCTGACTGTGACACTGTGTTTTTTTTATTGTTTTTGTTAAGTCAAATACACATAGATCATGAATACATTTATGCATATGTGGGGTACGATGTGCTGATTTTTTTATACAAATTGACATGCTTACATCAAACCAATCAACATAGCTTTTACCTCATTTACTTGATTATTGTGTTAAGACATTTATGTTCTACACTTGGCAGATTTGACTTGTACCCCTGTGCTCACAAGCATGTAGTCTGGCCGGGAAGGGAAGGCAGGCGTGTAGGCAAGTGAGCCCTGGGCAGGGAAGTAAGTGTTCTAAAGACCTCAGAGTACGGTGCTCTGGGGGTGTAGCAGAGGCCCTGAGCTACCCCAAAGCATCAGACAAATCTTAGCTAATGTATCTCAAGGGGTAAGTAAGATTCAGTCAGGAAGACGAAAAAGGAACAGATGCTCCACTCAAAAGGAACAACACTTAAATGCTCAGAGGCTGGCAAGAGCCAGGCTGTAGGGTTTCTCGGGAGAGAGAGGCCAAACTCAGATCATCATAAACTAAGTAGTTTGCATTTTATCCTTCAGGACACAGGGAGCCATTGAAGGATTGTTATCCTGGGGTACTTGTTAGGAGCTTACTGCAAGGCCAGGTGTGTGATGATAAGAATCCAAACAAAAATGGATAACAGGGTTCAGAGAAGCAGAAATGCTTCTTTCTGGTCTATAGTACTTGATGGGGGACCCCAAAGCTCCCTTGGAGGATGGCCAGGCTGGCCTCTTCCCAGCAGATTTCGAGCAGCTGGGTCCCAGGTGTCATAAATGTGACATGGCAGAAATCCTTCACACCCTCCCTGCTGCCTTCACCGGGACCTCGGTGGCTTGGCAGGGAGGGCCTGGAAATAATGAAGCCTGAGAAAGTCTCCGAGAGTAATCAAACATGTGTCTCCCGGTGCCGTGTCCTGCTCATTAACTTATTGTGGAGATTCATTAATCCAGTGTAAGACTGTAATTAAAAATAATCTCCTTTTCTTGGAGAAGTGGCTTCATTCTGAACCCCCAAATAATTTAGGCCGATTACCACAGTCGGAACATGATGATAGCAATTCACCTTTCTCTCCCCTTCTGTAAATTTCTCTTTATTGGAGAAGCTGCAGCCTTTCTCATTGAACAATTTTCCTTCAAATAAACGTGCTTATGGCTTTACAGCTTTTCGACTCCCATTTCCCCCTGGTCGCCTTTGCTTCTCACACCCTACCTGTGAGGGTGGTAGGGAAGCTGGGATGACTGATACCCCCACCCCATGGGGCAGAAGAGGAAACTGTTGTAATTCTGGTGACTCTGAGGAGGCTACACCTCTGGGCCCCTGAATCTCACTTCAAACCCCCCAGTTCCTCTCCCCAAGTTAGTGCTCAGAGCTCAGCAGTGGCCGGGCTGGAACAGCAGGGTGGGTGTATGGGCTGGAAGCCCTGCTCCACGGTGGCCATGCTCTCTGTAGCAGTCACAGACATGTGTGTGTGGAAGAACATGGGCTTTGGAGGCAGGGAGACCTTGGAATCCTGTATCCCCATTTGTCAGGTAAGAGACTGTGACCATCTAAAAAGGCTTCTGAGACTCAGTTTGATCATCAGTAAAATGGCATCATTAGAGTCCTTATTCATTCAATACACATTTATTGAGCGGAAGAGACTGTTCTAGATGCTGGGAACACAGCGGTGAATAGAAAAATGTGCTTCCCCTCATGGGAAGTGAGGGTTTCTAATTTCTGATTAGAGTCTATCTGTCTCACAGGGCCATCATGAAGATCAGATCAGGTAACTCGGCACCCCATGGATGCCAGGGCAGTGTTTGTCCCTTTGACCTGCCAATATCCCCTCTCACGGGATTGCTGCATCTACCCAGTTCCTTTCTTACAACTCTCCGCCTCCACCTTCTCCTCCTCCTCCCAGCAGCCTGAGCCCAGGTCTTGCAATTCCCCGAGTCTTACTAAGCCGACCCAGACAAGGGGACATGGTCAGTCCAGTCCCAGGGATCTTACTTGTTAACAGGAAGTTTGATAAAGAAAAGCTTGGACGATCTGAAGGAATGAACCTGGAGCCATGGGCGTTTAGGCTACGCGATAGGCCCCGGGATACAGGCTGGTGCTCTCACCTCACCTGCAGATGATGCTCTGAAGGTGAGCATCTGGTGCTCAAGGGCAGGTAACTCCATCCCCATCTGCCATGATCACAGACAGAAGAGCTGGGCAGGAAGTGCTAGGAGATGTCCAGGAGTCCTTCAGGAGGGGGCAGGAGAGCAGTCCAAGAGCTAAGAACTGGCTGCACACGCTACCTCAGTCTGCTTCAATCCCTGATAGCACTAATTTTACAGCCCAGCGTACCAGAAGGGCTCTGTCGGGGCCCTGCAGCTCTGATTTCCCAGCTGGGTTATCCCAGCCTGCACCTTGACATTCTCTCTGAAACCCAGCCTCTGCAGGAGGTGAAGTCACAGAGCACAGAGCAGCCTGGAGCCATGGCACCTACAACCACAGGTAGGGGTGCCTCCCAGACAGCTGGGGTTCTCTGGGAATGCCCAAAGGCTTCCCAGGGGTTCTGGGAGTTTCCCGTGCTACCGTGGAAGCATGCTGCTGACAGAGAATGAGGACTGTCACTCCAGCAGTGGAGCACAGACTGAGTCACAGGGGCCCCTGGGAGATCCTCACTCTGCATAATTATGCTGGATAGTGAAAAAAAAAGTCTTGTGTGGATTGCTACTGTTCTTGCCATTTTGCAGAAATGCAAAATGAGGCTTCAAGGGATTAGGTAGCAGCCCAAAGTTGCCTAGTTATGGATAAGGGAAAAGGCCTCACCACCAGATACACTATCTCACAGAGTCTTAAGAGTAATCTCCAGTATGCCAAGAACCGGATTGGCAGGGAAGGCTTCCTGGAGGAGGTGACGCCAAGCTGAGCCTTGCTGCTTGGACAGTGCTGGGATGAAGAGTGCAGGAAGGCAGAGCGTCCACTTTTTGCCACCAAGCCCCTACAGCAGCAGGAATGTTGGCCATAAACCACAGAGGGCTCTGTGGCGAAGGGCAAAGTATTTTTGAAGGCTCTACCAGCAAACCGTTTAATTGCACCAGGCGATCCTTGCCATCCCTTCAACAGACAAATCGTTTCCACAGAAGGCATTAATTGGAGCGGCTTAAATAGCTGCTGCTTATTTACTATCGCAGAGCAGACAACTGTTTGAGCACCCAGTAGAAAGCCCAGCTGAATCTCCGCCCCACCCGCTTCTACTCCCCTCCCCTTCCAGCCCACCGAGCCCCTCCAATCTGACTGTCTCCTCCTCTTCTCCTTCTGGGAGCGGTGCCGGATCAGCATTTTATTTTATGTTGCCTGATTTATCTGTTCTGGGAAGCTTTCATTTCAACTTGGAGAATGTTCAAAGTAAAGCTCACCCCGTTACAGACTTAATTGGGCCATATTTCAGTCCCACTGCATCTGTTCAGTGTGGCTTCTTTATCCCAGGTCCATAAACTTTTATTAAGTTATAGATCAGGGAATATACATATATATTCCACTAACATGTTTGGGATCTCTTTTCTCCTTTTCTCTTTCTTTCCCCTGTCCCCTTCTTTTCTTTATGTTGTTTTTATTTTCACCACTGGGGAGGAATGTCTATGGGCCCAGAGGGAGATGGAATTGAACTTACTGGATTTTCCTATCTTTGTTTAGACCAGATTGGACAGGGGCACATTAACCTCAATTTAGTAGCGCCACTAGATGTCAAAATCAGGACTTCTGCTAATTTCCATTCAGTTCATTGGGTATGTTTGATATGCTAATTCTCAACACCCTTCTCCTCTACCCTTCCAGGAAATTTGCCTTTCACTAACAAGGCCCAAGTAGAGAGGGGAGAGAGGTAAAGAAAGCAAGGTAATTTTTTTATTTTTTTTTTTGAGACACAGCCTCACTTTGTCACCCCTGGTAGAGTGCCTTGGTGTCATAGCTCACAGCAATCTCTAACTCTTGAGCTCAATAGATTCTCTTGCCTCAGCCTTCCAAGTATCTGGGACTACAAGTGCCCACCACAACACCCAGCTCTTTTTAGAGACGGGGTCTTGCTCCAGCTCAGGCTGGTCTCAAACTCATGAGCTCAGGCAATCCACCCACCTTGGTCTCCCAAAGTGCTGGGATTACAAGCATCAGTCACCGCAACCAGCCTGCAAGGTAATTTTGAAAAATAAAACACACTTAAAGATGGACAGCAAAGCCTGGTTGCTCAATCCTGTTTAGTAATACGAAATTCATTTTTAAATAGATGCACATTACTGTGCCACCTGCAGGGTGGCTCCCTGTTTTCAGCATCTGACAGGCTGGATCAGACACTCTGATTGGTTGACTTGGGACTGATATCACCATTGTTCCAATTTGCTAGAACAAGAGTTCCCACCCTGGAGTGCTGTTCTAGATCAACTCTGGTCCCCAGTTTGAGACTTTTCTAAATTGAGTGACCTAGGGTCATAGAGGAAGTTTTTTCTAAAAATAAGTCTGGGGAGCCACTGAGTATTGGAGAGCATGCTGGCTTCTAGAGGTAATGACACTCTCAGGTTCCTTGTGATGAGAAGAGCTTCGTGCTTTCAGTGTAGGCAGCAAATCTCACTTAGATTAAGCTTGCATCCGAGATTTCTGTGTTGGTGTCCACTAAATTTTAAAAGCTCATTAAAATTCTCAAGGCCAAGTGCAACTCTTTCTAGCATCGCTCCAAGTTGCATCTATCTAAGTATCAGTCAGCTAATTGGATTGGCCACTCCACTTCAGTACCTTGGAGAGTGTTTTCCTGATAGATGGTGGGTCCCCCCTGTGTCTTCTCCTGTGACACTGCCCTTCCTGCCTCCCACCACAGTTATTGGTCAAGTCATTTTTACCTTTATGTTTGTTGTTGTTGCAGTTTTTGGCCAGGGCCGGGTTTGAACCCGCCACCTCCAGTATATGGGGCTGGCACCCTACTTCTTGAGCCACAGGCACCGCCCATCCTTTTTACCTTTTTTACTTGGGGGAGGGAGCATTTGTCTTTGTCCCCTCTTCCTCAGTATTTTGAGAATCTTCACGTGCTATTCCTAGAACCTAAAGAATCCACCATTCCCATTCAAAAAGACTCTCATAGTCATCTTCAACAATTTATTCTTGGAGCCCCCTAATTTAAAGTTTGTTGCGGAGGAAGAACTGACTGGATTAACAGGCAGATCTGAGATCTTGAAATCCTGCCCCACCAATATGTCTCTTTTTTTATTATTGAGGAATCATTGAGGGTACAAAGAACCAGGTTGCACTGGTTGCATTTGTTAGGTTAAAGTCCCTCTTATAATTGTGTCCTGCCCCCAAGAAGTGTGTCACACACCATGATCCCCTTCCCCTCCCTCTCTCTGCTCCCCCATTCCCCCACCCCCACCATGTATTGGCATCAATTGTCCTACCACTATTTCGGAGGTTTTAGACAACCTCCCTGAGCCTGAATAAAATGGATATAATTTAATTACCCTATAGGATCTCTTGACGTTTAGTGATAGTGTGCTTACAAGCATTAACTGCAGAGCCTGGCTCATGGATACATTCATAATAACATTTTATTAGGATTATTACCATACAATTACTCTTATCATTATCATGTTCATTTTGTTATTATTATTACGTCATGTTGTTATTTTACTATTGCTGTTATAATCACGTGTGTATAACAACGTTTAGCCAACGACAGATGCCCATGGAAGACAGTGGTCCTATAAGATTATAATTCCTATCACCTTGTGAGGTCCCAGCCCTCGGTGGTGTCGAGCATTACTCGTGTGTTTGTGGTGATGCTGGTGTAAACATACCTACTGCACTGACAGTCATAAAAATCCACTGCCTACAATTATGTACAGCACATAATACTTGATAATGATAATAAAAGACTATGCTACTGTTTATGTATTTACTACACTATACTTTTCATCGTTATTTTAGAGTGTACTCCTTCTGCTTATCATTTTTTAAAAGTTAACTATAAAACAGCCTCAGGCAGGTCTTTAAAGATGGATCCAGAAAGCTGTATTTTTTGCCACAGGTGATGACAGCCTCATGCATGTTACTGCCCTGAAGACCTTCCAGTGGGACAAGATGTGGAGGGGAAAGACAGTGACCCCGATGATCTTGACCTTGTGTAAGCCTGGGCTTAATGCATGCCTTTGCACCTAGTTTTTTGAAAAAGTTTAAGAAGTCACAAAGGCAAAAAAAAATCAAAAGTTTTTTTAAAAAGCTTATGGCTCCACAACACTCTACTGAGGGCAATAAAGTGAAACTCTGTCTCTACAAAAAAAAAAAAAAAAAAAAAAAAATCTTATGGGATAAGGATATAAAGAAAATAGTTTTGCATAGTTGTAGAACACATTTGCCTTTTAAGCTACATGTTCTTACAAAAAATTCAAACAAAATTAAAAGTGCAGCAAATAAAATAGTTACAGTAAACTAAGGTAAATTTATTATAGAAGAAAGAAATTTTTTAAATAAATTAAGTGCAGCCTAAGGGTGCAATGTTTATGAAGTCAACAGTAGTATACAGTCCTGCCCTAGGCCTTCACGTTCACTCACCACTCACTCACTGACTCACCCAGAGCAACTTCTAGTCCTGCAGACTCATTCATAGTAAGTGCCCTATACAGGTATGCCATTAACTTTTTACATCATATTTGTTTACTCTTGAGATAGAGTCTCTCTCTGTCCACCTGGGTAGAGTGCCAGGGCATGATAGCTTACAATAACCTCAAACTATTGAGCTCAAGTGATCCTCTTACCACAGCCTTCCAAGTAGCTAGGACTACAGGTGCCCACTACAACACCTGGCTAGTTTTTCTAATTTTAGGAGAGAAGGAGTCTCACTGTTGCTCAGACTGTCTTAAACTCCTGAGCTTAAGCAATCCACCTGTCTTGGCCTCCCTGAGTGCTAAGATTATAGGTTTGAGCCACCATACTCAGCCTACATCATATTTTTATTGTGCACTTTCTATGTTTATTGTTATTTTAGCCTGTCCAGGCCAGTTTTGAACCCCCAGCCTTGGTATACGTGGTTGGTGCCTTACCCCCTGAGCTATGGGTGCCCAGTGCACCTTTTCTATGTTTAGATATGTTTAGGTGCGCAAACACTTACTATTGTGTTATAATTTCCTACAGCATTCAGTATAAATTTGTAGCCTCATCACAATCAGCTATATCATATAGCCTAGGTGTGTAGTAGCCTATAACTGCTACTTCGATATTTGCACAATGACATTGCCTAACAATCCGTTTTTCGGAACATATCCCTGTATTCATGTCATTAAGTGAAGCATGACTGTATTATTATTATTCTACATGTAAAGAAACTGATTTAGGAAATACATTCATCCAGTGACAATTTTTAAATTTTATCTGATGAAAAACACAAATTGTGGATATGCCCAAAGCCCTGTTTTAGGTATTGGAGATAGAAGATGATGACAGAGTTCCTTGCACTTAGGAATTCTAGGTCTAGTGGCCAGTGGTGGGGGTGGGGTGAATGGGGGGTGTTAGTTGGGGGGTGAGTCAGGGAGTGAATGGGGGGGAGTAAGGTGGTGGGGAGGGTGCAAGCAAAGGAGCAGCCCCTCCCCATGAATGACCACATCACCATAACATGCTGTAAGCAAAGTGTCCTGGGAGCCTAGAGGAGGAGTGGCTACCTGGCAAACTCGGAGTGGTATCTGAACAGCTATGGTACTACAGAGGGGCTTTGATAAAGCAGCATGAATTTACTGGGCAAAAAAAAAAAAAAGAAATGGTATTAAGAGCAGAAATAAATGACATCCAGTAGAACTATAAGTTGACCACCGAAGGAACTATAATACACTAGTCAAGCTACAGAGGTGGTCAACATAAGGAACTTCTTTTGAATACATGTGGTGCATGTCTGGTCCATGAAAATAGGTCAACTTAAAGAGATGGTCAGTGAAGGATGGTGGTCAACTATAGAGGCTCTACTGTATATGCAAATATGGGGATACAAGGCATGTTGAGGACTAGCTGAAAGTGATAGGAATACTGGGTGTACAGGTAGAGTGGCTAAAAGGTATTATTGCATAATTAATCACCCTCAAAGTTAGCTTCAAGTAACAAATGTTTATTATCTCACAGTTTCCATAGGTTAGGAATCCAGACCCACTTTGCCTTGGGCTCTGGGTCTTATCACTAACAAGGCTGCAATCAAGGTGTCCACCAGGGCTAGAATCATCTCAAGCATCCAAGGACCCATGGCGGGGTGGGGCAGAGGATGAGCTACTTCCAAACTCACTCTTGTGGCTGCTGGCAGCATTCAGTTCATCAATAGCTCCTGGCCATGTGGAGCTATTGATGAATAGCTCTCTACAGGAAAGCTCATAGTGGGGAAACTGGTCTACCCAGGCATGTAAGCAAGAGGGTAAGATAGCAATCGAGTGCCAGCAAGATGAAAGCCAATGTCTGTTCCATTCTCATACCTCACATCCCAGCATCTTTGCCGTATTCTATTTGCTGGACTAATGTCACTAGGTCCAGCTCACACTCAAGGGAAGGGGATTTCACAGGAAGCAAACACCAGAAGAAAGGGATCCTTGCACCACCTTAGAAGTCTTCCTACTACATGTAGGCAGGGAGGGCTGGGAGAGTTTGTGAAGTCATTTATACACTTGGCTGAAGAACTTGTACTTTGCTTCATGAGCAAGGGGAAGCTACTGAAAGTGTTTAAGGTATGTGAAGAGGAGACTTGCATTTTACATTGAATCATTCTAACAGAAGCCGGAGGAAGGATGCTAGTGGGAGAGATTGGAGGGGATGAGGCCAGCTGGGATCGTGTGGGGCTGCTGAGGCAGAGACCTTGGGGGCTTGACCCAAGGCAGTGAGAGAGGAAGTGAGGAGGAGGGTTTGGTTTGCACAGCATTTTGTAAATAGAAGCAACGTCTGACTTGGTGACTGCTTGTAGGGGGAAGGAAGAGAAGCAAGTCAACCCAACTCCAGGTGGATTAACCAGGTCTCACATACAGGGAGAATATGACCAGGAAATATTGACGCAGAAGGAATCCTAGGGTAAAATTGACTGAGAAATTCTGGCTCTGGACTAATATATTTCCCAGAAAGTGGCCAAGCAGGACCTCGATCTCAGGAAGGAGGGCAGGTGCTTTCTTTGCCATCTTGTCTTATACTGTTAAAGAGCTCAGACTCTGATCACAGACAACTTAGGCCCAAATCTTGGTTCCATTACGGATTGATAATGTGATACGATGCGATGTGAGGTGAATTTCTGTCTTGTCTACGTTTCTTTAGTGTGAAATAAAAATTGTGCCAAAACTTACCTTAAAAGGTTATTATGAGGACTGTGTAAGATAGCCACTCAGATGTGATGCGATCAGTGCCCTCTCTGATACTTGGTACGTATTAGCTGGCCTGCATTTTTTTAGGCACTGCGGCCCTGTGGGTGTGTGTCTGTGTTATGCTGGGGTTCATCTCCAGCACCTTCTAAATCTTACCATATGCCTTTCGATGAGCTGGGTACTTTAGCTACAAATAGATTCAGCCTCCAGCCCTGGCCCTCTTGGACATCTGTCACATACTATTATAAAATCAGTCCCTTCTAGTTAGATCTCTGTTTGTGTTATATTTAATTTCCATGTTTTCTGCCTGTCTAGAAGTTGATGTCTGGGATATACTTCCTGTCCGCCTCTATCTTCAGTGGGGCAGAATTTTAAAATACCCCTCTTTTATACTTCTCTACCCTCTAAAGAGTCCAGAGAATCTCACAAATCTCAAGAAATGCCTTCTCTAAAGAGCAATCTCTTTGTTACTTCATTTATTCAACAAATGTGTGTTGAAGATGGAGTGCACGCCCAAGGCACCTTGCAGGCTCTGGGGGTGTAAAAGTGAACAAGACAGATGGCTCTGGAATCATGATGGCCTTACGCTCTACTGGGGAGAATAGGTCAGATGCAAACCAACAGTTCATGCTAAGAAGGAAATTAGATAGAGTGTGGGATGGCGAATAGCTACGGATATTCGGAAGAGGCCTCTCTCAAGGGACCATGTGCAAGTTGAATGATGACAAAAACTAGCCACCTTAAAAGCAGGGTGAGGGCATTAATGGTGGAGGGAAGCCCAAACACAAAGGCCAAAATTTGAATATAGCTTAGCTTGTTCTAGAAATGGATAGAAGTCCATGGAGAAGCTCTGCTAGACAGAAATAAATGGGATCCACATACATGGTTCTAGAATTTCTTGTAGTCACATAAAAAAGAAGGAACAAAAAAGGGAGATAAAATCAATGTAGTTATATATTTCCTTTTACCCAATATATCCAAAATATTAGCATTCAACGTGCAAACTTATTTAAAATTAGAGACTTTTAAAATACTTTTATTCATGCTAAGTCTTTGAATTTCAGCATGCCACTCACACATGGAGCCAATATGTTGGAAATAGCCACATTTCAAGGGCTCGTTGGCTATTATCCTGGACACCCCTGACCTAAAGCAAGTGAAGAGGATAGTACGTGAGCTAAAATAGGAAGGAGACACAAGGCTGGCCATGGAAGTGCCTTTGGGAATGTAGTAAGGGGATGGTCCTTGTAAGTGTAGTGGAAACTTCTGAAGGTTCTGTGTGCAGAATGGTTTCTAAAGGGCTGAGGAAGGAATCAGAAGATGGCAAATTAGAGGCTTTCATAACAGTGCAAGTGAGAGATAATGCTGTGCTAAGTCCTTCACCAAAAGTATTGGCAGCGACAATAATAATTGCTAATGTTATTGGCATCCTGAACCTTTCACTTGGATTAATTCATTTAATGTTTGCAGTGACCTTGTGGGGCAGGCACTATCACTGTTTTATCCCATTTTCTAGATGAGAAACTGTGGCAAAGATGGGAGAAGAGTAAGGATTTGAACTGATGTGGCTCTGGGGTCCTGCTTTGGCGTTATACCAGCTGCAGGACAGAGACAAGAGGGCCAGTATGAGTACGTGCACTGCAGGAGAAGGGTTGACTGCAGGTGGAGACAGAAGAAGTGGGAGGAATCAACCAGCATGTGCATGTTTTTTGAATGAGCAGTGGGAAGGAGGGAGGAGTTTATTGTCGGTGATTCAGAGAAGGGAAATGCTTGGGTAGGTACAGCTCGAGGGGCGGGAATAAAGAGTTGACATTGCAGATGCCTCTGGAACTGCCTAGGAGACTGGTCACAGGGTCATCAAATGGCAGTTGGAGCTAAAGTTCAACATTTGGGAGGCATCAGCATGTAGATGGCATTTGGAGAAAGGACAAGTTCACCGAGGAAGAGAGAATGCACAGACCAGAGATGCTGGTAGGCACCCAGCTCTGAAGCTCTCCCACCTGCAGAGACTGAGGGGAGCCAGAGAGGCAGGCTCCCCTTCCTTCTTTGCTCTATTCTTGTGTCCATCACAGACTCTTCTTCCTGAGGGACACTCTTCCCTCTCTCTGCCTGCCAATGTCCTGCTTGTCTACAGGCAGCCCCAAAAGTCATCTGCTCTAGAAATTACTTCATGTTCTCTGGGGCAAAGTTGGCCATTCTCTCCTCTTGGTTTCTGGGGACTGGTATAATAAATGACCACAAACTCTGTGGCTTAAGCATAGGACTGTGTCTGCTTACAGTTGGAGAATAGAGGTCTGGAATAAAGATGTCACAAGGGCCACGTCCTTACCTCTGCCACCTTCTGGGGGCTCCAGGTCTTCCTTGGTTTGGGACTGCATCACTCCAGTCTCTGCCTCTGTCTTTGCGTGACCTTCTCCTGCATCTGTGTGACTCTTGGAAGGACATTTGTCATTGGATTCACAGTCTTCCTGGATAATCTAGAAAGATCACATTTCCTGAAGGGTCTAGCATATGTATCAATACAAATGATAAAAAACTAGCATTTGGTAAAAACACCAAATAAGGTAATACTCAAGTGCTACAGGGTGAGGACATGGATGTATCCTTGTGGGCCATCATTCAACCCACTGCAAGTCCTCTGAGCTTATTCGTGTCTTACAGTAACCTCCAATCCAGCAAGTAATGGAAACACATCATCGCTTCTATTTCAACTAGAACCACATATCCACAACAGGGATGACATCTCCCCCAAGGGGGGCAATTATTGGCTGATGAAAGGGGAAAGGCTATTCTTTGTATGGATAATAAACACACACATATGTATACATACAGTGGCATATGTGTGCCCAACCCCAGATACACACATACATGCACACACATCCACCTTGACAGTACAGCCCACGGCTGAGCAGAGGAAAGGTCTAGAGGTATCAAAGACAAACAAACTTGTCTTCCTTATCCTTTTAAATGCTTCCTTTTAAGTGACACTCTAGTGGCACATCACAGTGAAGTCTGACCCGGCCCCCTTGGGTTCAGCTGCCCTCTGCCTGCCCCTGTCCCACACCCACATGATGGAAACATTTCGAATCATGACCTCCAAGAGGCATCTATTTTACTGCCCAAAGTCACAAAATCTAACGATTTGAAATATCGCTACGGTAGATGTCGCTCCCTTTAGAATGCTACATATTTAAACAGAATTTCAGTCACAGAAAAACTCATCTTTAGAGACAAAAAGGGAGGGGTGAGGATGGGAAATACACTGATTTAATGTTTTATCAAGAGGAAGAGAGTGTGGAAGGAGGCTTGCTCCACATCAAACAGGCTGCAGTTCGGCGAATTTAGCCAGGCAGAGAGCAGTGCAAACTGGAAGATTTAGCAGCCGGGAGTTTAAACATCACTTTTGTTTTTACAGGCCCTAGATATTAATAACACTGTTGTGCAAATTTTAAGTCTTTTATTTTTAGAAGATGGAGGAAATCAAATGTTTGCATAAACCCACCATTTGTAATTCCAAAGGCAGACATTTCCCGGTCCTCTTTCTGGTCCGATATGCAGCATTACTCCCTTGTATTGGGCCCTCCTGGGCTGCCCTGCACAATGTTCACAGCTGTCACTCCTCGGTCCCCCAGCATCTGTTTTTCTTGTTCCTTCCTACCCTGGCCCGGGCCCTCGTAACTGTTTCCTGAAGTGCAATTTCTCATTAACTGGCCTCTTTGGTTTCAGACTCGTTATTCTGCAATCTATCCTGAACTCTTTCCATCCTCTTGTTTGCTAAACCAGTGGTCCCCAACCTATTTGGGACCACAGACTGGTTTTATGGAAGACCATTTTTCAACAGACCATGAGATGGGGTGGTGCGGGGATGATTCAAGTGCATTATATCCCCCTCTCAGATCATCAGGCATTAGATTCTCATAAGGAACACACAACCCAGATCCCTCACATGCGCAACTTACAGAGGGGTTCATGCTCCTATGGGAATCTAATGCTTCTGCCCATCTGCCAGGAGGCACAGCTCAGGCAAGCCATGGGGAGCAGCTGAAAATACAGATGAAGTCTCGCTCACTGGTCTGCTGCCCACCTCCTGCTGTGCAGGTTTGTGGCCTGGGGGTGGGGACCACAGTACTAAATTGTCTTTTCCATCATAACATTTCACTTCTCAGAAATCTGCACTGGCTCCTTGTTGCCTGCAGAATAAAGCCCAATTCCTTAGCTAGGCTTTGAGGATGTTCCACATCTCCTGAGATGTGTTCCATGTTCCCTGTGACTGAATCCTTTTCCTGGTCTCCAGCCAAGCCAGAATCCTCCCTACCCTGCTCACGCACCGCTCTGATTCTTGTGTCCAGGTCTCTGCTCCTACTGGGTCCTCTTTCTGAAATTCCTCCTCTCTCCCTTTCATTCAAACTATTCTCTCCTCTCCTTCAAGGGCCTACTCAGATCCCACCTCCTTTACAAGCTTTGGACTCTCCAGCCCACTCTGAGAAGGGGGTTCGCACCTTGTTCTGCCTGAATAATTCACGTAGACCATTCATCAAGGAGCTTCCCACAGGAAAGAGATAATTTTACATAACTGTGTGCCCTTCATGATTGTGTAAAAAATGGTGGGAGATATTGTTGATATTTTTTTTCTCATTCTCATTAATCATTTATAGAACTGCAATAGCCACCAGTTATTAATTACTCACTATAGATCAGTTTATATATAAATCAATATCCTTTAATCCTGGCAAATAGCCCGGCATGGTAATGATATTTAATCTGGAAATATGGGTCAAAGGAGATTAATAGGAAGGAACCATGCATATAGTATTTATCTAATTGCACCTCTACCCTTCACTCCACATAGAGTTTAAAAGGCATTATCCATTTGATTTCTTTCCCTCCCCTCCTCAATAACCATGTATCTCAATCCTATTTTACAGATAAAAAAACTAAGGCCTACTGGGGCTAACCACTTATGCAAATGCACAAACTAGCAAGTGTGGAACTGAAAACTGAATTCATGTCTCTCTGACTCAAAAGTTGCTCTTTCCACACTGCTGTGGCAGACAATCATTACTGCGGTATGCAGTAAACTCCTCTTTCATCTGTAGAATGGGAAGATAATTACTCTGCATTTTCTCAGCTTAGCTGTAAGGTGGAGACTGTGCTTGAAAAGTCTCTGCAATATTGCACACCAGTTTTGTTATAAATGCCATGAGGTTGGGATCTGCCAATCCAGCCCCATTCTTCCAAGCTGCACAAAGCATCACGAAGCCAGCAAACAAGCCTCATCTACTGAGTCCTGTAAATCTGTCTTTCCAACAGCAAACAGCTTGGTGCGATGCTGTTTACCTCTGACATGGCGGTGCAGGAGCTGCCATTCTCAGTACTGTAAACGCATCTTGTGGTCTTATCACATAAAATCATATTTAGGATGTCCTTGATGTGCAATGGTGTGCGTGTGTATGTTAACTAAGCAGCAAGACACGGTTTCCTCTTCTCTTAATTACCGTCAGTGCTAAAATATGGAGTCATAAGACTTAGAGCAACAGCAACAGGAGAAATCAAATTCTGCCCGTCAGTACACAGAAAACAAACCATCAGGAGAGTGCTCAGGGATTTTATGGGAGGAATAGTCTGCCTCCCATAAAAGGCAGAATTTTCTATTTCCTTCTCTCTCCACAGTGCGATTACACACCTTACTCTCAACACCTTCTTCTTCCCATCTTTCCATGGGCAGAAACAGCCACAGATACAGGAAAGGAAGTACAGTGTATGACAATGATTCTCTTAACTTTAATTTTTCAGCAAAAAAAAAAAAAAAAAAATATATATATATATATATCCTTTTCTCCCAGGTAAAATTTAATGTGGAAACAGGACATCAGACCGAGAATATGATGTTTTGTTATAGATATTTCTGAATTTAAACTTTTATCATTCACTTAATATAAATCCAACCCAATGAGAAAGCTCTGATGAGCACACGAACTTGACATTGGGATTATAGGTGACAAGCATCGTCATATGTCTCACAGGATTCAATCTCTATATTTTCTTTTGGTTGCACAGTATTCAGAAAACCCTAATCCAAAGGGATAAAAGAAAGTAAGGTACATGCAGGTCTGAATTAGAATAAAGTAACATGAAATAAAATAAAAAGTAAAAAGAAATAGTATTGAATTACAGTTGTGCTAATTACTGATTTAGCTATAAGAATATCAAACACTTTGCAGAAAATAGTGTCAGGAGCTTTATTCTGAAATCTGCACAAAAACATGTTGGGGTAACAGCCCAAATTTACATGCTGGTGGCTCTTGTGTATTGGGATATGGTACTTAAACACTTAAATAGTGGGTGTGAGTATGTGTATAATCGTGTGCATGTGTGTTTTTATTGCAAGTTGAAACAGATTCTCACTTCTTATAATTTTGTAAGAAGTGTATAATTTTGTGAGAATTTGGTTCTCACATCTTACAATTTTATAAGAAGTGAGAACCAAATTAGCGTGGGATTCTTAAATTAATGGCTTTCACTGAATCTTAAAATTCTGGACAACACAATAGGGAAACACTGATTCTAAGGCCATGGTTCTCAACCTTCCCAATGCCTCCTAATGCCGCGCAACCCTTTAATACAGTTCCTCATGTTGTGGTGACCCCCAACCATAAAATTATTTTCATTGTTACTTCATAACGGTAATTTTGCTACTGTTACAAATTGTAATGTAAATATCTGATATGCAGGATGTATTTTCATTGTTACAAAGGGGTCGCGACCCACATGTTGAGAACCTCTATAGGTATAAGAAGGAAGCAAGGTCTGGGCCCAGGGTCACGAAGTGTGGGTCACTATACCAGCAGGCCATACTTGGGGCACCAAAACACCATAGATTCTCAAATGACCCAAGAATGTAAAGCAAGTGCAATCTGTCCCTCAGCAAGACAGGGTGGTCCCAGCGCATCTTTGTAGAGCTTGATCATACCACTTCTTTAAAGGTAAAACATAACCATCCATGGGATGCCCAATGCATGCACCAGCCTGTCTCAACTTTGAATCTTGCCACACAAGCATCTTCGCCCAGGAGTTAACCGCATGCTGGGACCCCACTCAGATTTCCATCCCTGTTGCCCTCCTAATTTATCCTCTAATTTATCATCTCATCTTTATTGTTGAAGCAACTTCAATGTCATGTCCTCTAAATATGCTTTCCTAACATCCTTAACCAGAATATCCTGGCAGAATTATTGCTGGAGTAGTTTTATTCATATATTATTACTATAAATAAATGAGTGTTATTTATTAACACAACTTATTAGGTACCTACTATAGTCCAATTTATATAGGAATATATACACTTTTATTCTCCCAAGCAACCCTGCAAGGTAGAGATATTTAATTTACATTGTATAGACTACCCAGAGGTCATGTATCAACAAGGGGCAACCTAAAATTCAAAACCATGTGTGCTGACCGCAAGTGTACCATATTTCTACCTACTGTGCTGTTACTTTCATTGAACTTTTGTCTTCTAACTCTTTGTACATACTTCTGGGATAGCTGTATCAACTCTAGCCTATAGTTGTAGCTCAACTATTTGTTGAATTTAATCAATTGGAACAATAAAAGTGTTAGCTAAAAATAAAACTCTCTCATCTGTCCACTTGCCTCCAGGCAAAGAGCTGCAAACAGGCCATCTCGGATAGAAAATGTTTCTACTGTTAGTGAATATTTAACTCTTCTTACTGTTCTGTGTCTGGAGGAGCATGTCTCTGCGTGAGGTATTATTCAGGGGGATGAAATAGGGGTCTATGTCTTCAAATCTGTAGCAGATTCTGCATATTACGCAAACCATATCAATAATATCATTAGACCATTAATGGCTCTAAGAAATAAAGAAAACCAATTAGCCCTGTATATTCTAGTATTTTTTAAAAGTATATGGCATGCCCTACAATTTTTTCGTGTAAAACCTATTAGTCAGTCCTTGAATCCAATGTTCAGCAGAAGCCCCTCGGAAAGATTGGGTCTGAACTAATCTTTTAGTGATTGACATCCTGCCACGCTCCAAAAAGTCTATATGGTGGCCGAGTTATACTTTAGTTTTTGTCTATTCCTTTTCCATGTTCAGAAGGGTGTCAAGAACAATTTATTTATTTCCCTTATAAGCAAGAGGGCTAGTTTTCCCAAGCCATGTTTCATCAACAGAAGGCTCTCAGGGTCATTTTATTTTCTGGGCACATTTAGGATTTGTGGAATCAGAATGATCTCCAGGGAAATTAAAGCCAGAAATCCCCCCTCCATGGTAAACACACACAGTCCATTTAGGAATGGAGGGTTCAAACCCTAACTTCTATGCTTCACTCCAGCACTGCCCATGGGTAGGATTTTTCCCATCAATTTTTGAAGAGTAAGATGTAACATAACATGTCATTCTTCCACAGAATTCACATAAGATCATGGATTCTCACAGATAACTTTATGTCAGTGACTTCCCTGGAGGTCAAAGAAAATTTACACAAAGTCATTAGTCACGGAAGTGTCTACCCAGAGCTCCATTATGAGTATGTAATACATTTGCATCTACATTGGTGCAGACGCAGTGACCTCATCAGGATAGAGAATGTATACCATAAATCCCAAATCCTTGATGTCCTTCTTCTCCTTCACCCTACAACCCAATAGCAAGTCCCATGGCTTGCTTCAAATGTATCTATAAATGGACTGCCATCTCCATCATTGTCACCTTTGTCACTCTTGACCACCACTCATTAGCTGGCCTCACTTCCTCCACCCCCTGACCTCCTGTAGTCTATTGCCAATTCCTAGAAACAGATGATTCTTCCAAAACTTAAATCAGATACCATGTCACTCAAGCACCAAATCTTCCATGGCTTCTGTCACAGTCAAAGCCAGTGTTATCATGATACCCCGTTTTCCCAAAAATAAGACAGTGTCTTATATTAAGGTGTGGTCCCAAAGATGTGCTAGGTCTTATTTTCAGGGGATGTCTTATCTTTCCTGTGAGTAGGTCTTATTTTTGGAGGATGTCTTATTTTCGGGAAAACAGGGTAGCTACCAAGTCCCTCTCCCAACTTTCATTTATCTACTCACCCGGTTCACTCTGTCCCATCAACTTTGGCTTTCTTGCTGGTCTCTGAGCATCCTAGGCATGTTTCCATCTCAGGACATTTGCATTTACTGTGACCTCAGCCTGGACCCTTTCAGTGTGCAATCTTGTTTTCTCATCTCCTTCAAATCCTTGCTCAAATATTACCTTCTAAAATCTTACCCCAACTATCAACCGGACCCTTGTTCTCACCAATCCTCACCCTCTTCCTCTGCTTTCTTTCCCTCTCACGCATTTATCACCTTTTAATATCCCTTATAATTAACCTATTATTTTGCTTTAGTTTTTTCCTGTCTCCATTCTCTTCCTATACACTAGAATGTAAGCTTCATAATGGCAGGAATATTTGTTTTATATCTATTTACAGAATAAATGCATCTTAGACCATTAGAGCTGTACATGAGCTTTGAGTGGGCAGACAGGAACATAGAACAAGTGGGCTCTTTGGAGATACCCAATCTCTTTGGACATCTCCAAGGGTAGGCACAGGTAATGATAGGGATTGGCGAGTTATTGTTAATATTTCAAAAAGTCTCTTGCATTCTTCCCTCTGTTAAGAGGTTACATGGCAAACTACGGCATCACACTTCTTTGCTTTTAGTTTAAATTATCTTAGCTCCGTGTGTGTGTTAACTCTGATTATGTAAGTCTGATCAGAATCTCTGTCTACCAGTTACAAGCGCCTTTGATTTTTAGATTCAGGGAAATGAATTAATTATCGTGTAATACATGCAGTGAGTAGATGTTTTTGAAAACATGGACTCCATGGTTGGGGGAGGGACAATCAATGAATGCAAATCATTGATCTCCTTCAACCCTTCCGTGCAAAATGAGGACTTTGAGGCTCTTGGAGATTTAGTGACTTTCTCAAGGTCACAAAGCAAGTCACCCACACAGCAAGGGCTAGAACCCACTCTTTGATTCCCAGCCTTTTGCTGGTAGGAGTTCAAAGACATAGTAAGACACAGTTTGCTGCAGAGAAGACCTATACATGCTGTATATAACATTTGCATAGCATATTACTCTAAAGACGGCATCCCAACTGAGCTTCTCAGCAGGCAAATAACAATTACTTAATCAGGCTTCTATTTACACTTTCATTGTGAAGGTTAGGTTAAGATTCACTGGCTTGATTAAGGGTGCTGCCTCCACATGAAAGTGTTTACTGAGCTGAGCTCCCTGGAGTGAAATTCAAACAAACTTGTGACAGCCAAAGCACATTTTCATGTCCTGAAAGTCATGAATATCTTTATTGAGAGCCCAATCTCTTCCTTAAAGCAAACAAACGGTTATCCTTCAGGATAAACTATAAACAGAGTCTGCCAAGACACAAAGGGTCTTTCCTCTATGCTGTCAGTGGCATTTCCTAGTTAGTTTTAGTCTTAAACCTAATGAATATGAATATACTTAGATACACAAAATGAAAATCTTCTGTGTATGCGAAAGCATTACCGTGTGCGTTACACCATTTGATCCTTGGACTAATAATGCAGAGCTGGAAAAACGTACATTATGATCTGTGTTTTAAACCTAAGGAAGCCAAAAGCACTGAGAGGTTCATGGTCTGCCCATGGTCCTCCACCTTGTTGGCAGAGGGAAACACTGGGATGGAGGGGGGTGGTCCTCACACACTTCCCCCCAGAGCACAGGGCTTCATTATGGAGAAGGGAGGAACACCGGATGTGTCTCACCGTCTCTCCATCACTGATAACACCAATGATCTGAGACTCAGGTCAAAAGCAGGCAATGGCTTCTGGTTTTACAGAGAGGAAGGGGAGTAGAAGAGACCCTCCCAGACCACCTAGTAACATGGAGCTGAGTCAGATGGAGCTGAGTCAGATGGAGCAGGTGGGACTGAGTTCTCTTTAGTGCTCCTACCTGGTGTGCCTGGCTGGGACATGGTTCTTCATGGCTTGGACATGGTTCTTCATGGCTGGGACATAGTTCTTCATGGCTGAGACATGGCTGGGGTATGGTGCTTCATGGCTGAGACATTATGGATGGGACATGTTTATCATGGCTTGAACAGGGCTCCTCATGGCTGGGAGATAGTTATTAATGGCTGAGACATGGTTCTTCATGGCTGAGAGATTGTGCTTCATGAATGGGACATGGTTATCATGGCTCAAACATGGTTCTTCATGGCTGTGACATGGTTCTTCATGGCTGTGACATGGTTCTTCATGGCTGGGGTATGGTGCTTCATGGCTGAGACATTGTGCTTCATAGATGGGACATGGTTATCATGGCTTGAACATGGATCTTCATGGCTGGGACATAGTTAATGGCTGAGACATGGTTCTTCATGGCTAGGACATTGTGCTTTATGGCTGGGCTCTACAAGCTTGGCTGGAAGTTGAGCTCTCTCACACTGGGCTTATCACTCCCCACTTTGAACCTCAGCTTCCTTATTATTGAAATAGAGTGAGCAGTACTTACCTTATAGCACTTTTATGAGGATCTAATGAGATAAAGCACCCAGACAGCCTATTTCTATGTCTGACAAGCAGGAGAAGCTCCCAAAGTAAGAATTGCTTGCCTCTGTGTGTTCACAATTCCATTCATCAACTGGGCATTAAGGGTCCCTACACCCCCAGCTCTGCATTGGGCCATGTAGGAAAAAGCAGAAACTCATTCTTCTTGATGAAGATTGGATATGCACATTGACATTTTAAGACCTGAAAATCACTAGTGAGGGTACCACTGTTTTCCAAAAAATCACAAGGAAAAAGTCATTGTGTGATCAAAGTAGCAGCAAGTAAGGTTAGTGTTCTCAGCAGTCCCTCAGCAAGTAGGGGAGATAGTTGAGGTCACTAGTCCTTGGCACCCCAACTCTAGCCCTAAATCACCCAGCTTAACCTTGGAGATGAATGAGAATAGATTGCTTTGCATGCAATCCACCTGCCCTGTTGCTCCCAGTTCTTGACAGTGCTGAGAAAGGATCCTTCCAGATGTGCCTCACTGGCCTCACTCTGATCTAGTCTCTGTGGCCAGGTCCCTGGGACCCCTCAACCCCAGCAAAGTTCCCCGACTCTGCCACAGTGTTCAGATATCCTCTGTTCGAGGCCCCAGATCTCAGCCACATGCTCTGTTTCCTGGGCTTTCACTTTTCCTCTCCCTTCCCCAGAAACTGAAGTCTCTTTAAACTTTTCCTCTCCTTTCTCTGGCAACTGAAGTTTCTCTAAACGGGCAAGCAATTCCCGGCATGCTATCTGCCCGCCCTTGACTCTGTGTTGGTACAACACCCACTGATGTACAGTAGCAGGCAGCTTGATAATGGGACATATTTGAGCTGATTGCCACTGGAGATAAGTGATGTCTCTCAATGGAGGCACTGCTGTTAAACTTCGGAAGCAGAGGGGATGGGGAAAGTTGTATTATTTTTGTCCCTTAAAAAATAAAAAGCATCCTTTTTGAGAACAGCTATACCTCCCCCGCGATTCTCATTTCAGATTAGGCTATCAGGTGCGTAGTGCAATTGGCAGCTCTGCTTCAGCTGGAGCCTCTGTCTGATAGTCGAGCCTTTCACTCGATTCCTCCCGAATGCTGACACTCTGCACCCACTCCCTCGCTGCCTCTGTGTCCTTGAGGACAGCTCTATTAAACACGGGCATCTCTCCCAGCTCCTTAAACTCCACCCTTTGCTTCTCTCTTTTCTCTTTTATTTCTATCCCTCTGTCATTTTTCCTCCAGCCTGTTTTCTCCTCCTCCCCTCATCTGTCCTCCCTTGCCTCCTCTTGTGCTTTCTGATTCCCACTGTCTCTCTGTGTTTCCACCCTCCCTCCACCTTGATGTCTTTCCTCCCCTCAGCCAGCACCTGCCTTTCTGCACCCCAGGGGAAGCCAAGTCCTAGGGTTCCAGGACTGTGAGCATCATCTTTGTAGACCAAGGAAGCTTGATGAAATCATGTAGATCCTGCTGTTTATTTTCCAAGAGCTCGATCTGGGGAGGAAGGTGGGAGCAGAACAGAGACGAGCAGGGGGTAAGAGTTGGGGAGACGTTAGAGAGAAGTCATCTGAGTCAGGAAGAAGGCAAGGGGAGCTGGAAAGCAAAAAGGAGATGTTGGCATCAACCACCTGACTTTGGAACAATAAGGAGAGAAAATTCATTAGTCACAGATTGAGCTGCTCTGTGGCCAGTTACCATGGTTAGAGACAAAATTACCAAGGAGAAAGTGAGGCACCAATCCATCTCTTAAAGGGGCCACTTGCTGGCATCTAATATCTGGGTAAGTGGCTGTAGGAGACAGGTGATGTCCGCTTTCCTGTGGCTTCTTCAGGCAGTGAACAGAGAAGAGCATCTTTATAAACACATTACACCTCTTGGGGAGCAGGGAGAAATTCAATTAGGTTTGAATGAGAAAGGTAACTTGAATATCAATTAATTGCCTAATTGAAGATAATGGAGGCCTGGGGGCACCCTGCCAGGATGATTCCCACACCCAAATCCAGAGATTTTTCCCAGGGATTAAAGATGCAATTTAATTACACATTTCTATTAGATTAGAAGCTGATTGCATTTGGCATTCTGAGTTAATTACATAGTTAATTACACAGCCAATAACTCCCCTTTTCTAATAACCCTGCTGGATGTGGCTGGTGCTGCGGGGTCTGGGGGGGATCCTGCTCCTGTAATGGGAGCGCTGGGAGTCCGAGATGGTGGGAGCCTCCTTCAATGAGGGGATACAGAATACTAATAGGGAATTATTCTAATTTTCCCTGTTCTTGATGAACAGTAAATTATTCCACTAACATTTACCATTGTATTCATTCATTATCTAAGGGTAATTAGGAATGAAGGGCTTGTGAGGCCTCCCCAGTGGCACAAACAAGTAACTAGGACTTCCTGTCCTCAGGGATCAGGCTTCCCCTTCTCAGTGACACCCCCTGGGACTGAACTTTGCACCTGCCAAAGTGCTTTCCAGGACCTCATCTTTTTGGATTGTAAACTAAGCTATGAGGTAGTTTTCAGTATTCCTATTATCTGAAAGGGAAAGGGGGTCTTGGCAGGAGGGACCATTTAGTAACCTGCCAGGAGGGCAGTGGGGTGGGAGTTCATCAGACTCTGAGTTTGGCCCCAAATCTTACTCTTATCTCTGTGAATGACAGGGTATCTCAACTCAAAATACTTCTTTCCAGAGTTTGTCTTCATCCATTTGGGCAGCTGTCTTTCACAATACCACAAGGTCAGGTAGCTATAAATACTAGAAGTTTATTCCTCACTGTTCTGGAAGCTGGAAGACCAAGATCAGGGTACTTGGCAGATTTTGTATCTGGTGAGAAGCCACTTTCTGATTCACAGAAGGCATCTTCTCCTGGTGCCTTATTTCATAAAGGCACTATCTCATTCATGAGGCCTCCACCCTCATGACCTAAACACTTCCCAAAGGCCTCACCTCTTTATGCCCTAATACCCTCCCATTGATGACTGGATTTCAACCTGTGAATTTGAGGAGGACACGAATATTCAGTGTACAGAAGATTTTAGTTCAAGGTTGAGTTTAGTTTCAGTTACAGGTACAGACTAAAATGGAGCTCAACACAATACAGTTGGCTGCTTGATGACACAACTACCAGGACCGAAATATGAAATATTGCCTACTTCCAGAAAGCACGGCTGTGCCGGTTCCTACAGGGACACAGGGAGACCACACATGGAAGGGTCAATCTTCCTATGCACCTGCACTCATTCCACCGGTCACAGACAGCAACACCCCTAGTGAAACTGACACTACCATGTTGGATATGCCGCTGTCTTTTGAAAGAAACTGACACCATCATGCTTGGATATGCCGCTGTCTTTTGAGAGAAAATTATATGAGAAAGTTTTGGAGCTGATGGCAGAGAAAAGAGAGGGAAAGCCTGCCTCCCAGCCTTCCTGGAGGCCAGAGAACAGCAGCAGCTGCCTAGTGATGCAGACCAGACCCACAGGGTGAAACAACAAACATATTCATGATAAACAAACAAAACAATCAGTGATGGTTTCTAAACACCTCGTTCCCCTCCACATCCTCACCTTTACACGTATACTTTTACATTCATTACCCCTCTGCCTGGATCATCTGCGTCTGCTTCACTTCCGAAACGTATCTCTGATTCCGCACTCCCTTTGGAAAGGCCAAACTTACGTTGCTTGCCTTCTTCCCTTCTCCCTCTCCAGCTTCCCTGCCGTCCTGACCCACTGATCACACTGCACTGGGATGTGTGCTGACGCTCCTGCCTCCCCAGTGGACAGTAAGACGTGTGAGCATGTCAGCTTTGCTTTTTTCCATCTGTGTATGTGAGTGTCTGGGTTGGCCCCAGCATACAGAAGGTGCTCAATACCTGTCTGTGAACGGAACTTTCTGCTCTGCTTGTAGGTATTTGGAAAATTGGCTATTCAATCACACAGAACAGCAGTGCAGCTCCCAGACATGGCTCCAGAGAGGGGTTTGGTGGCCAATAGACTTCTGCAGCTCTGTAGTCTTTCAACATCAATTATCAGGAGAGCTTAGCCAAGGAGTTGGTTGAAAGAGGAGAGGGGTTGTCTTGCTGGGGAGTGGTATTCTGCCACCTCCACCTCCCTCTCGCACCTCTGCAGGCTTCCCTGCACCATAGTGCTGTGTGCCCTGGGTACTGAGCCTCCCACCTGCTGTCCTCTCACCTCCGTTCCCTGTTCCCTCCATTCCCACTGAAGTCTGCCTGCTGAGTAGGTCCTAATGTCCACAGTTCTATGCCACTAACCTCTGCAATGCCCCCATAAAATTGCAAATGATCCTGTTTTCCATTACAGAGAGTCTAGAAGTCTCAATTAAGATTTAACATGAATAGTTAACAAAATGTTCAATGCACTATTTGCATTTGACCAAAGGCTCCTTTAGACTTCTCAACTTGCTGGCTCTCAGCAGAATGGTACCATCCCTGGGCAGCATACAGAAATGGTTCAGGATTTCCTGGTTGTCACAATGACTGGGTGAGTTACTGCCATTTTGTGGACTAACAGTAAGGACATTAAATGTTTTGCATTGCAGAGCTTAGTCCTGAACAATGAGTTTTGCCATCCAAAATGCCAATAACACTCTTTAGGAGACACTGTGCTGGGAGTTGGGGTGACAAATACCAACTTCAGTATAGTCTTGGGATAGAGAGGGGAGGTGCTCATTTGGGGGGGCAGGCAGTCTTTTGAGAAGTGGCTATTCATGTTGCATGTACCCAAAATCCCCCTCTCCCCTCCCCCACCCACCAGGGCCCTGGTCCCGAGTATGCCAAGTGCAGTCCCTACACTGGTGTGGCCTCTCCAGGGAAGAATAGGATGGAGACAGGTGACTCGGTGAGCTCACATCCTTCTCACCTCACTCTGCCCATGGTCTGAGCAAGGTTCCACAGGGAGGGCAGCCTTGTGTCAGGGTAACAGGGTGGACAATCATAGTTGCTGGATGTCACCCAAGGGTCCCCCTTCAGGCCAGCCATGCATGTTTAAATGGCTTTCTTGACCAAAGGGGGCACACAGCAGCTGTGAGTTGACTCCTTCTTAGAGAGCCCTTAGTCATGTAAAAAAAAAAAAAAAGAAAAATCCATCTGGAAAGGTTTGTTTTCCAAAGGGAAAGCAGGGAGAGTTACTCCCAACTGATACTTCCAGCCTGCACACTAAAACCATCAGGTGGATGGCTCCACTTCCTCTGCTCTTGGGGTCTTTTCCAGTAGGTGGGGTGTGGCTCCCAAATCCTCTTCCCTTCTGGCGAACTGTCCAAAGGGGGTGATGAATGAGACAATAGAAGATATATTACTCAGGGGCCTTGGTTTCAAATAGCTGAAAGCCACATTAGCCAGAAAAGGGATTTATCCACAAGGTGTTGGGCACTTAACTGATTTGTCAGGAATGCAACGAAAACCAGGTTCAGAAAATAGCGCAAAACAGAGACATTGGGCAGCCACACCATAGCAAAGATCAGAACACACATCTAAGCCTCTAGCGTCATTGCTTTCTCAACAGCACCATAGCTTACCTTGCCATACTGGTGGCACCACAGGCTCCACTGCCATCCCAGCCCCTGGAGAGACCACCCACCTGGGGCTGCTGCTTCCTGTCTCCTGCGCTTCCTTGTCTGTGAAGCCTCTCGTAGCAATCTGGGGTGGATGCCTGTGACTGGCCAAACATGGGTCAAATTTCCTCTACTTCAAGAAAGGCTGGAAACATGCCTGGTCTTTTTAGCTTGTGTAATAGAAGGTGGGCTCTGCCTTCTTTGGAAATACATATGATACCCCAAACATAGGAAAGATACTCAGGTGCTGGACAAATGGGCAAATATCTACTGCAAAAAAAAAAACAGGAAGAAAGAAAGAAAATCCACAGTGCAAGCAGACTGCAGAGATTACTATTATAAGAAACACAAACTGATATCAATAAAGAAGACAGTAAGATATGAGAAAGAGGTAGAATTAGAAATTCTCAGCCCTGAGGCTGAGACAATTGAGCAAATTGAGATTTGCTGGATTTGGATCAAAGAAGACTTAAATGGACTAAAATCACTGGCTTACAGTGACATTGTCAGTTAGGAGAAAGTGGGGACTGCAGTTTAACATGCACCACCTCACTCCAAGCACAGTCCCCCAGCTGCCCTGTGAGCCCCAGCTAGGGCACAGTCTCTGATTCCTCCTGGCACATATGCTGCTTTAAACCGAGGTTCCTGAAGCCCACTCTCACCTGGAGAAGTCAAGAAGCTGATGGAGCAGTTTCATCAATGTTGGTCTGAGTAGAGGTCAAATGGGCCAATGTCATGCAGGGAATGAGGTACATGACCTTGCACCCAATCTTCGCCCTTCCTTGCATCCATGCCCTTGCCACGCCCTCTTCTTGGGCCTTGTGCACTTCTCCTTGCTTCTTGTGCCTCTGTGGTCACCATGAGAACATGCTCCAGTGAGAAAACTAGCCCAAGCAGAATGACAGTCACTCAGAGCACAGCCTTCCCAGCAGAACCCAACCGAGATCAACCAGCCCTCAGTGATGCTGCAGGTGTGCAAACAAAAACAAGCTACTAATGTTTCAAGCCACTGAGTTGTTTGTTGTTGTTGTTGTTGTTGTTGTTGTTGTTTTGCAGTTTGGGGACAGGGCTGGGTTTGAACCCTGAACCTGCCACCTCCAGCAAATGGGGCCGGCGCCCTACTCCTTTGAGCCACAGGCGCCGCCCACCACTGAGTTTTTAAGACTGATCTGTAATGTATTCATTACTGACAAATACAATAAACTGTTAACTTTAAAAAATTACACAATTCATAAATTTGGAAAGGAAAGCATTATTGCTTATGAAGGGTTACAGCCTAGACAGTGGCCATTCCGACAGACTGGGAAGGGGAGCCTCTGGATCAAAGCTGTTAGAGTCACCTTGAAGGAGAGATAAGACAAGATTTATGCTGAGTGGGCTGGCCAAGTGCACATATTCAACAGGTTACAGAATGAGCTCAGTACTTTCATGAAGGTGGTTCTAATGCATGCATACTAAATAAACATGCACTCTACATGTGTCCCATGTTCACTTTGGGTTGGAGACTTAACATTATAGTGTGTTACCATTGGGCCCCATGTATCAAAAGGTAAAGCAAGAGCACACGAAGGCACTCGAGTACAGGGCCTCTGTGAACCAAACAGCCCACGGTCAGTGGTTTCTTATCAGGAAAAAGTTACTGAAATAAGTCTCTTATCTAATCAAAGCTATAGTTATGGCTTGTGGAATACCATATGGTCCCTTAGTCAGTGCAGTGGGTGAGCTGCAATTGTTTCAGTATTGCTTATCTTAAGACTAGGGCTTATTGAGCTGCTAGAGAAAAAGAAACATCTTGTGGCAGTTAGAACAATTTATTCTTTAAGTATTGGGGTCTATGACTTAACCCTTGCCTGGCAGGACCTTAGATCCTGTTTATAATTTGGTGTCTTCTTGTCACAAAGAGTCTTCACTGTCATTCTCATGATCCCTGTTTTAACATTGACGCTGGTCAGTTGTGTCTACATAGCAAAAGGGAGGGGGTATAATGAGGCATGTCTGACCTCCCATCCTGTCATGGCTGGGAACTCCAGATAGTAGTTTCTCTGGGGTACTCTTGGTTTTTTTTTTTTTTTTTGGAGACAATTTCACTTTGTCACCTTGGGTAGAGTGCCATGGCATCGTAGCTTGCAATAACCTCAACTCTTGGGCTCAAGAGATCTTCTTGCCTCAGCAAAGTAGCAGGGACTAAAGGCACTGGCCACAGTGCCCACCTATTTTTAGAGATAGGGTCTTGCTCTTATTCAGGCCTGTCTAGAACTCATGGACTCAAGCAATCCACCTACCTCAGCCTCCCAGAGTACTAGGATTATAGGTGTGAGCTATAGCAACTGGCCCCTTAAGTTCATTTTTAATACCTGAATTACTGCTCAGGAGCCAGCAGCATGGAAATGTACTCACTCCAACATATGTACACATGCACACACACCCCCCTACACATACATTTGTTCATATTCATGGGTACACATGCATACATGCAAAACACAGCCAGGAGAAACTGCATAACTTAGCAGTTCCTACTCTTTCTAGAGCTGGTGTGGCTCATGTGAGAGGTCATACATCCCTCTGTAGTTGCCTTCTCCAGCCCCCTTAGCAACTCTCTCACCCTTGTGGTTGACTCCAGGCTCAGGGCCTATATGCACTTTCCTCTCAGCCATAGAAAGAATGTGGGTAGTAGAGCAGGTATCCAAAACCATCATGTGACCAAAGGTCACCTGTCATCTACAAGTCAACAACCAACAATTAGGTCACTGACGCTGGATGGCTGCTAGAAAATGCCAAATACAGTCCCCTTCTCTGGGGCTTCCCAGGGGTCCCAAAGATTGCCAGATAAAAGCATTCTGATGGGTCAGGGTAATCATCAAATGAACATTCCGCAGAGACTGACACCAAGTTGGGGGGAGGAGGCCACAAGAGTGAGAGAAGGGGATGACCACAGAGCAAGGGAGCCAGCCAGAAGACAGCTCCATGCTGCTGAAGATTAGGAGGAAACAAATGAACAAATCAGTGTGGCATCTCAGCAGTGCATGTACTCAGAGTGTGAGCTGAGAGGGGAGTCTGGCTGATGAATTTTAATGTCTCAGGGAGCTAACCAGCAGCAAGCATCTCTGGGCATTGGCTCAGAGGGAACTCAGACAAACAACGCAACATCTCACCATCACAAGTGTCTACAACCACGTTCCTCCGGTAAAACCCTTTCTTCTCCTTCATCCTCCTCTGCTAACAGGCTGAGTCACTGGCGGTTAAAAGCCCCGTGCTGGGTGCTGCAGATACTGGAGAGCTGGGAGGTTGAGAGAATGAAGACTCTCGCACAGTCAAAGCACCTGTTGCCTGTGCCTCCCCCGGATCTCCAGAAGCTCTGAAGCATGAAGGAAACATGAGGAACATGATCCAAGGAAACACTTTATCACCAACAGACAACATATTGATCATGGATTCCGGGCGGCTGATTTCTCAATTCAAGGTGCAGTGAACACTTTAATAAATTCTTTTTCTGCTGGGAAGATAAAGATCCCAGGTTTTTGAAGGCTGGCTGCAGCAGGAAGGCAGCAGACAGATTCCTGCAGGAGAAGGGGGAATGAGGGAGTGGGCTTCAACTGACCCTGGGACTCTGTAATCTGGCATTTGAGAGAACCTTTGCCAGAAGAAATCTCCCTGCTTTATCCAAGTTTCTGCTAATTAGGTGAGCATATTTTATTTACGTCAACTAAATCTCCTGAACATTCACAGGGTCCTTCTTCACTAGACAAACATTTCAGATGCTGGGGTTGGTAAGACATGGCAGAGAACAGCAGAAAGGAGAACGAGGAGCCAGTAAAGGGTGGAGCCAAGGGGTGGCTCCCAGCAGCCACTTCTTTTTCTCTCTGAGAAAAAAAGGTCCCCATGTGGTCCATGGGTCCTGGGCAGAAGAGGAAATCCCAGAAATACACAGACCATTTAGGAAATGGTCGTTGCGGATTGGAGAAGGTGCTCCAGTGGCAGAGGCTCAGCAGGGCATGGGCCAACTGGGGCTATCGGTAGACCCTCAGTGCTGGTACCTTCTCACTCCACAGTCAGGACTCCAGGGCTCAGAGAGGGAAAGTGATTTGCCAAGGTTGAATAGCAAGCAGGATTCCATCTCAAGCCTGCCTTTCAGCCTTGTTTGACTTTTACCAGGGTGCTTCCTCTGACTTGGATGGTGAGAACAGATGGTGCTCCTTCCTAGACAAAGCCTTTATTTAGGCTTGACTCCTGGCTGTGACACTTACTGGTTTTGTCACCTCGAAAAACAGACTTAACTCTCTGGGCCTCTCATTTTCTTATTATCCAAATGGGCTGCCACAGCTTATCTCGGGGAGTCATATTACATGAGCTACTGCATAAACTCCTTAGCAGTATCTAACATCTACTGAACTAATTATTGAGTTTTAATTACATTCCTAGCAGTATTCTGAATGTTTTACATAAATTATTTCATTTAATCCTCATAGCAATCTTTTGTCTTAGGAAGTATTATTATCCTCCTTTTCCCAGATACAAACCCAAAGCATGCAGTGGTTAAGCAGCTTACCTAAGGTCACATAGCCGGTCTTGGAAGTGATCAAATTCAAACTCAGGTTATCTGAGAACACACCTTCCTTTGAAAAGCTCTCCCGACTGCCTGCATCCAAGGATTATCCATGCATCATGATTATCCAAGGAAGAGGCTTGGATCTTAAATAATTCTTCATGTGGCTTCCTCATTCTTCATTTTTGCTCTTTTTTCCGTCTTATCTTTGGTTTCAGTCCTTATCATCACCAATGTGAAGACTTAGGATTAGTACGAGGACAACCCTCCAGGCTATCAAACGTTGTAACTGTTGAGATATGATCAAACCCTCAAAGATTTGGGGTTTGATCATATCTCAACACCCTTCAGCTTGGAGCTGTCCTTTGGGAGTAATTTGTATCATCAAGGAGGAAAAACAAACCATGAATGGGCAATCTGATAACTGGAGAAATCAACCAAGCAACTCAGCATCTGGAGCTGAGCCCTGTGGAGTGTGGGGTGGTGAATAGTTCAATGCGTGGGGTCCAAGACCCGGCAAGCTCAAGGAAGCAATTTGGCAATGTGATTTCAGAACCCCAGTAGGTGGTGGCATTCTTATTCTAGGTCTGGGATGGCAATAACAGTAACTCCTGTTGTCTAACTCTTGTTCTCATGGCAGATGGTGTTAGCTGATTGCACCATTTTCTGCTGGGTTTAAATGTGGCTTTGGTGCTGTTCCCACCTACCTAGAGAGAGCCCTTGAGGAAGACCACATCTGTTATCCTTGTTCTGAATGTTTGGGGATAGAGGAAGCCGAATCCAGTAGCAAGAGTATAGCTGGATTATGAGCTTAGGCAAGGCTGGGGACTTCGGGGCAGGACTCTTGTTCTCATAAAGAACGAAAATAAGACCAGAAGTGTGTATGGGGCCAAGGTGGTGAGAGAAAAAATGTTGTGAATAAAGTGACTTAGGCAAACAGGGCTCATTAAGACTCACCTTCAAATACCTTCCAGGGGATTGGGCTGACATCCCTGGGGGCTCACCTGGCCCTCTGCTGGACGATATTCATCCTGCCACTGGATACATCAGCCATCCTCACTATGAGTATCTAGGGTGGGCAAGCAAGAGGAGATGAGGCATGAGCTGACACCAGGACCACAGAGAGATATCACGCACTTACCTCTGAACACATGCCCAGGGTAGATGCAGAACCTAGTTCCAAGCAATAGTGGTCTAAGGGCTTAGCTTGGTTATTGGCATGCCCTGTTATGGGGTCAGGGAACAGTGGAAGCTAAACTAAATGAGGTAGCTTTGTAATTTGGAGCAGCCCTTCTCAAACATATGTGAGAAGTCAAGCTCTCTCTCAGCCAGTGGAGGCCATTCAGTTAGTGATTAGGAGCATGGATTTAGTTTGATCTTGGTTCTGCCACTGACTAGCTGGTCACTGGGTGAGTTACTAAACCTATCTAAGCATTAGTTTTGTTACAGGTGAAATAAAGAATTCTAAAACCTTAAATAAGATAATTGTGTGAAATGTTTAATGCAGTACACACAGTAAACATTTTAGTATTTCTATCAGTGAAGAGTTTAAAGAGAAGAATGTAGTTGAGACTGTGGAAGGTGCATGTGCATTGAACATGTACTATGTACTATACACCAAACATCTCTTTTGTATTTTTTCATAAGCTGATTAGTCTTGTGTGGCCACAAGAGGGAACACAGGAGAGGCATAGGAAAACCAATCTGTAATACTCACAGATCCCAGAGAGACAGAGTCACTCCACCCCACAAGGAGACCATCAACAGAGTCCAAGGGAGGATGCTGAGACAAGCAAGGGGTCCAATAAAGAGAAAGGTCCCTTGAGCCAGTGCTCTACTGAGGGCCAGAGTGTAGTCCACAAGTGAAAGGCACTGGGGGACTTCACTGGTGCATCTGAACATCACTAAGTAACAATTAGGAAAGTACAAGAAGGAAGGTCAGTGGCAGAGGCCAACTTCATCCCATTGGTGCAGGTGGTCACCTGGGCAGGGTCTCACAGCCACTTTGAGGAGATTTTGAGACTGAAAGAAAATGTGAAATTTTAAAATTTGCAACACAACATTATTACACATTTATTTTTTATAATAAGTGTGAAGTTTGATTGCATCAATGACCTTAAATAATGGACTCTTTATGACCTCTTGTTTTGTGTTATGAACTTTCCTTTCCCCCAAAAGACGGAGTTTCTTCTCCCACACATTGAATCTGACCAAAACTCACTTATGACTTTGCTTTCACCAGGGTAATATGGTAATTGTGAGACTTCTACTTATTCTGTCTCTTGGAATCCTGCTATAGTCTTGGAAATAAGTCCAGACTAACTGGGACAACCGTCCGGCCCAGTTGTTCAAGTTGAGGCCACTAGACAAGCCTACAGTCTGTTAATGCTTAAACATGAGAGAGAGATTCCTTCAAGATCAGCAGAGCCACCTACCTGACCACAGATGCATGAGACCAAGAAGATCTATCCAGCTGACCCTTAGACTTATGAGAAATATTAAATATTAGGTCTCAAGCTATGGAGTTTTGAGGTAATTTGTTATACAGCAATCACTACCTGATGCAATAATTATATGAAGTAAAGCTGAGAAAAACAAAGAAGAGGAAAATTAAGCAACATGCCCAAGTTCCAAAGTGTTGGAACAAGGTACAAACTCAAGCTACTTAGGTTCAGAACCTTACCTCTGAATCAGTGTGCTACAGCATCCTTTAGAGATGCCAGCTTCCTCTTCTGATACAGGAATACATGAAAGATTTTCACATTTCTAAAATATTATTTGACCAAGGATGCAACCTCTTCTCATAGTATTTCTTAGACAGAGGCAGAGTCAGATAGGAGCTGGGGGCAACTCATCATTCAAGAGACTGACAAGGCCTTAGCCTATTTGTACATTAGGTAATTATGTTTACTAGTGAGTAGTATTTAGAAGCAGAGCTCCACTGTCTTATGCTTGAGAGCTGAAGAACAGTATTTAATCAGGAAGGATAATCTAGGCCTGCCCATGGCAACAAATAAACATTCAAATCTCAGTAGCTTAACAGAGATGTATTTCTAGTTGATAGCATATGTTGATGCAGATCTAATAGCCAGGTCCCACGGTCCAAGAAAGCAAGAAAGATATGTGTAAGACAGGTCTGGGAGTGCCTTATGTAAATTTTATCACATCCCATTGGCCAGAAAATAGACTCAGCCTAACGTCAAGGGAGGCTGGGAAATGTACTCTTTCTGTGTGCCCAGGAAGAGGACATGACCTGCAAGCCTATAGCACGGTCTCTGCCAAAGTGCCAGGGAGATACCAGACATTAACACTACAGATGCCCTGTCTGCCTGAATCACTTCTGCCCAGTGGCAGCTGCTCAGTGGTACAGCAGGTAGCTGGGCCTTAGGTCTGCCAAGCCTCCCTGAAGCAGTCCTTTTTAGGGTCTCACTTTACTGAGCTCCCAGGTCACAAGGCAGGCTTAAATTCATGCTCCATTTGCTTTAAGACCTGCCTTTCAACTCTCATCCCATTCCTCTGATATGGATCTTTCTCAAATAGTGAGGCTTCCAAAGAACTCGATTTGCTAAGACCATAGAACAGCACGCGCGCACACACACACACGCACACCCCCCCCAGACTTTAAGTGCCTAAACAGACACAAAAAGTGTTTCATGGAATTTCAGAAGGATCATGGCTCACCTGAAAGCTACCAGGTAATGATGTCCGACATGAGAGACAGTCACCAAGCCCACCCTCCTCATCTTGTGAGTCAAGGAACTAGAGCCCAAACTAGTTAAGAAACTTGCTTAAAGGAAGACCACCAGTGTTCTTGGTAGAATTAATGGGGAGGGGCATCCTAGAACCTGTGGGCAGGGGACTGCAAAACATTGGGCCCCCAGGAGGCTGAGTGCCACAGAGAGCACCGGGTAACATAAGGGGCTATGAAAAGTGGTTCTCTATGTGCCAGGCAAGTGTCTCAGTCTTTCAAACAAGCGTGGGGGACTGCTCAGCGACCCTCTCTCCTTCTTCTTTTTTTTTTTTGAGAAGTTTGTGCAATTGTCCTGAAAGTGAGCTGATTGCTGCTGCCTAGAGAGAAGTGTGGGGGGCTAGTAGGGAGGGGACAGATAGGCCCCCTATGGAGGTGGGAGCGGGGCCAGGACCTTAGTGGGCCTCTCAACCACGAAGATGAGGCATTCAGCGGGAACAATGGAAAGTAACTAGGAGGAGGAGGAGGTGGTGGGTCTGTTTCCCAGGAGACAGCCTCCTTGCTCCCTTCCCTTCTTCCTCTCTGTCCATCATCCACCCTCCTACTAGAGGCATAAAGCCTTGCAGCCCCTAGGCCCCTGGATGCTATTCTCCCTCTCTGCTCTGCTGATGGACCCATGGCCTTGGTCAAGGTCAACAGTGTGCCTCCCTCAACCATGGGGGTGAAGGGAGGTTTCGGACAGCTCAGGATTATTCTTTCACAGAGAGAATTAGGCTAAAATGAATACAGGGAGGAAAAATAAAGGGAAAAGAAATGAAGAAGAAAAGAGGGTGGGAGGACCAGAGGAGACCAAGATCAGATGGCATTTTCCCCTAATTAGTGGTAGTGGTGGTGGCATGCAGAAGGGGGTGGAAATTGGCTGGAGCTTCCTGATCTTACAAATGGGATTTTAAAGGTGAGAGAGATAGTCCTTGGGTCCATTTCATGGATTAGGAACCCAAGGTTTCAAAATATTAAGTGACTTGTCCAAGATCACATGGAAAATTCTGGTAAAAGAAAGTTTTGAACTTCTTCATCAAGTCCCAGGTCCTCTGCGTCATGTGGTGTAAAGGATGGGGGCGTGTTGACTGGGTGCCAAGTGTGTATGTGGCCATGCAGCAACCACGTCAGGTCATCTCAGCCCCAGCTGGACTCTGCATCTTCCCAAACAAAAGTGAGTGATCACTGGACTCCTGCCCGGTGATGACAATGCCTCATGTCAGTGTGTGGATGGGTGTGTGTGTGTGTGTGTCAATCAGGATGACAGTGGGAGTTGGCTCAAGGCCAACATCAGAGCCAGCTGAGAGGTCAGCAGAGTGAAGGACGGAGAAGAATTACTGCTGCTTCTCCCCATACCCTGACTCAGCTTGCAGAGGTGTTGGGATGGAAATGTCCTGAGAGACTGAAGATGCAAGGTGGACTCTGTAATTACAGTCACTCTCATCACCGCAGCCTGAAAGACCTAACAGTGTTCTCCGGAGCTTGGATTTTTCTCTGAACAGTGGAGAAAGACCAGAGGGAGGAATTGGCAATGGCTTTCCATGTGTGCTCTTGCCAGGGCCAAGAGCTGGTGCCAGCCCACTCTATTATTCATCGTCTGGAGAGCTCTTCACAGACATCAAGGGCTTTGTTATCTGCTGATTAGCCTCCAGCTCTGGCAATTCCAGAAGAAAGGTCAGTTCCGTTTCAGGGCAGGGATAAACAAAGGTACAGACAGAATGACCTGGAAAACATTAGCTCAAAGCTTGTAACATTCAAAACCATTTCTCAAGCACCAACCATATACCAGGGACCAAACAATTGTCTCCAAAGTCCTTTACTATGAATGCAGGTGTATGTGTGTAGGGTGTCCTGACTAACAACCCTAAGATCTCAGAAGCTTCAAACAGCAAAAGTTTGCTTATTTGGTTGCTTTATTTGCCCTGTGCAGGTTGTCTGGCTTCATTATCCTCACTTTAGAATCCAGATATTCCACTATTTGAAATATTGTTGGCTGCGGTGGTGGAGAAAGGACCTGGAGAAGCACATATTGGCTCTTGATGTTTCCACATAGAATTTTCACAGGTCACTTTGCTCACATTCCATGGGCCAGACCTAACTCCAAGGAGCCAGGGAATTGTACCTCTACAACCTGCCAAAGGAAGAATCAGAAGTGTTTGTGGCTGGTCCCGATATCTACCAAAGGAGAGAGCAGAACCATGGACTATTAGAGATGAAAGAACCTAAGAGACCATCCAATGATCTTTCTTAATTTATCGAAGACCAAAGCCCACAAAGGAAATAATTTGCCCCAATTTATGGCTATCTCTCTTGTTCCTCCCTTGCTTAAAACACTTCATTTGTTCTCCTTCAGTCCTAGAATAGAAGCAAATCCTCCATCTGACTCATGGTTGTCCACTAGGGCCAGCCCCTGCCTATCCCTCCAGCCTCTTCTCACTCCTTCCCACTCTTTGCTCTGGGCACACCAGCCTGCTCATTTGCGAATAATCCTCCTCCTCAGGTCCTCAGTCCTTCCCCTTCCTTCCTCACCTCCTCATCCCCTGCCCCCTTTCTTGGTGGGCTCTCATCTCTCCTTTCTCATCTCAGCTCTCTCCTTCCAATAAACCTCCCCAAATCCCCAGACTAATCAGGCTCCCTCATAGGCATTCACACTCTTGTCAGAGTTTGTATTTTTGTATTCAGGTACGATAGAAGAGTCTTCCTTCTCCACTAGCAAGTATGCCACCTGCATGAATGCAGGATGGGGCCATGTCTGTATGTCCTTTACCTTTCTGTGACTAGGTCTGTGGACAGAGATCTTGACATTTACTTGACCCTGTTTCTTGAACATGCATGCATTTGTTCAAGATCCACAGGCTAAATAAACACCGTGCCACATCTGTATTTAACTGAGGATGCATACAGCAGAAATGAGTGAAAATTATAAGATTGTGGATGCCACTAAGCCATGAGGTAATAGAAGGGATAGCAAAGGTCTTATTCACCTCAGTATCCCTAGCACTTACCAGTGTCTGGCATCTGGTAGGTATGTTTGCTTTTGAGAAAGAGAAGAAATTTTTATCATAGCCATAGGAGTCTCTTTCAAGTTACCATGCCTAGAGGTTAAAATGAGATAGCAGTCTTCTCTCTAGACAACCTATGGCTATAAATTAACCTAACAATACCACTCCCTGGACACCATACTTTATACCCTATAGTCCAACAATGTATAGCCAATTGCTCATCAATTTCATTTCTGTAAACCAATGAGAATTTCTGACGAACAACTTTTGCCATCAGCCCCTCCTCAGATTCACTGAGGATTCTCCTGTGTTCTCCTCAGATTCTCCTGTGTTCTCTGAAGCACTCTTCAAAGTAACTCAGAGTGTTTCAGGGCTACAGTTCTCAAACTTGGGCTAAATAAACTATCTACACAAATTTTGCCTCATTTTTTTCCTTTAGATCGACACTGTTCTTGGTGAAATATAAAACAATAAAAGCTCCAAAGCAGGTTTTTCACTGAGAATGTATTGAGGAGCATGGGGTGTTGCTCCTGCACACACGGTGTGGCTGTGGCCATGCATACGGCCATGCGTGATGCTGGCATGAGCTATTGGTGCATATTATCTGCCTGGCAGGCCTGAAAAGATTCACCACTCTATCACTTTGGGCTAAACTGTGATGGATTGCAAGTGAATTGCTAGTATATTGCAGGTGGTTAGTTGATTTGAATAGCCATTAAGGCTATGGAGTGCCATCAATTTTTTATCACCCATTATCACCTTGGTGTGAATTACTAATCATAGACTAGGACCCTGAGGTGCTATGGAGCTGGGAGGATAAAAGCAGAAGAGAGGAACCTGGGCTTGTTGGATTTAGGAGTGTACTTCCTAAATCAAAGGAAGGAGGCGGGGTTGGGGAGAGTTGATGGGAGGAGACAGAGGCACCAAACATGACCATCCTTTCACCATATTCACAGGCCCAGTCTAAGTGAGGAATTAGTGCCTATTTTGCAATATTGGGAGCACACACAATATGATTAACTAGATTTCAAATCAGATTTCAAATCTTACACTGCTAGTATGAACAGTGAATTTCTCTTCTTGACTCTCCTTCTTCAGTCCTCTATTGGAGTTGGAAACATTTACTTTGAGCTTCTCATCCTTCCTTCCAGCTTCCCCTCTCCTCTCCCCATAGATCCTCCACCATGTGGCCCATGGAAAGGCACATGGTGCTTTTGGGTGCCCTGTAATCAATCCCACCTTCCAAACATGTCTCCCTATTATCTCCATGCACAGAGTATAATGATTAATTTTAAGTGTCAATGTGACTAGGCAACACGGTGCCCAGATATTTGGTTAAACAGGTATTTCTGGGTGTGTCTGTGAGAGTTTCTGGATGAGCTAAACATTTGAAGTGTTAAACTGAATAAAGCAGATAGCCCTTTCCAAGGTGCAAGGACCTCCTTTGAAAGCCTGAATAGATTGGTTTCATATACACTCTCATACGAAAGATAAAACACAAATATAGTCAACTGCGGGGGTTGGGTGAGGAGAGAGGGGAAGGGAGGAAGGTAATTGATGGGATTCCACCTAATGTACATAATATGAGTGTGTTCAGCACGCCCCCTGGGTAAGGGGCCCTTCTACAACTCGAACCTTACCTTGGAAATGGGAACAATGTAAACCTAAAACCTTGTACCCTTGTATTAATTTGAAATAAAAATAAAATTTTTAAAAAACGAAAAAAAAAGCAAAGAAATATAACCCATTAAAAAAAAGCTGTAAAAGCCTCAATAGAATAAAAGACTCATTAAGGAGGAATTATTTTGCACTGCCTCACTATCTCTGAGCTGGGACATCAGTCTTCGGCATTTTTTTTTTTTTTTCAGATTAATATGAGGGTACAAATGATTGGGTTACATTGTGTTTCTTAGGTAAACTTCAAGTTATAGTTGAGCTCTTCACCCAGGGGTTGTGCTGAAAATGCCCTTATATTACGCACTTTAGGTGAAAGCATACTGATCCACTTCCCTCTTCTCTTCCCCTTTCTTCCCTCTCCCCTCCCCATTTGAATTTAATTGTGTTTTTCTCTCTTTTGTGGGTGTATACTTGTTTATCTATTGGATTTATATTAGTATTGAGTACATTGGATACTTGCTTTCCCCTTCTTGTGATATTTTACTAAAGAGAACGTTCTCCAACCATCCATCTTTTTTATGGCTAAATAGTACTCCAGGGTATACATATACCACCATTTATTAATCCACTCATATGTGGATGGGCACGTGGGTTGATTCCATGTCTTGGTGACTGTGAATTGAGCTGCAATAAACATTCTAGTGCAGATGTCCTTGTGGTAAAATGATTTACAAAGTAGGACAGCCTTTTCTCCTGGTTTGGGACTATGGCTAAGGGCTAGAACACACACTCCTGCTTTCCCGGTGCTCAGGCCTTTAGACACAGACCAGAACTTTCACCATCAGCAAACTTGTGTGTCCAGCTTGTTGACTACAAATCTTAAGCCTTTCGGCCTCCATAATGGTATGAATCAATCTCTCCCTTTCTCGTTCTTTCTTCCCCTGCCATCTCCATGTATGCGTGTTATAGCTCCTGTTGGTTTTGTTCACTTGGAGAACTGGCCAGCCACCAGGCTGATATAACTTCTTTCCTAACCCTGATAGTAGTGGCAGACTTAACCAATGATGGATCCTTAACCACCTGGCATCAGATCACTCTTGTGATGGCTGCAATCTGACTTGGATACATCAATTTCCCAGTGACTTGAGCTTTTTCTTCTAGCACATCAAAGATTACCTTCCTTCCAGGCTAGCATACTATTTCCATCATTGTTCAGTCACCTAACTTGGACCCTATATTCAATGTCCTCGTGTTTGGGTTTCTGATTCCTGCCTTTAGAATTCCCCAGTGCTTATGTCCTTAGTCCTAAACATGGGCTAATGCCTGCTCTGTCTCTGCTTGAAGAGATAGCCTAAGTGGGATTTTTCTCTTTCAACAGCTCTTCTGCAAATGATGCTCACATCTTTCCTAGGTTGTTTTCTTGGTCTGACATACAACTTCAAACCTATCTTTGTTACAGTCCCTGGTTGCAAGCCTAAAATAACCAACCCCTGGTCGATCCTCCATTTCTCTGACTCCACTTCACACAAGCCTGGAGATGTGTACCCTAGATTTTTCAATGCATTGTCAGATTGGAATTGGGTTTATGGAAGTCTCATTTTCTTAGTTAATTATATTTTGGGAAGGCATGAAAGCAGATAATTTGGTTGAGGAGGGGTATTTACCTGGTAGAAAGCTCAGAAGTGAGATTGGTGTTTTGTTTTTTGTTTTACTTTGTTAGCATGTGTGTTATTAGCTATGATCAAATACAGTAAAATGCATGGATCTGAAATGAATTTTGTCCTATCTATCTATCTATCTATCATCTATCCTCTATCTATTTATCTCCATGTAACTAATACCTCAATCAAGATAGGAGAGTATTGTCATTATTCTAAAAAATTCCCATGTTCTCCTTTCCAGTCTCCCTCCTTTCTTTACACAATCAATAGGCAGTCACTATTCTAATTTCCAGTTTCATATACTATTTTTGCTTGTTGTTGGACTATGCGATACATGGCATATACTTTTTGCATCTGGCTTCTTTTATTCAATTATGATGCTTCGGAGATTTATGTATGTCGTAGTGTGTATTATAAGTCCACTTGTCCTATCTAAGTCACACTCTATTACATTCTATTTTGTAATTATATTACAATTTAATTATCCATTTACCTGTTAATGGACATTTGCATGATTTCCAATCTTTTACTATTAGGAGTGACACTGCAAGAAATGCCCTTATACCAGTCCTTGTGTGGATGTATGCTTTTGCTTATTTTTGGTAGACACTTGAGAGTAGAATTATAATTTGAAAATGGTTTTCCACAGTGGTTGTACCACTTTATACTTCCACCAACATAGAACTTTCAGTTCTACAGCATCTTCTTCAACTTTTGAAACAATTAATTTTAGCCTTGTTAGCAAGGGTGCAGTAGAATCCCATTTTGCTTTTTTATTCTCATTTCATTGATTAAAAATGCTGAGTATTTTTGCGTGTGTTTATTGACCAATGGTATATCCTTTCATGAATGTTTGCCCGTATCTTTTATCTATTTTTATTAGATTTGGCAGGAGTGCTTTATATACTCTAGATAAAAGGTCTATCTTACATTTTCTTTTCTCCTACTCTGTGGCTTCCCTTTTCATTTTGCTTATATTTTTGTATTTGTTTCATTATCCCTTTTTTTTCTTTTACCAGTTACAAACAAAGATTGATTTTATTTTTTATAATTTTTATGGACCAAATACATTATATTATAAACTTTCAAAAATTAACAGATTAATCATAATTCTTTAAAATGTACATACTGTCAAAAATTTCACATTCTCGGGCATCAGTAATTAACCCCCTCAAAGAAGACAGCACATAAAATATTTTCTGTCATAAAATCATTGTTGCCAATTAAGCCGTCCACAGCTTCTAAACTTTTTCTAGATACAGAACTAGAAAACTGATTTTGAAAATGGAGGGAAGCAAAAACAGGGAAAGCTGAGACATGTCCCTCTGAGATGGACACTTAGTTTCAAATTGACTCTCCTGTTGAGAAAAAAATTAATTTTGGTAAAAGTTAGTTTATTGTTTGATTTTTCTGTTACGAGCTTGTATCGTTTTATCTAAGAAATTTTTGTCTATCACCAAGTTACAAAGGTATTATCCTATATTTTTGTCTAGAGGCTTTACAGTTTTTGCTTTTTTATAATGGATCTTTAAGGTATCTCAAGTTAACTTTTTTTGGTATAATGTCAGATCTAAGTCAAACTCATTTTTCTTTCACAGGTATCATATTGACCCAGTACCATTCATTACAAAAGGCTTTTCTTTCCCCCATTGAGTTGCATTAGCACTTTTGTCAAAAATCATTTGACCTCTTATGTATGGGTCTATTTCTGTTTCACTGATCAATTTGCCTACACAAATGTTAGCATCTCATTGTCATGATTATTGTAGATTAGAATCTGATAGTGTTCACTCTCCAGCTGTGTTCTTTTTGATGAATGCCTTGGTTATTACTTCGCAATTGTATAAACATTTTTATGTAAGACTTTTTATTTCTATAAAAACATGTTCTAGGATTTTGCTTGGCATTGTATTAATTCTATAGATCAATCTGCAGACAATTGACATTTTTATAATGTATCTTTCAATTTATGAGCCTGATATATCTTTCCATTTACTTAGGTCTTATTTAATTTCTCTCAGTAACATTTTGTTGTTTTCTTTATAGATGTCTTTTATATATTTTGTTAAATTCCTCTTTAGGAGTTTTATGTTTTTGATGTTGCTATAAATGCTACTGATTTTTAATTTTCTTTTTCCATTGTTGGTTGCTAGTATATAAAAACACTCTTGGCTTCTGTATATCGATCTTATATTCTCAGTCTTGCTAAAATCCTATATTAGATCTAATAGTTTACATTGTTGTTTTGTTTTGCTTTATTATCTACAATAAATATTGTTTTATTTCTTCTTGAACAATGGTTGTGCCTTTTTTTCTTTTTCCTGCCTAATTGCACTGGATAGGACCTCTAGTACTCTGCTGTACAGAAGTGGTACAAGGGAACATTATGCCTTGTTCCTGAAGCTTAACATTTTCACTATTTCTCCATTAAAAATGATAATAGCTATAGGTTTTTCATACATGCCCCCTTTATTTCTTTATTTACTCTGAATGAGTGTTGAATATTTTTGCATCCCTTTTTGCGATTTGGGATACCCAAAGTAATCGGATCCAACAATGGTCCCGCTTTCATTGCCCAGGTTAGTCAGGGTTTGGCCAAAATCCTGGGGCTTGAATAGAAATTACATTGTGCTTATTGGCCCCAGAGCTCAGGGCAGGTAGAGAGGATGAATAGAACCCTAAAAGAGGCCATGACTAAATTATCCTTAGAGACTGGCATTACTGACTGGACAGTCCTCCTTCCCTTTGCCCTGTTCCATGTGCGCAACACCCTAGTACTCTCAAGCTGACCCCCTTTGAAATCCTATATGGAGCAAATTTTTAGTTTACATTGTTCTCACTTCCAGAATAAAGTTCCAGTTGGATGTTGCTGTATTCAATTTCCTATCAATTGTTAAAAATCGAGTTTATTGGAATCTACTACATAGAAAGAAGGGATATATTTCTGAGAATTTGGGATTAGGAAAAGTTGAAGACTTTGATTATAATTTTTTTCTGTAATAATTAAAATCATATACCTTTGCCAGGCAGCTGTAATCCCAGCACTCTTGGAAGTCAAGGATCGCTTGAGCTCAGGAGTTTCAGAGACCAGACCAAGGAGTTTGAGACCAGCCTGAGTAAGAGCGACACTCCCACCTCTATACCAAAAAATAATAATAATTAAAAAAAATAGCCAGGCTTCCTGTTGGGCTCCAGTAGTCCCAGCTACATGGGAGGCTGAGGCAGGAGGATCACTTGAACCAGGAGTTTGAGGTTTCCCTGAGCTTGACTGATACCATGACACTCTAGCTTGGGGCAACCAAGTGAGACTCTGTCTCACAAGCAAACAAACAAACAAATACACACACCTCTCTTTTGAAGCTTCTTACAAAGGCAGCATAGTGTAAGGGAAAGTTCATGGATTTAGAGTCAGATAGACCTGAGTTGCTGGCTGTGATAGTGACACAACAGAAAAAGTTACATAATCTCTCTGGAGTTCATAGATATTTGCCTTGCACCTAACACTGGCTGGCACAGAGCAGGCATTTGGGAAAAGTGATTGAATTTCAAGGTATGAAGGTGAAGTACAGGACTATTTTCCCAGGACTCTGGAATGGTGAGTGGGGTGGACATTATCCAAAGAAACCAAGGTATCTGAAAGTCTCAGTCTATCATAGTCTCTTTTTTGTCTGTGTGGTTATAAAGAAATAAGTACGGAGTCACAATTATTAGTAATTTATGAATAATCATAGTTCTTAATTCAAATTCACAAGCATTTATTGGGGTCCTACAGTGTCTATCTCTTGGTTGCACCTGTAGTTCACTCTCCCTGTTTTCTAGCATCCCCAAGGAGCCAGCATTTATGAACTACTCTCTTACTAAGGTAACCCACTGTCCTAGTTTGATCAATTTTAGAACTGGAAGCCCTATGTCTCAGGAAACTTCTCATCCCCTGGCAAACTGGGATTATGGGTCACCTTATTCCTGGCCTTCTGGCTTAGCCAATGGAAAGCACCAGCAGGATATCAAAGTTTGGAAGTCGGTTAAGATCAGGATATATTTCTATGAGCTCTCTCCCTGCTGAACCACTGCTGGCTGGCCCTTTCCTTTTACTGAAGCCACAGTTTCTATTGGGTGACTCTGGGCAGCTACTCTTTCAGGGTTCTGCTAGACACCCTGTTTCCTCAGGCCCAAGGTAGTAATAGTTCTTCTAGGCTGCTAGAACAGGGACACTGAAATTTCCCTTGGTTGTTTCCTTAAATCACACCCAGATCATTATACTTGTCCCTTTATTAAATTCTCCTCAAATTTATGAAGAACAGCACTCATTTCCCAAGGAGATCTGGTCATTTCAACAATGACCGAGGCTCCTAAGAACTGTTCTTAAAACTGTGACACATACAAGAATTGTATAGAGTAGGGTCCCTTTCTTCCATTCAGTGGCAGGAAATGATTTGTACTAAAATTATTAGAAAGCAAAAGAACAACATTTGAGCCTCAATTTTGTCTTTCAGCTGGGAAATGAGAGGATGGAACTCTAAACACGTTTTAAGGGATTCCACAAAGCAAGGAAATACTGGCTGTCAATTTTTTTTTTATCCCACTAACCACCTTTATCACTGTCTCACTGGTATTTTATTAAACATATAAAAGATTTTCAAGGTAGTTTCTGGTTCCAATACAATAAGATGGCTGACATTTTAATAAAATGTTAGATTAAATAAATGAAATGTATTAGGAATAGCCAAGGAGAGGAGAAAGTAGAGCTGGCTTAACATTATCACAGACTGTGCCAATGAGAAGGTGAACACAAAAAGCTGACTGTAAGGATGGCTGGTTTGAGATATGGAGAAGCCAGAGAGAAGAAGGCGTTCCAGGTTAAGTCAAGGCTATAAATTATAACAAGACCCAAAGGGAAGCCTGGTGGGTGACAAAAAGGCAATGGAGTGATTTGTTTAGGATGGATTCCCATGGAACTAGATTTCAGTATTCTCCAACGCCAGAGCAATCAGATGGGCACAGGTATCCTGTTGTCCTAGATCAGGCAGGAAAAACAAGCCATTCTATGAATCTAACATGTTAAGATAATCTCCTTCCTTCTTACCTAAAGTTTCATATTGTGTACAATGAGTTCAGATAGGAATAATAGGAGGCCATACCTCAGGAATTCCCAGGAAAGCAAAGAAAGTCCTACAGAAGACCAGACCCCCAGGTGGATGTGTTATTTTTTACCAGACCCAATTTGGGAAGCCATTGCTTGAGGTAGGTGGAGGGACCTCAATACTGGGCTGATTTCTTTCAAATCAGTGACACTCATGGGGCCCAGAGCTATCGTTTAGAAAGACTCTTCTGACCTCCACCTCCTCCCTAGAAGAGGATTCCCAAAGCAGGGAAGTTCCCTTGATGGAGTTATTTGGTGACTGTTTACACATTTGCACAATTAACATGCCTCTTAGGTATAAATAGAAATCAGCCCAGGGAAACACATGATTAAATAGCAGACAACGTGCAGTGGGTTTTAAAAGGGCTTCCATGGAGGGGTTAAGCTCTTCCCTGTGCCACACCAAATGCATTAACAACAGCGCCAGACAGAGGCCTGCTGAATAGCCGTGCTCCCAGAATGCAGCAGGGAGGCCAGCACTGTGGAGTTATTCCCAGGTGACACTGTTTGAATGTCATTTAAAGTTCACTTTCATTATTTTAATTGTCACTGTAAAAATTTCCCATTCAGGACTGATTATGTTCTAAGAGAAATCAGAACTTAAATTCTAATCAATCATAATTGAGCGTGTTGTTGCAAGTGGCATATAAAACTGAGCCTCGGATGTGATTAAGACAAGTATTAGTTACTTGTGAAAAGCTGCAGGGAGATTTAGGAGCAAGCAGGATTAATCCTGAATAATTTACATGGTCAAAGCTATCAGACAAGGAATGGAAATGCTTTACAGAGGCCCCCCTGTGTGCCCAGGGAAGGGCGGGGCTGCGTGGAAGCTCAGTGAAGAATTGGTGGCTGCAAGAACTTCATGAGGCATCTGTCTTGCTCCATCAGGCAACTTGGGATCATCTCTTGGATTTTCTGGTTACTGGCTAAGTTAGGGAAGGCATTTAACTTCTTTGAGTCTCAGTTTCTCCTGTGTAAAATTTCTGCCCCAGAAATTTCAGAACAATTTATGGTTTCAATAAGATAATAGAAAAGCACCTTGTAAGCCCTAAAGTGCTCTTAAGTGCTAACTTAAATTGTTATCAAACGTTGGCTAAACACCAGGAATGGCCTTGCGGGTCCAGAGGTGGCCAGACTAAGCACCATCAAGATGAAAAGAGGATGATACCAGTGTGACGATTCAGGGAGTCAGCACGAGAATGTGTCTCACTGAGAAGTATCTTCACGTACCAAGCTCACAGTCCCAGCACCAAGGGGTCCCGTCCTCCCTGCACCTACACCGTTCTGGTCATGCACGTGGACACCAGGCTTATGGAATTAACCTCAGCCCCTGTTATTGCACAGAAGTAGGCATCACAGAACCAGCACAAAGCTCAGTGCCTTGAACAGAGGGGACATTAAACTCACAGGCTGTGGAGTTAGGCTGATCAATTTGTCAAATCGCTGAATCTCTGAGACCCACTATTTAGATCTGGAAAATAGGGATTACAGAAGCTTCATGGAGCTGCAGAAAGGATAAACTCAGTGTCTGGCAAACTGTGAGCTCTCACGAATGGTAGCAATCATTGCAACTTTTGACCCAGCAACACAATTTTAGGATTTGTCTAAGGATTTTGAAATGAGAGCCAGAGACCAGTGTCCCCTTCCCAGAAGATTTCTGGCTGATACAATAGCCCCAGGCCTGCAGTCCCCTGGGTCTGAACTTCCCAACCTGTGTGAGGAGGGTGACCTCTGCTAACAGACCTTACTTTCCCCTGTAAGTTAGTGTCACTGGCTTTTCTCACAGCAAGAGACAAGACAGAGGGCAGGAAGTGACTCTTCCCTGCCTGGGAAGCATCAACAGCCTTTGATTCTAGAAGCTTCCAGAAAGAAGAAGACCTCCCATGCCCCCATACATACATACAAACCAATTTTCTTAGAAAGAAGTCGGGGAAACTTGTAGGAACCTAATAAAGGTCTCTGAAAACAATGTTTCTCCATTTGAAAAATAAACCATGTCTTTAAATGCATTAACTCTATGGGGAAATGAATGTAATAAACCAAATTCAATCCCTGACAATATTTGTTTTCTTATCTATGTAAAATCAATATACTTGTTGCAATTATGTCTTTCAATAAATCCTCCCAAAGTCTTATTTTCTCATAAGATTTCCTGCCTCACTCAGATTCATTGCGTTCATTTTCCATCTAGAAGAAATTGTTTCTTGCATTTTCAAGCCATCCAGTTTCTTTGAAGGATGCGGGCCCCGCCCTCCACCCCACTCAGCTGCCTCTCTCTTTGGCAGGGGCCATTTAGGTGACGATTATTTTAATTGGATTGTGATGCAGAGCTTGGACTTACACTGATGAGAATAGACCTCTTTGGTGCAGGGGTGAATTTTCTAGCCAGAGCTGGCCTCTGTCCGCATCTCCTTTTCAGGGTCCAGGGAGGGCAGCTGGGGAACCTGTGGTTCTTTCCACATCTGATCATGGGCATGTGGCTATTTTATTAGGCAATGTTTGGCACAGCTGCAGTGAATTCTTCAAATAGGACTATTTATTTTCTTTTTTAATAGATGAGGGTGTACTCTCAGGCCTACTATTCCCACCAAGCTTAGAGGAGAGAGATCACAGCCTGCTGGAGTCCAGAGATTCTTACAGAAGACCAGAGCACCCACCCATCTGGCCCCTGTTGTCATGGGGACCCCCTCGATGCCCACACACAGTAGGGCGTCACTAAGAGCTTGCGTCCCTCCTCATTGCAGAGAACAGGAAAGGGAGTTAAGAGAGGGAAAGTGGCCTCCCCCAGGTAGTCAGCCCTGAACATGGGTCTACGACTTCCCATGCAGGGTGCATGTGGCTGCCTTGACACTGGTCTTCATGCAGCTTCATTACTTGGCTTTCTCTCCTGCAGTCTCGGGTCAGTTTACAGAGCACACCCGGGGCACTCCTCCTGTCTCTCTGGGTCTGTCCTCTGGCTTTCTCAGATTTTTCTGCAGGTCTCTTCTTTCCCTGCCCCTCCTACCCTCTTCTCTCCCAGGAATCTGCTCCAGTCTCAGAAGAGGAGGCCAGAGCTGGCTGGTCCTCCCCCCCCGCCTTGCCCAGCTCTCCTGCCTGCTGTACACCCTGCAAATCGCCTGCTCATTTTAATGATTCCACTGAGTGATGGTGAAGCCACCAAGGAAGCCCTTGAACTGTCTCCCTCTTACCGAATGCCCTTTGTTGCGACAGGACAGAGAAGTCTTGGCAGCAGCAGGGCACATCATATCGGGCGGGGGAGACAGGAGATGAATGAGCTGCCACAGACACCGAAGAGATGGGAGACTTTAACTTATTTATTAAGCTAAATTATTTACTTTAAGGAGTCAGCTGCTCTGAGTAATTAAACTCGAGCTTTAAGTCCAAACACTGTTTTGAATAGGAGTGGGTGAGCCTAGCCACAAAAAAAAACTTCAAAAAAATAAAAAAGAGAACATGCTCAACCCTTTCTTGAAGACCTGTGCACCTCCAAGGGGAACAGGAGATTGATGGGCAGAGAAAGGGGTCCTGGAGGTGGCATAATGTGCCACCTACCTTGATGGAGACAGTCCCCGGGCTGGACTGGCCGCCCTCCCCCTTTTCTCTGCTGGTTGGTTGAGTCTGACGGTGGCTGCCGTGGGCTATTAAGCCACCAGGTTAGAGACCAAGAGATGGCTTCCTGCGATGTGGCCGGAAGCTGCAGAGGAGTCAAGTCATGTCCTGCAGAGTTGAGCAATTCAATATTTATTAAGTCCTGGGCAGGACCCCTCCTCCCGAACAGGAATTTGGTAATTATCACTAGTGGGCATTTGCTATTCATCTCTTTTCAATTATTCACCAGCAGAAAAAGGCCAGGCGTGCATGGAAACCTAAGCAAGAGCGGCGAGGCAGGTCTCCCCCGGCATGGGCAGCCCCAGAATTTGCTGAAGACAGGACAGCATGAAGGCACAGCTGTGCCTCCTGCCAGACTCACCCTGAGCCTCCGAGTCCCCCACCCACAAGAGGCCTGCTCAGTTCACCATCAGCCTCCACGTGCAGTGAGGAAATGGCCATTTATTTAACTATTGCTTGAATAGCCTTGGCAAACTTAATTTCCCTATTAAAGGAAAAAAGAAATAATTTCTCTGGAGCAAATCTTGTGTCTTCCAACACAGTAGAGGAGGTCCCGGGGTGCAGAACTAGACAGAGGTGGTTGGATGTTTGACTCTATTTCGTAGCTGAATGACCTGAATGTGGTCTCCATTTGCTCATCGATGTAACAGGGATAACGATATCTGCTTCACAAGGTTTTTAGAATTAGCATGTAGATGATTCCTCGTATGATTAGCAGTCGGTATAATGGGAAGGTTACTATTGTTCATGTTTACTTGCCTGGTTCATATGTGTCTCTATTTGCAGATGCAATGAATGCTTTATAAATACCTGGTTGTCCTTACCATCTAGTGGAAGAAAGAAAACAACACTTTTATACTCAGAAAAGCAAGAGGCTGGGTTATAGCTTTCATGTGAGAGTCCCAAATTAGTTTCATAGTAGGGCTGTGTACATTGGGTATTTTTTCTTCCATTCTTGGGACACTTTACTAAGAAGGATATGTTCCAGCTCCATCCATGTACTTGGTAAATGTAGAATGTAAATGTTTTGGCACAGTAACTGAGATAACGCCGGAAAGGCTATGTTAACCACTGTGATAAAAATGTGTCAAATGGTTTATGAAGTGAGTGTATGATGCCCCATAATCATATCATTGTATACAGTTATGATTTAATAAAAAAAAAAAAAAGCAAGAAGCCTTCCTACTTTTTCTATACTTCTCTTTTTTTTTTTGCAGTTTTTGGCTGAGGCTGGGTTTGAACACGCCATCTCCAGCATATGGGGCTGGCGCCCTACTCCTTTGAGCCACAGGTGCCACCCTATACTTCTCACAAAGACCTATGGAGCACAGCACCTGCCATCTCCCTAGTGTTCTATCAGAATTGTTCTTGTAAAAAGATAATGTGCTATCCAGAGGCATATGGTTTGGTGGAAAAGACCCTGACCTTGGGGTCAGAGGTCTTAGGTTTAAATTCTGTTTCTGCCACTTACCAAAGGGTGATGTTGGGCTGTTAACTCGGTTCTGCTCTCTACCACTCTACAAGATAGATGGTGATTATCCAGACTTTACAGATGAGGAAATTCAGACTCAGGAAGCATTGAAGTGCAAAACACTGAACAATGATAGCTTTTGTTATTAAGCCATGCATATAATACCATAGAGTCTCAGAAAATGTGCATTAAAATGGTTTGGAGGAGTATGAATGGATTTTCACTGAGCCCTTCCCCTTCTGACACCTACTTCTTGTGAAAGGCATGCATACCAGACAGGACAGGCTCTTGTGTGGACAGTGGTGAGCTAGTGTCCACCCAGGGAGTGTGACAAATAGGCCCAAAGGGCAACTGAGCCTTCCGTTCCAGCTCACTAGTCAGGATCTGAGGAGGGACTAGATGGCCCATTAAAACAGTCCAGGGAGAGCTTAATGCAAATATTTGGGGCGGGATGTAGAGAAATCATTATGGACGGCACCTCAAAGTGAGAATCTGTCGAGTTTTGATAGCCCCACCCAGGAAGGAAGAAGTTCTAGAACCTAGAAGATACTGTGTGTCTGCCAGGATCTGAGACTTTTAGGCAAGGGACAGAGCCAGCCATCCCACTCACTGCCACTTGACAGGGAAGGAGCTGGAGTAAGAAATTCAACTTTCTGTTTCCCTATTCTCAGGTGCTTTAGCTGAATTCAACTCCAAAGCAAGGAAGCTGCTAATAAAGATCCACATTCCTGGGCACAGAACAGGTAAAGAAGGGGGGACTATGGATGGGGAAGCACTCACAGAAGGCACCCCCACAACAGAAAGCTGATGGGCTTCCATAAACATTCCCCAATGCAGGGCAACTGAGGGAAGTTTCTAGCATCTGGTGTGCCTCAGTGAACGGATCAGCAACCTCTCCAGCCATTTCTTCTAAAGCTCAGATATTGGAAACCAAGCTAACCAATTGGACACATAGCTGCAAAATTCCAATGGTGCTCCATCCCCTCAAACTGTCAATGCTTCCAACAACCTCTGGAGTTTTCTCCTGGGGAATTGTGTCGATACCATCTCAGGACAGTTAGTCAACTCAGCAAAAATCTATCACTCTCTAGTTGATGCCATTTTCAGTCTTCAATCACTTGCTTGGGACACTAGGTACACCATCAGTCACTGCCTTACACCCGTCCTTTCTGGCTCCTCACATTGAATATTCCATTGAGGCTTATCTCCCCAGCTCCTACTGGAGCTATAGTAAGTACAATGAGAACTTTACCTGTACAAACTTGTGGGGTTTACGATTAAGTTACTCACTTACTCCTAGAGCAGGGATGCCAATGAGCCTCTGTCATGCTCCGTAAATTCTCTTGCTGACAGCCAGACCTATGTCTTCAAGAACAACCCTTCGGGACTTGTTTAAGAAACACAGCTTTCTTTTTAGTCTCCTTCTTCATACACTGTGCTAGTCTAGTCAACAGGGCAAGCCTTCTGCCTTGGTTCTTACTTGATCTTGGTCTTCATTGATTTGATCAGTGTTCATGAGACTTTATTCTGTGGGTCACTCAATCCTGCCTAGCCATGGTGCTCAGCAGCCTCAGTTATCCATCTAGGAATAGAACTCAGCATAATCCCTGCCCTCCACTCATTGGTCCTCTTGCCCTTGAGCAAACATTTAGGGCTGATTGCCTATCGACCTCCCAGTCTTCCAAGTGTAAAAAGATGCCTGGCCACTCAAAGCTGCACTTCCTGCAGCTAATTACAAGCCACTTTCTGCCTGTCTCACCACTGCCTCGTTAATCCCTTCTTGCCCACTCAGTTGACCCTCTGAATCAGCAGTTACAGAAGGACACATCCAAGTCTCAGGTCCCACTTTCTCCTGGTGGTGACATTCGGGTCAGCCATCATTCTTCACACAGGAGGACTTGGAACCCTTAGAACAGTTTTCCATTTCACAGTCAGGAACATTCAGGACCTTTCTGTGAAGGCTTTCCTGATCCCCCCCAATTAAAAAAAAAAATTCTCTGCTGTTTTGCTCCACCAATCTTCAGACACAGACGGACTTTATCTTTTATGCATCCTTTTCTCATAAGCTGTGTGAGGGCAGGGCCAAGTTGTGTTCTCAGGACTTAGTACCTGATAGGAGAATGTATTAGACTGAATGACTGTCTGCCATGGAGTCAACAAGTCAGTGAGAAGATAAGAGATGACAAAGGCATGGTTCTTGTCCTTAGGGGGTTAAAATCATTAATACAACGGTCTAGTGGAGAAATAAGCATAACGTTGCATTGGACTATATGTTCAAAAGATGAAATTGCTAAGTGAAGGCACAAGAAAAAACCCACAGGCGCCTTCTGTACCCAGAAGCCCTGGGGAACACTCCTGGAGAAATGGAACCCCAGAAGACCAGCCTTTATCATTCTCTGTCTTTCTGAAGTAAGAATTACCATGCACGCTCTTGAGCTGCACTGGGCACTGAATTTTCCTATTCTTCAGCAAAGCTGGCATAATGCTTCACATATAGGTATATTCTAAGTGAATTCATGTTTTCTCAGACTGTAACATGTCGCTTTCCCTCTCTCTCCTATACTGTCCTCCCCAAGGAAAGCAGTAAAAGCATGTCTGATTCTTACTAGCAATTCAGAATAAATTATTTGCTTGTATATCAAAGAACCCAGAGAGAAAGGGGAAAAAATGAATGAGTCAATAATTTTTAGGCATTTCTGACACTGTAGAACATGATTGGTACAGGAGATTCATGTTTTGCAATAGAGGTACTTCTCTTAGCCACTCAGATAACACTTGGTGGAGGGTATATATAATTGTGCCCTTGAAGAGGGAACTCCATTTACTATCACCAGTAATAGCAATGATTTTGTTTATCTTCAGTTATCCTGAAAATGTGTTGTGTATATTCCTTCCCCATTCATAGACAAAAGCTCTCCTGTCCCTTCTTGCTCACAATACGGAAGTGAGTAGGGGAGGGTCTTTATCATGCTAATAGAATTGCTGGACTTTATATATTGTGGAGGGACATCCACTTGAACTTGGAGAAATGGACATGAACATGTTCCACTGCACTGCATGTTCAAGAGAAGTTAAAGGCTAAGTGAAGGCACCCAGGGCTCACCATGTTCAGAGAACAGCTTAGAATTTACATTTTATAAAATAGCCACTTCGACTTACCTAAAATGATCTGCATCTATTAATAACAGAGCTGGTTGAATTGCTGTTAACATCACCCACAGAGCATCTTGCAGATTCCTATTTTAAACTCTTTGGTGTGTCCTATCCAAACAAGGGAAAATGCCATCCCTCTCTGAGAAGCTCCTTCTAGAGAATAGGATGTTTCCACAAAAGTCTCGGGAACTCTCAGAATTATGGCTCTCCTCTGGGGAAGGGATTCTGAGATTTACCATAAGCTCAAGTCTTCTCTCCTTCACTGAGCTTTCTTCAACCACTCTAGTTCCATTGATATTTAGGCTCATAAAATTAATTTTCTGCAGAATCCAGCTGAAAATCATGAACCTCTTTGAAACTTTGCATACAATGGTAGAGTATTATTTAATTTTTATAACATTTTATTTGTTAGTCTTGCCTCTAATTTTATCCTAAGCTTTTGAAGGCAGGGACTATGCTTCAATAGGTGGTTGTTTATATACCACATAGCTGCATGTGGAACATATATTCTTGCTTAGAAAATAGAGAAATAGGAGAATAAAGGGAATTGTCTATTCAGTTGGGTTGGGGGCACGTCTCTGTATTTTCATTTCACCTGACTTTCACCTTGCTCTCCATTACTGTATCCCACTGTCTTAATGTAGTGCCTGGCACACAGTGGATGACCCATAAATGTTTATGAGGTCATTATATATGGGAAAGGACTCATGATTAATGATTATCTTTTCCTAACTTCTCCCTCAAATAAAACAAAAACAAAAAGCTATTTATCTCTATATTTCTTAGACTGTGGTAAGATTCTTAAGGTGCTACTTTTGTATTCTTCACAGAGGAACTCCCTTCACAATACACTTAAATCAATAATCAGGAAGCTCATTACTTTTCAGGGCAGCTCAATCTATCTAGGGACTCTCTAACTCTTAGAAAATGTATCCTATGTACATCTTATTCCTATATAATAGAATGTTGTCCTAGAATTTCAGACAAGATGCTAAGACCAAAGATAAAATAGAGGGGCCTATTTTGAATGTACTGAAAGGAGCCTTCAGCAATGGGAACAGCTATTGTCTCCTGAGCTTATAAAGAAATGGCAGCAAGAGCCTTGTTCTTTTTTTTTTTTTTAGGTTGTAAGTTTTAATTGTAAGGATTAAATTAATACATAATAAATGCTTAAAACAGTGATGACAGATTTATAGTAATCTACACTTGTTAGCAATTCTTTTTTTTTAATATTATTATTTTATTTTATTTTTTTATTAAACCATAGTTGTGTACATTAGTATGATCATGGGGCACCATACACTTGGTTCATATATCGTTTGACACATTTTCATCACATTAGTTAACATAGCTTTTGTAGCAATTTCTTAGTTATTTTGCTAAGACCTTTACATTCCACATTTACTAGGATTCACATATAACCTTGTAAGATGCACCGCAGGTATAATCCCATTAGTCCCCCTTCTTCCGCCTCCCTCCCCTCCCTTTCCCCTTTCTCCCTATTCTTAGGTTATAACTGGGATATAGCTTTCATGTGAAGGTCCTACATTAGTTTCATAATAAGGGTGAGTACATTGGATACTTTTTCTTCCATTCTTGAGACACTTTACTAAGAAGAATATGTTCCAGTTCCATCCATGTAAACATGAAAGAGGTAAAGAGCCTTGTTCTTACCCACCACATCTCAAATTTCACATTCCTCCCCACGACACCTTCCCAGTCTATAGAAGCAGAGGCTAAGGAATGAAGTTAAACAGAAAATTATTTAAATTGTGAGCTCTTGAACTCAGTTTTAGCTACCCACTAGACTATGTAAGAAAGTTCCAAGAGGTTCAATGTAGGCACTGGGATGCCTACAGGAATGAACCCTAAACTTTCATTCCTACACTGGATGTTTATTAAGCTGCAGAATCCTGCAAGTCCACCCTGGTGCTGCCCCAGGGGTGATGAAACCTAAGGCTTTTGAAATTTTTCCTTATTATGATGAAATATATAAACATAAAATGTGCCATTTTAAGTATATTTAAGTGTACCATCTGGCATCCCAGTATTTAAAAAACAAAAAAGTACAACCCACAATGAGAATAAAAATCAGTCAATTGAAACAAAACCAGAAAAAAAACATAAATGGTAATTAGTAGGTAATAGCACTAAAATGGGTATTATAACTATATTCCATATGTTCAAAAAGCTAGAGGAAAGATTGAACATAGTAAGTATTGACATGAAAGATATAAGAGAGGCTTAAATAGAAATTCTAATAAGAACTACTGAGCCTGCAGGGCTGGGGGGAATCACTGGTTGGGATTAATAGTAGATCAAACATTATAGAAGAAAAGGCTGATGACCATGAATGTATAGTAAAAAAAAACCAAATATACTACCCAGAGAGAAGCAAAGACTGAAAAAAAGAATGAATAGAGAATTAGTGGGGTGTGGGGCAACTTTTTTTTTGATATTATTATTATTATTTTTTTATTGTTGGGGATTCATTGAGGGTACAATAAGCCAGGTTACACTGATTGCATTTGTTAGGTAAAGTCCCAATTGCAATCATGTCTTGCCCCCAGAAGGTGTGGCATGCTCAAAGGAGCAACTTTAAATAGTCCATGGTATGTATAAATAGGAGTTCTAGAAAAGGAGGTGAGGAGAGAAAAATATTTTTAAAAATAATGGCTAGAATTTTTTTGAATTGGATGGGAAAAAAGCTCAACAAAATCCAAACACAAGAAACATGAGGAAAGCTACACCAAGGCACATCAGGATCAAATTTATTAGGATCAGGGTAGCGCCTGTGGCTCAAAGGAGTAGGGCACCGGGCCCATATGCCAGAGGTGGTGGGTTCAAACCCAGCCCTGGCCAAAAACTGCAAAAAAAAAAAAAAAAAATTATTACAACCAGTGTTAAAGAGAAAATGTTAAATGAGACAGAGAAAAATAATTCAAGTCATATAGAAGAACAAATAGATGTATGATGACAGATTTCTCAGAGGAAATAATGCAAACCAGAAAATAATGAATCTAAATCTTTTTTAAATTTCATATTGATATAAGCGTACAAACTATTAGGTTACATTGTTTGTATCTGTTAGGTAAAGTCTAAGTTGTAGTTGAGCCCTTCACTGAAGAGGTGTGCTTTATATCCCTACACTGTGCATGTTAGGTGAGAGCTTACCAAATCCCCCTACCCTCTCTCCCTGAATCAAAGTCTTTAGAGTTGAGAGAAGGAGAGTGAGAGAGAAAGGGAGACCCCCCAAATCTAAAGATCTATGGGCAACAAAAATATCTTCCATAAGGCAAAGGCAAAATAGAGACTTCCTCAAACATACAAAAGCAGAAAAATTGATAAGCAACAGGCTTGAATTACAAGAAATGTTAAAAGAAGCCCTTCCAGTAGAAGAAAAACAATTCCAAATGGAAATATACATTCATATAGAGGAATTAAGAGTATTAGAAATGGAAAACTGTGGTAACTAAGTGGCTAATATGAAACACTTTTTTCTTATTTAAATATCTTTAAGAGATAGTCAACTCTTTAAAGTAAAAATAATAACATATTATAGGCCTTGTAATGTGTAAAAATAAAATATATGACAAAAGTAACACAAAGACTAAATGGAAAGATACTGCCTTGTGGTTCTTATAGTATATATGTAATGGTACAACATCAGTTGAAGACTGATTGTGATAAGTTAAAGATGTATACTTTGTAGTACAACCCCCAAAGCAATTACTAAAATAACACACAAAAAGACTTATAACTACTAAGTCAATGGTGGAGATCAAATGACATTATACAAAATACTCAATCCAAAGGAAAACAATAAAAAAGATAAAGGAAACAAAAAGCAGACAGAAATTAAATAGTAATATGATAGATCTGAACTCAATCATATCACTAAGAGGCAGAGATCCTCAGATTTAATTTTCAAGAAAAGCAAGACCCAACTATGTGCTGCCTACAAGAAATCCATTTGAGATGTAAATACACAATTTGTTAAAGTGAAAGGATGGAAAAGATATATTATGCTAGCACTAATTCAAAAAGGAAGAAAAAGAAAGAGAAAGGGAGAAAGAAAGAGAAAAGGAAGAAAGAAACGAAGAAAGAAAAGGAAGGAAGGAAGGAAGGAAGGAAGGGAGGAAGGGAGGGAAGGTTATGTTACTATCAGACAACATAGATTAAAAAGAACATTACCAAGAATAAAGAGGGTTATCTCAACATGCTAAAGAAGTCAATTCATTAAGAGGATACAACAATCTGAAATATTTATAAAATAAATATTTTTTATTTATTTTATAAAAATATTTTCACCTAATAAAAATGTTTCAAAAAAAATAAAATAAAATAAAATAAATAAAAATGTTTCAAAATACATGAAGGAAAAAACACCCAATAAAAATGTTTCAAAATACACGAAGGAAAAAACTGAAAAGTAAATCCACATTGCATTTTGACATTTTAATGTCCCTCTTTCAATAATTGACCAATCAAGTAAAAAAAAAAAAATTAAGGATGTGAAAGACTTGAGCAATACTACACTATAATTTTACCTAATTTATATTTATAGAATATGCTACCCAACAACATCCAATAGCAGAATACACCTTCTTCCCAAATACATGGGACATTTACCAAAATAGACCATATCCAGTCATGAAAAAAGTCTCAATAAATCCAAAAGGATTTAAGCTGTACAAAGTAGGATATCTCATCACAATAAAATTAAATTAAAATCGACCATGAGGGAGCAAGATGGCAGCCGAGTAACAGCTTCCTTGCATCTGGGCACCGTGAGTCTGGGGAGATAGGACTCCAGGCATCTCTGGCTGGTGGGAACTGCCTATCATCACTCCTATGAGGATACAGGGAGTCAGCGAGAGACTTCTGGACCCCAAGAGGAGGACTAAAACAGTGGAAAACCGGCAAGTGGTCGCGTGTGTTCAACCCGTCTAAACCCGCCCACAACTTCCACAGGCACAAGAACTTAAAGAGCAAGAGGAAGTGAAAGGAAAATTAGGGCAAGGAAACAGATAAAAGAAATCACTCATGAGGAAGAATCAGCAGAAAACTCCAGGCAACATGAAGAACCAGTCCAGAACAACCCCGCCAAGGGACCATGAGGTAGCTACTGCAGAGGATTCCACCTATACAGAAATGTTAGGAATGACAGAAAGGGAATTTAGAATACACATGTTGAAAACAATGAAAGAAATGATGGAAACAATGAAGGAAACTGCTAATAAAGTGGAAAATAACCAAAAGGAAATCCAAAAACAGAATCAAATCAGAGATGAACGATATGAAGAATATAAAAAGGATATAGCAGAGCTGAAGGAAATGAAACAGTCAATCAGGGAACTTAAAGATGCAATGGAAAGTATCAGCAACAGGTTAGACCATGCAGAAGAAAGAATTTCAGAGGTAGAAGACAAAGTTTTTGAGATAACTCAGATAGTAAAAGAGGCAGAAAAGAAGAGAGAGAAAGCAGAACGTTCACTGTCAGAATTATGGGACTTTATGAAACGTTCCAACATACGAGTTATAGGAATTCCAGAAGGGGAAGAAGAATGCCCCAGAGGAATGGAAGCCATACTAGAGAATATTATAAAAGAAAATTTCCCAAACATCACCAAAGATTCTGACACACTGCTTTCAGAGGGCTATCGGACCCCACGTCGCCTCAACTCTAACCGAGCTTCTCCAAGACACATTGTGATGAACCTGTCCAAAGTCAAGACAAAAGAAAAGATTCTGCAAGCTGCCAGGAGTAAGCGCCAGTTGACCTACAGGGGCAAATCCATCAGAGTGACCTCAGACTTCTCTAATGAAACTTTCCAAGCAAGAAGACAATGGTCATCTACCTTCAATCTACTTAAACAGAACAATTTTCAGCCCAGAATTCTGTACCCTGCTAAGCTAAGCTTCAAAATTGATGGAGAAATCAAATCATTTACGGATATACAAACATTGAGGAAATTCACCACAACAAGACCAGCTCTACAGGGAATACTTCAACCTGTTCTGCACACTGACCACCACAATGGATCAGCAGCAAAGTAAGAACTCAGAAATCAAAGGACAGAACCTAACCTCCACACTGATGCAAAAGATAAAACTAAGCAATGGACTCTCACCAAATAAGACGAATAGAATACTACCACACTTATCAATTATCTCCATAAATGTTAATGGCTTGAATTCCCCACTGAAGAGACATAGATTGGCTGACTGGATTAAAAAACACAAGCCATCCATTTGCTGTCTGCAAGAAACACACCTGGCTTCAAAAGACAAATTAAAGCTCCGAGTGAAGGGTTGGAAGACAATTTTTCAGGCAAATGGAATTCAGAAGAAAAGAGGAGTTGCAATCTTATTTTCAGATACATGTGGATTTAAAGCAACTAAAGTCAAAAAAGACAAAGATGGTCACTTTATATTGGTCAAGGGAAAACTACAACAAGAAGACATTTCAATTCTAAATATCTATGCACCAAATTTAAATGCTCCCAGATTCTTGAAACAGACCTTACTCAGTCTGAGCAATATGATATCTGATAATACAATCATAACAGGGGACTTTAACACACCTCTTACAGAGCTGGACAGATCCTCTAAACAGAAATTAAACAAAGATATAAGAGATTTAAATGAGACCCTAGAACAATTATGCTTGATAGACGCATATAGAACACTCCACCCCAAAGATAAAGAATATACATTCTTCTCATCACCCCATGGAACATTCTCCAAAATTGATCATATCCTGGGACACAAAACAAATATCAACAGAATCAAAAGAATTGAAATTTTACCTTGTATCTTTTCAGACCATAAGGCACTAAAGGTGGAACTCAACTCTAACAAAAATGCTCGACCCCATCCAAAAGCATGGAAATTAAACAATCTTCTGTTGAATAACAGATGGGTGCGGGAAGAAATCAAACAGGAAATCACTAACTTCCTTAAGCATAACAACAATGAAGACACAAGCTACCAAAACCTGTGGGATACTGCAAAAGCAGTTTTGAGAGGAAAATTCATCGCTTTAGATGCCTACATTCGAAAAACAGACAGAGAGCACATCACCAATCTCACAAGAGACCTTATGGAATTGGAAAAAGAAGAACAATCTAAGCCTAAACTCAGTAGAAGAAAAGAAATCTCCAAAATCAAATCAGAGATCAATGAAATTGAAAACAAAAGAATCATTCAGAAAATTAATGAAACAAGGAGTTGGTTTTTTGAAAAAATAAATAAAATAGATAAACCATTGGCCAGACTAACTAGAAATAGAAAAGTAAAATCTCTAGTAACCTCAATCAGAAATGATAAAGGGGAAATAACAACTGATCCCACAGAGATACAAGAGATCATCTCTGAATACTACCAGAAACTGTATGCCCAGAAATTTGACAATGTGAAGGAAATGGATCAATATTTGGAATCACACCCTCTCCCTAGACTTGGCCAGGAAGAAATAGACCTCCTGAACAGACCAATTTCAAGCACTGAGATCAAAGAAACAATAAAAAAGCTTCCAACTAAAAAATGCCCTGGTCCAGATGGCTTCACTCCAGAATTCTATCAAACCTTCAAGGAAGAGCTTATTCCTGTACTGCAGAAATTATTCCAAAAAATTGAGGAAGAAGGAATCTTCCCCAACACATTCTATGAAGCAAACATCACCCTGATACCAAAACCAGGAAAAGACCCAAACAAAAAGGAGAATTTCAGACCAATCTCACTCATGAATATAGATGGAAAAATTCTCAACAAAATCCTAGCCAATAGATTACAGCTTATCATCAAAAAAGTCATTCATCATGATCAAGCAGGCTTCATCCCAGGGATGCAAGGCTGGTTCAACATACGCAAGTCCATAAACGTTATCCACCATATTAACAGAGGCAAAAATAAAGATCACATGATCCTCTCAATAGATGCAGAAAAAGCATTTGATAAAATCCAGCATCCTTTTCTAATTAGAACACTGAAGAGTATAGGCATAGGTGGCACATTTCTAAAACTGATTGAAGCTATCTATGACAAACCCACAGCCAATATTTTACTGAATGGAGTAAAACTGAAAGCTTTTCCTCTTAGAACTGGAACCAGACAAGGTTGTCCTCTGTCACCTTTACTATTCAACATAGTACTGGAAGTTCTAGCCAATACAATTAGGCAAGACAAGGAAATAAAGGGAATCCAAATGGGAGCAGAGGAGGTCAAACTCTCCCTCTTTGCTGACGACATGATCTTATACTTAGAGAACCCCAAAGACTCAACCACAAGACTCCTAGAAGTCATCAAAAAATACAGTAATGTTTCAGGATATAAAATCAATGTCCACAAGTCAGTAGCCTTTGTATACACCAATAACAGTCAAGAGGAGAAGCTAATTAAGGACACAACTCCCTTCACCATAGTTTCAAAGAAAATGAAATACCTAGGAATATACCTAACGAAGGAGGTGAAGGACCTCTATAAAGAAAACTATGAAATCCTCAGAAAGGAAATAGCAGAGGATATTAACAAATGGAAGAACATACCATGCTCATGGATGGGAAGAATCAACATTGTTAAAATGTCTATACTTCCCAAAGCAATCTACCTATTCAATGCCATTCCTATCAAAGTACCTACATCGTACTTTCAAGATTTGGAAAAAATGATTCTGCGTTTTGTATGGAACCGGAAAAAACCCCGTATAGCTAAGGCAGTTCTTAGTAACAAAAATAAAGCTGGGGGCATCAGCATACCAGATTTTAGTCTGTACTACAAAGCCATAGTGCTCAAGACAGCATGGTACTGGCACAAAAACAGAGACATAGACACTTGGAATCGAATTGAACACCAAGAAATGAAACTAACATCTTACAACCACCTAATCTTCGATAAACCAAACAAGAACTTACCTTGGGGGAAAGACTCCCTATTCAATAAATGGTGTTGGGAGAATTGGATGTCTGCGTGTAAAAGACTGAAACTGGACCCACACCTTTCCCCACTCACAAAAATTGATTCAAGATGGATAAAGGACTTAAATTTAAGGCACGAAACAATAAAAATCCTCAAAGAAAGCATAGGAAAAACACTGGAAGATATTGGCCTGGGGGAAGACTTCATGAAGAAGACTGCCATGGCAATTGCAACAACAACAAAAATAAACAAATGGGACTTCATTAAACTGAAAAGCTTCTGTACAGCTAAGGAGACGATAACCAAAGCAAAGAGACAACCCACACAATGGGAAAGGATATTTGCATATTTTCAATCAGACAAAAGCTTGATAACCAGGATCTATAGAGAATTCAAATTAATCCACATGAAAAAAGCCAACAATCCCTTATATCAATGGGCAAGAGACATGAATAGAACTTTCTCTAAAGACGACAGACGAATGGCTAACAAACACATGAAAAAATGTTCATCATCTCTATATATTAGAGAAATGCAAATCAAAACATCCCTGAGATATCATCTAACCCCAGAGAGAATGGCCCACATCACAAAATCTCAAAACTGCAGATGCTGGCGTGGATGTGGAGAGAAGGGAACACTTTTACACTGCTGGTGGGACTGCAAACTAGTACAACCTTTCTGGAAGGAAGTATGGAGAAACCTCAAAGCACTCAACCTAGACCTCCCATTCGATCCTGCAATCCCATTACTGGGCATCTACCCAGAAGGAAAAAAATCCTTTTATCATAAGGACACTTGTACTAGACTGTTTATTGCAGCTCAATTTACAATCGCCAAAATGTGGAAAGAGCCTAAATGCCCACCAACCCAGGAATGGATTAACAAGCTGTGGTATATGTATACCATGGAATACTATTCAGCCATTAAAAAAAATGGAGACTTTACATCCTTCGTATTAACCTGGATGGAAGTGGAAGACATTATTCTTAGTAAAGCATCACAAGAATGGAGAAGCATGAATCCTATGTACTCAATCTTGATATGAGGACAATTAATGACAATTAAGGTTATGGGGGGGGAAGCAGAAAGAGAGAGGGAGGGAGTGGGGTGGGGCCTTAGTGTGTGTCACACTTTATGGGGGCAAGACATGATTGCAAGAGGGACTTTACCTAACAATTGCAATCAGTGTAACTGGCTTATTGTACCCTCAATGAATCCCCAACAATAAAAAAAAAAAAGAAAGAAGAAAAAAAAAAAAAAAAAAAAAAAAAAAAAAAAAAAAAAATTAAATTAAAATCAATTACAGGAAGATATCTGAAAAAATGAATAAAATATTTGTTTTCTAACTTACCCACTTTTAAGTAATTCTTAGATCAATGAAGCAATCAAAGAGCAAAGTAGAAATTATTGTGAACTAAATTAAAACAAAAGCACAATGTATGATTAGCGGGATGAGATCTGCCATGGTTTAAATGATGTCATTTCTGCCAAAATCCATGTTGAAACTTTATCCTCAATGCATTTGGAAGGTGATTAATGGGGACCTCATAAGAGGCACTGACATCCTTATTAAAGGACTCAGGTTGAAGGGAGCAGCTCTATCATCCTTTTGCCTTTGTCATGTAAGAACACAACAACAGGGGGCTATCTTGGAATCAGAAAGCAGCCCTCACCAGACACCAACTCTGGTACCTTGAACTTGGACTTCCCCACCTCCAGAATGCTAGGAAATAAATTTCTGTTCTTTATTAATTACCCCATCTAAAGTATCTTATTATAGCAGCACAAATGAACTAAAGTAAGACCTAACTGTAAAATACAAAATTGTAATATTTCCAGAAGAAAGCGTAAGAGAACATCTTTGTCACTTTGAATTATTCAATTGTTTTACATATGACATCTATAAAAGAAAAAAATGATGAATTGGACTTCAGTGATACAAAGAAAGGAAGTATTGATATATGCAACAATATGGATAAATCTCAAACAGTTACGTTGAAAGAAGCCAGAAAAAGAGTACATATGGCATGATTCCACTTATATAAAATTGCAGAAAATTCATATGAATTTCCAGAAAATAGATGAGAAGTTGTCTGGGGAAAAAGTGGAGGTGGGGAAGGGGAGGTGAGAAGGGATTTAAAAAGAGGGAGTGATTAATGTGTTCATTATCTAAACATATCAATTGTACACTTCACAAATGTGCAGTTTATTTTTTATCAAATATATATCAGTGAAGCTATTAAAAAATCCTTTAGGTAAGCCTTTTAGCAAACCCATCTCGCAGATGCAGAACTGGGACCCCAGGCAGGCAAGTGCCACCTGGGACTATATCTATATCTATAAATGGATTGAGCTGGTATTTGAACCCAAATCCCACTGTCTGACTACAGAATTCATCTCAGCTACATTTTTTCTTTCCATTGTAGAATATTGCCTCAGCTTTCAGGAGGCTCATATCGAGCTACTAATCAGGAAGATAAATGAGGGTTTTCTCACCTGTGCCACGGCCAGGTCTGAACTCCCCCAAACAGAGCTGATGTAACTGTGAAGACAGGGAGTGGCCTGGAGGCTCGGTGCTGACTTCCATCAACCCTCTGACTATATTCTCTCCCTGATTAATGACAGTTACTCCTGTAGCTTTAAACAGCATCTCTATGTTTGATAACTTTCAAATCTGTACCTTTATCCCTGAGTCCCAGGCTTGTGTACCTTATTCCTTAGACAAAGAGAAGATTACCCTTAACAACAACGAAGACATAGGCTGAAAAATAATCTATTCACAGAAATTCAGGGGGACCTCTAAGAATAAAGCAGATGGGTTTATACCAAGAAAAACCTGCTCAGACTTTATTTCATGAAAACCACCAGGAATTAGACATATGAACATTCTCTTCTGCCCCTGTCATCTTCCTCATGTCTCAAAGACCCAAGTCTTCAGTCTCTTCATCTGAGAAAGTGATTCTTCCATCAGCATCATGAACACACACTTGGGAGGGGCATTATCCACATACCCTGCGTGTTGGCGAACTCCAACTGTAGACAGTTTGCAGCACATTTGGGAGTTGCACGGAGAACAGAGTCAAGGAAACGTCTTCTCATGACTCAGAGGAAGAGCAGAGCTCCAAAAACTTCTACAGTAAGATGAAAAAAAGGAATTTCAGGCAACTGCTTGACATTTTCGATAACATGCAAAAGGACTTGTTTCCAAAAAAGTAGGGAGAAATAATAAAGAAAAGAAGTAAAAGTAGTAAAGTCAGAAGAACCAAAATGGAACAAGGTATAGTGGGACAAATGGAAAGAACAAATGGATAATATAGGAAAGAATTGTAAAAAAAGGAAAAAGAAAGAAATTAGGGCAGTGCCTGTGGCTCAAAGGAGTAGGGCGCTGGCCCCATATACTGGAGGTGGTGGGTTCAAACCTGACCCCAGCCAAAAACTGCAAAAAAAAAAAAAAAAAAGAAAGAGAGAGAGAGAGAAAGAAAGGAAGAAAGAAAGAAAGAAATTAAAATCCTTCTTTGGGATCATGAAACTTCCACAGAGCAGAGGACATTCTGGAGACATGTGATGGCTAAATGTATTGTGGAATGCTAGACTGAATCTTGAAACAGAAAAAGGACAAAAGTGGAAAACTGATGAAATCTGAGTGAATAACTGTAGTTTCATTAATAATAATGTCCTGTATTGTGGTAGGCTGAATAAAGTCACCCTCATCCCAACACGTCCATCTTGTATTCCCTGGGACCTATGAATGTGTTGCCTTATGTGGAGAAAAGAGCTTTGCGGATGTGATTAAAGTAAGGATCTTGAGATGAAGAGTGATCCTGGATCCTCCAGAGGAGACCCGTGAAATCAGATGGGTCCTTTAAGAGGGGTACAAGAAGGTCAAAGGCAGCGGAAGGAGATAAGACAATGGAAACAAAGGTTGAAATAACGTGTGTCCATGGTGGAGGAAAACGCTACAAAACAAGTAACACAGGGAAGAAGGGAAAAAAGGAAGCACAATCTGCCTTATGGCCTCCAGAGAAACACTGACCTGCCAATGCCTTGTTGTAGATTTCTGACCTCCAGAACTGTAAGAGGGTAAATTGTTAGTAATAATTTGTTACAGCAGCAGGAGGAAACTAAAACACGTACCAATGTTGGTTTCATAGTATGGAAATGGGAACCGGTGACCCATGGGGAACAGAGTGAGGCTGTGTGGGAGCATCGTGTACTTTGTTGGCAATTTTTCTGTAAATGTGAAGCTATTCCCCAAGAAAAGTTTATTTAAAAACTCTTTCTTTAGGACCTAAAATCAGAAATTGACACTGCAGAAAAATCGTGTAATTAGTATAGAAGACAAAAGAGAGTCTGTCTCAGAACACAAAAGAAAAGGATATAAAAATGGCCACCAACAGAGTTACCAATTGGAAGACAAGGAACAAAGAGGTAATGCCTGGATAACTGGGATTTGGGGCAGAAGAGATCAGACAAAGGAAATAGAAACAACAAACCTATCGTGCTAGAAGAAAAATTTTCTGAGTTCAGGACAAATAGGTCCTTCTAAATCCATTCTGGCATTTTTACTTTTTAATAACAGAAATGAAGAAAAATCCTGTAATATTTCATGCAGAGTAAAATCAGGTTACTACAGTGGGTACCAATCAAGCTGATTCTCCATCGCTCAATGACTTCTCTTGATAACCAAGAGGTGGGGATGAAGGTTCCCAGTGCAGCGTGGCAGGTACTGGGCCAGTAGAACTCAATATCCTGGACAAAACTCTTTGATATTTGTGGTAGGTACTTTACTCTGATTCTCTCTCCTAGGAATGAAAAACCTGGCTAGAAATATGGAGTAGCTGGAAGTGTTCAAACTGAATGACTTTAATCATCACCCTAGAAAGATCCATAGAACGCTTGTAGTAATTATCTTGACCTTTCTGGTCTTCCCAAAGTTTAGATTACAGCTATTCCTTCAATCTGTAAAGTGATCCTTTCAATATATTTCTCGCTTTCTGAAGTTAGTAATAGTCATTCTCTTTTTTTCTTTTCAACAAAAATAACTTTATTTTTTTTTGTTTTTTGTTTTTTTTTATTGTTGGGGATTCATTGAGGGTACAATAAGCCGGGTTACACTGATTGCAATGGAGACTTTACATCCTTCGTATTAACCTGGATGGAAGTGGAAGACATTATTCTTAGTAAAGCATCACAAGAATGAGAAGCATGAATCCTATGTACTCAATTTTGATATGAGGACAACAAAAATAACTTTAATTGGCACAGTTTCAAAAAAAACTGAATCACACTGGCCTTGGGATTCTCTTCTGTAACACTAAAAATCAGAAGATAATAGAGTAACTTCACAGATGTTAAGGGGAGGGAGTTTATGATGCAATGATTTTATAGTCATTATACTTTTATTGTAAGTGCCCAGAAAAAGAAGAATTTGTTAAAAGGTCCAGAAATAGGTAGGTGGAAGGAAAACAATGTCAAGTGTGTAGTAACACAACTCGACAACTCTAGTTAATAATGTTTGTTGTATACTTAAAAATAACTAGATTTGGAATGTTCCCAACACAAATGATACAAGTTTTAGGCGATGAATCACCCAGTTACCCACATTTGGTCATTACATAGTGTATGCTTGTATAAAAAATATTGCACATACATTTAAATGCACAATGATTATATATCCATAAAAATTAAAAAATTAATATAAGAGAAAGAAAATACAACACTCATATGCACGTCTAGCAAAAGAAAACCCCAAAACATGAAGATAACATTACTATGCTGAACAAGAGTGAGAGCTCAAGAATTATTTTTCCTTCTATGGTATAAAAGGAAAGATAATGAGTCCTGCAATTAGTAAAACAGAATTAAGTCTTAAAATTACAAATGCAGTTCAAAAGGATGGCATGCATCAAAATGTTTCTTGAAAGACAGGATCTATGCATATATTGTAAGATGCATTAATGTGAAACTGTTAAAGTCACTGTTGTTTTAATAACACATTTTATTACATTATAGTAACAAAATTATATAAACAGAAACTGCAAAGGTGAAAGAAAAAAAGCAAAATAAGTAAAAATGTTCCCAAGCACTTGCCTCAGGGGTCCATAAACATAATGACGGTTCATTTTTCACTTTGATAATTAAAGATACATAAATTTGGAAAATGCTTTTGAGAAACTTCAAAGAAATCATCAGTACAATAACAAGTTATATAACTTCAGAAATAGAATGATAAGGAAAAGCTAAATATAGTTCCTATGATGAAAAACATTACGCATAGAGAAGAACCAGCAGAGAAAACCCTGTATGATATAAAAAGTAAGACTAAACTTTTCACTGTGGCAATAAAGGCAAAATGTGCTAATCCCCTCAATTAAGTAAAATAACTGGTAGATCACTCTTAACAGAAAAGTAAGTTATACAGAATATTATAAAGACACCACCAAGCCGAGACTTGACAAACAAGACAAGACAAAACAAAACAAGAAAAATTAAAGAAAATTAATAAACCTATCAAAGAAAAATTTTAGACAGTAAGAGTCATAGTTTTATATGAGACCAAGCGAATTAAAGGCAAAAATAAAAATTAAGGAGAAATGTTGTAATTTCTATATATTAATACCATAATCTTTTTCTTATAAATGTAAAACATCTTTTTGTCCAATGCTTATTAACCTTATAAAATTTCATCATATAAGGAACAAAAAATTCAACAAACAGTTATGATAGGTGACATTCACCAGTAACAATGATACAGTTCTAGACAATAATAAAGAAGCTTATTTTAAAAATTCACAATCATGGACGACGCCTGTGGCTCAGAGCGTTAGGGTACTGGCCCCATATACTAGAGGTGCAGGTTCAAACTCCTGCCCCAACCAAAAAACTGCAAAAAATAATAATAATAAAAATAAAATAAAATAAAAATTCACAATCACTTTTTACAATTCAAAACTAGGAAAAGCTCCTAAATGCCTCTGAAAGAAAAAGCAAAACATGATTAACGAGAATAACCTTTTACATTTGACGTAAACCTTTTATGTCAAACTTCTGTGATAACAGACCAAATTTTATTCAAATTCAAATTCTTAAATATTTGTATTTTAAAGTGTTGAAATGATGAAAAGAAATTAATTGAACATTCAACTAAAGATGTTGAGGAGGGGACATTTTCACATGAAAATTAAGAAGAAGGAATTGACAAAGACTAAAAATTGCTGAATTCAAAACCAGAGGATTTAATATGTATAACACACAAATGCTCTTCATATCATACCACCTTTTTAAATTTTTTTTTGCCGTTTTTGGCCAGGGTTGGGTTTGAACCCGCCACCTCCAGCACATGGGGCCGGCGTCCTACTCCTTTGAGCCACAGGTGCTGTCCATCATACCACCTTTTATATGTAAATGTAGATTAACTACGAGTTCTAAGGTTCAGTTTTATGATGTTTGCATTTTCCAAATGATCTGAGAACATGTTCTGGGGGCAAGTGGTCAGCTGGATATGGCACAGATGGAGTGCTGGCTTTTGAACAAGGAGTTGAGTAAGGAAGAGAGAACTTCAACGAAGACCTGAAAAGACACAGTTTGGCCCGAAAGTATCTCAGAAATGGCCAATATTGAAAATAGTCTGAAGATTCCTTGAAACATTAAAAACAGAATTACCAAATGATGCAGCAATACTACTTACGGGTATTTGGCCAAAGAAAATGAAGTAAATAATGTAAAAGAAACGAGCTACACGCTTGTGTTCTTTGCAGTATTTTTCAGAGAAGTCAAGATACAGAATCAACCTAACCTCCACTCATGGATAAATGGATAAAGAAATGTGGCATATACACGCAATGGAATACTGTTTAGCCTTTAAAAAGAAGGGAATCCGATCATTTGCCAGAACATAAAAGAAACTGAAGGGCATTTTGTTAAGTGGAATAAGCCAGGAACAAATGCACAGGAAGCAAAGATAACATGTCCCAAGGGTTTAGCTCACGCAGACACATGTTGTAAATTTAGTGTATTCAAAAAGGGAGAAGCAAATTTGGGTTGAAACTATCCAGCATCCAAGCCAAGAAGGAAAACAAAGAAAAACTGATAACAATTTTGAAGAAAAGACCTAAGAAGGGGCTGGAGGTACAGAAACTAATATTTATTCAGCCAACTCTTTCATTTAATCCCAATATAAATTCTATGCAAAAGGTTTCATGCCTATTTTAGATATTAGGAAATGGAATGTCTAAGTTGTTTAAGAAATATTTTAAAATTTTTCTTAGCTATTAAGTATAAGCCTAAGTCTCTAATGCCAAAGACCACACTGTTTCTATTATGGTATAGAGCCTCTAAGTCCTAGGAAAGCCCTGGCTTAGGAAAATGAAGCAAAAAAAGCGTGTGTGGTCAGAGCAAGATATTCGACCCTATTTCTCCCGGTGGATCCCTTCCGGCAGCAGAGAGCGGATATTCTCAGAAACCCTATCAGGTTTGCCACACACTTCAAAACCATTTTGGCTTTGTGTGAGTACTACAAGAACTGAAAACAGATACTGCTCCAGTTATTCTTTCTTGACAAACATGCATCCATCTTAACGCAGGGAAAGAAAGAAAACAAGTGGTATGTCTATAGAAAGCTTCCAATGAGAAAATTAAAAAGAAAAAGATAGATACTAAAGCAAGATAGTGAAATGCATTTTGCTCTTCTCAAGGTATAATGAAGAGATTTTCTCTTCAATTTCTTGCTAATTACTAGCCTCTCTGGCAGTGAGTTACCTTATATTAATTAACTTTATTTATTGCAATTGGCAGAGTAACTATACAATAAATCAAGCAATTAACTACCTCCCATATCACACTGGGAAGAAAGATAACAAGATGCCAAACGGATTAACTTCTTGCTTGATGTTTTGTTTAACATTTCTCTTTTCAGAGATTCAGCCCCTATGCCATTGCTATTATAGGAATTTGGTCAGTAGAGGTGGTGATTTGAGGTCCTTGCAGGGACTGTAACTGGGACCCAAGCTCTCTCTTAACTCAGGTGTTAGAGATAAAAACTACGAAGCTACAAGTCAGAACAAGAAATGGATAGTTATATTTTACCATTCCTATGAATGTGTAGATGACTATATGCTGATTTCATAGTAGTATTGAGTATATTGGATACTTTTTTTTCCATTCTTGAGATACTTTACTAAGAAAAATATGTTCCAGCTTCATCCAGATAAACATAAAAGATGTGAAGTCTCCATCTTTTTTTATGGCTGCATGGAATTGGGGAGGCTGAGAGAAGGGAGGGTTTGGGGGGGATTCAACCTAATATGCATAATGCAGTGATACATTTCTATACTACTACGAATAGCAAATGAATGTTTTTTCCACAACAAATAAGTAAGGAAGGAGATGGTTATGTTAATCAGATGTAAGCATTCCACATTGTACATCAAATCAGCACATTGTACCCCATACACGCATTAATGTACACAGTTATGATTTAATAAAGAAATAACAAAAAAGAAATGGATGAAGACCTTGACTGATCTTGTTTCTTTTAGAATTTCAATGCTTAGCATAGAAAAGTGCCCAGGTAGGAAGGTTCTCCTCCTTCACCTGTTGGAACTGTGAATAGAAGTTGGAGTGTCCAATTTCAAGCACTGAGATTAAAGAAAGAATAAAAAATCTTCCACCCAAAAAATGCCCTGGTCCAGATGGCTTCACACCAGAATTCTATCAAACCTTCAAGGAAGAGCTTATTTCTGTACTGCAGAAATTATTCCAAAAAATTGAGGAAGAAGGAATCTTCCCCAACACATTCTATGAAGCAAACATCAACCTGATACCAAAACCAGGAAAAGACCCAACCAAAGAGGAGAATTTCAGACCAATCTCACTCATGAATATAGATGCAAAAATTCTCAACAAAATCCTAGCCAATAGATTACAGCTTATCATCAAAAAAGTCATTCATCATGATCAAGTAGGCTTCATCCCAGGGATACAAGGCTGGTTTAACATACGCAAGTCCATAAACGTTATCCACCATATTAACAGAGGCAAAAATAAAGGTCACATGATCCTCTCAATAGATGCAGAAAAAGCATTTGATAAAATCCAGCATCCTTTTCTAATTAGAACACTGAAGAGTATAGGCATAGGTGGCACATTTCTAAAACTGATTGAAGCTATCTATGACAAACCCACAGCCAATATTTTACTGAATGGAGTAAAACTGAAAGCTTTTCCTCTTAGAATTGGAACCAGACAAGTTTGTCCTCTGTCACCTTTACTATTCAACATAGTGCTGGAAGTTCTAGCCAATACAATTATGCAAGACAAGGAAATAAAGGGAATCCAAATGGGAGCAGAGGAGGTCAAACTCTCCCTCTTTGCTGACGACATGATCTTATACTTAGAGAACCCCAAAGACTCAACCACAAGACTCCTAGAAATCATCAAAAAATACAGTAATGTTTCAGGATATAAAATCAATGTCCACAAGTCAGTAGCCTTTGTATACACCAATAACAGTCAAGATGAGAAGCTAATTAAGGACACAACTCCCTTCACCATAGTTTCAAAGAAAATGAAATACCTAGGAATATACCTATCGAAGGAGGTGAAGGACCTCTATAAAGAAAATTATGAAATCCTCAGAAAGGAAATAGCAGAGGACATTAACAAATGGAAGAACATACCAAGCTCATGGACGGGAAGAATCAACATTGTTAAAATGTCTATACTTCCCAAAGCAATCTACCTATTCAATGCCATTCCTATCAAAATACCAATATCGTACTTTCAAGATTTGGAGAAAATGATTCTGCGTTTTGTATGGAACCAGAAAAAACCCCGTATAGCTAAAGCAGTTCTTAGTAATAAAAATAAAGCTGGGGGCATCAGCATACCAGATTTTAGTCTGTACTACAAAGCCATAGTGCTCAAGACAGAATGGTACTGGCACAAAAATAGAGACATAGACACTTGGATCGAATTGAAAACCAAGAAATGAAACTAACATCTTACAACCACCTAATCTTCGATAAACCAAACAAGAACATACGTTGGGGGAAAGACTCCCTATTCAATAAATGATGTTGGGAGAACTGGATGTCTACATGTAAAAGACTGAAACTGGATCCCCACCTTTCCCCACTCACAAAAATTGATTCAAGATGGATAAAGGACTTAAATTTAAGGCATGAAACAATAAAAATCCTCAAAGAAAGCATAGGAAAAACACTGGAAGATATTGGCCTGGGGAAAGACTTCATGAAGAAGACTGCCATGGCAATTGCAACAACAACAAAAATAAACAAATGGGATTTCATTAAACTGAAAAGCTTCTGTACAGCTAAGGAGGCAACAACCAAAGCAAAGAGACAACCTACACAATGAGAAAGGATATTTGCATATTTTCAATCAGACAAAAGCTTGATAACTAGGATCTGTAGAGAACTCAAATTAATCCACATGAAAAAAGCCAACAATCCCATATATCAATGGGCAAGAGACATGAATAGAACCTTCTGTAAAGATGACAGATGAATAGCTAACAAACACATGAAAAAATGTTCATCATCTCTATATTTTAGAGAAATGCAAATCAAAACACCCTGAGATATCATCTAACCCCAGTGAGAATGGGCCACATCACAAAATCTCAAAACTGCAGATGCTGGCGTGGATGTGGAGAGAAGGGAACACTTTTACACTGCTGGTGGGACTGCAAACTAGTACAACCTTTCTGGAAGGAAGTATGGAGAAACCTCAAAGCACTCAATCTAGACCTCCCATTTGATCCTGCAATGCCATTACTGGGCATCTACCCAGAAGGAAAAAAATCCTTTTATCATAAGGACACTTGTACTAGACTGTTTATTGCAGCTCAATTTACAATCGCCAAAATGTGGAAACAGCCTAAATGCCCACCAACCCAGGAATGGATTAACAAGCATGGTACATGTATACCATGGAATACTATTCAGCCATTAAAAAAATGGAGACTTTACATCCTTCGTATGAACCTGGATGGAAGTGGAAGACATTATTCTTAGTAAAGCATCACAAGAATGGAGAAGCATGAATCCTATGTACTCAATTTTGATATGAGGACAATTAATGACAATTAAGGTTGGGGGGGGAGGAAAAGCAGAAAGAGGGACAGAGGGAGGGGGTGGGGCCTTGGTGTGTGTCACACTTTATGGGGACAAGACATGATTGCAAGAGGGACTTTGCCTAACAATTGCAATCAGTGTAACCTGGCTTATTGTACCCTCAATGAATCCCCAACAATAAAAAGAAAAAAAAAGTTGGAGTGTCCAGAAACTCTTTGTTGGTGTACTTAAAAACTGCAGAATAATTGGTCACGCTGGTGGCTCATATGACTTTATGGAGAAAGGATTTATTAATCTTCTGGAAAATTCTCTCCCATTGGACACACACAGTCTCTATGATCTTCCAATCAGCTGAGGTCTCTGGGTCATCTGATGAAGTCCCAGCTCTCAATAGCTCTGCTTAAATGTCTATCCATCACCTCACTTTAGGTGCTATTTAAATTTATTTCCCCCATGGAAAGAGAAAAAACAGAAATCAGATTTCTCAGCCATATGGGAATTCTCCCAATGGATAAAGGGAGTTCAGTTATTGCGTGTTTCAACACAAATGTCCATTAAACTGAAACATAAGGTTTCTATTGAAGGAAAGAAACATTCCCTCTTGTCATTTGTGTGAGTTTCAGATAATTTAATTTTTTTCTCAAAACTCTGATTCTTGGCCAGCATATCGGTGTGTGTATCTGCACACACACATGTGCACCTGTGTGTTGCAAAATCCCTGGACACCTATCTTTTAGTAGTTCCTATATCACATACACACACAAACGCATCTCGTTGTTTCAGAATAACTTCATCTGGCACTACAATGAGTATGATGTCCCCAATGTTCTTCTTGTCTGGCTTTTATTTTTTTTTATTAAATCATAGCTGTGTACATTAATGTGACCATGGGGCACCATACATTAGTTTCATAGACCATTTGACACATTTTCATCACACTGGTTAACATAGCCTTCCTGGCATTTTCTTAGTTATTGTGCTAAGACATTTACATTCCACATTTACTAAGTTTCACATGTACCCTTGTAAGATGCACCACAGGTGTAATCCTTGTCTGGCTTTTATTCTTTTTTTTTTTTTTTTGTAGAGACAGAGTCTCACTTTACGGCCCGCGGTAGAGTGCCATGGCATCACACAGCTCACAGCAACCTCCAACTCCTGGGCTTAAGCGATTCTCTTGCCTCAGCCTCCCGAGTAGCTGGAACTACAGGCGCCCACCACAACGCCCAGCTACTTTTTGGTTGCAGTTCAGCCGGGGCCGGGTTTGAACCCACCACCCTCGGTATATGGGGCCGGCGCCTTACCAATTGAGCCACAGGCACGGCCTTGTCTGGCTTTTAAAAGCCAAACAAAAAGAGACATCTCATCAACCCCAGAACAAATGCACCTGGTACTTTGCAGGCAAAGCTGGGCTTGGGAATCACCCTGGGGAAGAAACGAATAGCGAATACTTAGGATTTGTAAATTGCTGAGTTTGGAGGCTTGGCTGGTGATGACAGATCTCCATCAGGGATGAGGCAGAGCTCATAGGCACATGCATGCTCGCCATATGCCAAATGTTTCCCAGGCTCAGACACCTCTCCTTGAGTCCACGGTATTCTCATGATTGACAAAGACTGATATAGACAAATAGGTTTAGAAAAAGGGAATGAGAGCTCTTAATGACCATATTCCAGGGCCTTGTTGAAATGGCATGCAATCATCCCACTGGTGTGGACGGGAGGCTGTGATAAACAGCACACGTGGTTTCAGCTATGCGGCCACTGCTTGCAGCCAATGGAGGTGGTGCGGGATGGGGGGTGGAGGCTCGTTCACAACAGATGGTGTATGAGGAAGGCATGCATTGGAGTGGGCAGGGAGGGAGTAGCAGGAAAGGGGGCCCTGGGATGAAAGTTTATATGCCAGGTGCTGCCTGGCATTCTAATACCTCTAGCCATTCTGCTCTAACATGAAACATTTCCAGCCTAATGATCATATGGCTGTCAAGCTGTTTTCCTGCTATGCATGACCCAGGATCAGCTTGGTTGGATCTGAGCACCAAGGTTTCTCACCCAAAGAGAGGGAGGATATGGACAGTTCCTAGATGCTTTCCCAAGAACACTTGCAAGAGAGTAGAAAGCAGGGAGAGGGTTCATTTTGACCATAAGGTTTGACCCCCCAACTCTGCCCTGTCTCCAGATTGGGTTGCTCATCTGCCCTCCCTCTTCAACCTCTATTCTCCCCCTTACCATTTTTTTGCCACACCGTTCCAACCATGTCTCCAGGCCTGCCCCCCCCACCTGGAATGCGCCTCCTACCTCCCCAGTCCACATCCCCCACACCTCACCTCCCACCCCGTCCTTCATGCCTGCACTTCAGATCTGCCATGCCATGCTGGAAAGAGGTGACAGTAACTTCTGGTCCACGGGTGATTTAGATCATGGAGGTTCTTAAGAGGAAATATTTAGACACCTAAATATTTGGTAGGTGCATTCACCTACCAAACTGCCTATTCAAAAAAAGTTTCAAAAAGCTTAATTTGTTCCATTTATGCTGAAAGAACAAAAAAAGAAACTCACACCACTCTTTATATATTGGCTTCAATGACAGCCAGAATTGTTGCCTGAATCCAACCATCTTCTATTCATTCTCATCCTTCCCCCCTTTGATTTCTGTTTTCCCTTCTGTCCCTATCTCCCCTTCTCCCCTCTTTTCCTCCAGTCAAGGCCAAGTTCTGAGCAGCCTGCTCTGCCTGCAGTGGACCAGGACACTTTGAGTGCCAATCTGTTGCTTAGCACCAACGTTGCTTGGATACATCTCTTAGTGACAAGCGGCCTTTGCCTTTGCAAATAAGCTATGCAGTGAGCATCTCTATTCCGAGAGGCATCGGGCCAGAACCAACTTTCTCCTTTGAACTGCCTGGGTGGTAATGGGAATGAGAAGTTGTTTTAAAGGACAAGAGACCTAAATTGTTATGCTGAGGTATTGGTAAGATTCAGCAGTGATAAAGAACTGCGACAGAATGAGAAATTGAACAAAATTTCCTGGTGTACATAGCTCCGGGGATGTCTTCATATCAGTATATAAATGAGTCAGGGGAAATAGAGCCAGGATCTTTAGGGGAAGATGATTTCTATTCTTCTCTCCTATGAATTGTCACCTGTGCCTGTGATTTGTGTTGTTAAGAGAAAAAGTGTTGGGAAGCACATGTGTGAGGATGAGGGGAGTGTGTGAACAGAGACAATAAGAGAAAAGGGAGAAACAAGATAGGACATTTTGACAAATGCCAAGGCAAGGAACTGGAATCTCTGTATAAAGATACCAGGAAGATAGAGATGGTGCTTAGAGTTTGGCGATGTCATCCTTCCAAGGGCTTCTCAGAAATATCATTCTGGGTCTGTTCATCCACACCCTTCTTGGGTCCAGGCCTCACAGGTGCCTAGAGTTCTTAATTCAACATTAGTGCTCCAATTTGACAGAAATATTTCAGTTGGTGACTTAAAAAAGGACAAAGGAGTGTGACTGGAATAGTGTTCACAGGTGGAGGGAATATCAGCCCAAGCAGGAGACTCACCTGAGGATGCAGGATAGTGGATTAGGACAAACTCCAGGAATCACATACTGGAGAGTGGATACCCTCCAAGTGTGGAGAAGGGAAGGCATAGGGCCAGAAGAGCATGAGAGCTGCGAGGTAGAATGGGACGAGAAGGGTGAGTTCCCTTGAAGATGGACATGGATGTTTACCCTGCCCAATGTCCCACGTTTGCTCAGCATTTTATCTTCTTTTCCAAAAGTGATGATCATCACTGCTTTCTTCAAGCTAGTATGTCTTCACTGAGCACCTGCTGTATGTCAGAGGGACAAGAGGTACAGGCCCAAAAACAGCATGTAAAGACCGTCATGGCTGCATGTGCATTATAGAAATGTTGCAGGAGTTCACAGTAGAGAGAGATAGGGAGGGCTAGGAAGGGAGTAAGAAAATTGGAATGGATGTTGGCAGAAGAGAGAATGAGTTTTAGCAAGTTGGCTTTGAGTAAGGACTCACATTGCTGGGCTTCAGAAATGGGAAGAGAAGGTAGAATCCCTTCTGGATTCCCCCACCAGACGTCACATTCAATGGCTCTAAGATCGTTTCATGCCTGGTATGATTCTGAACTAGAACGTCAGCCCGTTGACTTGCATGGTATGTTCCATGGTACCAACTTTACTGTTCTTCTTTGCAGCGACACTACCTAAGTTTGGAGATGGGGTTCCCATAAGGTGATTTCTGGGAGAGAAAAGGTGTATGTACAAGAGAGGAGAAAGCCAGATGGCTTTTACCAGTACAGGAAGGGGAACTAGGCAGCCTTTCCATGCTTCACCCTTATGACTAGAGAGTGAGTAAAAAACTATTCATGCGTCTTTCTTTGTATCAAATCGCAGCCCTATTAATGGTTAAGTGGCTTGACATGGAAAGGGGAAATGACTTTCCCCAAGCCACTCAACTAGTTATAGAAACTGGGGAGAGCTGAGCTCAAAACTCAAGCTTCTTTAACACTAATCTCAATCCTGATACAACATCTGGGTTTCAAGACCCTTGGAAGAAGGCGATGACTTATTGGAACACTTAGAAGTAGTTGGGATTTCAGTGGGTCTGAATGATAAGGAATAAGGGAGCATGGACGCAACCCTTCTGAATGAGTGCACTGGCTGCTTCACCCTCATGTCTGAAACCCTCTTCTCTGGGCCTGGAGATGAGTTCTTCTACAGAAAGACAAATGGAAGATCTCACTGGAACCTGAGGCTTCCTGTCCTCCCTAGGGTTCTTCCAAGGTCTGTTATTAAAGTATAAGATTAGCGAAGGGGTGGAGGGTTCAAACCCGGCCCCGGCCAAACTGCAACCAAAAAATAGCCGGGCGTTTTGGCGGGCGCCTGTAGTCCCAGCTACTCGGGAGGCTGAGGCAGGAGAATCGCTTGGGCCCAGGAGTTGGAGGTTGCTGTGAGCTGTGTGAGGCCACGGCACTCTTACCAAGGGCCATAAAGTGAGACTGTGTCTCTACAAAAAAAAAAGGATTAGCGAAGGGGAAGAAACATTAATCAAAAAACCTTTCTTGCAGAACATTTATGCAAACTTGAATAAGTGCTATCTAAGGCCATAGTTTCCTGATCTTTGAAATGGCAGAAGGGTACATCTCCTAAGAGACTTGCTAAAAATAATATTCCCGGTGCCCTCCCAAGACACATGGAATCAAAATATCTGGGGCTTTGGCCCAGGCATCTCTATTTATAACAAGCTTCTCAGGTGATTCTGATGAGCATTCAGGCATACTAACCTCTCTCCTTGATGACTCCTGCATTTCCCTGCGTTTTACATGCAGGCGGGATGTGAGGACATATTCCTCAAAACTAAGAGGTTTATATCCTTTGGTGTCTTCATCTGGAATAGAAGTAGGAGGAAGAAAAACGGCAGATTTAAAGGCGCAAACTCCCTAGAGCATCATCCCCCCGCCGAAACTTCCTATGTAATGAGACAGTATTACTTCCCAGCACTGGCCATTCCTTGTAAACTGAATTGTCTGAACTCATATTGCTTTTTTGTTCATTTCCCTTTTGTTTTCCCATGCCCTTTGGCAAAGTCTTGTATAAATGTTTCAGCCTGGTTGCAAATGTGCTATAAAGTACAATGGGTTGAGTCCAGCATACGCCAGGGAGCTAGAGAGGAGGGCAACCCCCTTCCCACTCCTACCGCTGGCTGACGTCAGAACATTGTCAATGGCGTTTCATTATAATCAATAAGCTACACCAAGGATGTCAAATTCAGCAATCAGAGGCAAAGCTGAATATCTAACTGTCCTCTCCCAATGTTTGCCTTGGAGGTCATGGAATCTATTTTCATGAACGGTATATAAAATAGTGGCTTTTCCTTCTAGAAAGCTCTGGGAGGTAAAGAGGTGCAGAGAAGCTGAGCTCTTCTGCATAGCCACTGAGGAGACACCGGCACATTAGCGCAAGTTCCCAAGCGTTACGTTTTCTTGAAGATGATGTGTGACCTTGAAACAGTAGAGACGATGATCTTGCAGTTGATAGATTGAACCCAGGTCCCTGGGACTGAGCCTTGCACAGAGCATAGTCTAGATGAGCAGGTAACTTGCCTGAGGGCAGCACACTGGGGCTGTTCCGAGGTCACAGAGTAGAGACATCATGCTGACCACACTGACATCCTCTGGCCCTGCCCAGGACAGCATGTTCCAGATATCCACCCCCAAAAAGCATGACCTGTTCATAAGTGTACCCCTGTCTCCACACTTGTGATATGGGCTATTCTTGCTGGTGTTAGGTGATATCTCAGAGTGGTTTTGATTTGCATTTCTCTTATGTTTAGAGATGATGTACATTTATCAACCTCATATTAACCTGAAATTTAAAAAAAAAAAAAAAAGAGAGAGAGAACTTTTGGAGGATGGAAACAATCTCTGAAAAGAAGCTAAATAGTAATCAGGCAAGTGGGACTGACTCCCCACCCCCAGTGAGGGCACTGGTGATGGCCATGCAGGGGTGTTTCAACCCACACCAGGCAAGAAGCTACTGGCTAGAGGCTGCCATAGCAGGTCCACTGAAATGATGATCACCAGAAGGTCCACTGAAATGATCACCGTCAGAGGAGAACCAGATTTGGTGGTTTGGGACGGCTGAGTAGCAATACTATAACTTTCCCTCTTCCATATTCTTCTGTGGACTCTGGAACAGTGAAACAAATGGGTAAGTCTGTGATTCCTTTCAATATTCTTGGTCCTGAAAAGGTGGCTTTTGCCAGTGAAAGAGACATCCTGAGTTGATGCAGCCCTGTGAATCATCACTAGTGCAATCCCCAGAACCAATAGTTCTGTTGCCGGCTGTTGCCTGCGATGGCGTGTGGGCGTGTGTGTGTGTGTAACACATGAATGCCCAAGTGCGTGCCCCCCACCACACATGCACCTGTGCCCACATGGTGGGGGCTCCTGGCTATGGTACCAGGTGCAGCCCCTGCCACGCAGGCATAATGAGGCACAGGGGTCTTCCTTCTGCTCGGGTGTTTTTCCTCCTTTATCGTTCACATTAAACGTTACAGGCACTTGACTTTATGACTTCTTCATTCTGCATATTAAGCAGCTGACACAGCCGCCTCCTGACAGCGGTCCCCACCAGCCTCCAGCATTATTGAGAGCCCCGTCTTGAAGAATAATAGACAGAAAAGGCTCTTTCACGTTGTGCCAGGGAGCCCGTGGTCCTCAGGGTGGGAGTCTTCCCATCTCAGAGCTGTGCTTTTGTCAGAGGGGAGGAAGAAAAGAAGAAAGCATTAGAGTCTAGACATTTGCAGCCCCCACGCAGCGGCGTGACCGGCTGCTCAGCTGCTGGCTCTGCCTCTCCTCTTAATAAGACCCAGACTGTGTGTTACCTGCAAAGGTCAGGGGCGCCTTCCAAAGCAGTTCTCGTCCTGCTGTTTGGGAGTAACAGTGCCAGTAGTCTAGTAGGCAACAAAGCCTCCTCCATCAGGAAAGTGCCCTTTGCTGACCCCAGGCTGGGATCTGCTTCCGGGAAAATAGAATTCCTTCATTCCTTTCCTTGTCTTTCTTTCTCTTTCCCTCCTCTCCTGTTCTCATCTCCTTTCTTAGTCTTGCCCCATTTAGACTCTCTCTCCCTCTCCTTGGGATCTCTTCCCCCAGTCTCCAACCTGGACTCCTTTTATCCTTGCTAACAAGGAATTCTGGAAATTCTAAAATCTGAGCTCTGAGAATGACAGGAGAGTCTGATTGTTCATCTCAAAGGTGGAGGGACAGAGCAGTAGGGAAGCAAAGGGAACTCAGCCGGACATTTTCCCCTTGCTGCGGATGTTTCCAGCCGGACCTGCCACCCTGCTTACTGCGTCCATCCTTCCCTCCTGTGCCTGGTGCTCGCTGCGCACCTGTTTCTGAGACTGCTCAGTTTGCGAGCATTTGTACAACGTCAAGAGTGTTGGAGAGGCTCAGGGACCAGCTGCCAGGGAGGCATTCTGGCTTTGCTTTTCTGTTCTCCTTCTCTCCCAGCCCAGCAGCAGGTATGAAAACAACAGTGCCCTTGGTTTACACAGAACCTCTCATCCAAGAAACCTCAAACCACTTTTGCCAGCCATTCTGATTACATTCACTTTTCTAGTGCTGGAAAGTGTCTTTTCTGGAAAGGAAGTTGATTGACAAAGACTATTCTAACTATGCCTAGAAAAGCCAGAGGATGGACTCAGGCACCTCTCCAGTTGGTGTCTTGGGTCACCTCCTGTGAGTCTCAGGGTCCCTCCAAAGCCAGAATTTCAGCCCTGAAACCTTAGGATGTGGTAGGGCAAGACTTCTCCCTACATAGCAGTTCCTTGTTTTTCTAGCTAAGTAAAAGATACTTATGAGCCATTAGAAATTCCAGGACCCCTACTCTTACATCTAATTCAGTTAAACTCCATAATCTTAGAAGAAGTCTCCCCTCTCCTGAGCAGCTCAGCAACTTACCTGACCATTATTCCTCTGTGACTTTGGGCAGCCCGGAGAAAATGCCGAAGTCTCTCTGTTTCCATTTACATGAGCATAAATATTCGCTAGATGGCCTCCCAACTCATGCCAAGAGAAGCTGGCATGTGTTTTGGGTAAACCAAAGTAACACAGGAAAAAAAAAAAAAGAAAGAAAGAAAGAAGAGAGGCGAAGGCAGAAAGAGGAGGAAGCAGAAGGGAAGGGGAGTGGAGAAAAGACCTCAGCGAGCAGCTGATGGGGGTCAGGGGTCCCTGGCACCTGCAGAGATTACGCTTGATTCTATGCCAGGAGTTTTAAACACCATACTGTTTGCCTGCAAGGACTGCACAAAGTCCCATGGACTGGGTGGCTTCACAACAGACATTTATGTCCTCATGGGTCTGGAGGCTGGAATTCCAAGATGAAGGTGTCGGTAGGGGTGATATCTCTTGAGGTTTCTTTCCTTGGGTGCAGATGGCTTCTTCTCCTTCCCACAGTTTCCATCATGTGTGTTTGTAAGGACACATTCCTGTTCTCATAAGGACACCAGTCACATTGGCTTAGGGTCCAGCCCTGTGACTTCGTGTTAACTTAATCATGACTGTAAAGATGCTGCCTCCAAGTAATGGTCACTTCCTGAGAGATCTGAGGGTAGAACTACAACATCTGGGTTTGGAGAATGGAGACTTTAGCCGATAACAGATATATCACCCTTAATCCTTATGATATCCCTCTGGGGTGGGAATTATTATTCCCATTTTAAAACAGAAAAGATTGAAAAATGGGAAAGACTAGTCGGCATGCCTCAAAGTCACTCAGCTAGTAAGCGATAGAAATGGAATGGGCACCAGGCCCAGCTTTCTCCCAAGCTGAGCCACTGTGGCCATGCCATGCTGCCTCAGGACAGAGGAGGGAAGGCCAGCCAGTGGCCGAGGAAAAATGTGGCCTTTGGAGCCATCTCAACCCTGCTCCTTCATCACCGCATGACCATCTACATGGCATGATGAACACCTCTTTGCTGCATTTCACAGAGCTCACATCTAACATATAGGACCCACAATCAAAAAGCATGGCTGGCCACATCATTCCCTCTATCAGTCCTCTTGTATGACATACATATCAGCTGTGTATATGTAGAAGGTGAGAACCTAAGGTAAATTTCCAATTATTTATATTTTTATTTAATACAACTTTTCAGTCAAGATACACAAACATGTGCACACACATGCACAGACACAAGGTGGGGCACAGAGGCCTAAATGCCCAGGAAGATCAGATGGGGTCTGACTTGATCCTTCCAGGCATAATTACCGTGACTTAGTGGTAATGAGACACCATCTTGGATCACAACGTTAGATGTAGGAGACCTGTCTACCTAGACAGTGACATCTTTGAGGCCAGGAGCCTATCTTTCCACCAGGCCTACCATTGTGCTGTCCTGTACTAGGCACCTGTAAATGCTTTGTGCCTGAGAGAGAAGCCTGTAAGAGAATTTCAGAGCTACACAAATAGCTCTTTGTGTCAATTAGTCATTGCCACAATAACACTATATAACAAACAAGCACAAAATATTGATGGCAAGTAGCAATAAGCATTCATCTCTCCCTGAAGAATGTTCAGGCTCACCAGGCAGCTATGTGTCACTATGGGTGGGCTGGGGTGGCTCAGCCCTTTATGTTTCTTATTCTTCTCTTACAGCTAGTAGCGTAGCTAGGGCAAGTCTTCCTATAGAGGCAGAAGAAGCCAGGCACCACTGCTCAAGTACATTTCAAGACCACTAGCATCACATCTGCCCACATCTTTCTGACCAAAGCAAGTCCCACAATTCTGCTCTCCAGTGAAGGGGTAAGGAAGTGTGCTCTGCTATGACAAGGCCACGGCCAGGTGTGGCTGTTGGGAAGGGTAAAGAACTGAGGGCAACAATCCAATCTATTATAGTCCCTTTTCTGATTTGCCTGCCGTTGGTAACTCTCTGCCATTTCGTTTCATCTTGTCTTCTCCATTAATAAAAATTGTGGAAGAATGTCAGCCTTTTTCATCGTTTTGAGGATGATACAATGAGAGAGTATTTCCTGAGTCTCTAGATCAGTGATTTTTCAACCAGTGTGCCAACCAGCCTCTGTGGCAAACAGGTGTGCCGTGAGAGAATCTTAGGTGCTGCAGAAGTTTTTTTTTTTTAATTGTTGGGGATTCATTGAGGGTACAATAAGCCAGTTACACTGATTGCAATTGTTAGGTAAAGTCCCTCTTGCAATCATGTCTTGCCCCGATAAAGTGTGACACACACCAAGGCCCCACCCCCCTCCCTCCATCCCTCTTTCTGCTTCCCCTCCCCATAACCTTAATTGTCATTAATTGTCCTCATATCAAAATTGAGTACATAGGATTCATGCTTCTCCATTCTTGTGATGCTTTACTAAGAATAATGTCTTCCACTTCCATCCAGGTTAATACGAAGGATGTAAAGTCTCCTTTTTTTTTTAATGGCTGAATAGTATTCCATGGTATACATATGCCACAGCTTGTTAATCCATTCCTGGGTTGGTGGGCATTTAGGCTGTTTGCACATTTTGGCGATTGTAAATTGAGCTGCAATAAACAGTCTAGTACAAGTGTCCTTATGATAAAAGGATTTTTTTCCTTCTGGGTAGATGCCCAGTAATGGGATTGCAGGATCAAATGGGAGGTCTAGATTGAGTGCTTTGAGGTTTCTCCATACTTCCCTCCAGAAAGGTTGTACTAGTTTGCAGTCCCACAGCAGTGTAAAAGTGTTCCCTTCTCTCCACATCCACGCCAGCATCTGCAGTTTTGAGATTTTGTGATGTGGGCCATTCTCACTGGGGTTAGATGATATCTCAGGGTTGTTTTGATTTGCATTTCTCTAATATATAGAGATGATGAACATTTTTTCATGTGTTTGTTAGCCATTCGTCTGTCATCTTTAGAGAAAGTTCTATTCATGTCTCTTGCTCATTGATATATGGGATTGTTGGCTTTTTTCATGTGGATTAATTTGAGTTCTCTATAGATCCTAGTTATCAAGCTTTTGTCTGATTGAAAATATGCAAATATCCTTTCCCATTGTGTAGGTTGTCTCTTTGCTTTGGTTGTTGTCTCCTTAGCTGTACAGAAGCTTTTCAGTTTAATGAAGTCCCATTTGTTTATTTTTGTTGTTGTTGCATTTGTCATGGCAGTCTTCTTCATGAAGTCTTCCCCCAGGCCAATATCTTCCAGTGTTTTTCCTATGCTTTCTTTGAGGATTTTTATTGTTTCATGCCTTAAATTTAAGTCCTTTATCCATCTTGAATCAATTTTTGTGAGTGGGGAAAGGTGTGGGTCCAGTTTCAGTCTTTTACATGTAGACATCCAGTTCTCCCAACATCATTTATTGAATAGGGAGTCTTTCCCCCAAGGTATGTCCTTGTTTGGTTTATCGAAGATTAGGTGGTTGTAAGATGTTAGTTTCATTTCTTGGTTTTCAATTCGATTCCAAGTGTCTATGTCTCTGTTTTTGTGCCAGTACCATGCTGTCTTGAGCACTATGGCTTTGTAGTACAGACTAAAATCTGGTATGCTGATGCCCCCAGCTTTATTTTTATTACTAAGAACTGCCTTAGCTATACAGGGTTTTTTCTGGTTCCATACAAAACGCAGAATCATTTTCTCCAAATCTTGAAAGTACGATGTTGGTATTTTGATAGGAATGGCATTGAATAGGTAGATTGCTTTGGGAAGTATAGACATTTTAACAATGTTGATTCTTCCCGTCCATGAGCATGGTATGTTCTTCCATTTGTTAATGTCCTCTGCTATTTCCTTTCTGAGGATTTCATAGTTTTCTTTATAGAGGTCCTTCACCTCCTTCATTAGGTATATTCCTAGGTATTTCATTTTCTTTGAAACTATGGTGAAGGGAGTTGTGTCCTTAATTAGCTTCTCATCTTGACTGTTATTGGTGTATACAAAGGCTACTGACTTGTGGACATTGATTTTATATCCCGAAACATTACTGTATTTTTTAATGACTTCTAGGAATCTTGTGGTTGAGTCTTTGGGATTCTCTAAGTATAAGATCATGTTGTCAGCAAAGAGGGAGAGTTTGACCTCCTCTGCTCTCATTTGGATTCCCTTTATTTCCTTGTCTTGCCTAATTGTATTGGCTAGAACTTCCAGCACTATGTTGAATAGTAAAGGTGACAGAGGACAACCTTGTCTGGTTCCAATTCTAAGAGGAAAAGCTTTCAGTTTTACTCCATTCAGTAAAATATTGACTGTGGGTTTGTCATAGATAGCTTCAATCAGTTTTAGAAATGTGCCACCTATGCCTATACTCTTCAGTGTTCTAATTAGAAAAGGATGCTGGATTTTATCAAATGCTTTTTCTGCATCTATTGAGAGGATCATGTGATCTTTATTTTTGCCTCTATTAATATGGTGGATAATGTTTATGGACTTGCGTATGTTAAACCAGCCTTGTATCCCTGGGATGAAGCCTACTTGATCATGATGAATGACTTTTTTGATGATAAGCTGTAATCTATGGGCTAGGATTTTGTTGAGAATTTTTGTACCTATATTCATGAGTGAGATTGGTCTGAAATTCTCCTTTTTGTTTGGGTCTTTTCCTGGTTTTGGTATCAGGGTGATGTTTGCTTCATAGAATGTGTTGGGGAAGATTCCTTCTTCCTCAATTTTTTGGAATAATTTCTGCAGTACAGGAATAAGCTTTTCCTTGAAGGTTTGATAGAATTCTGGAGTGAAGCCATCTGGACCAGGGCATTTTTTGGGTGGAAGATTTTTTATTGTTTCTTTTATCTCAGTGCTTGAAATCGGTCTGTTCAGGAGCTCTATTTCTTCCTGGCTGAGTCTAGGGCAAGGGTGTGATTCCAAATATTGATCCATTTCCTTCACATTGTCAAATTTCTGGGCATAGAGTTTCTGGTAGTATTCAGAGATGTACTAATTACCCTACCTCCACCCATCCTCCCTTTTTCCCTCCCTTCCCTCTCAACTTTCTCCTTCTTCTTTCATATGAAAGCTATAAATTAGTTTCATAGTAGGGCTGAGTACATTGGATACTTTTTCTTCCATTCTTGAGATACTTTGCTAAGAAGAATATGTTCCAGCTTCATCCATGTAAACATGAAAGAGGTAAATTTTCTGCCTTATTAATAGTGTGTTTTCCCTAATAAACATTTATGGGTGGGCACAATGGGAAGTGACCAGATGGAATGATGCATATGCATAGTGACAATAAAGCAGTTATCCATTTGTTTGTCTCTGGGTTTGTCTAACATACTCATCTTCTTACCCGAGGACTAGATGCAAGTGAGCATATTTCTGCAACTATAAATCAGACACATCATTGGCCAATCAGGGTCGTAACACTTTCAGATGAGAGAGTGAGCCTTTCAGTTCTGCTCCTTTCAATGTGAACTTGGGAGAGTCACTTCATCTTTCTCAGTATCCATTTTTCATTTACAAAAGTGGGGTTAATGACCCTTGCCTCGAGGGTTTCAGTGATGAATAACAGAGATGATGTACTTGTACTTGGCAAGCAACTTTTCAATAAGTGAGTTTCATTTCAGGCAATGGGGAATGATGGAAACAGATACTGTCAGTGTTTCACAGAGACAGAGCATTCGAAAGCCTGAAAGTACAAGGGTTCTATAGCTGAGGGTTTAGCTTCTGTAAATGTGAGTGGAGAAGCTGTGGCTGTGCTGATCGTTTGGATGTTGATGTTGTTGCTTTCATGGCCTCTGAGGCGCAGGGCAGAGAATGAAGCCTTCTCCAGCATCAGCCACAGAGGGAGCCCCATTAGCTGTGAAGAGTGGAAACACAAAAGGGCAGAGAGAACCAGGTCACCAAGAAACCCATGGACTTCAACTGTGTCAGGGTCGGTAAGTGGATGTCCACTTCCCAGAGCACAGGCCTCTCTACAAGACCACCCAGCCTTGGCCCCATTCTAAGCAGTAAGAAAGGGCCATGGGGACGGAATCCAACATCTTTAGTAAGAGGTGCCTTGCTAAAGCTTTTCATATATACTACCTCTTTGACTTTAAATAAGGTAGATCCTTTGTCATTTCCATTTTCTAGAAAAGGAAGCAGAGGTCTGGAGGATCATTGGTCAGGTCTCTGTGATTCCTTGTCCCTTCAGTCCCACCCCAGGCCTGTGCAGGGGCCAGGGCTCAAGCCCAGAGGAAATGAGGAAGCAAGTGCAGGAAACAGGGCCAATCCTGACATTAACAGAAATGTACACCAACGGGAGTGAAGGATGAACACACAGCTCCCGACCCACCCAGTCTAGAGTACATTTCCTTCAGGGCAACCTTCCCAGACACTCCAGAGCTTCTCTTTGTCCACTCACAGCTCCAGCAACATCTCCAACACATAGAATTGGTACCACACCGAGCTGTCCAGCCTTGAACCATGTTCTATGGGACAGTCCTTTACCTTGTTTCTTGTATTAGACCATTTCCCCCACGACACTCTACACATTTCTCAGAAGAGCTGAAACTTAGGCTTTTTTCTCTCTACATCCACTTAGAACTTGACACAAACTTTAGCCCCAAAGATGTCTGTTAATTTATTTTAAAAATCCTCTCACATATGAATGGAAGACTTGTTTCCTGGAGCTACTCCCGTGGCTGGGGAGATCTTAGTGGAGAGGGCTAGGAAGGTTAAAGAGCTCTAGGTGGTCGGAGGGAGGCGCATCAATGGAAAATAATCCAAACTCTGTAAAATAATTAAAAGAGGTTTATTTTGAGCCAAGTTTGAGGACCACAGACTGGGGCCGTACTCAAGGAGAGTTGGACTCACTGTGGTTGGGTTGCAGTTTAGTTTTATACATTTCAGGGAGATGGGGTTTATGCATAAAGTCAGAAATCAGTACATGGAAGGCGTACATTGGTTTGGCTCCAGAATAATAGGTTATTGGTGGGTTTAAAGAATCTTTGATTTATAATTGGTTAAAGAAATGAAGCTCTGTCTAAAGGCTTGGAACATTTAAATTAACATAAAGAAATATGCTAATCAGAGACAATCTATTGGCCATATACTCACAAGTGATCTGTTAAGTAAACTGATGACTTGCAGGTGTGATTGAAGCTTTGTCTTGGATGGCCTTTGGCTTGTTAAAGAGTTACAAAGAACATCTCCAAGAAAGCAAGGGAGCCTCTCTTTTCAGGGATAGCAACTCAGCATTAGGGTACTTCTCAAGCCCCCTTGTTCAAGAGGAAGGAGGTTCATTCAGCCAGCTTGAGGGGACTAAGGTTTTATTCTATTTCATTGGCACCTGCCATGCTGAATCAGGCCAGGCCAGTTAATTGACATGACACCCTGCAGGGACAGGTGGTGGGTAGCAGCTAGGAGGAGCAGCTCTGCTGGCCTGGTGCCCTCTAAGGGGGTGTGGTATCATTTCAGGGGGGAGCCCCTCTCAAGAAAAAGTGCTTAAAAGTCCCCAGTTCTGTTTAGCTCCTTTTGATTTCATTTTTATTCTGCTGGGGAAAAAGGTCATTTATTAAACTGTTATCAAGTTGAATTAGTGAGTTCTCTCTCTCTCTCTCTCTCTCTTTTTTCCACAAAGCTACAATAGTTAAAAAACAGTATGGTTCTGGTATAAAGATTGACCAGTGGAATAGAATAGCTAGCCCAGAAATAAACCCTCGCATATAAGGTCAAATAATTTTCATTCTTTCTTTTTTTTTTTAATTGCTGGGGAGTCATTGAAGGTACAAAGAACCAGGTTATACTGATTGCATTTGTTAGGTAGAATCCTTCTTATAATTGTGTTCCACCTCAAAGAGGTGTGTCACACACCATGACCCCCCCCACCTCCTTCCTCCTTCCCTCTCTCCATTCCCCCATTCCCTCACCCCCCACCATGTACTAGGTCAGCAGTTCTCAACCTGTGGGTCACAACCCCTTTGTAACAATGAAAATACATTGCTGCATTAGGAAGGTTGAGAACCACTGTACTAGGTCATCAATTGTCCTCATATCAGAATTGAGTACATTGAATTCTTGTTTCTCCATTTTTGTGATGCTTTACTAAGAAGAAGGTGTTTTAACTCCATCCAGGTTAATACAAAAGATGTAAAGTCTCTGTCATTTTTAGTGACTGAATTGTATTCCACGGTATACATATACCACAGCTTGTTAATCCATTTCTGGGTTGGTGGACATCCCCAGTGATAATGCCTCACATCACAAAATCTCAAAGCTACTGATGCTGGCATGGATATGGAGAAAAGGGAACACTTTTACACTGCTGTTGGGACTGCAAATACAACCCTTTTGGAAGGAAGTATGGAGAATCCTCAAAGAACTCAAACTAGACCTCCCATTGGATCCTGCAATCCTATTACCAGGCATCTACCCAGAAGAAAAAAACAATCATTGTTTCATAAGGACATTTGCACTAGACTGTTTATCACAGCTCAATTTATGATTGCCAGAATATAGTGAGTTCTCATGAAAGGCAACCCAGGAAGCAAGAATTTGGATGGGATGGGACAGAGGATGCAGAAGGTCTGATGAGAAGCAGGTGAGAGAATGCCTTGGTACTCGGTTGGTGGCAGCAGAAAATTTGGTGAGAAGAGAGGGAAGATTGCACCACAGCTTTGCTTAATATTTTTCAACTCAGAGCCTCTCAGTGCTCATCCCTGGTTGGGCTTCCAGCTTCATTGGGTGCTGCCCCCAGTAAGGTCCCAGTAAGACCCCTTCTTGGATCCATCAAGCTTTGGAGTGCTCCTCCTAACTCTACCCAAGTGTGTGTATCACAATTCTCCAACACCTCCTTCCCTTCTTAAGCTACAAGCTCCTCAAGGACAGAGACCAACGGAGTTCCTGAAAGGGGACAGATCCCAAACATTGCCAAGGAAGAAGCAATGGAGGGAGGGAGGAGAGGAACAGGTCTGTAAAAAAGAACTTGGCCAGATGCCACTTGGGTTTTTCTCCCAATCTTCCTGGGACGAATCCCTATGACAGAGCCATTTGCTTTTAGAGGAAGAAAATAAAATTCACTGGGAAGGAAGTAAAATTTATTTGGCTCCATCTGATGAATTATAAAAGACCCAGAACCTGTATCACACCCACACAGGGCATGAGGAGGGAGGATTTACCACCTGCCACGTGCTTGAGGTTTTTATGACCTTCCCGTTTGGACAATTCAGGAGATCTTGAAGAAGTGAGTAGAAAACCCTTGTCCATCATTCTTTATCTTAGCAGACATCCAAAGTTTTCAGGGCCTACTAAAATCAGCTACTATATTTTGTAGAATCTTAGACTGGGAAGGAAGCCATTTGATTCATCTGCCTCTGTTTTCAATTGAACCCGGGTGTGTATGCTGCATAGTAGATAATAAATAATTGTTGAATGGATGACTGAAAGGCGTTTGGGGGAGATTAAAGAGAAGGTCATGGCACAACTTTGCTTAATATTTTTCAGTGGCAACCCCAAGCTTCCTGGAATTTACCCTAAGCTGGTGCAGAACCCAGGTCTCCTGTGCCACAGTCAAATTCTCTTTCTAACATGTTATCCAATCCTTATTGCAACTGCTGTCTCATTGCAACTACTAGGCATAGCAATCACGTTCTTTTCCATTTAAGATGTTACTGTGTGCTATTAAAATTTCAGAGGTAAAGCACATACACGGTAATGAATCATTGAACAACAACAAAAAAATATATTCCAGTCTAAGTCTAAGCTTATTTGCTACCAGGTAGACAAAAACCATTGATTGAATAAAGATACAGTTCCAAGTATAGACTTACTTAATTCTTAAAAACCAGAATCATGATGCATCCCAAGCCGCTGGGGTCTCTAAGGGAAGGAGATCTGTGAAGGTCAGTGAGCATTTCTGTGTGGGCTGGCTCCGGAGAAATGGAAGCCAAAAACCTCAGGCTTCTTATTTTTGTTTTAAATATTTTATTGAAGTCATAAAGGCCATCCCATAAATCTGAAGGCAAAACAAAGTGTTTGAAAACACATAAAATAACATTGTTCTTGAAACCCTGACATGTCCTCAAAGAAAGGATCTCTCTCAATCCATCGCTCACGGTGGTCCAGGTAGTAGGTGAATCCAAGGGCAGGTGTCAGAGGTGTGTCTGTAACAGGGTTGAGAATGAAGCCCAGCTGTCAGCTTCAGGGCAAAGAGGTTGGAGAAGTGCAAAAAGCAAGCAGTACAAACGCCAAGGAGAAGTGATCAGGGCTTCTGCCATTTGGGCTAGAATGGGGGTGAGGTTTCCAGGGACACTGAGCTGGAAGGTTTCAGTGTGTTCACAGACACTTGCAAAAACTCTGTGGATGGTGGTCCTGGCCAGGCCGCTCCCTTGCACAAGGCAAAGACCAAATAAATCCTCTAGTGCCTTAGGACACCATCATGACCCAAGAACTTGGTCCTTCCAAGTTTGGACCCCATATCTCACACACATCACACACAGTAGACACTCAATAAATGATTGTTGAATGCATGATGACTAGAAGGAATTTGGGGAGGAGAGAGGAAAGCTCATGCTACTGCTTTGCAACTCCAAGCTTTCTCCAGCCCAGCTTGTTACCATCAAAGCCAGTCCACTCAAAATCACATGCTATCTAGCAAGCATTGCCCTACACAATAGAACCCCTCACAGGAAATGTTTGCTTTCTCGGATCCCAAGTTCTTATTCTTCCTTAAACCCCTGCTCCTCTAATTCCAGCCTTCCAAGTGACCTCCTTCCCTGGAGCCTGCAACATTTATGTGATCGCCATCTTTCTCCCTCATCCCAGCCATTTGTGAGGGGAAGGCTCTGATCAATAAATTCACCAGGAGATCTAAAAGACTAATAAAGTTTAATAACTTCCTTCTCCCAGGAGGATTTGCATTTGAACAGGGGAATAGCAGCCTAGGCTAGAGGAATTAGGCTGTAATGGTACAATTTCAGGCACCATAAAGCAGCTGAAGGAGGAATATTTTGGCGAGTAGGAGGACGTCCCCAGCACCCCTGGGGCAACTCTACTAGAAGCAACCTCTCCCAAGGACAGCTGGCTGGTCAAGAGGGGGCAGAGAAAGCACACCTGTGCCCTCATCTCCACCTAAAGCTGCATTCCCACCACACTCCAGTAGGGGTCATCTTTCCTGCTTGTACCACCTTATTTTCTCATTTGCCTTTGTTTCAGTCCTCAAACATTGGCCGGGTCCTACTACATAACTAAGGACTTTCTGTGTGTATCAACAGTTCCAAAGACACAGTGATTGCTTAGGGTCAAGGACACAGCACCCAAGCCAGGATGCCCCTGCTGTTCTGGTCCTTGTGGCCAGGTGACCCTTCCGCAGGTCTCTTCCCTATGACATAAGACTAATAACATTACTTACAGTTAAAGATTAAATGAGCATCTGTGTGCAAAGTTACATAATAATTGCTTGGCAAATGTTTGGTATTATTATTACAATATTAACATCTGTATACTCCAAGAGCCTGTAGTGCAGAAGCAGAGATGTGCACGCAAGCAAATAAATCCAAGGCATGCCGGCACTTTCTCTTCTCGTTCCAGGGTAACCAGAGAGCAAAGCCACACTGCTGGGGTAGTTAACTCTGATGAAGGGTAATGGAAGGAAAGGACCAAGGACAGCAAGGCTAGTGTCAACAGAGCAAACCCAGAAAGCAGGATGGAGATAGATTTCACAGGAACTTGAATTCCAGGGAGCGGTCAAGGTCTTCTTAAACAGACACGATGTCTGTGTTGTGAGAAAACAGTTCTGACAGTGTAGGAGGTGGACGTGTAGCAAGAGAGCAGCGAGGTGGCTGTTTGCAATGAACGCAGGTCAGATGTGGGACAGTTGATGGATGCAGGGGATAGGAAGGTGGGCAGACGGGCAAGGTAGGACATCTGCCGTGAGCCTGCAGACCTCTCATCATACTGCGTGAAACATCATCCCCCAGCGCATTGGTATAAAGACCTTGACTTGAAAGGGGGTGGTCTCTGTTTACAACATTTTTAAGGGCTTGGTTGTGTTCCCGGGAAGTTCCCACTCCTTCTGGCTCTGTTTGTGTTGGGGTTTTCCTTCTGAAAGCGACACTTCACAGACCTTTCACCTTCTCTTCACTCTTGATCTTACCCATCGTTTTTGAGAATCTCCGTGAAATGACTTCTGAGCCAATATATGTCTTTTTTAAGTGCCATCTAGAAGGGAGTGTTTTCTTGGGTTTGCTCTATTGACACTAGCCTTTGTGTGTTTTCCTTTGTCACTCTCAGGACACTCCCTTCTGCCTTAGGAAACCTTCCTTGGGAGTCTGAAGCAACTTATACAAATAGCCTCTGCCTCTGTTTCTCCCAGAGGATGGGCATGTCAGTTCCTGCCATGCTTCTCTGAGGCCATTGCACCTGCAAGGGCATGGAAACCAGGGTAAGGTAGGCAGCAGCCTGCGGGATGTGAATAGGGAGTACCAAGAAGATTTGGACCAGCCATGTCCCCTTCCTCCTCCTAGTCCTCCCCTCAGAAATGCAGCAATGGGCCAGGGAAATCTATGTGGGGGGATGAGATAAGGAGTCTGTCTCTATAGCAACATAGGAGGCTCCCTCCATGGCACATAGTACCCTGGAAATCAAGGGGCCAAAACCTAGCAGGTGGCTTACACTTGTGGTCCCTAACCCCAAGCTGTGGGCAAGCACTGCTCTATGGCCTTTGGGAACTGAGCTGCACATTATCACCACCTGAGCTCTGCCTCCCAAGGAGCTCATCCCCCCAGCTCTTGAAAAATTGTCTTCCATAAAACTCGTCCCTGGTGCCAAAACATTTGGGGACTGCTGGCTTACACAATGCCACTAGACTGAGGACAACTAGTGGGCAAATTCTGGCACTTATGTACATTTTGTTCCCTATATCTTAGTTTCTCAAAGCCTGGTAGAGGGCAGGAATCTAATAATGAAACGAGATCACTAGAAATTGAGGGCATGGTGGGAAAACATCAGCGCCTACAGGTGGAGTCAGTAATGACTTTCAGGCACTGGCCCAGGGTCTGAGTCTATTCTGACCAAAGGGAAGCAATAAATTAGTCACCTTGACCTGCCAGGACATCAGATTTGATATATTCTTATTGTCATAGGCCAAGTTTTGATATCTCTGGGGAGTGTCCCAGGCACGTGGCGTTCAAGCCCCCTGGGTTTCAACCTGTCCTTTCTGGGCTTAGCTAGTCCCCATGACTGGCAGCTTCTTTTGTTTGCTATCTGGCTATTTGGGTCCTGGGGTCCTTCTCTTATCCTTAGCCTTCTTGCTGAGACCACAAATCTTTTTCTAAATTAAAAAAAAAAATGGACTTGACCCTGCCTACCACCATTCTAGCTAACAAAACAAACTATCAGCCTCATCTAGCAGAGCACAAATTTCTGTCTCAAATAGGCTTCCGCTTCCTCCAGTGTTGATTTTGGTTTTTATAGATACTGGTGACAGCCCAGACAAGCCTGGGCCACTGGGAGTCCAGCTCTGCTCACCCAGGGACCCATCTAGGACCCAGCCCCATTCACCGTCGGCCCTTTAGGGAGGCACAGAGCAGATAGGGAGAGTCCTGGGGAGCCTTGCACCTCCCCCACCCCCTCAGCCTGGAGGCTCCATCTCTCAGAGGGGAGCAGTAATGGAGTTTTTATTGCTTCTGCTTCATTGCATTTGATCCCAATGCCAGGAGGTTATTGTTCAGATTTTTTTTCAGGTCAATGCTAATTAACTTTATTAATGCGTTTTGGTGAAGGGAAAGCAACGGAGATGAGCTCTGCTCAGATCTATTTGGCCCTTGCCATTAAATGGCAGTGGACTTGGCACTTCTATTTAGATGCTGGAGCTAAGGGGCAGTGACCTCCTAGATAGTCCAGAAAATTGGGAAGGGGACCTATAGGTTCAGAGCAGCGCTGTCCCTTAAGGAAAGGAAAGACAGAGAGGAAAAAGCACCATCAAAAAGATGAAGGCAAATAAACACCCGTGGGCAAACAGGAAGGAAGGGCAGAGCATCATCTGGAAGGAGCCTTGAGACAGAGAGGACTGCATTCAAATCCCACCTCCTCCCCAGACCAGCCATATATGCATTTGGCCAGTTCCGAGTTTTAGTTTTTCCTCCACAAAATACTTGCCTCAAATTATTGCTAGAAGGATAAGCATTCATGAAAATGCAAAATTATAGTACTTAACTTGTAGTAAGTTCTCAACATATGTTAGCTGAATTTTAATGGGATCCGTGTGTCTGAGGTGTGTGGGTACATAGGTTCATTCATTCTTTCTTTAGATAAGTGTTCATTCATTAGCTGCTCTATTCCAGGTGTAATAGTAACTGAGGATGCAGCACACACTAAAAGACATAGACCTTAGTATTCTGGAAGGTGATAAATCCCGCTCCAGAAATATGTCATCTTCTTACATCTTGTTGTTGTTGGACTTTATTTAACTGTTACCTTCCCAGGTGGATTTTTGACTTCGCAGAGCAGGGCTCATGTCTTAGACCCTTTGGTGTCACCACTTTGAGCCTCCGATGGGTGTGTTATACACCCTCAGTGAAAATGGACAGACTCTCTTCTACCAATCCCAGTGCAGAAATAGAGACAGAACTTCTGAAGAAGGGACCCAAATGACCCTACTAGAGTAGGATTCAAGATCCCTTCCATGAGGCCCTGTCTTTGGGGGAGGCCCTCTGGCCCCCTGACCAGGCTTATTTCCATGAAGTTAACCCACAGAAGCCCAGAGATGATCCTATTATCTCCAGAGGAGGAGGTATAAGGTCCGTCCCAAGGTAAGAATCACCACATTCTCTCCCATGGGATCAAGACGAGGGTCAAAGTTTCTGTTTTTGAAAGTTAGGATCCCACCATGTCATAAGAGATTGACAGCACTCGGGTTTGAGAGCCTGTAAGTTCTCCCAGGCCACATGTGACACACACCTGGGAGTGATTCCCTGGGAGAGACTTCTGAGTTTCATTAACAATCAGGGAGGTAAGGAAATTGACATCCTCCTCAGCCCCGAGAGGAGGAAAGGAGAGGGCTTTGGAGGGCTGGATGAGTGGGTGTGAGGGAGGTCCCTGGGGATGACAGGGCACGCTTTACTAAAGAAGAATCCAGACATTGTGCACCTGTGGTGAATGGGATCTGAGGGCTAAGGAGAGTTCTAGGTCACTGTACAATTTCTTTTCTAGTTAAGAGAAAGTACCAGATAAGGGTTTGAGGGTTTATCAGTCATCACGGTAGGCACATTCTCAATAATGCACCTCCCTTAAAAAATACAGCCACGGGCAGCGCCTGTGGCTCAACAGAGTGGGGCTCCAGCCCCATGTGCCAGAGGTGGCGGCTTCAAACCCACCCCAGGCAAAAATTGCAAAAAAAAAAAAAAAATACAGACACTTGGCTGTGCCCGTAGCTCAGTGGATAGGGCGCCGGCCACATACACCCAGGCTGGCAGGTTCAAACCTGGCCCAGGCCAGCTAAAACAACAATGACAACTGCAACAAAAAAAATAACAGGGCATTGTGGTGGGCACCTATAGTCTCAGCTACTTGGGAGGCTGAGGCAAGAAAATCTCTTAAGCCTAAGAGTTACAGGATGCTGTGAGTTGTGACTCCACGGCACTCTCCTAAGGGCAACATAGTGAGACTCTGTCTCAAAAAAAATACAGTCACGAGATTCCTGAAATGTAATTCTGTACAAACTATCCCCAGACCCAGACCACATGGAGCAGGAGCATCTGTGTGGGAGTGTAAGCCCACTGCACACCACACCCCTCACTACGCACTCAGGAGGAAACAGCCACGGGGGGCTCTGCTGCAGTTATTTCCATTGTTTGGGTTTTTTTTTGACAAATACATAAATAATAAAATAGTAATAAAAACTCCATTAGGGTTTGCCTGCTGCCATGGAATGACTCATCTCACTCATCTTGGTAATTCCTCTTCCATTTCCAAAGTGGTTCCATAGATCACAGAACAGATTAAATGTCCTTGTCCGCAATTCGGAACATTTGTGCAGCTGAGGTCTGATAAAGCACATCGAAATGCTGGGCGCTGCTGAATGACCAGCTGCAATTTGGGGAAAGCACTCTGGCTCATGGTCAGACACACCGGGTTAAAATCCCAGCTCTGCCATTTCTCCCCTACCTAACCTAACCCACGAGCTCACCAGGACTCGATGAAATCACTTTCACCAATTGCAAATTTCTCTTGTGTGTTAAAGAAGTAACTGTCCTAACCCTCCCCCCTGCACCTCTGAAAATTAACAATATTGACCTGGGGTCCCCTGCTTGATTTCAAAAGATCCCCTTAGAAGCGTCATATTCCAGTTATTTGTTTGTTGAAATTAAATCTATTGAAGATTAATTACCATGAATCCTGACCAAAAAATTCAAGGCATCCTAGGGCGTCTGAGAATCTAACCTAAGAAGATTAAAAGCCTCTGAAATCTTGTTGATATAATAAGCCCTCGTATTTGCACAGAAATTTTACTTTTAAGACACAGTCTCATGTAGTTGGTCCTCAGGACTCTCACTGAGCTGGGAAGGCTGGAGTGGAAGACAGAGGCAGCCTCAGAGCTAGCTCAGCCCTGCTGTCCCAGCCCCACTGTCCCCTTCACCTAGAGTGTATCCCAGGATGTCTGAGCCAGAACAGAATCGAGTCTGACTCCGACTCCAATAGACAATGCTTGTGACATGTGGGCATCCTGTTCTGGCCCTGGTCTGCACTGCACTATTTTATAGCAGGTGGCACCATAGCGTGGGCACATCCTGTGGCAGGTTTGTTCACAAAAGGACCCTAGGACATGCACCCACCCACTACCCTCTGGTTTCAGACACCTACGCACACCTCCTAGACAACTCCCTACGTGAGTCAGAGAAGTTCTTCGCCTTCAAATTCTACCACCCAATTCTACCACCTCTCCCGCCAACCCCATCACACACTCCACTTTTATCTCCATGTCTTTGAGTTATATTTTTGGAAGTGGAATTTCTGGATCAGAATACATTTAAGGCTCCTGATGGAAATATCTCAATTGCTTTCACTAACTGTGTATGAGAGTGTCTGTCTCACACCCTTGGCAGCACTGAGTACCATTTGTGTGGAGGGGAGTGGGGGTGAAGAATCTTAATTAGGGCATTAGGGGGAGGGGAATGTCGAAACAAATCTATTCTCCTGAGATTAAAGACCAAGATGTTACCAATGGGCAGCATTTTTCTGGATTAATGATGCTATTAAATAATTGTCATTTGGTGAGAGCCATGTCATTTGCCTAGATTAGAGAGCTGGAGGAGTGTACCTGGGCTGAAGGAGGACAGAATACTTTCCCCTCCGGGCTTCCCTGTCTCCCACCTGAGAACCATCACAACGGGAAGTCGAGGCAATGCTATTGCTGTCAAGTCTCTCGTCTTAGGCTCCGTCTTTCAGGGCTCATTGAATACAGCAAATTTTGATTAACTACAAAGTGAAGAGATGTGTTTTCTGGAGATTTAATTTTTTGATGAACAGAACATTTATTTTATTATTTAGTGTATGCGGATGAAGTACTTGTGCTGTGGCCGGTACTGTGCTGATCATGTTGCTAGTATCAACTCATTTATGCCTCATAGAAGATCTCAGAATAGATCCTAGTACATCCTGCTTAAAAAATAAGTAAATCGAGGTACCTCTGTGGAGTTCTTGGCCCAAGGTCACATGGCTGGTAAGAGCGGAGAAGGGTGTCGAACCAGCCCTCGGGCTGCAAAGCCCGTACGTGTTACCAGATTCACTAGGCTGTATCTAACACGCTTTGTTTCAGTATAAAACCTCACTATTGACAAGCTTTAAAAATTTCTATGAATACTTCAGCAACTGAGGTGAAGTAAAGAGAATAGCTGCTTCCATGACTTGCAATTATGAATTGGGCTGCAATAAACATTCTGGTGCAAATAACTTTCTTGTAAAATGATGTCTGGTCATCTGGGTAAATACCTGGTAGAGGAATTGCAGGATCGAACAGCAAATCTACTTTTAGTTCCCTAAGAGTTCTCCAAATTTCTTTCCAAAAAGGACACTTTAGCATGCATTCCCACCAGCAGAGCTTCCGCACCAACATCTATAGCTTCGGGATTTTGTGATGTGGGCGAATCTTACTGGAGTAAGATAGGTGATATCACAAAGTGCTTTTGATTTGCATTTCTCTGATGATTAAAGATGATGAGTATTTATCATGTGTTTGTAGGCTATGCACTTGTGTTCTTCAGAGAAGCTTCTGTTCAAGTCTCTTGCCCACAATGAAATGGTGTTATATGGGGTTATTTGGTCTTTTCTTATTAATTAGTTTGAGTTCTCTGAGATTAACAAATTGTGGTATATGTAAACCATGGATTATTATGCAGCCATAAAAAAGATGGAGACTTTACATCTTTTATGTTTACCTGGATGGAGCTGGAATGTATTCTTCTTAGTAATGTATCAAGAAGGGAAGAAAAAATATCCAATGTACTCAACACTATTATGACACCAATATACAATCACCTATACTTTCATATGAATGGAAAAACACAACTATAGTCCAGAAAGAAGGAGGGAAAGGGAGAGAGGATGAGAGGAGGGGGTAGGCCAGAGGAGGGAGAGTATTTGGTAGGACCTCACCTAATGTGCACAATGCAAGGGTACATGTCAAAACTATTAAAATTACAGTACAAATGTCTTAACATAACAAATAAGTGAGGTAAAGGTTACGGTGACCAGTTTGATGTAAGCATTCTAAATTGTATATAAATCAGCACATTGTACCCTTTAAATGCATTAATGTACACACTTATGATTTAATTTAAAAAGGGTCTTCATGCCAAAATGAAAAATGAAAAATAAATGAAGAGAATAGTATTTCCCTGGGGTTGTTTAAGAATCTTATGGGAAGTCTTTTCTCTTTTGGAGAAAAATCTTTCTATCAGACAGGTATTTTGTAAATACTTTCTCAACCAATATTTATTTTAATATAATTTGTCCTCTTTCCTCAACTGTGAATAGCAATCCCACTTCTCCCCAGGAGATGAGATTCTCCTGGTCCAGGTGTAAGACCCGTGGATTGGCCAGAAACAAGTTCAGGAACCTGGGAAAGGCCTGTCCTGAGCCAAGAACCCCACCCACCCATGGAAATTGGTTCTTATTCTTTTCCATTTTCTACTACAGCTATGAATTTGTGTCTGAAAAGACCACAAAGTTTTGACATCAAGCACATCTCCCCAGATCCCTGCTCCATCACTGGATAACTTCCAGCAATTTTTATGTATCTTTCATGAAGATACATACTTTTCTCATCTGTAATACAAACTGTTGCAGTTGTAATGGTTAAAGCAATAATCATTTTTAACCATCAGGAATTGGCAACCATTTTCTATAACAGACCAGAAAGTAAATAACTTAGCTCTGTAGACCAACAGGTAAAATTCAGGATATTTTGTAGGTACTTACACAACAAGAGAGAAAACAAATCTGTTGTTCATGTAATTCAAGATATAATAATTACTAAGATATAAATATTAAAATACTAATAACGAGCATCATTTTTCTTAAATGCATGTCTAGAATAAGAAAATGGAATTCTTGGGGGGGGGATTTTATATCCCTTAATTGGGGTTAAAAGTTAGTTTTCCCCATCATTAAATCGAGTGCAAATATTCATCTGTCAAAACTTCCTTAGTTTATAGGCTGTAGAGAATCAGAGAAAGCATCAGATTTGCCCTCAGACCGTGGTTTGTTGGTCCTGACCTAAATCATCTCCTGGTACATTATAATTACTTGACAAATAATGTTTTCCTTTCCTTGAAGTAGGCTGCTGACTCCGGCTTGCTAGATGGCACTTGACTTAAACGGCAGCCCTGTGGTGGAGTGACAGTTTCAGAAACATCCTGCGACTTTTTTCTCAGTCAGCAAGTCCTGTACCTGGATCCAGCCCTCCCTCACCGTGGAAGCAGAGGCCTTGTTAAAGTATATCTGTGTCTTGGCTCCAGGCATCTGGCAAATGAAGACTACAGCATCCTTTGTGTTTTTACAACCCTACCAGGCTAACGGGGAGAAGTGGGATTGCTATTCACAGTGGAGGAAAGAGGACGAATTATATTAAAATAAATACTGGTTGAGAAAGTATTTACAAAATACCTGTCTGATAGAAAGATTTTTCTCCAAAATGTATAAAGAACTCTCAAAACTCAATAAATAAGAAAACAAAGAACCCAACTTCAAAAGTGGGCAAAAGCTTTCAATAGATGTGTCACCAAATATAATATAGGGGTGACAAAGAAGCAGTTAAAAAGATGCTCCATGTCTCAAATCATTAGCAAAATCCACATTAAAGTCTTCATCAGATATTGCTGCACACAGCTAACATTAAAAACAAGTAAGTGCCGGGCCGTGCTTGTGGCTCAAGGAGTAGGGTGCCGGTCCCATAAGCCGGAGGTGGCGGGTTCAAACCCAGCCCCGGCCAAACACACACACACACACACAAAAAAAACAAGTAAGGGCCAAAAACGAACAATATCAGATGTTATTGAGGATCCAGACAACTGAAGCTTTCATGTCTTGCTGGAGGGATTGGAAAATGGTACAGCCACTCTGGAAAACAGTTTGACAGTTTCTTACAAAGTTAAATGTGCATTTATCACATAACCCAGCAAATACCTTACCTATTTACCCAAGAGAAATGAAAACCTATGTTTACACAAACATCTGTACACGAATGGTTACCGTTGTTTTATTTATAAACGTCTCACATGGGAAAACAACCCAATGTCCACAGATAACTGTGAATGGATAAACAGTGAAACAGCCACACAACGGAACATTGCTCCACAGCAAAAAAGAACGAAGTATTGATAGGCGCAGTGACATGGATGAAATGCAAATGCATTGTGCCAGATGAAATAAACCAGCCTCACAGGCTGAGTACTATGTGAGTCTATTCATACTGCATTCTGAAAAAGGCAGACTCAAAGCAACAGAAAACAGATCAATATGGGCTAGGGGCTAGCATTGGAGCAGGGGCTGTAACAAAGGCATGGCAGAAATGTTCTAGATCTGTGATTGTGATGGTAGTTACAGGACTGTCTGCATTTGCTCAAACTCACAACTACACCGAACAAAGGGCGGGTTTTACTGCATGCTTATTATAGCCCAGGGTCCCAGGGTCCCAGGGCCCAGATTACATTTGGGCTACATGTAGGCCTAGATAGATTTGAACTAGGATCAATAAGCATCTACATTTTCTTTCTTTTTTTTTTATTAGTATTAGATAATAGCTGTGTACAGTAATGCGATCATGGGGCACCATATACTGGTTTTATAAACAGTTCGATGCATTTTCATCACACTGGTTAACATAGCATTCCTGGCATTTTCTTAGTTACTGTGTTAAGACAATCATATTCTGCATTCACTAAGTTTCGCATGTACCCTTGTAAGATGCACCGCAGGTGTAATCCCACCAATCACCCTCCCTCTGCCCAACGTCCCCCCTCCCTCCCCTCCCTCTCCCCCTTCCCCACATTCTTAGGTTATAACTGGGTTATAGCTTTCATGTGAAAGCCATAAATTAGTTTCATAGTAGGGCTGAGTACATTGGATACTTTTTCTTCCATTCTTGAGATACTTTACTAAGAAGAATATGTTCCAGCTCCATCCATGTAAACATGAAAGAGGTAAAGTCTCCATCTTTCTTTAAAGCTGCATAATATTCCATGGTGTACGTATACCACAATTTATTGATCCATTCATGGATTGAAGGGCACTTGGGCTTTTTCCATGACTTAGCAATTGTGAATTGGGCTGCAATAAACATTCTGGTACAAATATCTTTGTTATAATGTGATTTTTGGTCTTCTGGGTATATACCTAGTAGAGGAATTATAGGATTGAATGGAAGATCTATTTTTAGATCTCTAAGTGTTCTCCATACATCTTTCCAAAAGGAATGTATTAATTTTCATTCCCACCAGCAGTGTAGAAGTGTTCCCTTTTCTCCACATCCACGCCAACATCTCTGGTCTTGGGATTTTGTGATATGGGCTAATCTTACTGGGGTTAGATGGTATCTCAAGGTAGTTTATGATTTGCATTTCTCTGATGATTAAAGATACATCTACATTTTCAGTTAAATTATTGCCTGAAAATCAAGCCAGCAGGGCTTTGTCATCGTGACTGGCAAATCTGTGAACAGGGGGTCAAGGGAATGACCCAGAGTTGCTCCCTCAACCTGGGGGAGCCTGTCTCTGTCTCAGGGTGGCTGGGAACTATTCTGAGAAGTCCAGCCCTGCAGGGGGTGCCTGGTTAACAATTAGATGTTCCCCGTACAGGGCATGTCCTGTTACTCTTCTAGGGTAAGTCAGTCTAAGGAACTCCCCTAACAGGAACAGGTCAGAAGTTGACAGTGGAGGCTTTTCTAGAATGATAAAGCTTCAGGCCCAGCGCTTGCCATGGTGCACCCAGCAGGGATGAACCCAGGCCCTCATGCAGCCTGGTGGGTTCACACCCTGCCTGCCTGTTACCATCTGTGTCACCACAGACTCACTCACAAAACTCTCTCTGTGCCTTAGTTTCCCCATTTCTTTTTTCTTCCTCTTAACTTATTTTTTTTTTTTAAATCATACCTATGTGCATTAATGCAGTCATGGGGTACAATGTGCTGGTTTTACATACAATTTGAAATATTTTCATCACACTGGTTAACATAGCCTTCCCGGCATTTTCTTAGTCATTGTGTTAAGACATTGATATTCTACATTTAGTCGATTTCACATGTACCCTTGTAAGAGGCACCGTAGGTGTGGTCCCACCAATAGTTTCCCCATTTTTTAAATGGGAATACTAATAACATCTTTAGCAAATAGTTGTTGTGAGTATTAAATGAGTAGAAAAATGCAAACTACACTTAGAATGTTGCCTGGCGTATTGTGGACACTGAGTAAAATTGCTTCTGGTGCTATTTGCTGCTCAGATGAGGATTTCAGACTGTGTAGCCCCAAGGCTTTGAAAGCACCACCTAGGGAGAGGCAGGTGGAGATAGAGATGCTTTGGGGAAGTGCGTCTTGTCTGATCCCCTTCATGGCACTCAAGGCCAGATGTGGTGGGTTCCTTTAGAACCAGGCCTGGGGCTCCCTTGAGTCTCCCCCTCCGTGGGTGTCCATCTCCAGACAGACTGGCACGAGCACGGATGCGGATGGAACTGCAGGCTGCAGGAACTCCCTCCTCGCCCTGTCGCCCTGCAGCCACAGCGCAAGTGTCTGTCTTCACTTCCGTAACTCTGCTTCTCTGATACACCCTTGGCCTTTGGAGAATTTGAACATCATCCAGTTCAAGGGCCCACTCAGAGTGCCAGCCTTGCATTTCAGGTCTTCCAGAGTCCCTCTGAAGGCTGGCTGTCCCTGCACTGAAAGTGAGAACACATCAGCAGCTTAACAAGGACAAAGGAGGCCAAACGTGGTCCCCTGGCCTCTGCTTCGGTTTCTCGGGGAACCCACTTGTCAATTAATGAAGTCATTTCACAGCACCCCGAGGGTTTCGGTGCCACCAGGTTCTGCCTCATCTCTGTCCATCCTGGAGAATGATCTTCGTGCTTGGGTCTTGTTCTCTTGCTTTTTCTACTTGAATCCACTTCTCCACTTGGCCGCAAGTCTTCATCAGCCCCTCTGGCCAGCACAAGGGGGAGTCCAGTGCTACTGTCTAATTTGGGCCCAGGCGACATCTTCCTTATACACCACTGCCCTGCTCCTTCACGGATTTCTGAGCTCTGTTGCCTCTTCAACACGCCAATGGGTCTTCCAGAGCTGAGCTGAAGATGTGGTTAGGGAGACCCTTGCCCTCTTGGCCTGCGCCCTCCTCCCAGCCTTCCCCAAAGCAGGGATCGTGCCACTCACACATGGTAAACCCCTTTATCAGCCTCATGTCCTTCCTGCAGCTCCAGCGCAGCTCCTGACCTCACTCCCATGCCAAACGCCTATAAAGAATAAATTCACGGGCTGCCTCTGATTTCTCATTTTCCATTCATACATCAGCCCACTAAGTTGATTCCTGCAATCACCCTCAATCTCCTTGAATCCAGGTCACCAGTGACTTCATGTTGCCAAGTCTTCTGTAGACTTTCCTCGCTTGGATTTACTTAACATTTTTGCAGTATCTGTAATAGCATCATCAATGACCCCTCCTCAAAAACTCTTTCCTCTCGGCCTTTTTGGATGCCACCCCATCCCCTTGAGTTTTCTCTTATGTTTGCCTGCTAAATCTCAGCTGCCTTGCTTCCATGACTGCCCAAATTCTAACTCAAGAGCCATGAGGATGACTGCTATGCCCTCTATTCTCCTTGTGCTCTCATCTCTCCATTTAAATACCCTCTGGAAGCTGGCATCTTCCAAATTTGTATCTTCAAGGACCAGACTCCATGGAAAAGCCGCCGATTATAATGCCACCTGCAGGCGAGGCCTGTCATAGCACTCAGGGTGCAAGCTGGGGGGCAGGAGACTTGGCAGTGAGTCTATTACTTTGTGGCCTTGGATAGCTCATTTTACTTCTCCAAATGCCAGTTTTGCATCTGTAGACTCTGGATACCAGGGGCTGAATCCCCGTCTCCCAAAGCCACAAGCAGACAAGGGGAGAGCTCACCTGGAAATGCATTCCTGAGTGCTCAGCAGAGAGCCACTAAGTGTGACTGTGGGTGCGGTGTGATCCCAGATGCTGCTGTTGTACTGAACGATAGAGATCACAATGGCACCAGCCTCATGGTGTACCTCTGGGTTGAGCCAGGAGGCTGACTAGCCCCCTCCAAGTGCTGAGGTTCCCAGAGTGGCCCCCCTCATTAGTGGTGAGCTATTGTTCTTTTCCACTCTGCTAACCACATTGTCAGCGCAGACAGTGCAGCCTTCCTATGTGGGGGCCTCCTGTCTCGTGGTCACACAGAGCCAGAGACAGTGATTAATAAATGCCCAGTATGCCAACCCTTCTCAGGAGGGTGCTGCATCCTCGGCATGAATGTGGGCCTCTGGGACTGACTTGAAGCCAGGAGTGGGCGAGGGGACATGGTGGGCTGGTCTGAGCTGAGAGCAGCAGGCAGGCTGGTCACTGGGGAGATGCCACAAACCCTGCTCTGCTTTTCGGCGGGTGGAGCAGAGCGGCGGCTTTCATCAGCCCTGCCATCAACCCTGCTGTCACCCGGCAAGACAGGCTGGCAAATGTGAACATAAATACATCCCCCTCTTGCCTCACCTCAGTGCTCTGAGGAGCTATTAGAGACTTAAAATTACCATTCCAGTGAAAGAGAGAGAAAATCGAGGAGGAAGAGGCTGGTTGTATTTGTTAACTTGGGAGCATCCCCGACTCCCGAAGGAGTTCATCCTGGGGGGTGCAGGGTGAAGACAAGCAGGTCTTCAGAGGTGCAGGAGCGACACCTTCAGATCTTCCTGTCCCTTTCCGCATCTCTGTCAGGGCCCCTGCCTTGCCTACAGGCAGAGGTACCCAGTACAACCTTGTCCGGGTACATCCTTGTCTGTATGTGGAATGAGTTCTACACACAGTGTGTAGGAAATATTTGGTGATTCCTGATGGATTGGATCAAGAGAGGCATTTTAATCCCAGTGAAAGGACAGACTCTCTGGTGAGAATCACCTGATGTAGGCTGTAGTCATTTACACCTAAATGTGTCCCTTCCTGACTTAGGTGCAGGCTTGTGTGGAACAGAGGGACAGGGTGCACCCTCTGCAGTGGGGAGCTTCCAGAGACAGCCCCAGCCGCATGGGCTGCCTGCCTGTCCACCCAGCTCTGTGTCCCTCATCACACTTCACACCACAGGGTGTGGACCGACCACCTACCTTCCACCTTCTTGATCCATATGGGATTGAGACCAAGTCAGAGGTGAAGGCCTGGGCCCCCAGCACCAACACTCATGTGGAGAAGTCAGAAAAGAAGCAAGGAAATTAATGGGACAGTTGCAGGTTTCCATGAGCCCCTAAACTCATGTCTGCCTCCCTGCAGACTGAATCTTCCCCACAGATCCTAAGAATCTTTAAAACAGCACAAAGAGAATTGGGTGGCCATCTTTCTAGGGTTCATGGTCAAATTTAATCTCTCGATTTAGAACTTCCTTTCTTGAACTCCCTTTTAGCAACAGGCCAGGGTGAGTCTGCCTTCCCTGCTAAGGAGAACTCAGGAGCTGGCCTTGACCATATACCAAAGGTGTCACCTGGAAAGACAGGGCTGAAAGATGTAAGTTTGGAGTCATCTTGTAGCGTGGATACGTTCCTGGAGCACCTGTTGAAATCTGGTCAAGCGTTTCAGAAGAGTGAGTGGGGAAGGAGACCTAATGTGGAATTACTTTTCCCTCCATGTAAGACAATCATCTCAATCTGCAGGACCAGCATTTTTGGAGTCTACCTGAGCCTTGGGCCTTGTGCTTAGAAGGGCCTCTGCACCGTTTAATGTTCTACAGTCACTGTCTTGAAATGCCTAACACTTTTGAACAAGGGATGCTGCATCTTTCTTGTGCTCTAGGCCCTGAAAATTATGCAGATTGTCCTGTCTCTCAGAGGTTGCACAGAACCTGAATTCAGATCCATCCCAGAGTCTCACTCCCCTCCTGTAGAACATAAGGGGAAGTTGGTTTAAAACATCTTCCAGGGCTGATATCCCAGAAAAAAGTCTATGAATATCAGCCCCATGCTGAGTCTCCTAGCCTTAGAGACCAAGTTCTTGAGAAGAGGCATTTTAAGACAAAGGAAAGCAAAGCACGATGCAAAACTCACCCTACCAAAGGTACTTGAATGATGCCTGAAGCCCTGCACTTCATCTGAGACATTAGGAGGTTAATGGGAGCGGATTTGCAGACGGGTTCTCTAGTCTGTGTATCAGGATGATACAATAAAAAACAAAACAAACACTCAAAATCTCTCATCTGTTCACAAACCCTTCATCCCCTGAGCCAAATGCAATCCATTAGGGAATAAATCAGATCAAGATTGAAAGAGAGAAAGCAGAGAACACTGTATAATTTTTCACAACCTTCCAGGTGATTGAGCTCCCCTGAAGTTGGGAAGCAGGCTCCCTCAGAAGGAAGGCTCAGGGTTCTAAAAGCACTAGTTTAATCTATGGCAAATCAGTCAGTATACAGTTGGCTGTGCTGCAGTAACAAGCATCCCCTATAACTCAGAGGACACGTCCAACATTGAGTCTGAACACATCCAACCCTCTGTGTCCAGTGAGGACTGGTCCTGAGGCTCTGCTCATCCTAGTCCCTCAGACTTCAGCATGGGCTCAAAAATCACTGTGGCAGGGGAAGGGTATCTGGCACAGTGAACTTCCACTTAGAGGTAACATAAATGACATCTGCTCACATGGCCACCACTAACTTTTATTGCAACCCTACTATATGCCCCAAAGGAGATATAATTACAAATAGTTGGTGGCTAAAAGTCAATGGCTACTCCATGTGTTAAGACTGTCTATTCCACTTCCCTCTGTACCTGGAATTATAGAAAAATAGATAAAGGACGGGAATCCCACCATGTGTGAGCTGAGCAAAATCTTGCATTTCTCTCCCCATGAAAAGAGCTTATAACTTTCCTATTGCCCTCAGAGATTATATGAGAGCCACATGAAACAATAGATGCAAAATAATAGAAAACATTTATTGAGTACTTAATGCTAGGCACTGTTTTGGTCCTCTAATCCTTACATCTGAGCTATAGCATAGTCCCCCTTCACAAATGAGGAAACTGAGGCACCGAGCATTATGTCATTAATCCCAGATGACTCAGGAAGATCATGAAGTCTGGCCCAGAGCCTGGTCTTAAACACTGTGCTGTGCTGAGGAGCAATCCGTGTGGCAGAAAGCCTCACAGCAAGAAGTGTAAGAATGGGGCGGCGCCTGTGGCTCGGTGAGCCGGGCACCGGCCCCATATGCCAGGGGTGGCGGGTTCAAACCCAGCCCCGGCCAAACTGCAACAACAAAAAAAACTAGCTGGGCGTTGTGGCGGGTGCCTGTAGTCCCAGCTACTTGGGAGGCTGAGGCAGGAGAATCGCCTAAGTCCAGGAGTTGGAGGTTGCTGTGGGCTGTGTGATGCCACGGCACTCTACCGAGGACAATAAAGTGAAACTCTGTCTCTACAAAAAAAAAAAAAAAGAAGAAGAAGTGTAAGAATGCTCTGCAAGACATGGGGGCCACTTGTTACTGCAGCACAGCCGACCATATACTGACTTATTTGCCACAGATTAAATGAATGTATCTAGAACCCTGAGTCTTCTTCCTCAGAGAGCCTGCTTCCCAGCTTTTAGAAGAGCCCAATAGGATAGAAGATCATAAAAAAATATTAAAGCACTGTTCTTTGCTTTCCCGCCTTTAATCCTGATCTACTTTATTCTCTAGTGGATGGCATTTGGCTCAGGAGATGAAGGGTGATGAACATATGAGAGATTATGTGTGTTCATCTTGTTTGTCATTGCATTGTCCTGATGCAGAGACTAGAATGCCCATCTGCTAAGCTGCTCCCATAAAGCTCCTAATATCTCAGAGGTTCTGAGTTGAAAGATTCAGACATCGTCCAGGGCAGAACCCCTCACCTCCTCTCTTTTCAGCTTCACTTTTTGCCAGAGGCTTCTAAGAGGACATAGAAGTGTCACCACTTTTTCCAAGGTTCTTATACTGGGAAATAAATATCCGGGTTCTGCTGTCCCTGGTGGGATCTCATCAATCTGTTCATGAGCTCAGAGGCCAATGCAGGACCACCTCAGCCCCCCAACCCTCCCAAATGCCAAGAAAAGAAAAAGCAACTTTCCACTCAACTCTTGTCTTCACACCATCAGCTGGAGGAAACCAACCCAGGATGGAGGCTCCTTCCTGCCTCATTCCACCCCCCCGCCTTCCCTGGGTGGCACTTCCTGGCTGTTGCCACTCTGCATGGCATGTCTCTGGGGCCACATTCTGTAAAATAACTTTTGTGATTGCCAGCAGCCCTTCAGGGGTGCTTGGTGGCTCACTCTGCCCCTCAGTCACAGCTCCAAGAGGGAGGGCCCTGAAGAAGTACCTGCGAGGGTGGTGCCTGTGGCTCAAAGGAGGAGGGTGCCGGCCCCATAAGCCGGAGGTGGCGGCTTCAAACCCAGCCCCGGCCAAAAACTGCAAAAAAAAAAAAAAAAAGAAGAAGAAGAAAAAAAGAAGTGCCTGTGAAAGGCTCCTCAGGGCATCCACGGGGAGCCCCATAGGAATCTGGGCCCAGCTCTTTGTTCTTTGGATGCTCTAGAAAGTAGAATTGTTCTATCAGGGCTTCCTGAAGTATCTGCCCTGGCTGTGAGCTCTTCTAAGGCAGTCCCTCATCCTCCCCCCTCTGCCATCCCCCTGTGCCAGATCAGCCACCATTGTGCTCAGGTCCCATTTCTGCAAAATGGAGAATAACGAGGACAGAAGACATGATGTTGAAAGTACAGGCAAAAGTGTAGCCTCAGCCCCCAGCCCCCAGCATGACACCCCCCACAATGCACATACAGGTGATCAAGACAGGGTGATAATTCCCCTGGATTTAAGAGCCACGTCCTTCTAAACATGAAATCCAAGGATCAGGACCTCGAAGACTTTCCTTTGGCTGAATCATTGCCTTCTCTCCAAAAATGTTTTTTCAAGATGCAAACACTCCCTTTTACTTCTCTCAACCTGGTATTAATAGCTTGTAAATTGTCTCCCTATAAGTCAGGTGGGTATGGTCCAGGTAATAGATCTAGAAGGAACCTTGGGAAAGGGAAGGGCTAATGGGCACTGGGGCCAAGGAAGGCTGGTGCAGGCCATGCACCTGCTGTTAGGATGGGATGAGGCCTTTGATACCAGGATGCTGCAGTGACTGCCCAGCAGAGGTGCCCCACAAGGTCCTTGAAATGAGTCTAGAAAGGGCATTAGCATTGGAAAGGACATTGGGAAAGTCTGATCTGGTCCCTGCATTTAAGGAGGGGAAAACCAGGTCCAAATCTGACTGCACAGGCTGTAGACACAGCTGCCTCTGGGACCTCAGGCACCTCAAGTGGAAACCTGGTGAGGGAAGCAAAGGTCAGGCTCTGCCCAGCCTTCCCAGGGCCTGGTCCTAGATGCCAGGCTCTCGGCAGCTCCTCTGTGGGTCAACAGTGGCCTGAGAGCTGATGGCTGAGCAGCCTGGGCCGTTGATCTCATTAACTCTGGCAGCCAGTGGTGGGAACAAGCACAGGGACCAGCCCCAATAGGGAGGGGATTTCAGGGCTCCATTTAACCTAATTGTGCCAGCAAACCCGCACTACAAAAAGCTAGGCGCGCCGCCCGTTTTGTTCCACTCCTGGCTTTGAAGTCTCGCCTCATCGAGTTTTTAAACATGAGATGCAGGCATTTGTTGCTCATATTTAATGTGTAACATAGGAGATCAAAGAGCAGATAGAGATGGGAAACATCAGGCGATAATTAAGGATTACTCTGGGAGCTAAGCCGGCGCCCACCCTCTCTGCACCAGCCCTGTGCATTCCTCAGCCTCTCCTTTCATCTTCCCCGCGGCCCCCTCCAGGATGCCCTCCTCTCTGCTCATCCCCTCTCCTCCTTCCCACCTCTTCCTCTCTCTCTTCCTCTCACTTTCCACCTCCGCTGGTACCCACCTGCCTCTTACTCTTGTCCCCAAATCAAAGACTCTCCTGTCCTCCAGAAAACTCCCTCCCTTCTCTCTCTCTCTCTGTGTCTCCCTGTCTCTTTCTTCCTCTCTCTATGACCTCCTTTATCCCCCTTTTCCTTCCCCGTTCTTGGTTTCCCCTCTCCTCTGCCTGCTGCTGGAGTCACCATGACAACGGCCTTCCACAATTCCAGCCCAGGCAGCAGAGCCTCTTCCCGTCAGGGACTCCAGTACTCATTTGGAATCTTCTCCCTGATTTCTTAGCCCAGGCAGCGAATTCGTCTCACTATAGTTTCCTCAAGGCCTCCGGGAATAAACTTTGTAGCCAGCCACAGAGGGCAGGGAGCAAAGAAAGAGGGAAGGATCCCTGGAAAGAATGAATGAAAACAGAAGACGTTGACGCTCTCTCCTGCTTCCTCTCTGGTGGGACAGGAAGGACTCCGTCCAATGAGAAGTAGAATTGCAAAGCCTGGGGAGCTGGCAAGGGCATCCATAGGAGTGTCTCTTCTCCCTTCCTGGGGGCCTCGTGATTTCCTTCAGGTCAGGAGAGAGAAAAAGGAATGAAACAGCTGACTCATGGTGTGTGCTGGAACTTTCTGTCTCAGCAACCGAGAGGGAAATCAACACAAGTCCAAACTCCTTTACCTGGCTGGCTCCTAAGACTCTTAACATTTTGCTGTTACACCTTGCTTAGGTGGGGACCTCCTGGCCACACCTGTGCACATAATGACGTCACTTGTGATATACTGAGCAGGTGATACTGAGTTGCGCCAAGTGAAACACACCCTAACCTAAGACAAGGTACAGGGCCAGGGAACCATGCACTGAATACTTAAGACCAAAGTATAAATAGCGGGTCAAAATAAAGAGGTGCAAAGAGACACAACACAATTAATTTGCTCACAAAATAGGAAATAACTTTGAAGGACAGTCGGGCCACTTGCTGGCTCGTGGGACTCCAAGGAGTGGGGCTGGAGTTTGTTCTGGAAGGCCAAAGTTCTCAGGAGGCAGATGAGCTTGGAAGGTCAGCCCATGAAGACTGCAACAAACACTTACCCACACCAAGAAAGGACCGGAAGGCCAGGCTAAGCAGTTTCGACTTTATCGGGTAGTTTTCAGAGAAAGCATTGAAGACAGATCGCAGCTACATATTAAAAAGTCCAGGACTTGTGTAATTCATTTTATAAGAAGTGATTGTTAATGAAATATGGTAATAGAAATACTGTGCACAGAGAGAGAGGGGGTGACTTGATGGGGCTGTGTGTAAATGGAAGCTTCTCCCCTCAATGTGCAGGTTGGAGCTTGCTGCCCTGCTCACATCACTCCCCAGCCCTGGTTCAGCAGCACAGTCGCTGGACCACTCAGCCTGATAGCAGCAAGACCATCCCTGCTTAGTGCTTGAGGTTAAAGCAAAGAGATGAGGTTTTGCTTGAAAAGTGGTATTTGCCTTTCCTGAATGCCTCAGCTAGAATAATGAGAAGGTGAACTTGAAAACTTCCAACCGTGTAAAGGGCCTACCACATCCTATTCACAGCAAATATAATCAGTGTGTGTTGTAGAAATTTCGATCACAAAGCAGATGGAGATGAGAGCAGGTCAAGCCAGCTTCCCTGAGAGGCTGAGTGATCTAGCAGGAAGGACACATAACCAGGCCCTGGCTGTGCCACCAGCCAGCAGTGTCCCGACCACCCAGGTAATCTTGCTTCTGTGTCTATAACACAGCCCAGATCAAACAGAACCTGTGTGTCTCCTGGTGCTGTTTCTGACACTGAGTAAAATAGACACAAATGCCCTGACAGTGGTTAAAAATGCCTTTTGACTTGGGCGGCACCTGTGGCTCAGTGAGTAGGGCGCCGGCCCCATATACCGAGGGTGGTGGGTTCAAACCCAGCCCCGGCCAAACTGCAACAAAAAAATAGCCAGGCGTGGTGGCAAGCGCCTGTTGTCCCAGCTACTTGGGAGGCTGAGGTAAGAGAATCGCCTAAGTCCAAGAGCTGGAGGTTGCTGTGAGCTGTGATGTCACAGCACTCTACTGAGCATGACACAGTGAGACTCTGTCTCTAAAAAGAAAAAAAAAAGAGAGATTTCCCTGAAATCCCACCCAGTCAAAAAAAAAATTAAAAGAAAAATGCCATTTGATTTATGGAATACATAGACATTTCTCGGTGGTGATGGTGGCAGGAGTGTGAGCCTTGGGTGACCAATGCACCATAGTCAGAACTGCAGCCTGGAGAGCTCCCCTGTGGTGTGGAAGGGTTGTGATCCACTCAGGGCTCAATTTCCTCACTGATAAAATGAGAAAGCTGAGCTAAAGTCACCTTTTCTCCAAAATATAGGGCAGAGGAGATGATTTTAGGTGTGGCATGAATATAGCATTAAGTTGCATTTAATCCTTAGTGAGAAATTTATCTCTTTTTCAATTATCTTGCAATCCTCCCAACTGCAGCCTGGTTCGAGTTTTCTGTTAACACCTCTCTAATGTCTGCCAATTTACCTTTTCAAGGAAAAGAAAGTGAGCCTCAAGCTTAGGATAGCCTGCAGTACCTAGCTAGAATTTAATAATGTTGCTGGGTTTTCATCGTATTTGTTCTTCTTTTTTTTTCTTTTGCCTTCTATTTATAGGAAGTGATATTGGTTTTCCATTTACGGTAATGATACAAGTTCTCCTTTCCATACTTGTTTAAATAAAGTGGTGAGTGGTATTAAAGGAAAATACTACGTCGATAATGTGCAGAGATTGAACAGATACGGCAGGAATCATGGAGGCAGCAGGAATTTGAGGGTCACTGAGCCAGATCATCCCTAAGATTCCTTCCACGTTAATACTGCCTGATACTCTCACTCTACATACAGAAGAGCTCATTTCTCCAACAGAGCTTGTCTCACAATGGGAGACAGTGACAATTTAGACTCCCAGGAGCCCCACATTTAGCACAAGGGCAACAGTGGTAATCCTAGAGAATCCTAAAAAAGTATTCCCGATTACATACAAGTAGGATCTTCCATGACATTTTACAAACAAGACCCCCTGCACTTGTAAGATTGGCCCACAATCACTCTGTAAATGGTGAGCCAGAGTTCCAGCTAATTTCTCCAAAGCCCTGGTTCTTTCCAGAATTCCATCCTGTTTTTATGCCTCCATTATATCAGGCTCTGTACAACTAATGGAGATACCAAAAGATCCTACTGAGTCTGAAAAAACTTGAGGAAATGTCTTCAGTTCAGGAAGAATCTGACTCCTTCAGACTCAGGAGAGCAATAGGTATTGCCCATCCTACCCCAACAGGATGAAAGGAGAGACTCTACCTTCTCCTACCCTTTAAGTGGGAACAGTAGTCAGAGCACGGAAGACAGTCATAATTGGCCTTGTCCATTGACATTGTCACCATTTATTATGGGATTCTTTTGGTGACCAAAATACCAATGCCCCTTTCAACTTACCAATCTCTCCATAATTCTATAATTGAATCACAAGGGAAGAATCATTTATATTATTCATTTAACCAACACGGAGCATCTACTGTGTGCAAGATGCCGAGAACAGAAAGATTGCAATCTCACAGGAGGGATTAAATCTGAGCACAAAAATAACTATAGTACAAAGCAGAATGTGATAACAATGATGATGATGATGATTATATATCATTATAAAAATGCACATTTATAAAGATTTTACTATATACCGGGCCCAATGCTAAGAACATTCTGTATATTTTTTTTCCAGCATGCAGAACAGTTCTGACACAAATACTAGTAATATGCCAATTTTTCAGATGAGGTGCGAGGTCAGTAAAGCATAGATAAATAACCTGTTTAAGGTCAACCAGCAACTAAATGCCACACTCAGGTCCACCTGACCCCAGGGCACCCACTCCATGCTGCATTTTAGCTAAAGCACCTGCACATAGCATCTCACTTTTACTTTCAATTAGATAGTGTGGCAGCCCTTGGTGAGAGCTTTGACCTGCTAACAGGAGGCTAGAGCTGAACCCCTGTTCTGCTGAACCCCAGCTCACCAGCTCTGTGACACTAGGAAAGGTACTTGACTTGTCTCTGCTCAGTTGCAACTCTAAAGAGGTTTTGTTGCATGATTAAATTAAGTATGTAGAGTGCTTAGCAGGCTGCCCGGCACATGCTACAACTAGATGAATGAAAGCGATGATGATGATGATAAAGATATTATGCAGCCAATTTCATAGGCAAGAACTCTAAAAATGAACTAGCTTGTCCAATGTCTTATAACTGCTAACTCTTTCCTGTATATAAATCAGGTAGCGTTTAGAGGAAAGAATAATCAGCCCAAGGAATAAGTGGAAAGGAGTTCAGAGTCTAGAAAGTCTTTTTCAAGTAGAGGTAACATGATGAAAACCACCATAGGGGAGGAAAAATCAAGATGTCAAATGGCCAATAGATTTGTTGGGGCAGAATATGGGGGTTTAGAAATGAACAACCATCTCATGGAAGGCCTTCCTGACACAGACATGGCAGGTTACTTAAGGCTTTGAACAGAGGAGTAGTCATTAAAGGCAAAGAGATTAAACCAGTGTTTTTCAACCTTTTTAATTTCATGGCACACTTGAACCCACAGTTAAACTTCCGTGGCACACTTAAATTATGTTGATCAAAAAACATAGTAAGAAAAAGAAAACACTTTACTTTGAACGTCTTTTGCAAATAATTTAATGATCTTTAAAATTTTTTGCAGCACACCTAAGATCCACACATGGCCTACGAATGTGCCACAACACACCAGCCGGAAATCACTGGAGTAGAGACTAAGAAGTTGTAAGACACTGAATAGACTCTGTTTGTTATAGATTTTGTGTATGGGGTAATAGTAAAAATAGATAGGTGGAATTTATTTCTTTACTTTTTCATTCAATATAAACATATTGAGCACCTAGTATTTACTAGGCACTAGAGATACAATAGGCATTGAACAAAACCCAATCCCAGTCTGCTACATAGAAAACCCAATATGATAATATTAAATGTAATATGCTAAGTGTAATGGAATCAAGAACTGAGGGGTCAAAAATACTTCAGGAAAATACCTGAGTGATGAGTGGGAGTTAGCCAGAGGAAAGATGTGGGCAGCCTTTGTTCCAGGCCACTGGTTCTCAACCTTCCTAATGCCGTGATATTTTTATTGTTATAAAGGGGTTGCAGGTTGAGAACTGCTATTCTAGGCCAAGGGATGGCATGTGCAAAGGCCCTGAGGCCTGAGAGGTCATGACTCCTTCAAGAAGCAGAATTGGTGGAAGTTGGGTACAGATGGAGGTGGGATGAGAAAAGAAGCAGGAACTAGATCATTGAGGACCTTTTAAGGGGCATTAATGAATTTTTATTTTAACATAGGGACCCAGGGGGAGCCATTGAATACTTTTAGGTAGAGAAATTATAAGATCAGGCTTATTATTGTAAGGATTAGAGGAGGCAGCAGAGATTGCAGACAGAGCTAGCAGGAGCTATAAACCACTTAGACCACATAGTGACTTTTATAGGGAAATCATGATAGAAATAGAAAAGAGAGGATTTAAAGTAAGTTCAGAGGATGGAACCAATAAGATCTGGTAATAACTGGATGTCAGAGCAAAGGGAGAAAGGATGATGTTAAGTCACTGGGTATATGGCACCAGCATGTCAGGAACAGCAAGTCTAAGCAGGAGAAGTTAGAGGAAGAATTAGTCAGCATTTAGCCAATAAGATGTATATATTTATTTTAAGACAGATATTTAGTTTAAGCAATTGGTTCATGTGATTGTGAAGACCGGGAAGTCCAAATCTGCACAGCAGGCTAGCAGGCTGAAAACCCAGGAGAGCCGATGTTGCAGTCTTGAGTCTAAAGACAGGGAGGAGCAGAATTCCTTCCATTTCAGGGGACCTCTGACTTTTCTCTAAGTCCTTCAACTGATGGAATGAGGCCCACCCACATAGTGAATGGTAAAGTGCTTTTCTCAAAGTCCTCTGATTTAAATGTTAATCATATCTAAAGAAAGCCTCACAGCAACATCTAGATTGGAGCTTGGCCAAATAGCCGGGCACTGTTGCCTGGGCAAGTTGGCATGTAAACTTGGCTATCATGGAAGAAAGATGCTTTGATTGTAGACCATCCCTCATGGTTTAGCATCCTAAACAAGTGTTGGCCAAGTTATTCAAGTTCAGAAAGCAGGTCATTGATCTAGTGGTTCTTGTTCCTAGAAGCAGTTCTCAGAGGGAACCATACACTTGTGACTGACAGTAAAGAGAGGGGAAAAAAAAATCAGACAAAAGACAAAACCTCTACAGAAGAAGAAACAGGAGCCAGGGAGGAAAGCTAAAGTCAAGGAAAGATGGCATTTTGAAAGGAAGATGCAGTCCCAGAGTTGTATGCCAAAGATAAGAGAACAAGAATCCTTGAAAACTGTAACTGGGCTTGGATTCTGTAGTTGTTGCTTCAGCAAATTTGAAAGTGATTGATTCTGAGCTCCTCCAGCATGCCAGGCAGTGTCCAGCCAGTGCCTTTCCAACTGGCCACTAGCTCTCAGGCGTATTATTTCATTTCCAGCTACCCAGAATTTCCCACTGGCTGGCATATCAATCATCCTCAGAGCTCCCAGGAAGTCCCAGGTCAGGCATTCCCCAAACCAGCTATCCTCCTGGAGGGTATCCTGGGGATCTGCATGTTCTGCTATGCTAATTTGTACCTCTTAAGTGCTCTACATATTTTATGCATGCAACTGACTATAATTTCCCCAAAGCAGGAGGACTGTTGGTTCCTCCGGGGACTGAGATGGTGCCTTTGATACTATCAGAGCTCCCTGCCCTCCATAGGCCACTCACACACCCCTCTGGGTCTGACTGAGGGATCTGCATCCCAGAGGTGGCACAAAATGACTGGCTGACCCCTCCCTTGCTGAGCAGATGTTGCCCTTCACGCCCCTCCCCAGGCCGCCTTCTCAGCTGCTACCTTTATAATTACAGGTAGTATCACTTCCTGCTCTGCCTCAAGTCCTGTGCACCATCCCCTCTGTGAAACAGCACCTCCAACCCACCAGTGTGTCTTATAACAGCTCTCCAGTGTCTGGCCTGAGTCTTCTCTTCTGGGTTGTCCATTCAACATTCTTTCAAATGAATATTTACTGAAACACAGGCAATGAAAAGGAGTGATTAAGAAAAACAGAAAAAACGCACCTGTTCATGTGGGCTTACACTCTGGTGGGAGTGGGGGACAAAAACTAAATGAATGAATATAGGCTTTCATTTCAGGGTCCTGAGTAGTAAAGGCTGTGAAGTAACTAAAGGATGGTGAGAGAGCAGAGTGGCACCACTAAATGGAGAGGAGGGGGGCTATTTGAGTAAAGACTTAGATGACGTGAGGGCACGGACTCCATATTGTCTGCAAAGTGGGGTTTGAGCAGAGGTAAATCAGTAGAAAAGGCCTAGCAGAGGGGGTTGATGCTTAGATCGGTTTTCTCGTCCTGTTCATTCTCCATTTGGAGTAGCTGGAAAACTTAAAACAATGACATTGCCCAGGATGCCTTGCAGTCATTCCCCAGAATCCCTTGCAGTTAAGGTATAGTTTAGGTATGTCAATTACCTACACTTGCACAAGATTTGGAGCCACTTCTTCCATGTTTCTGGCTGCCACTTGGCTCACTGTCATTCTCCCGCAGTGGCCCTTTGTCTGTTCTCGAACCTTCTGGGATGCAGAGGCTGCTGTGGTGGAGGCTGCTCCTTGGTCATTTCCTGCAGCCAAATGACCCACCCCACCACCTAGGGCCACTATCTGCTCCTCCCATATGCCTATGGGAACATCTCTCTGCTGGTTCCCACTGCTCACAATGCTTTTCTGGTTTCCCTAAACCTGCTCTTGCCTTTGCACAAAGTCCTTCATGAAACGTTCCTCAATGACTCTGTGGATCTTTCAGAGTAGGAGTTAGCCAGGGAGGAGACATGGTCTGACATGGAGGCCAGATTGGGGAGGAGCCCTCCCACTGAGAGGGCAATGCAGGTGCAGTGAAATGCTTCAAAGGAGCCAGGGGTTTGAGGAACTGGGAGAGAAAGGAGGTACCGTTAGGGTACAGAGAGCAAGAGGTGAGTGAGGTCCAGTGTGGAGGATGCTCCTGCAGGGTCTGGGAGGCCACACCACCAGTGAGTGACCGCTGAGCTGGAAGCCAGGCACCTGATTCTGGTTCCATCCCCTGTAACCCCACTTCCTGCACCCTCTGCATTCTTTCTTCTTCCAAAGCATCATCCTCATATTTTTCTTCTGCCCCCTTTCCCAGAAATCCTACAGCGATGAATGAGTTCCAAGAGCCACCCGGGTCAGATGCCTCTGACATTGCTGCCATCCTGATCTGTCACAGACCAGGAAGGAGGGCTCTGGTGCTCTGAACCCCACCTGTGCTATGTCAGGGAGAGGCACGAGGGGAACCCCACCACCACATCCCATTCTCCTGAGATGTTGAGGTCCATACTCCCTGCGGCCTCTGGGATTGGTCTCACTTGCCAAGGCAGCCAAAGCTTCTTCCCAAGCCTCTCTTTCATTTTCCTAATGGTGCCTTCTGCCCACAAGTGCTTCTCAGAAGCACCAGTGGCGAGAACGTCTCAGGTGTACTTGATTCTGTTGCTCCCACAGGCATTATGGCACTTGGGTGTGATGACATACATCCTTAGAGTCTTAAGAGCTATCATCAAAACTCCCTTTATAACAGAAAGGTTCCCAAGTTGCTCTTAAAAGCCTAAATCTCAGCATCATCTGCAGACATACAATGGCATGTCAGTTAGGGGCTTTGTATTCTCAGAAAGGAAACACTCACGGATACTCTGCAAATCAATAAAAGTCAAACGCAACCCCCTCCCCTTCACCTTGCCCCATGTGACTGTTTTTTGAAAACATTTCTTTGGCTACGATAACATCTCTGTAATTCAGAATCATTGCTATTTTAAAGTCAGTTTGAACTCACAAAAAGTCTAAAACTGGAGAGTGTTAATGAATGCAATGAATCTCTTCCAATGTACATAGCACCCCTCCCAGTGTTTGTGATTTGCTATCATGAATATGAGGCACAAAATAGGATCTGAATATTGGCGTTATGAGAAGAAAAGGCTCAGGGATTGTCCACATATTAATATCTAAGTTCTTTAGAAGCCCTCCCTGCAATGTTGAATATTTCATCTATCAACACTTCATTGCACTCTCGCTAGCCAAATTTTGGCCATATCTCCAGACCAGTGATTTTCAACCAGTGTGCTGTTAGAGCAGCAGTTCTCAACCTGTGGGTCACGACCCACAGGAACTGTATTAAAGGGCCATGGCATTAGGAAGGTTGAGAACCACTGTGTTAGAGGATCTTAAGTGTGCTGCAAAAACTTTTAAAGATAATTATTTCCAAAAGAAGTTCAAAGCACAGTATCTATATTCTTTTCTTTTTTTACTCTTTTTTTTAATCAACATAATTTAAGTGTGCCATGGAAATTTAAGCACAGGTTCAAGTGTCATAAAAAAGTGAAGTAAAAGAGGTTGAAAGACTGCTCTTGACCAATTCTAGAAGTCTAGAATTCTCTTAAATCCAAGCTCATTCATTGTAAACAGGAATCCTATTTCTTCCATCAAGATGGCTCTATTCTCACTGGTCAACTCTAACGTTACTTCCCCTTGAGTTTATTGTTTATCCCACTCATTTAGGTCAAAATTATTAAAAACAGTAGACAGATAGAACATCAAATGTAACCTCTTCATTGGGGAGATATTTTGAAAATGTAAAGGGGTATGCTTGGTTGTTGTAATAATTACACAGCACTACTAGCACGTGCCAGAAAGAGAACAGGGATGCTGGAGGCCCTGGGATGCTGGGGATGGTCCTGCACAACAAAGAACTGTCTCCTATTCAAATCTCAAGCGTCCCACAAGACAACAGGAGACAGTAACGCATGCCTTGGCATATGGTGCGACTTGGCACAGGAGATCTGCGTCCCATGATGCTTTGTCACTCTCCCATCCCGTGTCACAACATCAGCCATTATTTTGACACCACATTTATAAATAAAGCTCAGCTCATTTGTAAGAATATTTATTTTCTCTACTTCTACAGCCAGTAATTTGAATTGGCACATTGTCCTTGCTTTAATTAAAGCTATTTCCCTCTTTCTCTTTTTATATACAAATAAGTCTGGTCTGTTACTGGTTACCCTTGCATGTGTTTTAGCTCCAGAATATGTGTGTATATACCTCTGCCCTTTCATTTAATGTACTTTTTGCACAGATTGCTTCTAATCTTTTCAACTTCTCTTCGATGCATGCTTATTCATTATAACTAAGTGTAACCTTCTGAGTACTTCATTACACCTTCTGTTATAGCTATACCTGAAAATTTACATATTAAAGTAGATATTTATTTTAAAATACTAGCTTTTATTTCTTTTTTTATATTATAGCTAAGGCATTATACTGATTTTTATTATGTATCTCAGTATAATATCTGCAAATTTCATTTTGGTTCAGTAAATGAGGCATTACAAATTATTTGTTATAAAAGGGGGATATTAAGTACAAAGTTTGAGGCCACTGATCTATTACAATCTCTCATTTTACAGGGGAAGAAACTGAAGTAGAAAGAGATGAAATGGCCCAATCACTAAGTTGTGGGATCTGGAATTAAAACTCTGATCTGACTTTCAGTCCAGTTCTCTTATTTCATTCTCTAATTTCAGCTGAATATTGAGCAGTTCTTATTTCTGCAGTAGGATTATACTCACAATCTTCTTGAGAACAGAGCCATTTTGTACAATCCTTTTTCTGTAATCTTCACAGTGACTAACACAGCATTAAACATACAGTAGTTACGTAGTACATACTTAATAGATCAGATTGGATTGAATTGAATTGTATTGAATTGAAATAAAATGATTTGAGCTGAATAGTGGGTGCTGAAGTTTCAGGACAAATAGTGCCTTCCAGTGTAAAACAATCAGAGCCATCAGCAGCGGACCAAACAGCCACAGCTGACACAACCACATCAGATTCTTCATTTTACCTCCTCCCCATCCCTTAGCAGTTTCCAGAGTCTTTGCCTCCCCTCTTCTCACACCTGTTGACCTTGGCATTCATCTCTAGCTATCCCTTTACTTGCCATGTCCTTGGGTATAGGTTTACTCCAATGTTTGGACAGGTCCTCTAGGCCCTAAAATATTTTTAGGGAAAGAGCTGAAAATCAGTTTTGCCCTTTTCATGTTTTTTTCATATTCTGAATTATTTCCTTTCTTGGCTCTTTCCAAATGTGCTAAGACACTGGGTCTATGAAGAGATGCTTTGTTGACATGATACAGGAGCTAATTCAACATGTCAGTGGAAATGGCATGAAAACACTGACTCAGAAGCCAGAGTCCAGAAGTAGATGAATTGTTCCATCTTCCTAGTGATTGTGCATGTGTGTGTTTGCACATAAGCAGAAGAGAGAGACAAGATTCTACACTTACCAGAAATTCAGCTGCCAATACACAAAATGAGTTCCAAGGAGGTGAGAGGCTCACAAATGAGTGCCAAGAACTATGTGCAAAACAGTAGAGTCATGAGGGTTGTGACAAATAGCATGACCTGCAGGAGGAAATTTGGGAAAACAGGCATTATTTGCCTAGGCACCACCTACAGTAAGCTGATTAGATACACATCCTGCTCTCATCCATGGCATTCAACTACACACATATCATCTACCACCACCATCAATGATAACAACTACCACCAAAATAGTTTTGATTTAGATCAAAAACTTAGAGACTATTGCTTCCACTCCTATAATTAAAAGAAAATATAGTTCTCAAAGTCATCAAAGAACTAAGGACACAAGAAATCTTAATAAACTAACAAAAGAGAACTCCCAAGGTATTCCACACCTTCCCAAGACCTCCAAGTACTGGGAGAATGACAACAGGACTGAAGGCAAAATCTAAAGATACAGAGAGCAGGGAGCATGACTCGATGGCAAAGAGAACTTACAAGTGTTCTGAAATTTGTTAGCTCCGAGGTAAAACAGTGAGAGATCTTTCACATGTCTGACAGCGAGCGGCTCAGCTGTGAATCAGAGGCAAATCCTCAGAACCTCACCTGTGCTAAGATCTCAGTTTCTGATGAAACATGGTACAAGTGCATATCCTGTCCTCAAGTGAAGCCAGTGGTGAACTGAATCAAACTAAAGCTTCAACAAAGCCTGGTGTCATCTCAATCCAGCCTAAACCACATCAGATTGACTTAGCTCTCATTCTCATGGTGTCATTGAAAAATAGAGTGTACCCTTCTGGAAGCAAATATTATTTACTTCAGTAGCAAGTATTCTTTTGTGTATCACAAGAACACAAAAAGTCAAGAAAATTTAAATCAACAATAAGAGAAAAAAAGACCATAGAAATAGAACCAGAGATGACTAAGGTATTGAGATCATCAAACAGAACTTCAAAGTAATTATGATAAACATTCTAAAAGGAACAGTGGAAAAGTAAATATATGCGGAAAAAAATGGAAAATTTCAGCAGAGACATGGAAGCTGTAAAGAAGAACCGATCAAAATGCAAAAAAAAAAGAAAAATACAATATCGTTAATAATGTATTAAATGCAATAGCAGAAGACAGAACGCAGAAGGGGAAAAAAGTCAGTGAACTTAAACATACATCAGTCCAGACTTAAACACAAAGACAAATGGGTGACTAAAAAACAGAAATGAGCATCCTAGTTCTATTGTATAACGTTGAATGTTTTAATATTCAAGTAATTTGAGTACCAGAAAAGAGAAAAGAAAGAGTGTGGTAGCAGAAATATTTGAGGACACAATGGGTAATCAACTGTTGAAAAGCATCAACCCACAGATTTAAGGTGAATGAACCTCAAATAAGATAATTACAAAGACTTCTCCATAGGTATACTATAATGAAACAACCTAAAATAAAGGGGGGGGAACAGAAAAAAAATGTAATTATAGAAAAAAGACATAGTACAGAGGGTGGCACCTGTGGCTCAAAGGAGTGGGGCGCCGGCCCCATATGCCAGAGGTGGTGGGTTCAAACCCAGCCCCGGCCAAAAACTGCAAGAAAAAAAAGAAAAGAAATGGTACATAGTGGGAACAACAATGAAAATGACAACTGACTTTTTTCCATAAATAATCATGGCCAGAAGGCAATGGAATTATGTATTTTAAAGTGCTGAAAGAAAAAAAAAAACACTGTCAACTTAAAATTTTATCCAGTGAATATATAAAATATAGTAGATTATAATCTATCATATATCCATACAAAATATTATAATCTATTATATCCATACAAATTGTATTTATTTATTTAATATATTATATACCATATTTAATTTAATAAATATGTTATATATTTATATGCATATAATATTTATAATTATGATTATATTAAATATAAATAGATACTATTTATAAATTACATATAATACAGGGTACATATAAATTTAGTGTGCAATTAGAAATAGTTTAACATAGTAAATTGCACATGAACTTTATGTCCACCCTGTATCATTACATATTTAAATATGTTTATATGTGTAAATATATTTCCATATATTCCATGTAACATATTATATATATATATAAATAATAAGGATATATTCATCACTGAGTGAAATTCCAAGTTGACATAAATGTATCATATACAACATAAGTTGCTATTGACTCTTTTTATTTATTTATTTTTTTTTTTTGACAGAGCCTCAAGATGTCACCCTGGGTAGAGTGCTGTGGAGTCACGGTCCACAGCAACCTCCAACTCCTGGGCTTCAGTGATTCTCTTGCCTCAGCCTCTCATGTAGCTGGGACTATAGGCACCTGCCACAACGCCCAGATATTTTTTGGTTGTAATTGCCATTGTTGTTTGGCAGGCCCTGGCTGGATTCGAACCCACCAGCTCTGGTATATGTGGCTGGAGTCTTAGCCACTTGAACTATAGGTGCCAAGCCAGCTATTGACTCTCAAAGCAAAAACAATAGCAATGACTCATAGGCTTATAGCGTATATAGTAATAAAATTTAGGCAACAAGAACACAAAGCTAAGAGGTAAATGGAATTACATAATTGCAGATTCTTACACTTTCATAAAGTACTACAATTATTATTTTGTGCTAACTCGCAAATTTTTGAGAGAATAAATGGATGAATTTCAAGAAGAATTAACATGAGGTTGACTTTCTCCTGTCTGGGGTTCTATACATACAAAGCCTATATTTATACTGTTAACTTAAAGCATATTTTATTTTCCTTTTTAGTTTTCCGTCTCAATGAAACAATACAATCTAAAAGAAGACGTTCTTAGCAATCTGTTAATGTTACTAGTGCAGACAGATGTCCTAAGATACTCATAGGTAGCTCACTACACAAGAAAGAGTGTAGTATTGGATTGGAAGTCAAGTAGCCCATGGTCTAATCCTGGCTCCATCTGTATTGTGGTACTTTGGAACATACTATTTAAACTTTCTGAGTTTTCCCCATCTATAAAATGAGGCAATAATTGGATTATTGGGATCATAGAATCAGTTGACATATAACCATAGAGGAGAAAAGCAAAGTGTTTGGCATGTCTGTAGAGGCTCGAGAAATGCCAACTCTACAATTCCCTTTAAACTCCAAATCTACTTGGCATCCCAGGAAGTCTAGTTTGATACTGAATGTATTTGTTGACTTGGAACTTCTAGAAACATGTCCTTATTCTTTTTATGTGAAAGTCAGAGAGTGAGTTCCAAAAAAGAAGGTAAAGAGAAAATTAACATTATTTAGGACTTAAAAGGCCACTTTTGAATGAGCCTTAGCAAGCACAATGACTCAGAAACAAGTACAGTTTTCTACAGAAGCCCCCAAAGTTCTCAAGTTCTTGGGGGATCAAACCTGACAAATTCATAAGAAGATTCATGAAGTCCTAGAAAGCCTCAAAGCATGTGAGGCAAATTGCACTTGCCTCATTCTGTGTAACTTGGTACACAGTCCAAGAAAGGCTTCTCCCTGAAAGCAGAGTGGGGCTGCTTTTTGTGGGGAGCCAGGCAAGTCTATTTCTGAGCTCCTCTCTACCACTTACTAGCTGTGACTAGTGTGACTCCAGGGAAAGTTCTTGATGTTTCTTCCACTACAAAAAGGGATAATGGAACCCATTCTCTAGTGAGCAGATCAAACATTCAAAGCAAGGGTTGAAAACTGGAAATCTTTGGCCCAATCTGGCTAGCAGATGTATTTTGCTTAGTCTGCAGGATGCTGCTTCAATGTTTTCTATTTTTTGGAATTATCTGCCAATTGTTAATAAAAGAGTTCACATTTTAAGTTCTATATTTCTGTATTCTCTTAAAATACTAGAAAATATGACAACCTTATGCCTATATTTCTCTAAGAGATTGACCATTTGAAGCTAAGTAGTGACCACTGTATGTGTACAGAACTTATTTTCTCCAGATTGCCATGGACCCCACTGTTCCTTATTGTCTCACCTACAGGTGCACTGAAGGTCAATACACCCATTTATATTGCCCCCCTGTCCTATGGAAACTGCTTTCCACCAGTCATGTAAAGCGTCTAGCACTACAATTAAGGGTTAATAGATATCCTCTTTACATTTTGCCCTCTACCCTGAGAGCCCCATGGGCAAGTGGGCTTCAGAGAGGAACACAGCTGGTGGAATCATTTCCTTAAGAGCCAGACACCATCTCTAAACCTTGCATCTTTAGCCAGTTATCCTTATTTTGAGGATATAAATGAGGAAAGGATAATGAGTAGCACTTACTTGGCCCAAAGACTCAGACCTCTTTCTCAGCAGGTTAAGGTGAAGGGCAGGCTACAGAGGAACAGGGAGACACATGAAAATAAATGTAGAGCTCTTTTCCAGAAGCCTGAGGTCTCCTTCTGAGACCCCATATGAATCTGATGCGTCCCAGCTGCGATGAGGGGAAGCGTGGGCTGAGCACCTGAGGTTTAAGAGCAGGATGGGAAATCTAGGCAAGCCTCCCACAGTGGCCCTCAAAATCCACCAGTCTTTGACTCTTACAAATCCATCAGTGCACACTTCGTTAAAGGAAGCCGCAGTCCTCCAGAGGGCCAGGCAAGAGGGAGGACTCTGCATTATGAAGAGGAGGAAAGCTGGTGGGCTGGGGGGCAGGCAGTATTGGAGCAGTGCTCCATGGGATTAGATGCCCTTCAGCAAATGAGCTCGTTGTTACAGCACGGAAGAACTCGGAAGCATTTGAGAATCAGGGAGGCCCTGAGAAATTCTGCTTGCCTCAGTGGACGAAGATGCAGAAAGTGCAAGGGGCAGGTGGGAGGGAGGCTCTGGCATCCCACTGCGGAGTGGTGGAGATGAAAGGCATTCCTAAATCCAGGGCTTCAACATCTGCCATCTTGATTAGAACTTGGCCAGAGGCATCTGACGGCTCCCTTTCTCCAGAGCACCTAGCTGTGGACATCAGGGATGGCCAGGGTCTCGGAGGGGGCAATAGGAGCTGTCAGAGAAAGAAACATGGAGCCTGTGAGGATGAAATTGTGGGTTTTGTCAGAAAGCAATGAAATGTGGCTTCTCCTCAGAACTTATCTTGCACACCTGGAATTCTCAAGTATCACAGGTGAAAGGGATGACAGTGGGGTGGACAGTTCAGCCTCCAAGGTCTTTCTCAGATTCTCACAGAGAGGTGAAAGATCTGATGTTAGAACTTGTGGCTCCCAGATCTGAGTTCCTCATGACCCCGGCAGCCTTCCCTGCCTCCTCCCTGGGCTGGCCTCTGTCTCCCTATGCCTAGTCCTGGGGCCTTTAGGGAACTGGGATGGATTTCCCAGCACTCATGAAAAACCAGAGATTCTGACCTTGTTCTTCCTTGGTCTGGGGGCAGGGACAAGGTGTGAAAGGGTCTGAACTTTTTCCATCTTCCCAGACCCCTCACAGCAGGCATGGATGACCTATTGGGATTCAATGCACATTAGCCTTGAGATGTTTCTGTATCATCAGTCTTAGTGTTGTACTCCTGGGGTAGAAAGATTTGCTTTGGTGTTCTTTTCCCTTCTCTAGGCATTTTGTCTCTCTGGCTGGAACTGTAAAACAGGACTTCAAGCTAGGGATTTTGAAATACTTATATTTTCGTTTCCCCACCCTGCTTGGCATAGCATCAGGGCCTTTTAGTTGCTGAACGAACTAATGACTCCCTTCACTATCATTTCTGCCTTGGCTGGTTTTTCTGGGATGGCCCTGGGAAGAGTGGGAATGGTGGGCTCCTGCTCTCAGGGAGCATCTGATTTAATAAGTCTCACTCACTTTCTGTCTCCATCAGGGCCACACACCCCCTATCTCCTTACCCTCAGATACAAGACTTCATTGATGCCTAGAACTTACCTTACTGTAAGTCTTATGTACCTTTGGGTGCATCAGGCATTGGGCTACACTGATGAGTTTCATTTAATCCTCATGAAAACTCCACTGAATGACCATGCTCACTTTCTGGATGGAGAGACAAGGGTTTACTTACCAGAAGTAAGCAAGAGGTGCCTTAGGTCTGCCTGAAGGTGGAACCCCTGCTTTCAAGCCCTCCCCAGTCAGGTTCTCACCTCTTTCCCACCAGACACTCTCATCCTCATCATCCTCACCTGCTGGTCTCTCCAGGTCCCTCCACCTATGGTGCAGTATTTCTGTCAATCATGGCAATGCCTGGTTTCCCACTGCACGGGGAATGCCTCTCATTATTTCAGTGTATCTACCAGGCTGGCTCCCTCTTGTCTCCTGCCATGCCGTTCCTGCTCAGTCCCGGCTGTCCTCAGCTCTCCTTCTGACTGCCATTCCCTCTAGTGACCAAACTTGTCTGCTAGCAGCTCTTGATGGCTCAATAGAGCCCCCAACGCAATTTGTCACCTTTCATTCCCAGGAGTTCACTATTTATTTTTGCTCTAAGTCATATGATTATTATAAAGGCAGGTCCCTGCCCAATGTTTTTGTAAAATACTCTGTCCTCAGCAAGAAAGAGGAAAGAGAAATCCTCATCACTGTGAGAGGTAATTTCTGCTTGTGCTAATGTAAAGTCAGAAGGGTAAGCCATTCATTGCTTACACATTCAGGTCTGACCTCAGTTATTGCGCGCGTGGAAGAGAAAGTAATTAGTTTCTTTAATGGCTCAGAAATAAACCCAAAAAGGGTTTTGGGGTGGGCAGTGGTAATTGTTCAAATCAGCAGGTTTGGGAGTTTAATTTCTTTGTATTCATTAAGCTTCAAGATCTATCTAAGATGCTTCATTATAACACCATGGCCCAGCTGGAGGAGCATTATTATCAAGTTACAAAATTGATAAATTAGAGGGACAAAGGTTATTTGTTTCTTGAGCTGCTATTTGAAAATTCAGGGCATAGAATTCTCTATCAGAGGGCAGAAGGGTGAAGGTATTTGTTTCCCCCTGCTAGACGGTATTAAGAAGAGAAAGTGGAATGTTTTCCCCAAACCACTCTGACTGTGCCACTCAGCAGGTGAGCCTCGCTGTTAGTTTCAACACTGGCCCCCTATGATTGATGACTCTGGTGAGAAAGAGCTGGCTGGAGCTCTCTGGGGCTTGACTTCCACCAACTGCCCCGGCATCAGGATTTTTGGAAGTTATTGATGAAATGAGGAAATGGGAAGTCCCTTTGGCCATATTTCATTTTATCTTTAAAGCAGACAACACAGTCCTGCAGGAAACACGTGTCCTGGGGTGCAATCCCAGCCCTATGAGGATTGCTATGTTGTGTTGATGAGCTGCTTAATATCTCTGAACTCTTTTTCCTGTTAAACAGGAATACAACTATCGTGTAAGGTTATCATGAGGATTTAAACTTTGTGGGGAGGGCAGTGCCTTAGCACAGTGGTTATGGCGCCAGCCACATGCACCGAGGGTTGTAGGTTTGAACCTGGCCCAGCCCAGCTAAACAGCAATGACAACTGCAACAAAAAAAAATAGCCAGGTGTTGTGGTGGGCACCTGTAATCCTAGCTACTTGGGAGGCTGAGGCAAGAGAATCACTTAAGCCCAAGGTCGCTGTGAACAGTACCGCCACGGCACTCTACCAAGGGCGACATAGTGAAACTCTGTCTCAAAAAAATAAAAATAAATAAATAAACTTTGTGTGGAGTGTGTGTCTGTATCTATACATATGTAGCCCAGCACAGTGCCTGCCTGAACATAGGGGTCCTCAAGAATTGCACTTGGTTTCTCCCTACACCACCCCAGGCCTTGGATCCTTTATTGCACCTAATCTGAGTCTGTGGATGGTACGTGGCCATATCCTCTGAAGCATGGCATCCTCTAAAACCATGCGGGTTTCACTTAGATTCCATGTGAAGAGAAAGATGATTTTACAAGGCCCACAAATCTGCAGAACCGTAATGAAATCTCCCATCAGACATTTCCAATCAGGCTGTATGTCACAGTCCACATGAATGGTGCCCTGGAAATATGAGGTGTTTCCTGCCCTTGCCTCTGTCCTTCCCCCACGGTTACCTCCCCAGTGGCAATGATCTCATGTCCTCTTCCCTTTAGAAGGGAACATCTAAAATCATTTCTTTTATATAGTCCTGTCAGCATAGGACTTTACCTTCTTACTCCGCTAATGAAAGGCTCATGAATTAATTCAGAGAGACCCCATTGGGATTCCCACCCATTTTTAGGGTGTCATCCCCTCGCCGAGTGGCTTACAAAGTATTTACACAAAACACACACTTCCGTTAAAGGAGGGTGTGGAGCTGGTTGTTTTGACAGCACCACAACCAAGAACAAATGTTTACATATGGCTTACTCAGACCCACTAGAGAGGAAAGAGTGCCTGCTTCTCAATTGTCTGCTGACAGCAGGCAACTCTGCAGTGCAGTGCCCCAAGCCCTGGGACCAGGAGAGAACACCCCAAAATTAAGATGAGCAATTCCAGCAACAACTTCTCAGGAACCAACAGCGTCTAGAAAAAATGGCTCAAGGCATGTGGCTCCAGTCAGTGTTAAGGGAGTATATATCTAAGTTGGAACAACAATCCATTGAGCCTCAGAACCACATCACATTATCAGGAACCCCTCTGCTTACAAATAAAAACTTGTTTGCTGGAGGGTTGAATAAAGCCAAAAGGAGCATATGTTTAGGAATGAAAAATTCAGAAATTCCTATCTTATAGAAAGGGTATATCTCATTTTACTTTATTCTCTCAAAAAAATTCAGAAGTCCATATTATTAATATTTATTATCACTGTTTTGCAGATGAAGGAAAGGAGGTTCAGTAACTTACCAGACAAGATTTACTAAAATATTCCCAGCCCAGTGTCTTTCCAATCACCAGTGGTTGTATTAGTTCTCCAATGCTGCATAATAAATTAATACAAGTTCAGCAGCTTAGAATATCACACACTTATTATCTCATAGTTCTATATGTCTGAAGTCCTGGGAGGCTGCAGTGGTCCTTTGCTGTGGTCTCAAAGGATGACATCAGGTATCAGCGAGACTACATTCTTTTTGTAAGCTCATTGGTTGACGGAATTCAGATCCTTGTGGTTGTAGGACTGAGGTCCTCTTTCTTTACTGGCTATCAACCAAAAGTATATATCTCAGCTTCTTAAAAGTTTAGTGTCTGCCAAATTTCTCTGAAGCCTTCTTCCTTTCAAAAGGCCTCTATGGTTAGATCAGGCGCACCTAGATAATCTCCATATTTTAAGGTCTTCTGACTAGGGACTTGGAATCCATCTGCAGAAATTCTTTCATTGCAGGACTTAGGGTAGTGTTTGAACAACCAGGAACAGCTACCTGGTGGGGTGTGAGTGGGGCATCTATAAAATTCTGTCCATCACAATGGTTCTCTAACTTTAGTTAAAAATTGCCTAGAGGACCTGTTGACAGTGTCAGTGCTTGGCCCTGTTTCTGTAGGTTCTAGCTCCCTGGTATGGGACAGAGCCTAAACTCTGGCATGGATGGTTCTAGGATCATACTTTGTAAAGCATTGTTCTACACTAAGCAATATCACTGATGGTTTCTTAAGCTTATGTTCACACCAGCCTCTTCTAATTCTGTAAGTATTGGCTCATTTAATTTCACAACGAACTCTGAGTTTGATACTGTCTTTTGCCCAATTTTATAGGCCCAGAGAGATTAAGCAACTTGCTTAATATCACACAGCTTGTAAGTGGTAGAACTGAAATTTCAAGTTCATGGGGTGGGTTCCAGAACTCCCATTTTCTAACCATGATGCTATACTGTAAGTTAGAACATAGTGTGTTACATGTCAAGACCTGAAGAAAGCAGAGCCCAGGCTGAGGATTAGGTCAGAAGACCATTTCAGATATTACTGACATCTGGTGTGGGTGGGTATGCAGGGGGAGTTCAAGGTGAAAGGGGAACTGGGGTTAGTCAAAGCAATGTCAGGCCATCTCATATCTGCCACCCACCCATCCCTGAAAAATGCTGTAGTTACTTTGCATCACTTCTGATGGCTGCTTCATTTAGTTCCTGGGTGTGATCTACATCAAAACTTGTAGTTAACTGGAGAATGACTGCAGGGAAAAGCATGATAGGAAGGGTGCTCACTGGGTTTGCTCAGGATTGAAGAGACTGCAATACTGTCCACAAGGTTCAAGAGATGGTCACCCATGGGACATAGACCAGATCATCAGCACAAAGACTGGCCTCTTTGACAACTGACAAGGATCTGATGTTACCTGACTATGCCTAAATGTCATTGTCATTCACTCATCTATCTCAAGATTTACAAAGTTCCACCTTCCCCGTAACTGATGTTATTAGACTTTTTCTCTGGCCTTCTCACCGCAGCATGGCAGTGGAATAAGGACTTTGGATCACCACCCCTACAAAGGTACCACCTCTTACATACCTGCTTGCTGAGTTGCCCTAGTTCTGGTTACATCAAAGTATTCTTTAGTTTGCAAGGCCTGAGCCATGCTACTCAGTGTGTGGCCTTGGAAATGCTAATGGTTAGCAATAGACATGCAGCTGAAACCCACTTCCTGGTCCAGACCTGGAACACAGGTGACTGGGTTTGGGAATGACAGTCAGCAAGGGACCCAAAAGATAAGGATGACCGGCCTTTCTCCTGATTGTCCATTCCCAAACTCCAAACTCTGCAGGTGGTTCACAGAATGTTCTGCCTAGTTACAGATATCAAAAAAATCCTGAATAGCTTAAAATCCATCATGATGCAATAAATGATCTGCTCTATTACACGGTCTCTTCAGGGACTCATCTTTAAAGAAGAAAGTCCTGCCGCTAAATAGCAATTTAAAAGGAATCACAAGCATTATTTATGTCTCTTGAAGATTGTGAGAAGGGATCTAATTCATAAGCCACGGTAACTCTTTATAAAGCCATTTCTTCTAGTACTCAATTCTCTCACATCCTGCAGATCTTCCAAAGCCTTCTGCACAAAATCCCTAGAATTCTTCTAAGAGTCCCAGCTGAGTGGCTTCTCTTCCCTTCTCCTTCCCTTCTATTGAAGCTCCTTACTGTGTCGGTCAATTTAGCCTCACTATCCCAACCAACCCCTTCTATACTCCTGGGAGCTGAGTGTCCCTCTATATATCAGAACAGATTCAGGAAACTGCTAGCAAAAGCCCTCCTTTAGGGCTGGGGAACGGGACTCTCATGTAAGGGAGAAGCTAATCCCTGTCTTATTAATAGAAATGTAAAGGAAGAAGAATGAAAATGAAACAAAAACTAAATGGAATACAAATTGTAATGAATATCTTATTCATAGCTATACTGCACATACCACTTTCACATCTGCTGTTCTATTTGGTTCTTACAGCTAGCTTCCTTATGAAATTGCTCTGGCAAAGGTTCTTATTCCACATTAAAAGGGAAGACACTGGAGCTCGGGGAGCTAACAACTCATCCAGACTTGGTTAATAAGTGGCTAGGGGAGATCTACAGTGTAGCTTCAACATCCAGACTCCAAGTCATAAAAAACACAGAGGCTCATGTCTGAGAAACATATTACAGATTATTATGTCCGATGCCCTTATTTTACTTGCAAGGACCATGCAACTCCTTAGAGGAAAAATAAGAATTATATTCCTACCTTCCAACTTCTGGATGAGTGTTCTTTCTTTTCAGCCAATTGTGACAGAATTAGCACCTCTCGGGAAGGAATATCTGATAACACTTTATCTTTTTGAGACCCCCCATGACATTAGAGCAAGCACAGTTACCAAGAAAATGTAATTTTCTATATTTATGTTGATTCAAAAATGTGTCTATAAACCTGTATAAATCAAGTAATAAAATCATAACACATAATGACAATTTCTAAGAATTATTTAAATAATCCTCAATCTTGCTGCATTTTTCTGAAATATTCTGACAGCTTCAAAATTACTCAACAGCATAGCTGTTTAGAAATCATAGATTTGGCAGCACGGTACTGGCATAAACAGAGACATAGACCACTGAGACAAAATAGAGAACCCTGAAATAAATCCACACATCTATAGTGAACTTATCGTTGGCAAAGTTGCCAAGAACACACGTTGGGGAAAGGACGGTATCTTCAATAAATAGTGCTAGAAAAATTGGATAGCTATATGCACAAGAATGAAACTTGGCCCTTATCTCTTGCCAAAGACAAAAATCAAATTAAAAGAGATTAAAGACTTAAATCTAAGACCTGAAACCATAAAACTCCTAAAGATTGAGGAAACACTTCAGAAAATTATTCTGGACAATGACTTTTAGAGTAATATTCCCAAAGTACTGGCAACCAAAGAAAAATTAAACAAATACGATCATATCAAGCTAAAAGGCTTCTGTGCAGCAAAGTAAATAGTCAACAAAGGGAAGAGACAATCCACAGAATGGGAGAAAATATTTGCAAACTACCTATCTGGGAAAGGATTAATAACTAGAATATGTATGGAGCTCCAAAAATTCAACAGAAAAAAAATCAAATAATTCAGTAATGTAAGCATTTCACATTGTATATCGAAGCAGTACCCTGAACCCCATAAATGCATCAATGTACAAAGTTATGATTTAATAATAATAATAAATAAAAAATAATTTAGAAAGAAGAAAGCTGTTCAAAAAGGAAAACAAACAAAAATAAAGAATAGATAAAGGATTGGAATAGACATTTCTCAAAAGAAGGTATACAAATGTCCAACAGGTATGTGAAGAAATTATCAAATCAATATCTTAGTCATCAAAAAAAATTAAATTAAAACTATAATGAGATCTTCTTACACTCTGTTTAAAATGGCTTTTATCAAAAAGACAGCCAATAACAAATGCTTATGAGGATACGGATAATGGGAAACCCTCACACCTTATGGAGAACACTGTGGAGGTGCCTCAAAAAGCTAAAACTAGAACTGCCATGTGACCAAGAAATCCCATTGGTGGGCATATATCCAAAGGAGAGGAATTCGACATATGGAAAAGATATCTCTACCCCCATGTTTACTGCAGGATTATTCACAATAGTCAAGATTTAGAATTAGCCTAAGAGTCTGTCAATACATGAATGGATAAAGAAATTATGATGCAAGGAGATGGAGCAAGATGGCAGCCGAGTAACAGCTTCCCTGCAACTGGGCACGGTGATTCTAGGGAGATAAGACTCCAGGCATCTCTGGCTAGTGGGATGTGCCTATAATCATCCCTTTGAGGATACAGGGAGTCATCAAGGGACTTCTGGACCCCAAAAGGAGGACAAAAACAGTGGAAAACTGGTAAGTGGTTACGCGTGATCAAGCGACCTAATCCCGCTGGCAGCCATAAGTACAAGCAGCAGTGAGACTGCAAACCGAAAAGGCCTTACCTATGAACTGTTTCAGTGATTTTGGACTTGGCACTTAGTTGAACCGCCTCGGGGAGAGCTTGAGCAGGTGTGCGGAAAACTTTTGGCATTGTCTAGGGCCCCAGACCAAGCCACTGAGCCGGACAAAGCTAATAGTGTTCGGCTGTGGGCCGCACGGAGCCATTATGAGAGAATTGCCCCGGCAAGCTCCGCCCTCAGGGCGGCAGAGCAAGGATCAGGCGTGAGCTAGTAACCTATTGACTGAGCAGCCTAAAGGTACGGACTGAGCTGCCTTACAGCCTTAACACTCAGGGGCAAAGTGAGATGGGTTTTGGCACATAGAGCCTCGGGCTGTTGCCCTGGGTAGAGTGCCGTGGTGTCACACCTCATAGCAACATCAAACTCCTGGGCTTGGCACCGCCTGGACCTCCATAAGAGCTGCACCATGACCCCCAACCCACGACCCGTGCCCACCAGTCCTCCGCATGCCCTGCCCAAGAACTGCGGGAGCCGCGCAACCCTGCTTCCTCCCTCCTGGACCCTCCCTGCCTCCACACTGGCCCACTCATCTGGCCAGGGACTCTGGTAGCCACGTGCCCTCTGGAGCCCTCCCTGCCTCTGCGCAGAGCCCTTCTCCTGGCTAGAGACAGTGGGAGCCTTGGGCTCTCTGTGCCAAAGTCACTGGGTGCCAGGCACTCCAAGAACGGTGCGCACCACCTCACACCCTATTGCTGGATCCGGGTGTGTCACACTCCAGAGCTGCTTCCACAGCCAGAACTCCCTGGCTGGGGCAACCCCAGAGGAACTACACAGGGTCACTCCCTACAAAGATCCAGCAACAATAGAGTGATCCTGCTGGGGTCTAATCTTGGAGAGACACCTCCCCAACTCTGAGGACAGCCAGAGGCAATGGTGAAAAACAATCATGAGACAAAATCAACAGAAAAACTCTGGCAATATGAACAATCAGAGTAGATCAGCTCCCCCAAGAATCAATGGGGCAAACACAGCAACAAGATCCCATCCAGAAACAAATAGTTGAGATGTCAGAAATTGAATACAGAATCTGGATAGCAAATAAGTTTGAATTAGAATTCCAAGCAGTAATCCAAAAGATATCTCAAGAATTCAACGAATTCAAAGACCAGGGGAGGAGACAAGATGGCTGACTGAAGCCAGCTTTCCACAGAGGCTCCCATCCAGAAGGAGAGTTAAAGGACAAAAATTCAGCAAGTAACCTGGTGGATTTGAACTGCACTAAGAGAGAAGGTTGTAGAACGCACGTCAACCCCGCTGAGGCGAGCTGCGACCACAAGGATACAAACAAAAGGTACAAAATCCATCACCAAGCGGACGGGAGTCCCCTCCCCCATGAGAACGGCTCAGAGTGCCCCACAAACAAACGGTCAGAGTTCAAAGGTCCTCCCACTATACTCCATGGGAGAGACCCCCTAAAAACTGGACCTACCTCCCCTATTAGGGTGCCACGGCATCCTCCTGCCAGGCATAAAACTGTATAAACTGTATATAGTCTCTACCTGGAATTCTGAGCTCCCAGCGCTCCCCTTCACTCACATAGGGGTCTGGAGGCCAGTCCCAGTGGGTTGGCGGAGAGGGGAATGCACCAGAGTGGCAGTTCCCTGAGGCACAGTGCGACAGCCGTATTTTGGTGACAATACGGCCAGGCAAAAAACCGTGTAAAGCTCTGTGTGTTCTCTGCCCGCAACCCCAGGCTCCCAGGACTCCCCGCACTTCCCTCTGCTGTCACTCCAAGGTCTGGAGGCCTGTCCCCCAGGGGTCCAGACTCTTGGGTGATTGCTTGAGGGGTGTAGACAGTGCTGGGCTGCAGCCTGTCAGTGCAGACTCTGGGGTACGGGAGCGGAGACAGGACGGTTGGCCGGAGGGGAGCTACACCGGAGAGGCCGTTGCATGAGCCATAAAGCAGCAGCCCTCTTTTGCTAGCAATACAGCTCACTACCAAATATTCTGAAGCCACACCCCCTGTCTCCCTGGGCAACCAGAGACTCTGAGTTTGCCTGAGGCAACTCCAAATTGCAAACTAGGGAAACTCCCAGGGTGGGGCTGACCCAGAGTTCCGCTAAACCTAAGACACACCTGGCCCTCAGGGGATTGTCAGCCTATAGACAACACAGGAGCAAAGACAAGCTGATTTGGAGCTCAATTCAGCTTCTCTTCTGCAGGGGAACTGCAGAGTTGTTCTGTTCTGTTCTCTCAGTAACATTAATCAGGGGCGAGACTGGACCTGAGTGAAAACCCCTCAACCTTCATCAAGCACCCGAGGTTGTCAGGCCTCACCTCCTCCTGCTGGAGAGAGGTAGAGAGCAGCGGCCTGGCAGACTTCCTTGTGATTCAGGCAGATACAAACTCTTGGAGTACCGATTCACTACAGGCAACTGGGTCAGCCAACTGCAGGGCTATCAGTGACTGGATGTGAAGTGGTGCAAGGTGGGGAAGAAGGGAGCAACCTTCCCAGACTGATTAATTGGCTGGGTGGCTTCTCCTGACTCCATGCAGCACTGGAGCAAGCCACACCAGAGTAGCCACCAGACCCCTGTGATCCAGTTCCCAGAGACCTCTTAAACTCTCTCACCCAAGATAGGTGCAGACTGAGACAATTGATTTGCACCTTTTTGAACTGAACCAATCACCTGAGGACAAATCAGGTGGTGCCCTGGGTGCACGGTGGTAGGAAGGTTTGATTTTTCTTCTCCAATTGTTTTCTGGTGGGGGGTGGGGTGACTTAATTGCTGAAATTTCTCCACAGCTGAAACTTCAATCCAAAGTATCTGTTTCACTAGGGTGCAACAGAAACCAGCTAAAAACAAGACAGAACCACTTAGCCCCACCACACCAGACAGGGCCCCAGTTTCTCAGGCCACAACACTGTACAGGCCCTTGACAAAGCCCCAGGGGAAAAAATCAGAGGGAGAAAAACAACCATGGGGCGGAATCAGTGGAAAAACTCTGGTAACATGAATAACCAGAATAGATCAACCCCCCCAAGGAAAGATATGGCAGATGCAATTGAAGATCCCATTCATAAACAACTGGCTGAGATGTCAGAAATCGAATTCAGAATTTGGATTGCAGACAAGATTAACAAAGTGGAATTAGGAATTCAAGGAGAAATTCAAAAGTTGTCTCAAGAATTTAACGAATTTAAAGACAAAACCACCAAAGACTTAGACACACTGAAGCAAGAATTTGCAGCCCTCAAAGATATGAAAAATACAGTAGAATCCCTCAGCAACAGAATGGACCAAGCAGAAGAAAGGATTTCTGACATCGAAGATAAAGCCTTTGAACGCTCCCAAACTCTCAAAGAGGAAGAGAAATGGAGAGCAAAAACGGATCATTCTCTCAGAGACCTCTGGGATAATTCGAAGAAGGCGAATATCCGAATCATAGGGGTTCCAGAAACAGATGAAGTGGCCTCGCTGGGCACAGAGGTCCTTCTGCATGAAATTATGAAAGAGAATTTTCCAGACATGCCTACAGATTCTGAAATTCAGATAGCGGACAGCTTCAAAACCCCAGCACGACTCAACACCAATAAGACATCCCCCAGGCATATCATAATTAACTTCACTAAAGTTAATATGAAGGAGAAAATCCTCAAAGCTGCCAGGAGAAAGAAAACCATTACCTTCAAAGGGAAGCATATAAGAATGACTGCAGATCTCTCTGCTGAAACTTTTCAAGCCAGAAGAGGGTGGTCACTGACTTTTAATCTCCTAAAGCAAAATAACTTTCAACCCCGGATCTTGTATCCAGCTAAACTGAGTTTCATTTATGATGGAGAAATTAAATACTTTAATGACATTCATATGTTGAAGAAATTTGCCATAACAAAACCAGCTCTTGAGGATATTCTCAGACCTATCCTACATAATGACTAACCCAATCCTATACCAAAAAAGTAAACTCACTCAGAAACTTCGGATGAAACTCCAATTTCCACACTGGCGAAAGGATTAAAAATGCCCACTGGACTTTTGAAAAACTTGATACCCAAAACTTCACCACACTTATCAGTTTTCTCCATTAATATGAACGGCTTAAACTGTCCTCTAAAGAGGCATAGGTTAGCTGATTGGATACAAAAACTCAGGCCAGATATCTGTTGCATACAAGAGTCACATCTTAACTTAAAAGACAAATACAGACTCAGGGTGAAAGGATGGTCATCCATATTTCAGGCAAATGGTAATCAGAAAAAAGCAGGTGTTGCAATTTTATTTGCAGATACAATAGGCTTTAAACCAACAAAAGTAAGGAAGGACAAGAATGGTCTCTTCATATTTGTTAAGGGTAATACTCAATATGACGAGATCTCAATTATTAATATCTATGCACCCAACCAGAATGCACCTCAATTTATAAGAGAAACTCTAACAGACATGAGCAACTTGATTTCCTCCAGCTCCATAATCGTTGGAGATTTCAACACTCCTTTGGCAGTGTTGGATCAATCCTAAAACAAGAAGCTGAGCAAAGAAATCTTAGATTTAAACCTAACCATCCAACATTTAGATTTAGCAGACATCTACAGAACATTTCATCCCAACAAAACTGAATACACATACTTCTCATCAGCCTATGGAACTTACTCCAAAATCAATCACATATTAGGTCACAAGTCTAACCTTAGTAAATTTAGAGGAATAGAAAATATTCCATGCATCTTCTCAGACCACCATAGAATAAAACTTGAGCTGAGTAACAACAGGAATCTGCATACTCATACAAAAACATGGAAGTTAAATAACCTTATGCTGAATGATAGCTGGGTCAGAGATGAAATTAAGAAAGAAATCGCCAATTTTTTGGAACAAAACAACAATGAAAACACGAACTGTCAGAACCTCTGGGACACCGCAAAGGCAGTTCTAAGAGGGAAATTTATAGCACTACAAGCCTTCCTCAAGAGAACAGAAAGAGAGGAAGTTAACAACTTAATGGGACATCTCAAGCAACTGGAAAACCCAGAAGAAGAAAAGAAATAACCAAAATTAGAGCAGAATTAAATGAAATTGAAAACAAAAGAATAATACAACAGATCAATAAATCAAAAAGCTGGTTTTTCGAAAAGGTCAATAAAATAGATAAACCTTTGGCCAACCTAATCAGGAAAAAAAGAGGAAAATCTCTAATCTCATCAATCAGAAACAACAAAGACGAAATAACAACAGACTCCTCAGAAATCAAAAAAATCCTTAATGAATGTTACAAGAAATTTATTCTCAGAAATATGAAAATCTGAAGGAAATTGACCAATACTTGGAAGCACGTCACCTTCCAAGACTTAGCTAGAATCAAGTGGAAATGTCAAACAGGCGCATATCAAGTTCGGAAATAGCATCAACCATACAAAACCTCCCTAAAAAGAAAAGCCCAGGACAAGATGGTTTCACGTCTGAACTCTACCAAACCTTTAAAGAGGAATTAGTACCTATATTACTCAAGCTGTTCCAAAAGGTAGAAAAAGAAGGAAGACTACCCAACACATTCTATGAAGCAAACATCACCCTGATCCCCAAACCAGGGAAAGACCCAACAAGAAAAGAAAATTAGAGACCGATATCAGTAATGAATATAGATGCAAAAATATTCAACAAGATCCTAACAAACAGAATCCAGCAACACATCAAACAAATTATACATCATGACCAAGTCGGTTTTATCCCAGGATCTCAAGGCTGGTTCAATGTACGTAAATCTATAAATGTAATTCAGCACATAAACAAATTAAAAAACAAAGACCATATGATTCTCTCAATTGATGCAGAAAAAGCTTTTGATAATATCCAGCATCCCTTCATGATCAGAACACTTAAGAAAATCAGTATAGAAGGGACATTTCTTAAACTGATAGAGGCCATCTACAGCAAACTCACAGCCAATATCATATTGAATGGAGTTAAATTGGAATCGTTTCCACTCAGATCAGGAACCAGACAAGGCTGCCCATTGTCTCCGTTGCTTTTTAACATTGTAATGGAAGTTTTAGCCACTGCAATTAGGGAAGAAAAGGCGATCAAGGCTATCCATATAAGGTCAGTAGAGATCAAACATTTGCTCTTCACAGATGATATGATAGTATATCTGGAAAACTCTAGTGGCTCTACTACAAAACTTTTAGAAGTGATCAAGGAATACAGCAGCGTCTCAGGTTACAAAATCAACATTCATAAATCGGTAGCCTTTATATATACCAACAACAGTCAAGTTGAAAAAACAGTTAAGGACTCTATCCCATTCACAGTAGTGTCAAAGAAGATGAAATATTTGGGAATTTATCTAACAAAGGACGTGAAAGATCTCTATAAAGAGAACTATGAAACTCTAAGAAAAGAAATAGCTGAAAATATTAACAAATGGAAAAACATACCATGCTCATGGCTGGGAAGAATCGATATTGTTAAAATGTCTATACTACCCAAAGCAATATATAATTTCAATGCAATCCCTATTAAAGCTCCACTGTCATACTTTAAAGATCTTGAAAAAACAATATTTCGTTTTATATGGAATCAGAAAAAACCTCGAATAGCCAAGACATTACTCAGAAATAAAAGCAAAGCAGGAGGAATTACGCTACCAGACCTCAGACTATACTACAAATCAATAGTGATCAAAACAGCATGGTATTGGCACAAAAACAGAGAAGTAGATGTCTGGAACAGAATAGAGAACCAAGAGATGAATCCAGCTACTTACCGTTATTTAATCTTTGACAAGCCAATTAAAAACATTCAGTGGGGAAAAGATTCCCTATTTAACAAATGGTGCTGGGTGAACTGGCTGGCAACCTGTAGAAGACTGAAAGTGGACCCACACCTCTCACCATTAACTAAGATAGACTCTCACTGGATCAAAGATTTAAACTTAAGACATGAAACTATAAAAATACTAGAGGAGAGTGCAGGGAAAACCCTTGAAGAAATCGGGCTGGGTGAATATTTTATGAGAAGGACCCCCAGGGCAATTGAAGCAGCTTCAAAAATACACTACTGGGACTTGATCAAACTAAAAAGCTTCTGCACAGCCAAGAACACAGTAAGTAAAACAAGCAAACAGCCCTCAGAATGGGAGAAGATATTTGCAGGTTATGTATCTGACAAAGGTTTAATAACCAGAATCCACAGAGAACTCAAACGCATTAGCAAGAATAGGCAGGCTGGGCAAGGGATTTGAAAAGAAACTTCTCTGAAGAAGACAGGCTCACGACCTTCAGACATATGAAAAAATGCTCATCATCTTTAATCATCAGAGAAATGCAAATCAAAACTACTCTGAGATACCATCTAACTCCAGTGAGACTAGCCTATATCACAAAATCCCAAGACCAGAGATGTTGGCGCGGATGTGGAGAAAAGGGAACACTTTTGCACTGCTGGTGGGAATGCAAATTAATACATTCCTTTTGGAAAGAGATATGGAGAACACTTAGAGATCTAAAAATAGATCTGCCATTCAATCCTGTAATCCCTCTACTGGGCATATACCCAGAAGACCAAAAAGCACATCATAACAAAGATATTTGTACCAGAATGTTTATTGCAGCCCTATTCATAATTGCTAAGTCATGGAAGAATCCCAAGTGCCCATCGATCCATGAATGGATTAATAAATTGTGGTATATGTACATCATGGAATATTATGCAGCCTTAAAGAAAGATGGAGACTTTAGCTCTTTCATGTTTACATGGATGGAGCTGGAACATATTCTTCTTAGTAAAGTATCTCAAGAATGGAAGAAAAAGTACCCAATATACTCAGCCCTACTATGAAACTAATTTAGGGTTTTCACATGAAAGCTATAACCCAGTTACAACCTAACAATAGGAGGAAGGGGGAATGGGAGGGGAGGGAGGGGGGAGGTGGCTAGAGGGAAGGGGATTGGTGGGATTACACCAGTGGTGCATCTTACAAGGGTATATGTGAAACATGGTAAATGGTCTGTAAAGCTAGTGAATGATGCCCCATGATCATATCAATGTACACAGCTATGATTTAATAAAATAAAAAAAGAAAGAAAGAAAAAAAAAAGACCAAATGACTAAAGATCTTGATACATTGAGACAAGAAGTTACAGCCCTCAAAGATCTGAGAAACATAGTAGATCCCTCAGTAACAGAATGGAGCAAGCAGAAGAAAGGATTTCTGACATTGAGTACAAAGCTTTCAAACGCTCCCAAACTCTCAAAGAGGAAGAGAAATGGAGGGCAAAACCAGATCACTCTCTCAGAGAGCTCTGGGATAATTTGAAGAAAAATAATATTCATCTTATAGGGATCCCCAAAAGTCATGAAGTGGCTACACAAGGCACAGAGTCTCTTCTCTATGAGATTATGAAGGAGAACTTTCCAGACATGCCAAGAGATTCTGAAATTCAGATAGCAGACACTTTCAGAACTCCAGCACAGCTTAACCCAAATAAGACACCACCCCCCAGATACATCATAATTAATTTCACTAAAGTTAATATAAAGGAGAAAATTCTGAAAACAGCCAGATGAAAGAAAACCATCACCTACAAGGGCAAGAATATTAGAATAACTGCAAATCTCTCTGCTGAAACCTTTTAAGCTAGAAGAGGATCGTCATCGACTTTTAATCTCCTAGAACAAAATAACTTTCAACCCAGGATCCTGTACCCAGCTAAACTGAGTTTCATTTATGACAAAGAAATTAAATACTTCAATGACATTCCCATGTTGAAGAAATTTGCCATAACTAAACCAGCTCTCCATGATATTCTCAGACCTATCCTCCATAAAGACCAGCATAATCCTCCACCACAAAAGTAAACCCACCCAGAAAATTTTGATCAAATTCCAACTTCCACAGTCACAAAAGAATTAAAAATGTCCACTGGACTCTCAAAAGGCTTATCAATATTCTCAATTAATGTGAATGGTTTCAATTGTCCTCTAAAGAGGCACAGGTTGGCTGACTGGATACAAAAACTCAAGCCACATATTTGCTGCATACAAGAATCGCATCTTACATTAAAAGACAAATGTAGACTCAAGGTGAAGGGATGGCCATCTATACTCCAGGGAAATGGAAAACAGAAAAAAGCAGGCATTGCAATCCTATTAGCAGACACAATAGACTTTAAACCAACCAAAATAAGGAAGGATAAGGATGGACACTTCATACTTGTTAAAGGTAATACTCAATATGATGAGATTTCAATTATTAATATTTATGCACCCAACCAGAACGCACCTCAATTTATAAGAGAAAGTCTAACAGACATGAGCAATTTGATTTCCTCCAGTTCCATAGTAGTTGGAGATTTTAACACCCCTTTAGCAGTGCTGGATAGATCCTCCAAAAAAGAAGCTAAGCAAAGAAATTTTAGATTTAAACTTAACCATTCAACATCTGGACTTAACAGACATCTACAGAACATTTCATCCCAACAAAACTGCATACACATTCTTCTCATCAGGCCATGGAATATACTCCAAAATCAACCACATCCTAGGCCACAAATCTAACCTCAGCAAATTTAAAAACATAAAAATTATTCCTTGCATCTTCTCAGACCATCATGGAATAAAAGTTGAACTCAGTAACTACAGGAATCTGCATACCCATACAAAAACATAAAAGCTAACCAACCTTATGCTGAAGGATAGATGGGTTATAGACAAGATTAAGAAGGAAATCACCAATTTTTGGAACAAAACAATAATCAAGACACGAATTACCAGAACCTCTGGGATAAGGCAGTCCTAAGAGGGAAATTTATAGCACTACAAGCCTTTGTCAAGAAAACAGAGAGGAAATTAATAACTTAATGGGACATCTCAAGCAACTTGAGAAAAAAGAACACTCCAACCCCAAACCCAGCAGAAGAAAAGAAATAACCAATATCAGAGCAGAATTAAATGAAATTGAAAACAAAAGAATTATACAACAGATCAATATATCCAAAAGTTGGTTTTTCGAAAAGATCAATAAAATAAGATAAACCTTTGGCCAACCTAACCAGGAACAAAAAGAGTAAAATCTCTAATTTCATCAATCAGAAATGGTAATGATGAAATAACAACAGACCCCTCAGAAATTCAAAAAATCCTTAATGAATACTACAAGAAACTCTACTCTCACAAATATGAAAATCTGAAAGAAATCGACCAATATCTGGAAGTACACCACCTACAAAGACAGCCAGAATGAAGTGGAAATGTTGAACAGTCCTATATCAAGTTCTGAAATAGCATCAACTATACAAAATCTCCCTAAAAAGAAAAGCCCGGGACCAAATGGCTTTATGTCAGAATTCTAGCAAACCTTTACAGAAGAACTAGTACCTATATTACTAAATCTCTTCCAAAATATAGAAAAAGAAGGAATATTACCCAACACATTCTATGAAGCAAACATCACCTTGATCCCCAAACCAGGGAAAGACCCAACAAGAAAAGACAATTATAAACCAATATCACTAATGAATATTGAGGCTAAAATACTCAATAAGATCCTAACAAACAGAATCCAACAACACATCAAAAAAATTATAGACCACAACCAAGCGGGATTTATCCCAGGGTCTCAAGGCTGGTTCAATATACGTAAATCTATAAATGTAATTCAGCACATAAACAAACTATAAAATAAGGACCATATGATTCTTTCAATTGATGCAGAAAAAGCTTTTGATAATATCCAGCATCCCTTCATGATCAGAACACTTAAGGAAATTGGTATAGAAGGAACATTTCTTAAACTAATAGAGGCCATCTACAGCAAACCCACAGCCAATATCGTATTGAATGGAGTTAAATCGAAATCATTTCCACTTAGATCAGGAACCAGGCAAGGTTGCCCATTGTCTCCATTGCTCTTTAACATTGTAATGGAAGTTTTAGCCATTGCAATTAGGGACGAAAAGGCAATCAAAGGTATCCACATAGGGTCAGAAGAGATCAAACTTTCACTCTTAGCAGATGATATGATCGTATATCTGGAGAACACTAGGGATTCTACTACAAAACTTTTAGGAGTGACCAAGGAATACAGCAATGTCTCAGGCTACAAAATCAACACCCATAAATCTGTAGCCTTTATATATAACAACAATAACCAAGCCGGAAAAACAGTCAAGGACTCTATTCCTTTCACAGTAGTGCCAAAGAAGATGAAATATTTGGGAGTATACCTAACAAAGGACGTGAAAGATCTCTACAAAGAGAACTATGAAACTTAAAGAAAAGAAATAGCTGAAGATGTTAACAAATGGAAAAACATACCATGCTCATGGCCGGGAAGAATCAACATTGTTAAAATGTCTATACTACCCAAAGCAATATATAATTTTAATGCAATTCCTATTAAAGCTCCATTGTCATATTTTAAAGACCTTGAAAAAATAATACTTCATTTTATATGGAATCAGAAAAAACCTCGAATAGCCAAAACATTACTCAGCAATAAAAACACAGCAGGAGGAATCACACTACCAGACCTGAGACTGCACTATAAATCGATAGTGATCAAAACAGCATGATATTGGCACAAAAACAGAGAAGTAGATGTCTGGAACAGACTAGAGAACCAAGAGATTAATCCAGCCTCTTACCGTTATTTGATCTTTGACAAGCTGATTAAAAACATTCAGTGGGGAAAAGATTCCCTATTTAACAAATGGTGCTGGGTGAACTGGCTGGCAATCTGTAGAAGATTGAAACCGGACCCACACCTTTCACCATTAACTAAGATAGACTCTCACTGGATAAAAGATTTAAACTTAAGACATGAAACTATAAAAATACTTGAAGAAAGTGCAGGGAAAACTCTTGAAGGAATCGGCCTGGGTGAATATTTTATGAGGAGGACTCCCCAGGCAATTGAAGCAGCTTCAAAAATACACTACTGGGACCTGATCAAACTTCTGCACAGCCAAGAACATAGTAAGTAAAGCAAGCAGACAGCCCTCAGAATGGGAGAAAATATTTGCAGTTTATACCTCCGATAAAGGTCTAATAACCAGAATCCACAGAGAACTCAAATGTATTAGCAAGAAAAGAACATGTGATCCCATCTCAGGGTGGGAAAGGGACTTGAAGAGAAACTTCTCTAAAGAAGACAGGTGCACAAACACATGAAAAAAAGCTCATCATCCTTAATCATCAGAGAAATGCAAATCAAAACTACTTTGAGATATCACCTAACCCAAGTAAGAGTAACCCACATAACAAAATCCTAAAATCAGAGATGTTGGCATGGATGTGGAGAAAAGGGCACACTTCTACACTGCTGGTGGGAATGCACACTAATACGTTCTTTCTGGGAGGATGTTTGGAGAATACTTAGAAATCTAAAATCAGACCTGCCATTCGATCCTATAATTCCTTTACTAGGTTTATACCCAGAAGACCAAAAATCACAATATAACAAAGACATCTGTACCAGAATGTTTATTGCAGCCCAATTCATAATTGCTAAGCCATGGAAGAAGCCCAAGGGCCCATCGACCCATGAATGGACTAGCAAATTGTGGTACATGTATACCATGAAATATTATGCAGCCTTAAAGAAAGATGGAGACTTTACCTCTTTCATGTTTACATGGATGGAGCTGGAACATATTCTTCTTAGCAAAGTATCTCAGGAATGGAAGAAAAAGTATCCAATGTACTCAGCCCTACTATGAAGCTAAATTATAGCTTTCACATGAAGGCTATAACCCAACTATAGCACAAGACTATGAGGAAAGGGCCAAGGAAGGGGAAGGGAGGGGGGAAGGTTAGGGTGGAGGGAGGGTAATGGGTGGGGCCACACCTACGGTGCATCTTAGAATGGGTGCAGGCGAAACTTACTAAAGGCAGAATACAGATGTCTACATACACTAACTAAGAAAATGCCATGAAGGCTACGTTGAACAGTTTGATGAGAATATTTCAGATTGTATATGAAACCAGCACATTGTACCCCTTGATTGCAGTAATGTACACAGCTATTATTTAACAATAAAAAAAAGAAAAAGAAAGAGTAGCCATAAGTAAAGATAGCTGTTCTCTAGGAAAGCCTTGACCCTAAAAATGTTAGGCTTTAGGGTGTGGGTCAGGAGATAAAACCAAAATGCATGAAACTTACCACTTACAGACCCAGAGAGGTTGGGTTTTTTAAATGACTCTGATGTTGACAGAGGTTAATCAAGGTTAGCAGCTGTGGCATACATTGGGTTTGGGGTTGATGGGATGAGAAATAAGTGGCTCTATGACAGACAACCACTCAGAAATGGGAGGTTTTAAACAGGTCAAAGGTGACAGGGTACCACTGGGTTTTCAACGACTGATTTCAGGCCTAAAAATGGGTGCTAAGGCAGCAACTGTATTAAATTTACATTAGAAACACAATCAAGCACATGGTTCTTTGAGACTCTAGGTTAAAAGCAAGTCATTACTTCAGTGAATCACTCATTTTCAGGTAAGGAGATCCGAGCGGAAAACATCTGCAGAGAGGGCCTAGGGGGGCCTACCCTGGTGGGCCTAGGCTAAGACAGAAAGGTGTCAGGCCTAGGCTATAATGGAAAAATAGCAGTTAACTCCTGGCAAATTTCCAGACTGCAAGGGAAGGGAAGGGAAGGGAAGGGAAAGGAAAGGAAGAAAGAAAAAAAAGAAAAGAAAGGAAATAAGTCTAGTTCACTCCCAAGATAGATGGGAAAGTACTAATTAATTTCTTGCTTCTAGTTCACTCCAAGTTTGTTGGTTGGCTAACTCCCTGGGAAACAGACCTGGAGGTACTAACTATTCCTGGACTGACTTTTAAACAATACCAGGCAGGGAAAATACTGAAACTAAGATGTATGGGGGGAAAGTACTGAAACTAAGTGTACAGGAGTAAAATATTAAAACTACGATGTATGACATAAGACTAACTAAATGTAAGATTCTGCTTCTGTACAATGCTTGCGTGCTACCCTATCCAGATGCAGCTGGACATCCTGTGTGCCAACCAGGATGCAGACAAAGCCTTAACAATCCCACCCCTTAAGCACTCGGGGCTGCTCTCAGAAACCCCATGTTGGGACACTGAGGCAGTCGCTGGCCAGCTCTTCAATAAAAGGACTCCTCTTTAAGTTTAAAAAAAAAAACAAAACAACAACAAAAAAAGAAATTATGATGCATATACACACACTGGAATGCTATATAGCATAAAAATGAAATTTTGCCATTTGCAACAACATGGATGGCTCTGGAGAACATTATGTTAAGTGAAATAAGCCAAACTTAGAAAGACAAAAATCTGACATGTTTTCACTTAAATGTGGAAGACAAATATTTAAAACAATTGATCTCATGGAGACAGTAAAATGATGGTTACCAGAGGCTGGGAAGGGTAGCGGGGATGTAGAGATGGAGTGGAGATGGTAAATATGTGTAAAGCCACAATTAGATGGTCTGAGCAATATTTGATAGCACGACAAAGCGACTGTAATCAACAAGATAATGTAGACTTTAAAATAACTAAAAGAGTGGAATTGGAATATTCCTAACACAAAGAAATGATAAATGTCTGAAATGATGATTACCCCATTAACCCTGCTTTGATTAATTCACATTATGTGCCTGTATGAAAACATCACATGTACCCTATAAAGATATGTAACTATTGCGTGCACACAAGAATTAAAAATAAATATAAATACAGGGTGGCCATAAAGTTCATGTGCATATATTTTAAAAAGAAGCCATATATATATAAAGATGTATAAGAAGCCATATATATATAGATAGATAGATATAAAAGAAGCCATATATATATATATATATATATATATATATATATCTTTAAAGGAATTCCACTTTAGAAATATATATTTAAAAATCATGAATTTGTCATCCCCAGATTTGGTCACTATGAGACTGGACAACTTGGATCTGTGTACTAGAATGCAGGTTTGACTGTTCCAATGAAGGTCAAAATATAGGGATGGATAACAAAACAGAAACTAATTTCTCCCACACAAACACCCTAGCACAAGCATGCCAAGACAGCCATGGCAGCTCTTTAGGGTTGGTGGCTTTATTATCTTGCTCATCCAAACTCAACCTCTGGTCTCCATGGGTGTCTAAAGATGACTAATTCAGCTCCCCGCCAGCTGTGACTAATTCAGCTCTCCACCAGCTGCTGCACATTCTGGCCAATGAGAAAAGGAGAGCTTGGAAAATGGATGGGAGGGCAGCACTTGCCTGTTCTCCTTAGAGTCACAAATCAGTAGTTGCACACACGACTCCTATTCATTTCTCATCGTCCATGTAATGTCATGAGCCACACCTAGCTGCAAACAGCATAGGAAATGTAGTTGGGAGATGAGTGACCACTGGTCCAGCTACAGCATTATATCTATTGATGAAGAAAATAATAGGAAAACGGGATCAGGAATGCAGAAGGAATTTCCAAATCAGTAACCCCGTTAAGAAGAGAGAGGGTGAAAAAAAAAAGAAAAAGAAAAAGGAGAGAGAAGGTAAATACATTCAGGCATACTTAGAGAAGAAAGCAAAATGAACATTAAAGATGTGAAGTCTCCATCTTTTATGGCTGCATAGTATTCCATGGTGTACATATACTACAACAATGGCGGGGAAGTAGCCAATGTACTCAATACTATTATGAAATCAATATATAACCACCTACACACTCATATGAATGGCAAAACATAACTATAGTCCAGAAAGTAGAAGGGAATAGGAGAGAGAGGAGAGGGAGGGGGGATATAGGAGAAAAGAGGCTATTTGGGGGACCTCACATAATGTGCATGATGCAATGGTACCTTTCAAAACTATTAAGAAATGAATATAATTGTGATGAATGTGTTACTTAGTGCAATGTAAGCATTTCACATTGTATATCAAAGCAGTACCCTGAACATCATACATGCATCAATGTACAAAGTTATGATTTAATAAAAAATAATTTAAAAAAAAGAAAGCAAAATGAATGGAAAAAAATTGGGATTCAGGAAAATGATTAGGAAATGAAGGAGGTAGTAGAGGCAGGAGTAAAATGCAGATGAATGGACAGCCCTAGAGAGAGGCGCTGCTTCCTCAGGCCCCTCTAGCCCTACTGCCCAGCACACTTTGCTCTGGCTGCCTGAAAGGCCAGACAACCACATGATCCTTCCATCTGCTCCTGCCATCCTCGGGATACACTGGGGAAGAGGAAGGCTAGGTGGCTGGGAGCGGTATGCATCTGAGCCCCACCTTGTGCTCTGTCCTTTCAAAGCAACTATGGCATAGACCAGCTCTACCATGCCTCTATCCTCCCACTCCCTGCCCCAGCACACACACGCACACACACACACCCAACACACATTCCACACACATGCACATGAACATTAGCACATAGGCTAAAATAAGTATGCTTGCACAGCATGCCTGTCACCAAGGATTAATTGAGGCCAATTCATGCCTAATAGTACATTGTATCAAAATTAGCACCCAACAGCACGGAAAAGGCAAGAAGCCTCCTCATGACTCCCTGGCCCACCCTCGCCAACTCTCCAGGACCATGCCCACTTACAGGTGATGAGCCTTCATCTACCTGCCACTCAGCCAGAGCTTCTAGGAGAGACTTCTTTCCTGGCACAGAGAGAGAGAACCCACTAACCACAAATCCAGACGTCAGTATGTGTGAGCTCTCCAAAGAGCTCTTTGAGCACATTATATATGCGCTACCCAGAGGACGGGCTCTGCTGGGAGATGAATAGACTACAACTCCTCCCTCTGCAGCTGAGAACAATAAAACCCAACCAGATAGAAAACCCCTTTTGCAACAATTAATCAGACTTAGACCAATCAATCTTAGACTGTGGCTTCAGCAGCAAAGGACTGGAACGTTTGCTGGAGGAGCTGAGAGACCAAGCGCAGGTGGACAACTGGCTTCTCCAAGCCTTTAACACGAGCAGAATCTAGTGTCAGGAGAGGTGAGTGTCTGTGGGCAGGGAGATCTTTGTAATAACCAGACAAAGGATGATGAAAATATAAACAAGTGAGATGATTGTATAAAAGCAAAGAATGGATAATAGAAAGATAAAGTTTGGTGGAGCTCCTAAGGGGATAAGGATGTTGATATTGGTTAAATTATTGTACCTTCTGTGGTATCCAGGAGTCAAAGGTGATTGAGAGCATCTGTTTGGGGAGGAAGAGAGGAGACAAATAAATGTGTGCATTCATATCATCACAGCATGCAGGAGTTAAAAGCAGTGATCCTGATGCCCACGGAGCAACCGTAGCTAAATCTCAATACCTAATGTTAAGGGAGAAATTAAGAAGCAAAATGAAGTCTATAACAAAATATCATTATGTAAACCACAGCACGTGTGCCCATATAACACCAGAAGGTGTTATATCCAGAAGGACATATATCTAGCACTTCAGAGTAGGTGTCTAGGCAAGTAAGGAGGATGGGAATAAGAATCAGGGCCTGAACAGGGGAAAATAAATGAGAGAGGGACCTTGGGATGAATGATGTAGATAGTGTTGAGAACTGAAGTGTATGATTAACTCAGCCCTGTATGAATCCAAAGGGAGGTAAATAATTACCTATATGCATACATAAATTCACACAAACACTAAGGAAAGACAAGCAATGGTTTGGAGGGCATTACGAAGCATTGCCCGCAGGTGAAGGGCAAAGAGATGGAAGGTCACCAGGTGCTGGCCTCTAAGTGACTTGCATCACTTTTGTGTCCAAGCTTGGAGCTGCTTCTCCTCTTCTTCTAACTTGAGTTCTGAAAACACTTGTCTTGTCCACATGCTAAGAAAATAACCTTTGAAAACAGATCAATGGGTGTATGAGCCACTTCTTACTTTCTATAGAATACTGGGCAATTCATAGACATTTTTTAAGCTTCGGTTTCCTCCTCTGCAAAAAAGAAAAAACCAGTAATACCTACTTCACTTGATGGTGAGCTAATAGAGGTGGCAAAGCCTCAAACAAGAGTTGTCTCAGTAGATAAAATGTCCCTTTATTATTACCCTGCACCCAGGAACATTAAGTTTTGGCCAGTGGCTTTTGCTTGGCCAACTACAGAATGAGAGCAGAGCTTTGCAGAGGACAGCTACAGCCTCAGCTCAATGTGGGCAGGCCGCTTTCCTGGAGGAGGATGGACAGAAGAAAACTCTGGGTTCATGACAGATCCTCTTCCCCTTGTTGGCTCAAGAAGAGCAGCATCCCCATCTCACTGGGAGCCCACGATCTAACAAAAATCCACTGAGAGGCTGGGCTTCCTTACACCCAGTATAGCTACACATTTTCATCTTTTTTATGTGTTCAGGATGTTACACTAATTGTGATAGATGCTCTCTTTGTGCTCACGCTGAGGGGCGGATGATGAAGCCATAATGTAAGGTAATATGTCTATTAAAGATTTAAAATAACCCGCCTGCCAGATGATTCCTCATTCCACTGGCAGATCCAAGCTTCTTTGGAAGAAGTTGATGCTAAATTAGAGAAAGCGATAGGATGGGTAGAAAGGGAGGGACACGAGGGATATTCTCGGACTTCAGGATTGCTGTCTGACTAATCTATCTTTTCTTCACTTCATTAAGGAATGTCTTCTGAGCACCTGGTATGTGCCAGACATCAACCCTAGCTCTGGATAGACATTGATGCTCAATGACCTTGGAATCTTTCAATGTCAGAGAAATAGTACCTGGACCTCAAGAACAAAGGCACAGCACTTATGGAATCATGAATTAATCATCTTTATCTCTGATGCCCAGCTCTATGTTAGAGCTCTGGGTTATGGGTAGGTCATTAGGAAGTTGTTCTTGGGGCTGTCTGGTTCCCAAGTTACAGTAGTATATAAAAGTTGGACACAGAGAACCAGATGCTCTCCCAGCCATATCTCTCTCTAGCAAAACAGAAACCTTCAATAAAAACTGGGCAGAACTGTAATCTTCTGTATTTGTCTCCCTGTCCTGTGGTCTCTATTTTACCAAAAAGGAAGAAATTAGCAAGAGGTGTACATTCACGCCAGCCAGAAGCTCTGGGCCATGAGGGAACGAAAGCCTATAGGTTCACTGCAGGAGAGACGTCATGCCAACAGGTGATCTCACAGGATACAGGCGAAGACCAACAGCCAAGTATTAGTCTTAGCTCTACCACTAACCTTGATCCTTCACCCTGGGCTCCAAATTCCTATGACCAGCCACAAAAGTCTGGCTTCTTCTTGACAAACTTCCTCGTCCTCTTCTCCTGTCATTGCTACCCAGACCATGCCCTGCACCGCCCTCCCTGGCTCCTTCCTACCTCTGCCCCTTCCCTCTCTCAGGCCCCTGCCACGGTACCTACCTCTCTCCTATCTGTCCCTGAAATCCTGTTTGAACCTCCAGATAAACACCATAAATGGAAGAAGATAAACAATATCCTACCCTATTACCTATCTAAACTAACATCAACAACAAAATTTCCACCACCAGCAATCAGGAGTGAACAAGATATGATCCCATGTCATAAACTTTGAGAAGTGGTTGCTAAGGAAACCAGTTGACTACTTGGGCATGGCTCACCACAAGCCCTAACACTTCTCCTTCCCCTCCCTGCACCCAACAGGTTATAGGACACAAACCTTACAGTTAATAAAACCCCAAGAACCCAACCTAATTCGGAAAGGCATGGAATTAAAGTGTGAGTAGGTAGCTCAAGGCAAAGGTAAAGAAATGTTCTATGAAAGAAAATATCCATTTACCATTGCAGGAAAGTAATCATACTTAATATGTTTTCACTACTTACAAGAGCACATTGATAATTAGGTACGTGCGACATTCTATTTGAGGCCCCCAGAAAGCTCTGTGACATTACTGGCTACATAGTGTACCGAAGGAAATCAGGGTAAGTTAATCCCAAACAACTGGCCCTTTCAACAGGGGCAGAAAAGTACTTGGAGACTCAGATTCACCAATTTCTTTTTACTTCCAGTCTAAATTAGGAGACTATTCTAAAACACAGGGTATTTCCCCACACAAGTGGGAAACCCTCTTGTTCAAATGTGGTATTCTCTAACTTGGGGTATTTTTTTAAATCTCAGAAGAAAGACTAGGACCCAGATTACCCAACAGAACACAGCTTCTGCTAAACTTTTCCATTGATTCTGGACCTTGGGGGCTGAGAAGTAATGAGAACATAATACTTCCTAAAAGTGCCTCAGAGGGGAAACCAAAAATGTCTCAATAAGACTGGAAAAATGTTGAGAAGCATTGACCCCACTGTACCATGACAGTCGGAGTTGCCCACACTTAGCGTGAGGAGGGGATGGAGTGGACACATCATGATGACCATGGGACCCATCACAGGAAGACCAAGAAAAAATGCATAAGCTGCAGTCAGACTCTCTGTCAAATAACTCATCAGAAAACAGGACGCAAGGATGAGAAGAAAAGTTCCTGCAGGAGCTTCAGACGATGCGATAACTTGATAATAAAATGGATCCTGTGTTTTCCAAAGGGCTTAAAGACAACAGGTCAAGAGAACAGAACGAAAAAGTGACGGCAGAAGTGAAGAAACTGACAGAGAACCATGACAGATGATCTCATCCCCAAACCCGTAATCAGAGCAGCCAACACAGAAAAGACATGGCTGGAATTTTAATTAAAGTCTTGGGATGAAATTCCTGAGTGAATGCAAAGGGAAAGAAAGGGGGAGGTAACAGGATTACAGATAAAGTAGGAGATATTGAGGGAAGATGAGAACGAATCGACAGATGGGTGAAAAGTATTCCTGAAACAGAGAACTCAAAGATGAGAATTATTCAAAGATATTCTAAAGCAACATTTCCTGAAATGAAGGAAGAACTACAAAAGAAAATAGAATAAATTGAAGAAGTCTATCCATTCATAGGAAATACTTACCCAGAACGACAAGACCCAAGAGATGTCTTGGTTACACTATTGAAATGACAAGATAAAGACAATTATTTAAATAATTAGTAAATAATTAGTTACACAGGCAAAAAAATCCAGACTCCTCCAAAGAAGGAAAACCTCAGTCTTCAGACTTCTCCAGAGCAATAGCAAGTCCAGAAAAGAAAGAAACAAAACCTCCAAGTCCTGAGGGGGAAAAAAATTAATGACCCAGGAATTCCATGCTCAGACAAGAAATTCTACAATATCAAATGCTGTGACCTTTGAGGTCTGAGCACCATCCTGCTTCCGCAGTGCAAACTTCCCCATCCACCAAGCCCTCATCAATCTTTTTCCACTCTGATTTTAACGTGTGTCTCTCTCTTCTCTTAGGCTACGCTATATGCTCCGAGCTTCCTATTGCCGAGAATCCACACGCACTCTAGTGCTCAGCAAACAGTTTGTCTTAGTGTAATGAAAATGCTCAAGAAGCAGTAAAATCCCAGACAAATTAAGTAGACTGTTATTATTGGCTGTTGAAGATGTTAGCTTTCACCATTCTTCTTTCTCTTCTTTTACTCTCTTTCTTCTCATCATTCTCCCTTTCTTAGAAGACAGAACTGGAAAAAAATATGTAAAGAAATAGTCTAGTCCACTGTTTTGCTTGGTTGAATATTTTGCTCTGGTGAATAAAAGTCTGAAAAAGTTAAGGGACTTTCTTTAAGTCATAAGGCAAGACAGTGGCCAAACTGGAGTGAAGACCCAGATCTCTTTATTCCTTGCAGAAGAAAGATTCTGGAAGATACTTTCCTGCTAAAGATAATAACCATTTGTTCTATTTGAAGGCAGAGACAAATATGTTGCACAAAAAGGGATAAGCATTTCTGTGTGTGCATTCTCAAATGTGGCTGTACTGGTTGTTAAAATATTGAAAAGCCTCTGGACCAGTTCATAGGGAGCCACTACCCTCTGGGAGCTTCTAATTCCCCAAAGACTGTATAGTCAAAAGGGTAGTGCCTGACAATAGCAGGACACACTGCCCTTTGGGAGTGTCAGGACCTGTGTCTATTCTGCCTGGTGAGTGCCCAGGCATCAGTGGTCATTAAACACCATGAACGTGACCTTGCAGATGCTCTATGGATGTGGGTATGCGTATGGCCGTGGCCACATAAGGAGGTAGCGTTAGGCCTGAGTGGAGGACAAACAGGTGGCAAGGCAGATAGAGGAAGTGGCTAAAAGTGGAGAGGGGAACAAAGCAGAATGCAAAAGAGAAACTTCACTTTGTAGCTGGACACTTTTCCTACCACGAGCAGTAAACAGCTCCTAGCAGCTTTAAGTGATCTGGGCTCATTACCATCTAATTAGCATTATAGTTTACCTTTTCCCCCATCAAGGTTCTTCATGAAGGATTCTGGGAAGACACATGCATAGAAAAGATACTGTTAGATATCCCACCCCTGTCCATCATCCAAAGGTGGAAATGGTAACCAATCCCACTCAGGAGAGAGGCAGGACAAACTAGTGAGCATATAAAGGACAGTGTGTGTTCCGACTTCACAGTCTTCTCCATTCTCAAAGAATGGCCCATCTCTCCCTCCGGGACATACTTTTGCTTTGCAATAAATGCTGCATTTGCAAGATTGCTCTGTATGTGTGATCATGCTGTCATCAGCTGGACTTGGTACCAGTACTCATTCCTGACATTGGAACTGAGGACCAGGGAACATCAAAACAGACCTAACAATAGGACTGGATGAAAACCTATGAACAAGGGCGGCACCTGTGGCTCAAAGGGGTAGGGCACCGGCCCCATATGCTGGAGGTGGCGGGTTCAAACCCAGCCCCGGCCAGAAACTGCAAAAAAAAAAAAAAAAAAACCATGAACAAGGATGATCCATTGTATTCGTTGTGTACTTACTACTTTCAGGCAGTCTCCAAACATTGAGGTTACAATCATGAACAAAAAAGACAAAAATACAACACATTTTCTTTTTTTTTTATTATTGTTGGGTATTCATTGAGGGTACAATAAGCCAGGTTACACTGATTGCATTTGTTAGGTAAAGTCCATGCATTTAGGGAGGAAGAAGATAATGAATACAAGGAACACGATAATTCCACTGAGTAAATTAAGAAGAGGAGGATCTTGAATGGGGGAGCAGGCCTTAATGAGAGAATGTTTGAAGAAAAATTGAAGGAGGAATGGAAATGAGCCTTGTATTTATCCCGGGGAGGAGTACCCCAGGAAGAGGAAACAGCCAGCATACATGGCCTGGGCTATTTGAGGAATGACTATGAAGAGGACAATGGGGTTACAGCAGCTTGAGAGAAGGAGAGAGTAGAGCAGATATTGTCAGAGAGGTAATGGGGTCAAGTTGTTAAGCCAGTGTGAGTACATTGGCTCTTACCAGGGTGAGAGGGAGAGCCATTGCAGGTTTTGAGTCTTTGACCAAACAGTTGATTCTGGCTGTTGCATTGAGAATAGACTACAAGGGGCTAGGTGAAAATGGGAGCAAAGGTGGCATTAGGAGTCTAGTGCAAAAATCCAAGCAACATTAAGGTGAGGGCTTTTTTGCAACGGGTTTGCCACCAGAACACAGGTGTTGTGAAAACCGCCCATACAATCCAAAATGGGGAAGGAAAAGACTCATATCAGCATCATTGTCATTGGACACGTAGATTTGGGCAAGTCCACCACTACTGGCCATCTGATCTACAAGTGTCGTGGCATTGACAAGAGAACCATTGAAAAATTTGAGAAGGAGGCTGCTGAGATGGGAAAGAGCTCCTTCAAGTACGCCTGGGTCTTGGATAAACTGAAGGCTGAACGTGAGCGTGGTATCACCACTGATATCTCCCTGTGGAAATTTGAGACCAGCAAATACTATCATTGATGCCCCCAGGACACATAGACTTTATTAAAAACATGATTACAGGGCGGCGCCTGTGGCTCAAAGAGATAGGGCGCCAGTCCCATATGCTGGAGGTGGTGGGTTCAAACCCAGCCTCAGCCAAAAACCACAAAAAAAAAAAAAAAAAAAAAACATGATTACAGGTACATCTCAGGCTGACTGTGCTGTCCTGATTGTTGCTGCTGGTGTTGGTGAATTTGAAGTTGGTATCTCAAAGAATGGGCAGACCTGTGAGCATGCCCTTCTGGCTTACACAGTGGGTGTGAAACAACTAACTGTTGGTGTTAACAAGACGGATTCCACTGAGCCGCCCTACAGCCAGAAGAGATATGAGGAAATCGTTAAACAAGTCAGCACTTACATTAAGAAAATTGGCTACAACCCTGACACTGTAGCATTCGTGCCAATTTCTGGTTGGAATGGTGACAACATGTTGGAGCCAAGTGCAAACATGCCTTGGTTCAAGGGATGGACAGTCACCCGGAAGGATGGCAATGCCAGTGGAACCATGCTGCTTGAAAGCTCTGGATTGCATTCTGCCACCAACTCGTCCAACTGACAAGCCCTTGCGTCTGCCTCTGCAGGATGTCTACAAAATTGGTGGTATTGGTACTGTCCCTGTGGGCCGAGTGGAGACTGGTGTTCTCAAACCTGGCATGGGGGTCACCTTTGCTCCAGTTAATGTTGCAACTGAAGTAAAGTCTGTTGAAATGCACCATGAAGCTTTGAGCGAAGCTTTTCCAGGAGACAACGTGGGCTTCAACGTCAAGAATGTGTCTGTCTGCCATTCCATCCTATAATTCCTTTACTAGGTTTATACCCCAAAAACCAAAAGTCACAATATAACAAAGACATCTATACCAGAATGTTTATTGCAGCCCAATTCATAATCGCTAAGTCATGGAAGAAGCCCAAGTGTCCATCGATCCACGAATGGACTAGCAAATTGTGGTACATGTATACCATGGAATATTATGCAGCCTTAAAGAAAGATGGAGACTTTACCTCTTTCATGTTTACATGGATGGAGCTGGAACATATTCTTCTTAGCAAAGTATCTCAGGAATGGAAGAAAAAGTATCCTATGTACTCAGCTCTGCTATGAAGCTAAATTATAGCTTTCACATGAAGGCTATAACCCAACTATAGCACAAGACTATAGGGAAAGGGCCAAGGAAGGGGAAGGGAGGCGGGAGGTTTTGGTGGAGGGAGGGTAATGGGTGGGGCCACATCTATGGTGTATCTTAGTATGGGTACAGGCGAAACTCACTAAATGCAGAATACAAATGCCTACATACAGTAACTAAGAAAATGCCATGAAGGCTACATTGAACAGTTTGATGAGAATATTTCAGATTGTATATGAAACCCGCACATTGTACCCCTTGATTGCACTAATGTACACGGCTATGATTTAACAATAAAAAAAAAAAAAAGTTCAGATCAGGGGCCAGAAAAGTACAGCCCACAGGCCAAATTGGCCTACTGTCTGTTTTTGTAAATAAAGTTTTAGAACACAGTCATAAAAAAAAAAAAGAATGTGTCTGTCAAAGATGCTCATCATGGCAATGTTGCTGGTAATAGCAAAAATGACCCACCGATGGAAGCAACTGACTTCACTGCTCAGGTGATTATCCTGAACCATCCAGGCCAAATTAGTGCTGGCTATCCTCCTGTACTGGATTGTCACACAGCTTACATTGCCTCCAAGTTTGATGAGCTGAAGGAAAAGATTGACCTTCGCTCTTGTAAGAAGTTGGAAGATGGCCCTAAATTCCTGAAATCTGGTGACGCCGCCATTGTTGATATGGTTCCTGGCAAACCCATGTGTGTTGAGAGCTTCTCAGATTATCCTCCTCTGGGTCATTTTGCTGTTCGTGACATGAGACAGACAGTTGCTGTTGGTGTTATCAAAGCAGTGGACAAGAAGGCTGCTGGAGCTGGCAAGGTCACCAAGTCTGCCCAGAAAGCTCAGAAGGCTTTGAACATTATCTCTAATACCTGCTACCCGAGTCTTAATCAGTGGTGGAAGAACAGTCTCAGAACTGTTTGTTTCAATTGGCCATTTAAGTTTAATAGTAAAAGACTGGTTAATGATAACAGTGCATCATAAAACCTTCAGAAGGAAAGGAAAATGTTTTGTGGACCATTTGTTTCTTTTTTGTGTATCAGTTTTAAGTTATTAGTTTTTAAAATCAATACTTTTTAATGGAAACAACATGACCAAAAATCTGTCACAGAATTTTGAGACCCATTAAAACAAAGTTTAACGAGAAAAAAACAAAAAAACAAAGTTTAACGAGTAGACAAGTAGTTTTACTGCCTTAAAAATGGTACATGGGTTAAAAAAATCAAGGTGAGGGCAGAAGAGTTGGTGGGAGGAGACCAGACGCTGAATATACAGAGGAAGCCAAAAAAATTCACACATAGTTTAAGAGTTGTTATCTATGTATCACTTTTTGAAGTTGAATGGAAGTTACTATTACTGTTCAAGTGTACCTAGACATGCTATACACATCGATTTTACCTACAATTCATACAGTTTGGGGGGATGATCGATTTTACTTCCGACAAGATCTCTTAAAATCTGTACACATTGTGTTGGCACCCTCTGTATTTTAAGGGAAGAAATACCATGATTTCACAGCAGGCAGGATGTGGAATCAAGGATGGTGCTCAAGTTTTTTGGTGCTCAAGTTTTTCGGCGAAGTTGCTGTAAGCTTTTGAGAAGAAAGGGCAGCAAGAAAGCTTTGGGAAGAGGATGTCATTTGGAAATGTTGAGCTTGCTATTTACAGTAGACATCACTGTTGCATGGGTGCTTGTATGAAGCCAGGAGTTAAGAGGCAATATCTATGCTGGAGATAAAAGTCATAAGCACCTACCTGGAATCTGAGGCTATGGGAAAGGGTGAGATCATCTAGGCAGTGAGCATATTAGGGAAGAAACGAGGTCCAAGCATTGAGCCCCGAGGTGCTCCAATAATAAGAGACAAGAAAGAAGAGGAGAAAATAGAAAAAGGGCTGAATATTAATATACGACCAGCAAAGCAGAAGGAAAAACAAGAGTGCGTGGTGCCTAAGAAATCACAGGATGAAAGTTTTTCAGGAGCAGGAAATGAATAGCTGTGGAATGTTTACTGAAAGGTCAAATATGAAGTTTAAGAATCGATTATGGATTTAGCAACATTGAGGTCCCTTTGACCTTAAACAAGAATGTTTCAGTGGAGGAGTTGAAGGCAAAATCTTGTTTGCCATGGGGTTAAGAGAAAACAGGACAAGAATTGGAGACAGTGGGTAGAGGGTGATCGTATGAGGATTTTTAATAAAAGGTGGGTCAGAGAAATAGGAGAGGGGATGAGATCAAAAGATCTTTCTTTAAAGATGTTATGTTTTAGAGCAGTTTTAGGTTGGTGGCAAAATGGTACAGAATTGCAGAGAGATCGCATCTACCCCTTGCCCCAAACATCCCCATACACATCCACAGCCTCCCACATTATCAACACCTCCCATCGAGTGATCCATTTGCTACAGGCAATGAACCTACACTGATGCATCATTATTGCCCAGAGTCCATAGTCCGTAGGTGACCTAAGGCACATTCTTGGTGTTATACATTCCATGGGTTTGGACAAATGTATAAAGACATGCATCCACCATTCGAAGTAGTTTTACTGCCTTAAAAATCCTCTCTGCACCACTGATTCATCCCCACTCCTTGAAACCACTGATCTTGTTATTTTCTCGTAGCTTTACATTTTTAAGGATGTTGATATATCACACCAGCTCATTTTCAGATTGGCTCCTTTCACTTACTTACAAGCATTTAAGGTTCAGTGTATTTTTGTGGCTTCATAGCTCATTTCCTTTTAGCACTGAATAATGTTCCATTATCTGGATGTACCACAATGCATTTACCCATTCACAGACTGTAGGACACCTTGGTGGCTTTAGAAAGCTTTAAGATAGAAGAAACAGTAGCATCGTCATGGTTCAGTGATGATAATCATTCAATAGAAAGGAAAATATGGATGGCACAGGCAAAGAGGTGAAAATGGCTGGAACAATATCCTTCGGTAGGTGAGGGAGGGATGGTGGAGTGTCGTAGAGATGGCCTTGGAGAGGAACATGGACATTTCATCTCTGCTGACACTCGGGATTGGAAAGCTTATGGGTGCAGATGCTGGCAGGTGGATGGTGTGGTGGTGGGAACATGTGGAGGTCATGTATTAGTGAATTGGAAGGCAATGCTGTTAGCTGAGAATGATGGAGAAGGAACAGGTGATCAAGGTTTTGTTGTTGTTGTTGTTTTGAGACAGATTATTGCTCTGTCACCCAGGCTAGAGTGCCATGGCCTCAGCCTAGCTCCCAGTGACCTAAACTCCTAGGTTCAGGCGATCCTCCTGCCTCAGTGTCCCCAAGTAAATGAGACTACAAGTGCACACCACCACACCCGGGTAATTTTTCCATTTGCAGTAGGAACAGGGTCTCACTTTGCTCAGGACAGTCTCCAACTCCAGAACCCAAGTGATCCTCCCACCTTGGCTTCTCAGATTCTAGGATTCCAGGCGTGACACACCACACTGGTCCTATATGCTGAAGGTTTTAAGAGAGCAGCGATTAGGTGAAGTATAGTATGAATGCTGAGGAACATTGTAATTCAGCTTCAAGTTTGTGGTCATAAATTGAGAGTAAAAGCATAAGAATGATTCCATCTTTTTCTCTATTTAGGAATGGCTGAATGTAGAGATGTTGGTGCAGCCGTCATGGAAAGCTGGTTTGGGATCTTGGCTCTCCTGCGAGTGCTCAAGAGGGATAGAGAAGTTGAGAGTGTACACAAAGGAAGGTCAGAATGATTATAGTAATGTGTTTTAAGCCAAGTATATAGGAGAGTATCAAGAGTTTATTGACGTTAGAATACTAGAGGGAACGAACTAGAAAAATAAAAGGTGAGGTTGGAAAGTGGGCTGTATTAATAAAGACAGAGCAAAGTGCAGCCATGAGGTCAAGTGGCAACGTAGAACGGAGGCTACATTATGAAGAAAAGAAATTTAAGGAACCAGAAGGTCAACAGTTAAAGGGATTATATCTGTATATACAGAAATCACGAAGCATTAAGATAGGAATAACATTGCAGAGAACTAAACTGAGAGCTATACTCGTTAAAAATGGGGGTAGAAATCTGGGATTAGAAGTTAAGTGGAGAAAGGAAGCATAAAAGTGGGTGGGCAGAAGCTAAAGCGATAAAGCTCAAGCCACGTGTTCAGAGGGAAGAGGGAACAGATCAGGAGGAATGATAAGGAAGAGGAAGAACCTCGGTCTCATCTCCACATTCAGTTGTCTAAAGGATGAGGGGAAATAAACAGCCACCACTCCAGAGACCTCCAGAAAAGCTCTGTCCTTAATGGTGGGGGGGGTAGGTTTTACATATGGCAAGGGAGAATTCAGACAAGGGGTTTCAGATATAGGAGGGTTGCTGCTGCCACAGTACTCAGGAGTCAAGGAGGGCTAGGTGGGAGACGGGGACAGAAAAGATTGTGTGTCCAAGTGGCCTGGGTCTGGGGCTTTGGGTGGTGACTTTCATCCACAGAACATGAGATCAGCCCAGGGGGACTAGAGGAAAGTAGGAATGGCCCGCCCTATGTGTTGAGGCTGGCCAGGAATGCTCTCCAAAGCTTCTCTATCCTGGTAGATGGAAGTTGGAAGCCTTGGAGATTCTAAGTTGCCCATCATTTGTTCCTTAACATAAATATGGCTAGAAAACATGTGACGAGGTGGAGCTGAGAGGGGAGTGTTGGGATGAGAAGAGTGGGGAGGGGAATAGGGCACAAAGTGGCCTATGCATAGAGGCAGGTGGCTCCTGGGAGCCTTGACAGTGGGGCTGGCTGAGGCTATGAGCAGCCTGGGGAGAAGGGAGCTTGAGGTGTGTGAGAGGGACACAGGCGCCAAATGGCAGTCACAGGTTGTCAGAGCGGAAAGGGACCTTTCAGACAAACCGTGTTCAAGTGTTACTGCTCACATGCCTTCCTAAAGATTCCCATCCGTGGTTTACATTCCCCTATTACAGCCTGACATGTTAGTAGATGTTAGCACTCAAAGGATTTGTTCCTTTGAAAGAGATGGAATTGAAAAGAATTTTGTTATAGCAACATCATTTTTGAAATCCCTCGTATAAGCTGGAAATCACTTGGGGAACTCTTATTTGAAGTTATTTTCAGTGATCTATCATCTGACAGTTTCATCAAGTTCTTCTTTACCTTTGCTGAAAGCAAAGAGTTGGGAACCAGCTGAATTAGAAAGGGGTGTGTGTGTCTGTGTGTGTAAATTTTCACATATTTACTTTGTATTTTTTTTTTTATTTATTAGAATCATTCACTTTCTCTACCCCTGGGAAATATAAAAAAGACTTTACTCAAATGTACTAAGTTGCTATTAATTATACTCATTAGTTTTTTTCCCATTAAATGCACATTGCTTAGTACAAGATGCTTAGACATGTGACAGATTTGAAAATATTAAAAATATTGTTAATTTTAATACATCTTTGAAAGTATATCCTTTTTCCAGAAATGACTTTTATTTCATCAGAACCTTTACATATAGATTTATGTACTCATAATGGAGAAATGTTTGCTCTGCAGCCTAATTAACAACATTGGCCATTGCTGTGAAATAATCAGCCCAATTAGACTCACTTCCCCTTATAAAAAGTCTGACTTCGTTTTTCAATTAAAAAAAATGAATGAATATACATTTCAGAAATGTTTTTAAACTCGATGCACAATATATTGTAGACCTTGTTTTTTTAAAGGTATAATACTAAACATAGTCAATCAAGATTTAACTGATATAAAACTAATAAAATCATTTTTATAATTTATAAAAACAATAATAAATCTATGTGCTATTTCTCACTACTTAATTTGTAATAATGCAGTGCAATTTGTAGCAAAAAGGGAAAAAAGTGCTATTTATGGAGCCAGAAGTTTAAAATTCCTGTTAGTCCTTTGGTAAATGTGGCTCCATGTGGGTTGAATCTGTTTCTCAGCTTTTGAAAATCATTAAATAAGAATTATGTATGTAATTTTCTAAATAATGCCATTAATTTTGCAAGACATTATGATTAGTATTTTTGCCATATATTTAATGAAAGAGAAAGATATATACTGGTAAAAGGAATTTTTTTTTTTTTTACAGTTTTTTTTTTTTTGGCCGGGGCTGGGTTTGAACTCGCCACCTCCAGTATATAGGGCTGGCACCCTACTCCTTTGAGCCACAGGCGAGACCCAAAAGGAACTTTTTGTTATCGCTACAGTATCATTTTATTTTTTACTAATCGGAATTAGAAAATATTAAGCATTTCATAGGAACAAATAATCTGAGAACTGATTAACCAGACTAAATAGTTTGCCCCCCAGATGGGGCATTTAATCTCTCCCTAGGCCAAGGTCATATGCCCTTTTCCAAAGAAGTCCAGCCCATGATGACATCTGTGCACCTGTCATTTTCTTTTGAAGCAATAAAGGAAAAGAGATTTTAATTTGATTAAAATAAGTTTTAGGCTAACTCATAGAATAGGACACTGAATTTAACAGAAATCAGATGAAACTCTATCACATATCTTATCATTTGTGAATCATCAAAAACACTGCCATTAATAGCATCCATGCCTATAACCTGTCTTGTTTATGCTGTTCCAAGGTACTTTTATTCCCAGATAATGACACTTCCCAGGAATGAGCATTGAGAATACTATTGTTTGTTATTAAACTTATGGGAAAAAGAGCATTTTTAGCACTCAATATTTTTGACCTGTGTTTTGTTCCAACCACCTTCCCCCACAACAGCTAAACATCTTTGACAATAGTTGAGAGAGAGATGTCACCTCAAAAGAGAATTGTCATTGCTCATCATCATTCCCCATCCCTTCCCCAAAGGGCTAACACGCTCATTTCTAACACCAAGCTTCACGTCTAAGAGAAAAATACATGGATCAGTAAAGAGAAGAAGCCGTCCTGTGAGTTTCTAGTGTTTTGATTAATACAGGAGATTTGACTCCCTAGAGATATTTGCATTCCAGAACACTGGACCAGAATAAAATTTGGGAGAGAGGAGTGAGAGAAAGGGGCCATTGGGACAAATGAGTGCTAAGGAAAGTGGATATGAGCAGTGTGTGAAAGATTTGGAAGTTAATTCCCTGAAATCCATCAGTATAGTCACTCCTGGAACTAAATACCTGATGGTACCACCTCACCCCTCCTCAGAAGATGGGCTGAGAAGTGGTTTATGTCAAAGTGGGCACAGGGGGTGGAGGGGGGCTGTAGGCCTAGAAATTCTGAGTGGGGTATGACTGCAAAGGCAGCAGCTCTCCAACGATCCTGGTGGTCATGAGGTATAGAAGAAGAGAAGTAAGGGAGAAGAACAACAGAGAAAGGCCAGGGGAGAGAAGCAGCAGAAGGACGGGATTAATAGTTCAAAACTATTAATAACAACTCAGTTCCTTGTCCCCCCTCCTCTAACACGGAGTGGTATATGCTGAAATCAACAACAAGAGTGAGGGGAATGAAGACGAGTTTATTACCACCAAGAGCTCCATGGGGAAAGGAAAAGGGCAACTGTTCCTGGGCTCCTTCAAGCCTCTTGTTGCTTAAGCAGAGATATTAATTCCTGGGGCATGGGGTGCAGGTGCACCCTTCCTCCAGCAACCCAGAGAACATATGCATAGTTTTATTTGTTTCACCTTGATCAAGCAAGCAAAGATAGGCTATGCATTCCTTTTACTGATGATGTTAATAAACCATGGGCACATCCACAGTCATTGCCTGGACCCTATCATGACATCCCAGGCTTCCCTACCACTGTAATGAAGATCAAGAACCCTCTTCGGGGCAGTCTGGCTGAGATGCCAGGGGTGCTTTAGAAAGCCCTGGGCATCACCTCCAAGCCTCCAAAGCCTACAGACGGGGCATTCAATCTCTCCCCATGCCAAGGTCATACGCTTCTTTTCCAAAGAAGTCAAGCCCAGATGACTACTGTGCACCTGTCATTTTCTTTTGAAGAAGTAAGGGAAAAGAGATTGTTCATTTGATTGTGAGTCAGAGTTCTGGGAGTAGGGAGTCAGGACAACAGGAAGGCTACATAAGCACAACCAAGAAGCACCAAGAAACTCCAGGCATTAGCACTAAAGGCTAGGAGGGAGATAATTTTTCTAAGGCTTTCATAATCAAATCTCGGCACACGTCAGTAAGGTGAGCCATGGAATCCATCCATAAGACTTTTTTGTGAAGCTGCTGTGTACCTGTGAGGACCAGGACACTTGGCCACTGCCCTCCTGTTACAGCCTCATCCCTGGCTCATCATGGCCTCCAATGAGTCAAATGGGCACCATGCCATAGGCAATTCCCCCATTTAATTCTGATTGGTGCATGTGAGTCAATGTACCCCTTCATACCCGTGTTTAGAACTAACAGGAACATACACGTGCCAACATACATCCATGTGTATGAGATGGCACGTCAGTACATGCACTATATGTATGATTACATATGCGTATGGGTTTGTATTTATGTGATCTTTATGTTTGTGTGCCTGAGTGTAACTATGTATGCTCTTGTGCCTTTCATACATACATGAAGGAAATCATGTATGAACACATGCGGGCATGAAGGTTTTCATGTATGCATCTTTCTGTCTATGCTGTAAAGCCCTCAGCCCACCAACAAACCTCTTATGATGTCTACTTATGTAGATCAGCTTATCAAGGTCATGAATAGAGAGATAATTCCATCTGTGCCTGAGAACAAAACAGCTTCAGCCTTCCCTGGGCAACAGCCTGTGGCTCTCAACCTCACTGGGCAACCTTCTCTCTCCAATCATCTAATTAGCCTCAGAGGAGAAACTGAGTCTTCTCCCTTCTACTCTCCACTTCTCCCTCCCCTACTCTCACATTCTGTCTTCTTTCCCCGCATAATCTGCCCCTTACAGACCAAGCCTGTGGAGGCAGGAATCGGCTCCCTTGGTGGGAATGATGCACCTGTTGTTGAAATGGGCATGCATGTACCATCGTGTGGTCGCCTCTGAGTGGGAGGGACAACTGATTTTAAGAAAGGAAGAAAAGTTGGTTCTCATAATCTGATGCAAGTTGGACAAATGAAAACAAGTGTGCCTGGGTAGGCACCAACAGTTATCTGCAAGGCGTCATTAATTAAAGCCAGTGTTGGAGAATGGCCACCCTGTGGTCATTGTAATCCCTATTTGTTTATTACCCACAGGAAGGAGGATGTTAACTTCCTCTCTTGGTGGGAGTTAAGAGAAGAGTAAACAAAGGGTGAGAGCTACAGAAGACTGAAAGTGTGTAGAAGGGGGTCAGGGGATTTGGGCCTATGTAAGCACACGGCAAAACTAGGCTTTTAACCCAATATTAAGAAAGTAAACCAGGGTTTCTCAACACACATGGGCATATGGAAGGTTTTGTTTGCAAATACTTCTGGTCCTGGGGGATGTCCCAGTCCTGATAGTCTTTCCCCAAGCTCTGTGTTATGTCAGCCCCACTAGTGAGAGGTGAGCCAGCCTGTTCCTCAGAGTCCTAGCCCTGTCTGGGGCAGACCCCTTAGCCCTGCCATTCTCAGTCTTGAATGTGCCCAGGTGTCACCTAGAGTGCTTGTTAAAATGCAGATTCCCAGTGTTCCCTGAGGGGGTGGAGACTTGAGTCAGGGCCTTGAAAGAGCAACAAGAGCCCTGAGCATTGATTGTGAAGGAGCAGGAAGGGGATTCTATTCTGAATTTGAACTCTATCGCAGGAGCAGCTGTAGAGCCAGGGGAGGCACCTCAGTCTTCACGCATTGATCATCAGCCTTGGTTCTGGTGACCAGAGTTAGCGACTGACTTAGCGACTGAGTCTATAAGATGAGGACGTACATTTTAACATTTGGGGATTCTATTGTCATGAAACCATGGTCCCTCTTGTATTTTCTTGTTCAAATACCTCCTTGCCTCCTCTGTCTGGGCTGCTGGTTTGGGGAGAAGAGAGGAGAAACCAAACCGTGTCACTCATGTCCTTCGTTAAAAAGCTCTTCTTTCCCTATTATGAGGTCACAAGTGAAACAGACGTGAGCTGCTTTGTGGTTTTTGGCCGGGGCTAGGTTTGAACCCGCCACATCTGGCATATGGGACCGGCGCCCTACTCCTTGAGCCACAGGCGCCGCCTAATGAGCTGCTTTGTGGATAGCCTTGAACCCTTACTCAGCCAGGGACAGCTCTCCAAGGGCTGAAGGCTGATGAAAAGGATGAACGCAAATGAAGGAAAAACAAACTTGAATTGTCCGTTCTTTCACATGCTAAGCTTCGGCAGCAAACCCAGTCCTGGGCACAAAAGACATTTACATTTGTGGGAAACTGGGATGACACAAAGACGTCAAGTTCAACCACCATGTTACCGGAACTTCCACTGTTAGAGTCCTTTGGATCATGGCCTTATTTTTCTTATTGTAGTGAAAAATGACCAGGCTAAGATGGGGGGCCTATTTCTAACCATTGATACCTTCAAGTGGATTACTTTATATTTCACATGCATTCATTTATAACCTCTTGACACAGGTGTACACAAGGGAGAGAGACAGAGACAGATGGAAAGAAAATAGTTACAGAAAAGTAGAAAGCAGCAGGGAAATGGTTACGCAAAGTAAAGACCCTACAATCATGTGCACTTCCTGGAGATACACTTACACTGGCTTTACACTTCCTCCAAGGAAAATCACAAATGGAAATAAGGTCATTCATAACATGATTAGTCACAGGTGTTAGTAGCCACACCCTCCATGAATTAGAGGATTCTCTAAATCAGTGGTTCTCAACCTTCCTAATGCCGCGGCCCTTTAATCCAGTTCCTGTGGGTCATGACCCACAGCTTGAGAACCGCTGCTCTAAACGAATGCTTGTCAGAACCTATTATAGGCCACTTGTATCTGTGTGAGGGCCTCTGGGTGGGGGGGTCCAGAGGGTGAAGGACGACAGCTGCTATTCTCCAGGTATCACTAGGACAAAATACACACAATGATGACATAAGCATATCCTAAGAGACACCACACAGTTGTGTGCTGCAAGCGCTAAGTGCTCTGGAAAGGGAGAGTCAGCAGTGCCTGCGTGGTCACAGGAGGTCCCTGAGGAAAGCTGTGTTATCTCAGCTGATAAGACTGGAAAACTTCAAAGGAGGTTCCAACAGTTCTCAAGAGACCAGCCAGGCTGGAGAGAAGTGATTTTCAGCAGGTCATCCCCCAGTGAGACCTTTTCAGGTCGCACTTAAACCAAATGATTGCTGAGCCATTTCCTGAATTGGTCTTTCTGGCTGCAGCCAAAGGGCCCTATGAACTAGGAGGACAAGGGAATTTAATTCACATGTAATTTGATGAAGCAATATTTACTAAGACCCTATCCTGTGCTCTCCATTGCACTAGGAGGAAAAGCATAAGAGGTCTTTGGCAAGCATAAGAGGTCTTTGCCCTATCTGCTTTCTTATACTTTGGGGGAAAGTTCCAGTCACCTAAAGGACAATAAGGTCATGTCCCCTCTGTGGTGGAGACAAATGGTGCACACACCACGTTCCATGCAGCCTGTTTTGAGACTCCACTGGAAGAACACTTTGCGTTGCTGAAAAATAAAAATAAAAGTGAACATACTTATGTATAGGGTGAGACAAAATGACTTCTGAAATTACAGGCTTTATAAATTCCAGGCAAATTAAAATAGAAAATTAAGCCTCTTCTGTTACCCACAATTAGGGGCCAAATCCATGCTGTGCTGCTCTCCAGTGGTCTGACTCCAGAGACTTTTCCCCATTCTAAGAATCCAGGCAAACACACATGTACACATTTATTTCCCCATTTCTTATTCAAGTCCCCTTGTGGCCTTTTTTCCCCATAAATCTGTCTTTCATTCATTCAATTGTAGAGTCCTCAAGAGTGACAAGAGTATGTTTTAGCTCTAATGCCTCCCACTGCTGCAAATCTTAGGAGACGAAGTGATTTAGAGAAAGAATCACTATGTTTCAGTCCCAGTTCTCTTGTCAACTGACTAGATGACATGGAACAAGTAACTCCTCCTCTCTGGACTCCAGTATTCTTACCTACACAAGATTGTCGTATAGATTAACCCTAAAACTAGTAATAACAAGCAGTCCTTGGGCTTATACAATGTGTCAACCATTTTGTGTATATTCTTCCTAATTATCACAAGGACCTTGAGAAGAGCTATCTCCATTTTGCAAATGAGGATCTTGAGTATTAGAAGGTTAAGTCTAGCCCAGGTCATACAAATATTAAGTGGCTGAGGTATTACAGCCTGAGTCCATAGTCTAGGCTCTTTTCTCTATGCCACTCAGCCTCTGCTTCCTCGCTCCCATGTTCCCATACTTGCCAGCCTCCAGCTCCCTCAGTGCCCTACCCTCCCCATAGACGGGGAAACAAAGGCAATAAGTCAAAGTAGCAAGTTCAGGTGTCCGAGAGCAAAAGTAGACTCTCCATGACCAAAGCCAGTTACCAGGGATCTCACATGAAATTTGTCTTTTCTCAAATGGAGGCTGAAACCTACCTGTTTCCCCTCCTGTCTGCCGCATCCAGGCAGAAAGTCTCATGGGAAGCCCTGTCTCTAGGTCACACCCTCTTTCTTCATCCCCCAGATGACCCAACAGCTGGCCAAATAATCCAATCCAAAACGTGTGTGCATTTATAGGAAGATGATGGAGGCGGTAAGTTATGGTTCTCTGTGGGACTTAAATTTTAATCAGCATCTGGAGGTGGGGTTGTAGCACATCAATACATAGATAGTGAGTTTGCAGACACACACACCCCCACACATTCCACTGAGGGTTATAATGAGAGTTGCAGTCTGAAAGCACCTTCAAATTCTAATTTTCCTATTATAATGACCATCTTTCTTGAAACAAAAATCAAAACAAAGAATCCAACACACAGCAGTCATTTGGTCTGAAGACACATGAGCAGAATTGTTTGCAATTAAAATGTTCCCAAAAATATGAACATATGGAGTGATCCTAATGAAGGAGAGTTTCTTTCTCTGTCTCCTTCTGCCAATTTTAGAGCCCTAAGGGGGCATCCTGAGGGCAGGATTACCTTTCTCCTAGTCCACTTAAGGGCCAAGGCTGTGAACACACTTTTAGCATGTCTGTTCTGAGACCTGAGATCAAGCCAGAGAAATTATTTTTAGCCTTTCTTTCTTGACAAAGCAATCGATTTGGCTACCACAGGTTTTTTTTCCTCACTCTGGCTAAGAAGAAAAGTAGTCTTAGAAGAGAAATGGGTTCACTTGTTTCTCTAGGGCAATACGCCTCTGGTTAGAGGCCAGGGTGATCCCAGGCACAAACAAGCAGAAGAAGGCAATAGGGCAATGCTACTTCTATAAATCAGGCAGTAGAAACCAAATGTGGTTATAATTGTTGGACACAGAGAACGTCATGCAAACTTGAGGAGGGGGAGTTTTAGAAGTCAGGCATAAGATCCCAGTGAGAGACCTCCACAGTCCACATCAAGGACTATGTTTGGCAAGATGAAAGTGTATTCATCTTTCTGGGAGGTCCAGCTTCCCTTTTCAACAAAAATAGAGCTCATTCAGAATTGGATTTTCATGTTGGCCGTGGACACTTCAACAAACTATTGAACATATCTGTGGGCCCAACTCTGCTTGCTGCTGTCCAAGAGAAAGTGAAATGTGATTTTAGAGAGATCTAGTCTTCCTTTCAAGGAGCAATATGATAAAGCAAAAAGAATGTGGACTTTTGAGATAAAATGACATTCAAATTCCAGTTCTGTCATGTACTAATTATGTAAACTTAAGAAACTTACATGACTTTATGAGTACAGGTTTTCCCACTTGTTAAGTTATATCTCCCTCAAAGAGATATTAAGAAACCTAAATGAGCAACCTATTAAAAGAGACAACCTATAATAGAGCCATGAGAAGGTGTTCAGTAAATGTGAATCATATAAAAGAGCCTTTGAGGATTCTCCTTTAAAAACAATAAGCCAAGAGCTAACATCATGGAGGTGGAGAATGATGGCGGATGGGATGGACGTGTAGCCCACCTCTCCCAAGTCATCAGGTGAGAGGAAGAGGGGTCTGGACCTTTCCCCATGTGGATTATTGGTGTGGACAGACAGCTGGAGACACGCAGCAAATTGGCGGATTGCTATATATGAGGTGTAATTTAAAACCATGGACTCTGTTGTAGAGATTTTCCCTGCTTGGCCATGCCTCACAGAGAACAGCAGCCTGCAACTCCTAGCAAAACCCTGAGCTGAGTGTGGCACCCGAAAGGGGAGCCAGTCAGAACCACACGGTGCTAAGCAACCCAATAGAAAATTGAAGGAAGGGATCCCACCTGGGAAACAGACATTTTGAATTATCCGAAATGGCGGACACCTTCCCCTGCCCCCAGAACAACAGGAGTGATTAAATAGACCCGACCATTCCTGGTGGGGAATATTGGAGTGGGCTGGCAGTTCAGGCTGTGCCACGAACTGGCAGGTGGCTGGACTCTAAAGTCCAAATTCAAAAGTGAGACTCTGAGCCACAAAAACTGAGGATAAGGTTTCCGTGCTCTGCAGCTGCAGGGCCAGCAGCCGTGGGAGCCAGCAGCAGCTAAAGCCCTAAGCAGACAGCACCCTCCCCCACAGCTGATTGCAGTAGTCAGTCTGCAGGAGAATGTGGGAGCAGAGTGGAAAGATTTGTGAAGCGTGGACTCTTGCACTGAGTTGGGAGGTTGGATAGGAGTGCTGTCTGGAACAGAGCAGCTGAGGTTACGCTACGATTAGATAATAAACTTTTACAGAAACTCCAAAATGGCAACTGGCCAGGTAGGGTGGTTACCATGGTAACAGTATAAACTATGAATCAGGTCTAAGTCTGGGAACCACTCACAGCGCCACCTGATGTCGAGAAAGTATATTGCATTATAAATATATTCCTACGAAAGTCAATCCCCATATCATACATATAGATGTATATTTCTACATATATACAAGAATAATACTTTTGTGGTTGCTGCCTTTTTTTTTTCTTTCCTCACTATTTTCTTGGAGGAGCTATTGTTAATTTTTATTATTTTTTATATATATACTTTATTTTTATTTTTTCTATTTTTAATTTTTTCTTTCTTCTTTTTTAACATTTTTATGAACACCACTTTTTTTTTATCTCTTCCTTCTCTCTTCCTCTTCTTCCCTCCTTATGGTTTCTGAGAGTGCTTACATCAGATTTATAGAGGGTTTTTTTTTGGTTTATTCATTTTGTTTGTACGATTTTTACCATTTTTTTCAATTATTTTATGATTATCATTATTTTTATTGTAGTTGTTTTTTGTTGTTGTTGTCGTTGTTGTGTGTCTATGTGTGTCTGACTGTTTGTGCATCTATGGGCTTGTGTGTCTGGTAGCCTTTTTATCTGTATATTTGCTCATTTGGTCTCAATGAGTTTGGTGTTTCGACCTGCAATTCTGAGCCCCCAGCACTCCCCTCCACTCTCATTCTGAGGTCTGGAACCCTGTCCCCCAGGAGTCCAGATTCCTGGGTGATTTCTCAAGGGGTGTGGATAGGGCCTGGACTGCAACTGGTCAGTACTGATTCTGAAGCATGGGAGTGAGGAGTCGACAGTCGGCTGAGAGGGAATCACGCCTGAATGGCAGTGCCCTGAGGTGCAGAGCAGCAACTGATTTTGACAACAATAAGGCCCACCCCCGGATAACCTGAAGCAACACCCCCGTCTCCCTGGACAACCAGAGGAGGCTGGGCATCTTTTCAGATGGCAACCACTGTGGAACAGACCTGGGACTGAAACACAGGCTCTGTGAGTAAAGGGTTTGCCTGAAGTGGTATCGGCCTGGGTAGAGTGTGGGGACTAGAAAATGCATGCACAGAGCCGGGAAATTCCCAGGGTGGGGCTGACACAGAGGACTGCTTTACTGAGCCTAAGATGCACCCGGCCCTCAGGGGATCATCAGCCTATAGACAAAGGAAGGCAGGAGGCTAGAGCTGACCAGGTTATGAATACAAACCTGTAGGAGTAAAGACAGGGCCTGAGGCACAGTTTCTTGGAACTCAAATCAGCTCCTCTTCTACAGAGGAATTTAGCAGGGACAGAAACAAACTCCCACAAAGTTGTTCTATTCTGCCGGTAACATCAATCAGAGGTGGGGCTGGAACTGACTGAACACCCCCCAGCCTCCGTCAAGTGTCCGAGGTTGTCAGGCCTCACCGCCCCCTACTGGATAGAGGCAGAGAGCAGGGGCCTGGCTGAACAGATACAGATTTCCTTGTGATTCAAGCAGGTGCAAACCTCTGAAGTATCCACTCACTGGAGACAACTGGGTCACAGCCCTGCACGGCTATCAGTGACTGGGTGTGACAGAGGTACAAGGTGGGGAAAGAGGCATCAAACTTCCCAGACTAATCTATTTGCTGGGTGGGTCCTCCTGACTTCACGGAGCACTGGAGCAAGTCATATCTGAGTTGTCACCAGACACCTGTGATCCAGTTGCCAGAGACCTTTGAAACTCTTCCACCTGAGACAGGTGCTAACTGAGACAATTGATTTAGACCTTTTGAACTGAGCCAATCGCCTAAGGACTATTCAAGTGGTGCCCTGGGTGTGTGGCTGTAGGAAGGTTTGGTTTTCCTCTTCCAATTGTTATAACCTAAGAATGGGGGAAGGGGGAAATGGAGGGGACTGAGGGAGGAGGTGGGCAGAGGGAGGGTGATTGGTGGGATTACACCTGTGGTGCATCTTACAAGGGTATATGTGAAACTTAGTAAATGTAGAATGTAAATGTCTTAACACAATAACTAAGAAAATGCCAGGAAGGCTATGTTAACCAGTGTGATGAAAATGTGTCAAACGGCCTATAAAACCAGAGTATGGTGCCCCATGATCACGTTAATGTACACAGCTATGATTTAATTAAAAAAAAGAAAAAATAATACTTCATTTTATTTGGAATCAGAAAAATCTCAAATAGCCAAGAAATTACTCAGAAATAAAAACAAAGCAGGAGGAATCATGCTACCAGACCTCAGACTATACTATAAATTGATAGTGATCAAAACAGCATGGTACTGGCACAAAAACAGAGAAGTAGATGTCTGGAACAGAATAGAGAACCAAGAGATGATTCCAGCCTTTTACCGTTATTTAATCTTTGACAAGCCAATTAAAAACATTCAGTGGGGAAAAGATTCCCTATTTAACAAATGGTGCTGGGTGAACTGGCTGGCAACCTGTAGAAGACTAAAACTGGACCCACACCTATCACCATTAACTAAGATAGACTCTCACTGGATTAAAGATTTAAACTTAAAACACGAAACTATAAAAATACTAGAAGAGAGTGCAGGGAAAACCCTTGAAGAAATTGGTCTGGGCGAGCATTTTATGAGGAGGACCCCCCAGGCAATTGAAGCAGCTTCAAAAATACACTACTGGGACCTGATCAAACTAAAAAGCTTCTGCACAGCCAAGAACATAGTAAGTAAAGCAAGAAGACAGCCCTCAGAATGGGAGAAGATATTTGCAGCTTATGTCTCCGATAAAGGTTTAATAACCAGAATCCACAGAGAACTCAAACGTATAAGTAAGAAAAGAACAAGTGATCCCATTGCAGACTGGGCAAGTGACTTGAAGAGGAACTTCTCTGAAGAAGACAGGCACACGGCCTACAGACATATGAAAAAAATGCTCATCATCTTTAATCATCAGAGAAATGCAAATCAAAACTACCTTGAGTTACCATCTAATCCCAGTAAGATTAGCCCATATCACAAAATCCCAAAACCAGAGATGTTGGCATGGATGTGGAGAAAAGGGAACACTTCTACACTGCTGGTGGGAATGCAAACTAATACGTTCCTTTTGGAAAGATGTTTGGAGAACACTTATAGATCTAAAAATAGACCTGCCATTCAATCCTATAATTCCTCTACTAGGTATATACGCAGAAGACCAAAAATCACATTGTAACAAAGATATTTGTACCAGAATGTTTATTGCAGCCCAATTCATAATTGCTAAGTCATGGAAAAAGCCCAAGTGCCCATCGATCCATGAATGGATTAATAAATTGTGGTACATGTACACCATGGAATATTATGCAGCCTTAAAGAAAGATGGAGACTTTACCTCTTTCATGTTTACATGGATGGAGCTGGAACATGTTGTTCTTAGTAAAGTATCTCAAGAATGGAAGAAAAAGTATCCAATGTACTCAGCCCTGCTATGAAACTGATTTATGGCTTTTGTATGAAAGCTATAACCCAGTTATAACCTAAGAATATAGGGAAGGGGAAAGGGAGGGGAGGGAGGGGGGATCATGGGCAGAGGGACGGTGATTGGTGGGATTACACCTGCAGTGCATCTTACAAGGGCACATGTAAAACTTAGTAAATGTAGAATATAATTGTCTTAACACAATAACTAAGAAAATGCCTTTGTCAACCAGTGTGATGAAAATTTGTCAAACTGTGTATAAAAGCAGTGTATGCTTCCCCATGATTGCATTAATGTACACAGCTATGATTTAATAATAATAAAAAAAGAGCTAACATCATACTCAATGGTAAAATACTAAGATCAGAAATGACAGAAACACACCTTCTTTTGCACTTCTTTTGCGCACACTTCTATTCAACATGATACTGGATGTTCTACCCCTAGCAATTATGGGAGAAAATAAAATAAAAGACATCAAAATTGGAAAGAAGAGATAAAATTATATTTTTTTACAGGAGACATAAACTTACCTTGTCAAAACTCTAAAGATTCAGCAAAAACAACCAAAACCTGTTAGAACTACTAAATAAATTCAGTAAAGTTGCAGGATAAAAAAAAAATCAACATACAAAAATTGGTTACATTTCTATACACTAACAATGAACAATCTGAAGAAGAAATTAAGAAAACAATTCCATTTATTATATCAAAAAATACTTAGGAATAAACTTTACCAAGGATATAAAAGACCTGAACTATGAAAACAACACGAGATTACTAAAAGATCAAAGGAGATAGCAATAAATGGAAGGCCATCCCATGTTTATGGACTGGAACAATGGAGATAGTCAATATACTCAACGTGATCTACAGATTCAATGCAATCCCCATCAAAATCCCAATCATATTTTTTGCAGAAATAAAAAAACTATTCTAAAATGTATGTAGAATCTCAAGAAATATCAAATAGTCAAAAAAAAACTTTAAAAAAGAACAAAATTGAATGTATCATACTTTCTGATTTTAAAACTTACTACAAAGTTACAGTAATCAAAACATTGTTGTACTGACATAAAGACAGAATATAAACCCAAAAGGTAGAATAGAGATCCCCCAAATAAATCCTTGCATATATGGTCAAATGTTAGCTACCAGGGACTGGGGCAGGGAGGCATGTGGAGTTATTGTTTAAAGGGTACAGAGTTTTGCTAGATGAGAAGAGTTCTGGAAAAGGATGGTGGTGACGTGTACCAAACAATATGAATGAAGTGGCTTTAAGCCACTGAACTATGCACTTAAAAATGGTTAATAGTAAATTTTATATGAAGTCTCTTTTACCAGAGTTAGTTTTTTTAACTAATAATCAATAGACACAAGAGCAATGGAGACACCAAACACTATGGGAGGTGAGAGAACAGAGAGATTTAGGAAATGAAGCAGTGAGGAAGGGCTTCTTGGAGGATGTGTGAATGATTTGGTAAGAGGAAGGGGAGGTGAGATACATTCCTGGCAGACAGAGTACGCACAAGGGAAAATGTAAGAGGATTAGTACAGCGCATGGGAGAAATGCAAAAGAAACCAGTCCAAATATATAGAGCAAAAGTGCTCCACTGAGAAATCATGAGGGAATAGCCTTCTGGTGGAAATATAGAATCAGAAGAAAGATGGCCTTGAACAACTGGAGGCAGAGTTGTCAAACCAGACCCTGACCTTTCTGAGTAATGCTGGAAGTAAAGATGAGAGCATGTGTGTCCAGGACCAATCATAATGCCAGGAAGGGAGGAGGAGGACAAGGGTGAGGGAAATGGGGAACGGACATATTTGACACCTAAAGCAGAAGCAGTTTTAATGCCTTCTCCTCTGCACAACAAAGTTATTTCAGTAATTACTGTGAAATCATATAAATCAACTTTTATGTATGAAAAAAAGATTAGACTTAACCAAATAAAAAAATCTGCCAGTTCCCATTCTGTTTTTACTATTTTAAATTATGACTACAAAAATTCCAAGGGATTTTATAGAATGACCGAATCAAGGTGGCTCGTTTCTGTGTTTCTTTCTCTTTACAATCACTGTGCTGTCCTTATTGATTTCTTATCCACTGTTCAGATACAAAATTACGTCCTTCTGCTGACCATGTACCAGAGCAAGCGTGAATGGTTCATAACTGTTTCACACTCACTCTGGAAATAAACAGGTGGACCCAGCCCTCGTGTCAGGGGCCAGCTATATGCTAGGAGTCCTACAGATTAACCTTCATATGCACTACAGTGTTTGTTAAGAGATAAGTAATAAAAAATTTGCAACTTTGAAGCTCACACATACCATTAAAACTCAACAGTCACTGCAACCATTATTCAGAATGCAGATCATTCTGCATTATTGGAAGGAAGGGTATTTTGTCTCTGACATTGGGTAGAAAAATGTCGACCAACTTTTAGTCTATGTTATTACTACACATTGTTTTTAAATTCTCTGCAAACAACATGGTCCATTATTGCCACTACACTCTCAAGGGAAATCAATTAGATGACACAGAAGAGGAATGAATTTATATCAGTAGCCTTCCTCCATCAGGCAAACCAGCTTCATTACACATTATATCCTTTGGCTATGATGATGCACCACTGTCTGTAGGAATAATTTCCATGTGGGATGACTTCCACTTGAAGTTCTAGCAATTCATTCAGCTGTATATTTAACTATTTAACTGGCTTATTTGGGGGCTAATAGCCACAGCAAGAAAACACACACAGAAGTTTGCCTGTTTATGCTTCACTTTTCAAAGCTATTGAGTTTTTTTTTTTCAACTAGCAGGTTATTTCTTGATTACAAGCCACTAATAGACTCAGGTTGTGTTTGGATTTCCTGAATCGAATCTTATAAAGCTTAAATTTTATGTCAAGTTTAGCACATTCTTACACAAACCTTTCTAATCAAGGCAGGAGGAATAAGCTTTCATTTGTAAATAAAGCCGAAAATATTCAGCTTTTAGATGAGAAGAATAACTACACGTGTGTTTCTTCCACAAGTGTTTGCTAAAGGCACAAGGTAGTGAGGGCTTGCAGTGCAAAACTGATTAAAATAAACCTCCTTGTTCACAAGATTGAAAGTCTAGAAGAGGAAGTCAGCAGATGAAGACAAATCAACCACAATCACCACTGCCACTTCAACAACAAAATTACTGAGTTCATGAACCTCCTTAGCACCTTTGAAAAGGTTTGCATGTGTCTTACAAGAGCACCTGCGGCTCTACTCCAAGCCAGGAGGAAACACAGCAGCCCCACTTTCCTTGGTCAGCTTTCATGTCTCTCATGCCCACCCCTCTGACTGCCCTTTTATCTTCAGACTGATGATTAAGATGAGATGTTATCTTATTCCAATCTGATGTCCAGCTCAGTCATTCTGAACTTTCTGGTTCCATAACTTGCAAATGAGTCAACATGGCCCCTAACTAGGTTCAAAGACCCCAACCTGGGTTCCAAGACCCACAACTGGAAACTGTGCCAGGAATCTCAATTATTAAGGGGAATTCAGACACGGCATGTATACTAAGTACACAGGTGTATGAAAGTACAGTTGGGAAGAGAGGTGAAAAGAAAGTGTGGTCAGTGCTATGCAGGCATCACTGATAAGTTTAAGTCCACCAAAATACAGCAAATATTTACTGAGCGTCTAAGATGTGTATGTACCCAGAAATGTGCTGAATTGTAATGAGGTAGCAATAGTTTCAATACAGACAAGGTCTCTATCCTCTAAATATTAAAAGGGTGACTGTAAGTGTTGTAGTATCCAAAGGAAATATGGGTTATAATGGAACCATGAAACAAGAGGATTTAATTGATCCTGGGGGTAGAGGACAGAAACACTTCTCAAGGTAAATAGCATCTAAGCCAAGACTAAAGCTTGAGTAGGAGTTTAGCCAGATGAAAAAAACAAAATATAGTAAGAGTGAAGGGAACAGCACAAACCCGGTAGACCATGACACACACATGAGGAAGTAGAGAAATTGCGCTCTAGGTAGAGATGTGGAGATCAAGAAAGGGAGAATCGTGATAGATGATGCTGACTGTTTATCACAGCTCAATTTACAATCTCCAAACTGTGGAAACAACCTAAATGCCCACCAACCCAGGAAGGGATCAACAAGCTATGGTATATGTACACCATGGAATACTATTCAGCCGCTGAAAAAGATGGAGACTTTATATCTTTTGTATTAACCTGGATTGAATTGGAACACATTCTTTGTAGTAAAGCATCGCAAGAATGGAGAAGCAAGAATCCAATATACTCAATTCTAATATGAGGGCAGTCGATGATCTAATACAGTCCTCAAACTTTTTAAACAGGGGTCCAATTCACTGTCCCTCAGATCGTTGGAGGGCCGGACTATAGTTTAAAAAAAAAGCTATGAACAAATTCCTATGCACACTGCACATATCTTATTTTGAAGTAAAAAACAAAGTGGGAACAAATACAATTCACACCGCCTCATGTGGCCCACGGGCCGCAGTTTGAGGACCCCTGATCTAATACATATCTTCCTAAGAGAAAAACTCAAATCAGTTCAAGGTGGGGGGCAGAGGAAAAAGGGAATGGGGAGAGGGGAGCAAGGAGAGGGTGGGGATCATGGTGTATGGCACACCTCTTGAGGACAGAACACAATTATAAAAGGGACTTTACCTAACAAATGCAATCCCTGTAAGCTCATTCCTTGTACTCTCAATGAATCCCAAACAATAAAAAAGAAAGAAATTCATTAAATGCTCTTTTGGCATCTATTGAGGTGACAATTTAAAAAAGAGATAAGTTGGCAATTGAGGTTATACTTGAGTTTTGAGTGACGAGTAGGGCTTTGCTGGTATGGCAAAAGGGAAAGATTATTTCAGAACAAAAAGTGCTGCACATGCAAATGTGTGGGTGCATGTACAGCTCCCTGCCGTGTGTCAGTAACAACAGGTGGTTTGGTATAAAGTGTGGTAGAGAAGAATGAAGCTGGAAAAGTCGGCAGGCATCACATCGTAAAGTATCAAGAGCTATCTCAATATACACGTTCTACAACTTGACTTCAATTGACTTCATAGTCATGGAGGAAGGGACACCGAAATGTCTTGATCAGGGAAAATTCATAAATCTATGCTTCAGGAAAGTGATTCTGGTGACAGTAGACGGTATAGACTGAAACCCAGTTAGAAATCTATGACAATATCTAGGGAGAAGATGTCAAGGGCTCAAGCTACAGTGTTAGCAGTGCAGACAAAGGGGAGAGAACAGACTTGAAAAACACTCGAATTTTCACAACTCAGTGACTCATTCATCAGTTCAAACGGATGAGGCGAGAAAATGAGAAAGATGTTCGGTTTCCAAGCTTGAATGACTGAGTTGATACTGTGACCTTTCATCAGGAGAACATATGCTGGAAGAGAAGTAGTTTTGGAGTTCAAGAAATTCAACATGTACTGAGCCACTTAGGGCTGTATCACAGGCTGTGGGTCGGTTGGACGGGAGCCCGAAAAGAAAGATCCTTCAAGGGGAAAGTTACAGTAATGAGAATAAATGATATTTCTCAGGGAATATAAAGACTAAAAAGTAAGAAAAGCTAAAAAGAAAAAAAATGACTCAGGAAATATCCCTTTGTACAATGAGAAAAAGAGATATCCAGGCCTCCTGATGGGACAGAAGAGCGTTAGAAGAATGCGTGAGATACAATATAGAAAACAAAGAAGACTTTTTCTTTATAGAAGGCGAGACTGCAGGTTCAAATGAGAGATCATAAAGGAAGAATAGAGAGGAGGATTTGACGATTTGGGAGGAGATCAAAAAGTTCTCTGCCAGACTTCTAGAGCTCAGGGGATCCTGGTCCAGGTGATATGATAAACTCAACAGATTGAAGGCTTGAGAGAAGGGCAGGGAAGGAAGCCTTGATAGAGAGTGGAATGTTGGAGTGGCAGCCTGGAAAAGGGGCTGTGATCATCAATTACTGAATTGAGACAGTCATGAAATTACCAACACTGACAGGCATTGCAGCCATTCAGAAAAGCAGAAGGATTGAAGAGGAGACCAAGACAGGTGCTCCCCCACTTGGAGAAAGTGAGGGATTAGCCCCAAAGGTTGGTTGGTGGAGTGAAGTAGTGAGAAAAACTGGGGCAGATGGTGGCTGAAAGCATATCTCTCTGGAGAAAATTTAGCAAGTAGGTGCAGGAATAAACCTTGGCAAAAGTAGAAATAAGTGATTGGAAGGCTAACAGTGCCTCCTACTTCATCACTGAGGTCTGAAGAGGATGAACAAGTTCTTCCTGAAAGAACGAAGTATCATCAGGGAACATGCCTGATTTTATTTTAGGAGAGATCAAAGATATTTTAAAATGTATTCATAATACAGCAGGGGTCCAGAAGACATAGCAGGAAAAGTCAAGAAAAAGGTTACAAGTTCAAGAAGAAGGGAACCAAAGAGGGAGACGCCTAGGACAGCAAATGGGTTAACAAATGAAATTTTGTCTATGGTCAGGGTCAAAAAAGAAAAGAAAAAAGAGCCACAATAAGGAAATAAGTAGGAACAGCTTCAATTCACGCTTTCAGATGGAACTCTTTCATAAATTGTTTAATTGCTGAAAGCTCACGAACTTTCCAGATGTAGAACTTGTGGCCTAATTTCTGCAATTATTTTTCCTCAGGCTGTGTTGCGGTGAGCCAAAGGAATAATTCACACATTTGCTAAGTGTCGTTGCTGTGAAAAGCAACCTCTGTTGGCTCCCTGACATATCATACCCTTTGGACGCATTATCAAGACCCACATGGACAGAGCTCCGTACATCCCAAGACTGTGCTGTGCTCCAGAAGCGTATTTTCACATTCAGTCTTGACTCATGTTAAAATCTCACACAGATGGGAGTCAATTTCAATGGCAAAATTACTATAAAATTATAGAAAAGATGAACACAGCTTCAAGGTTTTGGCCAACACACGCAACTGAAACCACATTATCCTTTCCCTTTGTTTAACCTGAATGAAAAGATATTTTGACATTTCATTGAGCTGCTCTCATTTTTTACAAAAAAAATAATCTGGGTATTTTTTCCCTATTCTTTCAACATTGGGTAAGTTCCATTTCTCTTTCTGATTCTATTAGCTGCCAGAGCACAAAGAAAAAAAAAAAACCTTTAATTTTCCTCTCAAACCACCCACTTGGTATCTTTTATGCTCCAGCAATCCACACACAGATCACTCCTGTCACACGGCTGTCTCATTAAGGAATAGAGAGAGAGGAAGTCTGAGCCTCCCTTCCCAAAGGAGGAATCAGAGCAGCCACCCAGTCCCTTGGGTTCACAAGGGAGATGGCTTCGCCCCAGCTCTCCATACAGTGGCCCTCTCCTAGTGGTTTAAGCATGTCCAGGATGTCAGAATCTGCTTGGATTCACTGGTGAGACTCTCAGAGAGCCAGCACATGGGAAGAGAAAGGCAGAATGGGTAACCAGAACCTCATGACTATCATCATTTGCAAGCTTGGCCTGTTTCATCCTTCCTTAATGGAGTATGAAATGGCTGACACGTCACCCCTTGTTAATCATCAGTGGGCCTGGAGGACATTGTATGTGGTGCTCAGGGCCTGCATGCAGCTTAGTGTAGGAAGCAACTCAGCCCAAAGGTGTGAATTGGGACTTGAAAAAAATAATAGAGTGAAAGAGAGACCCTCCTTGGTTCACCACCCATATGTAAACCTGTCTTTAATCTCTGCACCTAGCTCAGGGACTGGATTTTATCATACTGGGAATGGCCTTCAGCCCTATTGAGGGGTCATGATGTCTAAAATTATCACAGCATAAAGGCATTGGAGTCCCCCATCTTAAAAGCAAATAAGTTATCCTCCAAACCTCAGAAGGATACCATGAGCTCCAAATTGGATAGAATTTCATTATTAAGATGGAAGAGTTACAGTCTAGCAGCTGTGACAGGACCTTGGAGAATATTTTGTTGTTGAGGGTGGTGCCCACAATGAAAGTAGCTACGATTTGGAATAAGGCAGAAATGAGTCAAATTCTAGCAACTCCACTCCCTAACTCTGAGGACTTGAACTTAGTAATTTAAGCTCCCTGATCCTGTTTTCTCACTTGGGTAAGACAGATATGTAACCCACAGAGAAGTTTCAAGCATTAAATTAAGTAAAATAATACATGTAAAATGCCCAGGAAAAAATGTTTTTTTACATACCTCTTTTTTGATTATCTTCTATTCTTTGGGAAGCTTCTGAAGAAATGAAACTTAAAGTGTATGTTTGTTTGGAAGAAAAAATAAATCACACCTCAGGATGAAGGCCACTATCTATGGGAAAAGTCTAGGAAGAAAACTTCAGTATAGGGATTGGCTGTTGTACCAAAGTGACAGCGAATGAAAAGCAAACAGGAAATAATTAAGAATATGAGAGTTACAAGGAAAATCAACTAGATCACTTGGGTTTGAGTCTCAGCGTGGTTGTTATTTATCCCTAAAGAACCGACCTCATTTATTCATTCATAAAAGAGAAATAAAAATGTTACCTGCCTCAGAGGTAGAGTGTCCAAATACTTTTATCCTTTGAACAAGGACACTTTTGAGAGGGAAAAGAGCACTATTGATAACTCTGCTGGAACAATAAGAGAAAACAAGGACTCCCTTAGGCAAACCCAAATGTCCCATTTATGGACTCTCTACATTAAGTGACCTCTGGCAATAGGCTTTGAGCTGTATCTCTTGTGCTCAAGTACTCAGCAAGTGTTGCTATCATTTTTACTGGTCCCTAAACCTAGTCTAATTTCCTCATTGCAAAATGGGGATGATAGTGTCTATTGCAAAGAATTGTTGTAAGAGTTAAATGGAATAACACCCTTGGCATTTGTTTGTGGAATTTACTACAAGGCCTCGTACATGGTAAATGCTTCATATAGTTGAATATTATTACTTGGTTTATGGTTGGGGATGAAATCAGAAGGATAGGGAAACTCTAAAATGTATAATTTCTGGGTCAGTTTTAAGGTGGTACTAAACTTTAGTGGAAGTAAGTACAATGTAACAAAGAGAGCATGGATTAATGTGGATTTTGAAGTCAAATGTTCATTCTCCAAGTTTCAGATTCATATTTACGAGCAGCATGATTTGGGGGAAGTCACTTAATTCTTACAAGCCCCAGTTTTCTTATCTATTATTACATAAGGCCTGCCAGTCTCTCAGGATAGCCGTGTCAATTATGAGATAAAACAGCTACAGGAAAACTGCAAAATGTATGGGAATTCAAGAGACTGTATTTGATAATGATACCTTTTCCTCTAGCCCTACCCTGACGAATGAAACATTTCCCAGTCCTTTGCTGGCTGCTGTGCCTTCTAACAAAAACGAGGGGCAAAGTAACATACTACCTTCTTCATCCACAGGCCCTAAAGGAGGCTTCCTGCTTTCAATTCTCTTCAACTTGATCCTGCTGGCCAGTTAATATATTCCTAACAGATTGAGTAGCTCTCCAGGCTACAGGAAATCTCCCCACTGTCATGTCCAGTTACTCAGACTCTTTCCTGGGCACTCCATCCCTATTTCCCTCAGCCTATGCTCTGGACCACCATCTCCCCTACCCCCAACTTATCGCCATTAATGAAGAGCCATTGAACTACTTCCTCTCGGCATAAACTTCAGCATAAAATCCACACTTCAAGTACGATTGGGACTGGGTTAAGTTCATTAGGGGGGCCAAAAACATTTCCCAAATTGTACCATTAATCAGGCTATTTCTCTCACCCTTCCAAGCATGTAAATCTTGGGTGGGTGCACATGTATACACACACACACACTTATTCAGAGGCCTTAGCCAGCAAAATGGCCAGATGGGTAATAAGGGGGTTCCATATATAGCTTATTAAAAATAGAGTTTTTTATTAGGAGAAGGCAATGAACAAATTCCAAACCTCACTCTGGCTCCCATTCCACCTCACTCTCTTTCCCTATGTTATCTTCTTCCACATTTTTATCTACATATCAGGGTCAGGCCAATAAGGATCCCAGATGCCCTTAGAGGCAGTAGGCCCCTATGTGTGATTAAAACATTCCTGACCCTCAGTCTAATGAAGAGGTGGATCTTGATCTTAGTAAATAAGTAGAGCTTGGAGTTATAATTTTTAGTAGCTCAGCTAGCTGAGACTAGAGATACACAGCTGTATAAGCATGTTTTTGGAGGCATTTACATTTTTCTTGAAAATGTGTCAATTGTCTTTTATGCTATTGCATTAGAATTTAAGACCTTCGTTTTAGTGACTTGAGTGCCAGGATACCAGGAATAGAAGCACAAAATTTAAAACTGCTCCCAACAAGTGTAGGTCTTCACTCTCGCCTTTCAAATGAGCTCCTCTATCAGCTGAAGAACAAGAAAAGCAATGGGACAGGGGTATTTGCAAAACTTGGTAAATGTAGAATATAAATGTTTTGGCACAGTAACTGAGATAACGCCAGAAAGGCTATGTTAACCACTGTGATAAAAATGTGTCAAATGGTTTATGAAGTGAGTGTATGATGCCCCATAATCATATCATTGTATACAGTTATGATTTAATAAAAAAGTTAAAAAAAAAAAAAAAGAAAAGCAATGGGTTTTCCACAACACAGGCAGGAGTGTAGATTCTCAACTGTGCAACTGGCCGCAGAACAACCTGCCCCCGCGGCCACCTTCCAAAGTACATGATGTACAGAGAACGGCTGAGACTAAGAATTAGCCTGTCAACCTTTCAGCACCGGGGACAGCTCATCAATGTGGGGATGGAAAAGCAGGAACTTTAAACCCAAGCCCACGTAGCACCTTTCTGATGAGAAACCTCTACAAAAATAATAGGGAAAGGCAAAAACCACTGTTCTGAGAGTTCACAGAAAGGAAGGACTGAAAGAAGTGTGGGACTTGCTTAGTCACTGACAAAACCCATAGAGGATTCAGAACTCAATGTCCCGACACACCACATCTTGCCATATAAATAGGCTGCTACAAAACGCGCTAAGAGAGAAAAATAGGAGGGAGATTCCTGAGGTTTAACTTTAACCAAATGCGAAGGCAGTTGCTTTTTCTAGAAGTTGTCTTACTGGGAAGTTAACAGTCAAACTTAGGCAGAGCCTTCGTTAGGAGATGACAGCTTTCTATTAAAAGAATCTAGAGAGGATAAATACATGATGAAAAGCATTTATTCATGGGCCAAGGGGCATTTAAATGTTTCTATAATGATTTGTAGAGAAAACTCCCAACTAGGGAATAAACTGTATCTATTATCCTCATCTCTCTCAGACACACACACAAATACATAAACTTCCACGTTCATTAAGTCGCACAATCACCTCAGGAGTCTTATAGGGTCTCTTTCAAGGGTACTTTTTTATTATTTCATCCTCTGTCTCTCATTCCACATGAGTCCCAGTTTAGTTTTTTGTTTGTTTATTTCAGGTAGATATGAGGGCACAAATGTTTAGGCTACATTATTTTCACTTGCAAGGTAAAGTTCAAGTTGTAATCGAGCCCTTTACCCAGGAGGTGTGCTGTATCCGCCAACATATTGCACTTTAGGTGAGAACGTGCCAATCCCCCGCCCTCCTCTCCTTTCACCTTTCTTTCTCCCCACTCTGCCTCACTAGAAGATATTTGTATTTTTCTTTCACGTGGGCGTTAGTTTTCTAACTCAAATAATATCTCACTTGCACAGACAAAATTATAACATAAGGTGACAGCATGCGGACTTTTTTATAGGTTAATATGTGGTTGATTTGTCTTTTTCATTTCAGATTAATATGAGGGTACACATGATTAGGTTACCTTGTATGCATTTCCAAGGTAAAGTTCAAGTTATGGCTCAGCCCTTCCCCCAGAAAGTATGCTGTATACCCTCACATTGTGCACCCATCCTCCTTTGTCCTCCCCTTTTTCCTAGCATGTGGACTTTGTGACCAATTGCAAGGCAATATTGATATGGGATGACCAAGAGTTCATCTGTGGTGTTCACTATGTCAAAAACAGAGTGAACTAGCATTGAACTACTGAATGCTGACTGCGTGAGATAACTTCACCCACCACGACAACTATTAGTAATTGAGGGCAGATGTATAGTAACCACAGTTCTGAGAAACATCAGCATCTGGTCACCATCTAGGCAAGGAAAGAAATTCTTTCATCATGCAAATGAATGTAAATATTTCTTGTACTCATTGGGAATGGCTATTATGTTTGTTAAGGTAAAACTAGCTATATAACAGACAAATCCCAAGACTTCAGTGACCTTAGGCAAGAAAAGTTTATTTCTTGTTCATTAAAATCTGATGCAAATCCCCCAGCAATAAGGGACAGGGTGGTGCGAGATCATTTTGGGCCCTGTAATTCATCTAGCGGACAGAGGAAGAGAAAACAGGGAATTCCACATGGGAGATATTTCAGAGGGCCAAGCATTTCATCACATTCTATTAGCTGGAGTTGGGTTTCATAATGACAAGGAAGCCTGGGAGTTACAGAGAGTAAATGGGTTTAGTGAATACGTGCCTAGTTTCTGCCACAATGGAACAGAGGAAAATTATATTACACTTTGGAGAGAACATGTAGATTACCAAGGGGAGACCAGAAGCCAATCAATATACAGTTTATGCATGCAAAGCAAACAAACTTTCCAAATAATGGCAATCTTAGCAATAATAACCATAGTTTATTTAATAATAATTATTTCTTAAGCATGAATGTATTTGGTCTTTATAACCTCATATGCTTGTGACATGGGCAGGGACAAAGGTATTATTTCCATTCTAGAAAATGAAATAGGGGAGACAAACGATGCCTTAGAACTGAGAGAATCTAATGTATCATTTAATCTATATCATTTCACAGCTGAGAAAAGTGTCATCTGAAGTGGTGACACAGTTGGCTCATGTGTTTAGCATTAGCCAAGGGCCAAACTGGGCCTTTCTTGCAGGTCTTTCACTTATAAATCTATAATGTCTCTTCCTTTCTGTTCTCTTTAGGAGAGTGGTTTTCAATGTTCAAGATAAATATTAATCACTGGGTTTGCGGGAAAGGGGAAGGGTAAAGGGAAAGGGCTTATAAAAGATGCAGATTTCTGGGCTCCACACCCAGAAACTTTCATTTCTATGGTCTGCAATCAGGCCTGTGGATTTGCAGGTAGCCTAAGGGGTCACTCTCTGGGAAACACTACTTTAGTCATCATCCTAGGCCTTCCTATATGCCTCTGACTCTGCTGATGGAACTGAATGTTCACAACACAGGCATAAAAAAAAAAAAAAAAAAACATATGGGCGGCGCCTGTGGCTCAGTGAGTAAGGTACCGGCCCCATATGCCGAGGGTGGCGGGTTCAAACCCAGCCCCGGCCAAATTGCAACAAAAAAATAGCCGGGCGTTGTGGCGGGCGCCTGTAGTCCCAGCTACTTGGGAGGCTGAGACAAGAGAATCGCGTAAGCCCAAGAGTTAGAGGTTGCTGTGAGCCGTGTAACGCCACAGCACTCTACTGAGGGCCGTACAGTGAGACTCTGTCTCTACAAAAAAAAAAAACATATGAGTAAAAGAATAAAATATGAAAACTGTTAAGAACTAAACCATCAAGACCTAGATAAAAATGAGGCTCTGACCTCCAGATGGGAACAAACTTTTTAAATGTAAAGATATGGAATAAATAACTAAGCCAAATATAGTTGTGACCACAAAAAAAGTCACATACATTATACAAATTATGTAATTATGAAAAAATAAAATTATGCAGTATTACCAGCAAATTGTCTTACTTTTAAGGATTCTTTTAATGTTACGACTTTATTATTGATTACAATTATCATGTATTCTTTGTTTAGAAAACAAAAATGATAGAAAAGCACAAAGAAAAAGTCAAAACTCCTGAAACATAAATAGTCTCAAATAATTATTATTAATGTATAACATAGAGCTTCCTGGTCTTTTGCATATATATACACAAAGGTGTAAAAGCATCAACATATGGTTACACATACACAAAATTGGCTCTGTGTTAATGTAACTATTACATTGAGACTATCAAAGATAATTTTAACGGTATGTGTGAAATGCAGAAATATAAATTCAGCAGTAATAATGAAGAATAAATTAGAGTATAATAACAAAATGGGATAATAAAAAAATAGAAAAAAGGTGGTGCTCAGTGGGTAGGGCGCCGGCCACATACACCAAGGCTGACAGGTTTGAACCTGGCCTGGGCCAGCTAAAGCAACAATGACAACTGCAACAAAAAAAATAGCTGGGCTTTGTGGCAGCCACCTGTAGTCGCAGCTACTTGGGAAGCTGAGGCAAGAGAATTGCTAAAGCCCAAGAGTTTGAGATTGTTGTGAGCTGTGACACCACGGCACCCTACCAATGGTGACATGGTGACACTCTGTCTCAAAAAAATAAATAAATAAATAAATAATAAAATATATATTATATATAAAGAAGTCAAATGTTCTAATTTCTAAGGCAGGGATCAAAAGTCAAAGTTATATGTTTTACACTGGCTAGTAGGGAAACATGACAAAATAGAGTTTCGTTTTGGTTTTTATTTTTAGCTAATAAGTTACCATTTGAAATGATGCTTTTTAACTATAAGTCATGACAAATCAGAGGCTGAAAAAAATAACCTATTTGATTATACATTGGCATTTTTTTCTAAGAATAGAACACATAGAAAATATTCTAGTATGTCAGAATAATTTTATTTCATGGAACATTTTGCTTTATGTGTCTGTAGACACACACACAAGCGTGTCTGGGTCACAATTCCAAAGCCTCTGCACTAATACAGTGATGGCAGGATGCACAGACGCAGCTTCCCTGGAGATAGTGAAGAAAAAGAGCACAGCTTCCTACACCTGCCACTTTTCCACCGGGAGACCATGCTCACTCCTCAGAGTTCATCCTGCGCCCTCTTTGTTTTTCTTACTCTATGGTTTCCTTCTAGGCAACCTCCTAGTTCTAGCTGTCACCTAGTCACCTTCGGGAGTGATGCCCGGAGCTCTCTGCAGACCCGCAGATACCTAGCTGCCTGTCTGGGAAGCAAAGCTACCTTCTCTCCTCTCACAAACTTCACCCTCCTCTGAGGCTCCCCCAGCCACTTACTCAAAAAGAAACCTGGGGATCCCGTCGCCTGGACCCCACTTTCTCACCCAATTCTACCTGGGGTTGGGCTCCAAAGCAGAGCCTGCAGTGGGGGATGAACTGGGGCTTTCTTCAAGTAGCCTATCGAGGAAGCTCACTTGGGAGGAGGGGAGTGAGGCAAGAAGGACAAGGCAGGGGGACGGGGTGGCCTCAGCTAGAGACCTGTGTCACCCTGCCCATAGCCAGCTCGGAGAGCAGACAGCACCTTGATGCTGAGCCCGCATTGAGGACAGGAGGGCAGCTTTATACATCCTCATGTCAGTCAGGATGATGAGCTATAGGATACGGGGGGAGAGTCACATAATCTCCTAGATGAGTCTGTCCCTGTTCAGAGTCAGTGTCCAAGAGGAGTTACTATGAGCACATTGCAGCCAACACCCATAGCAGCTGTGGGCAGCAAACACAATGCCTCCTAGATCCAATTAATCTCCTAGATACAAGTTTAATGTGTCCACTTCTCTCTATCTCCAATGTCCTCCTCCTGGCCCAGACTCACCATCTCTCACATGAGTAAAGCCACTGAGACTCACTTTTGAGGAGGCTGTGTGTGCTCCATGCTCTATTTCCAGCCTTATGTCTAGGCAGCGCCTTCCAACCCCCCAAGCCCCGCCTGCACAAGATTTCCTGCTCCCTGATCCTACCAAATGCCTTCCCACCTCCATCCTTCAGCTTGGGATCCTCTGCTAGGAGTGCTTTATTCCACCTATGAATCCTTATAAATCTTTCAAGACCAAGGTCAAATGTCAATTTCTCTCTTTGCTAACCTATCTCCCTTGTCCCACAGAAAGAGTCACTCGTCTGTGATCTCATTGTACTCTGTATGGTCACCAATTATAGAACTTAGACTTGGTCACCAATAACTGTAGCACACTTGGTGATCACCCTTTTAGACAATGATCCAGCATCTCTTTAGACCAAGTGGTATGTCTATGGCACCAAACACAGCACCTAAGACACGGCAGGTACTCAGTAAGTGGCTAAGTAGTACTCTACTTGTATGTAATAATAGGTAGCAGGCAGTGAAGCTGAATTTAAAGCACCTGGGGATGGAAATCCTGAATTGGGTAGAGAAGCAATCTAGGCCCTGACATATCACTTCTTCCCACATTGTCCCCACTTGCTAACCATCTGTTACATACAAGTGCAGCTCGTCTGTTCTCCATTCCATTCCTCACTGATCTATCCTTTTGCCTGACAGTAAGTTCTAGTTAGACATGTGACTCTTTGAGATCCAGGGCCATGTCTTGTAAGTCTACACATGGCACAGAGTTCAATGATGAACTGTAACTGAGAACTCAAAAACTTTCTTCTGGGGGGAAGGTTCCTCCCATGAGACTCCAAAACTTTACCAGATGGTGAAGCCAGCACTTCTGTCACAGTTCTGTCACCCACTGAGTGCCACGGTATGCACCTAGAGTTGCAGCTACTCAGGAGACTAAAGTGAGAACATCGCTTGAGCCTAGGAGTTTGAGACCAGCATGGGCAACACAGCAAGAACCCATCTCTTAAAGAAAAAAGAAGGGGAAATACGAAGGAAGAATCTGCCAATTTTGCCTTTGACACTAGAAAAAGAAGGGTTATTGGAGCTAGACCCTAAGCAGGAAGTAGACCACAGACTCCAAACTTTAGAAGTACAGTTAAAGAACTGGACACCGGGCGGCGCCTGTGGCTCACGGAGTAGGGCGCCGGTCCCATATGCCGGAGGTGGCGGGTTCATACCCAGCCCCAGCCAAAAACCACAAAAAAAAAAAAGGACCTGGACAGCACCAAGGATAATCTGACACAAAAATTTGGACACCCTAGTAAGACTCTGGCAATCCAAGCAGCCTGAGATGAGATGTGGACAGCAGTTCTGGCCCTCAAGTTCACGCCAATGGAATTGAATGTTTTATACAGCTATACCATTCAAGTATTTAACTGCTTGCACACTTACATGCTTGAAAAGCTGCCAGACCTGGGGCAGCACCTGTGGCTCAGTCGGTAAGGCGCTGGCCCCACATACCGAGGGTGGCGGGTTCAAACCCGGCCCCGGCTGAACTGCAACCAAAAAATAGCCGGGTGTTGTGGCGGGCGCCTCCCTCCTGTGGCGGGAGGCTGAGGCAACAGAATCGCTTAAGCCCAGGAGTTGGAGGTTGCTGTGAGCTGTGTGAGGCCACGGCACTCTACCGAGGGCCATAAAGTGAGACTCTGTCTCTACAAAAAAAAAAAAAAAGAAAGAAAGAAAAAGAAAAGCTGCCAGACCTGGTGAGAGGTCTTCCCACCTTAGCCTCTTGCTTAGTCAAGAACAAGCACATTGGAGTTGTGAGGGAGTCTGTGCGGGCTGCAAGAAGGAGGTATCCCAGCACTCTGTACCTTCTTCATTGCACGGGGGAACAAAGCAGGGCACTCTGCTGCTAAAGTATACAGATGTACATCAGGGACATCGGGTTCCTGATGACTGACGTGGTGAGGAACCCGGCTTCACAGCATGGCTTGCTGAGGGCTGTTCAGATCACCGAAAAGGGGAAAGCAGTGAGAACCCCTGAAGAGCAAAAGTCAACCCTGAAAGAGTTGATACCTGTCACCCTACAAACAACCCAGGGATTTCAACTTCTAGTCATTTATCATGTGAGGTGATGTTAAAGAAATTATGACAATTTGATATAATAGATCATTTCTGTATCACCATGTAAAAAAATGAAGAAGCTCTTCGTGTCATGATATGACGTTATCACCAAGATGTATTGTTGCTTTAAATATTTATTTCCAAGATGTATTTGTAAGTGGAAAGGGGGGCAAAAAAACAAATATGTATATGGTGCATATTAGTTTATATATCCATAAAGAACTTCTGCACAGATACATAAGAAAGTCATATTAGTCATCACAGGAAAGAAAACTAAGAGGCCGCAGGGCAAATATAAGAGAAAGTCTTTTCACTGTTAGTCCATTTGGCACATTTTGAATTTTGAACCATGTGAATGTACTACCTAGTATAAAACAAATAAGCAATGAAAAACACCTAAAAAAAAAGAAAAAGAAAAAAAAAATTTCTTCTGAACTGATCATGGCAGGAAGACCAGGGTATAGAGGTCATAACATTTAGGGAAAGCATTCGATTCAAATCAGAAGACAATTTACACAAAAGGTATCTCATCAGCATCGATTACTACCTCCTGCCCTCTGACATGACTGCCTTCGATGCAGTTGGCTGGGAGCTCCCTATGCCATCTGATCTGGGAAGAATCACACCCGATCATTTCCTGGACTAGCACAGCTGCCTACCCCAGGAAGTGCTACTGTGGCCATGTGATCCTTGTTCACAGTGAGGATGTAGGAAAGTCCTTCCATGGTTTAAAGAAGAAAGTGAGAGAAAGAGATAATCCAGTAAACTTGGAAACAGCTCCGCACCCTGGGATCCAAATTGATTTCTTCTCTCTCTTATCTGAGAGAGCCAACATGCAGGCCGGGATCAATAAGACATGAGTCCTCTATTAAAGACAACATAAAACAGATTTTTGAGGCAGGGAAGGTAACCGAGAGCCTGGTGAATGTAGGATGAAGAGATGGATGGAGCTTGTGGAATGAAAGCAGGTCTTTTGCTGAAGTCCCACCCACACCCTTCCTCCAAACCATGATCTGTGCTGCCCGTTGATCATGGAAATGGGGTGTCTGCCTAATTATCTAATGCCTAACCTGAACAGGCTTGTTGGATAAGTACTATCTCTACTTTTCCTTTTTTAAGTGCCAATACCCTTGGTGAGTTGTGGCTTGCTCATCCATAAAATGGGGATAATAAGACCAGATTCTAGAAAACAGACAGTAAGATGCATGAACATATCCGATATTTTATAACTGTCTACATCCCTGTTCCTTTCTCCTCCTGTCTTAGAAAATCTGGCTCTTGTTTGAATGGGTTGGCACAGGACTCTCTGCTTTCTTCATCCTGAGCTCTGCCTAAATTTGGATTATTTCAGACTGCTTGGGCTTTGCCCTCATTGGAACCACGTAGCATCTTCAGTGTGGGTGACGGTAGAGGCCAGGTGAACATACTCCCGCTACTTCATGTATGTAACTTTGACCTCCATGGGAAAAGTCCAGAGGCACCCTCGATTGGCAGACACAATTTTATCTCCATGAGTAAATAGACTCAGTCCACCCAGTATCCTCAGCCCTAAGAATTGTGCCCAAGAAATATCTGTTGGATCTGTAAATAGTAGAGGAATTTGGCACTATTTTTAGGTTTGAGAGGAAGTATGGGGAACTTAATTTAAATAATAAAATTTGAGAACATTCAATAGTTTTTGCAGAACAAGTATCTCAAACGAGTTTTGTTGCATAAGACCTAGATTTCAAAGCCATGAGGACAAGGTTGGCTCTGGACATTTTAGAAATTTTAAAGGTCCATACACGTAAAGTAGCTTTGTTATTTCTAATGACTCAGGGAGTCAATAGTTATGAATTGAATTTTATTGTGCTATAAACAATCATAATCACAGCAAAGAACACACTGAAATGGGAGTCAGGAGATCAAGGTTTGCAACCCCTTTTGGTTCCTCTCTACTCGTGTAACTGTGGCCGAAGACATGGACATGTGTGAGACCTCTCTCTGTCTGTTTCCTTATCTGTAAAATACTGGTATCTAACATCTGTTTCAGTTTGGGAGCTCAATTCAATTGGACAGCATATCTCAGCCTGATTTCACAACAACTTTTTCTTCTTTTCCCTCTCCTTTCCATCCTTCTCACTTTTCATTCTTGTCATATATAAAAGCGAGGTTTGAATTGCCATGAGAAATTTGTTACCAAATGACAATGTAAAATCAAATGTAAAGCATGGCACGCTTAACATCACGTAGTACCCAAAGCACAGGATTTGCAGAAGATCTGTCCAGTTAAGTTCTGCTACTTTTGTGGTCTCCAATTTCTGCATGTTTCTGCACTGTAAAACATTAGAATGCTCCCAGGAACCATAGAGATTTCTAGAGCAATGCTTTCATTTATAGATAGGACACAGCAGAGCAGAGGTGGAAAATGACTTGTCCAATATCACACCGTCCATTAGAAGATCAGAACTGGGACCATGTCCTTAACCCAAGCCAGTGGTCTTTCTATAATATCACTCCACTTCTGTGTATAAATGCGATTGCTTATGGAAACATACGCTACAAGAAAGTCTCTGCTCACGGTGATCCTATAAAGATTAATCACCACGCTAAGAAACACATGAATATTGTGTTTGCTTTTTGTTGGTTTGTTGACTTTCAATCGAAAGTAGGCATGCTCATTAAAAAGCTTTTAGAAAAATAAAACATAAAAATAGAAAGGAGAAAAAAGTACAGAAATCATTTATTATACAAACATCCAAACCCAATCACCATTAACAAGTTCACCCGGTGTCTTCTCATCATTTTAATAATATGGATAATTGCACATAATCATGACCATACCAGCTATCTAATTGTATATCTTGCTATTGTCATTTAAATTATGTGACACGTGTTTTTCACGGTTTTATGTTGTAATCATTCATTCTGAATACCCGTTTGATTGCTATATAACATTCTGTTAAATAGATTTACCCATTTTTATAAATGTTATTTGTTGAACATTTGAGTTGCCTATAGTTTTTAAAAATACATATATACCTCTATATACAACACTGTAGCGAACATCTCTGTTGATGTATATTTTTAATATTTAGATTATTTCTTTAGTGTAGTTGCTAAGAAATGGAATTTCAAAGCACCCAATGAACATTTCAAGGCTCTTGATACAGTGACATTGATTTACGAGTAGCTTTGTGCCAATTTTCACTGCCACCTAGAAAGTATCAGAGTGATGCTCTTTATCTTCACTTACATTCAATGTTGTACCAAGAACAGTATGTATATAATGAAACACACGTACAAAATCTTTTCTATTAGAGACAGTGGAAAAATATCCAAACCAGGAAACAATCACTGATGATGCATTCCTGGGACCACAAAGTGGGATGAAGTAACAAAGCTGAGAAATATTTTATAAGCACCATGTGAAAGGCATTTCATATATTGCTTTCTCTCTCTAGATGGAAATCTATGAAGTTATGGAGGTTCTCCAAAGATTATTTTTTTCCTTTCTAGTCACGAAGCAAATGGATTGAAGAGGTACTTAGATAAAACATCAGTGGGAAACAGTCATGATGTGTCAGGCAGAGTGAAAATTAGGGGGATGTGGACACCAATCATATGTGATGACCAATAAGGGGCAATGTTTTTGACCCCTTTATCCTCCTCTCCTGCCCTACTTTGTGACAGTAAAGCTCTACAGGAAATAGCTGGAGACATCCTAAGCCTGCCCTCAGCTTCCCTCTCCAACATCTGTGCTGCTCCCTGGGGCAATGCTCTCTCCTTGACCTTCCAACCTCCACCTCCCTCATCCTCCTGCTGACTCATTAGCAGCAGTGAGTCTGGGGAAATGAGGCCCAAGGGAGCTTTCCCAAACCACCCACACATGGGACACGGATGGCCCAACATGCCCTTAGGGGGGCTCGGCCCAATTGTCCACACGCGGTGGTAAGAGGGAAGAAGAGGACTGGGGATGATCTGCGTCTTTGCACATAGATTGGTAATAAGGGAGTGTAGATTTTTACCCATATCATACTGTGTTTATAAACTGCTCATTTAGTCTTTCTTTCTATGGCATATTTTATTTAAATATGACACATTGATGAAGCTGACACATACATATAGTATGTATATTTATTTCTTGATCTTTATGGCCTTTGTAGGTTGGTGGGAGACTCTGGTACTTTGAAGGAATCAGGAGGGAGGAGACTGCAGAGTAATTATAGGCCCATATGTTATAGGGCTGTGGTCCCCACCCCCAGGGCGGCTATCTGGTTTTGGTCTGTGGCCTGTTAGGAACCTGGGTGCACAGCCGAAGGAGAGCAGCAGGCCAGCAAGGGAACCTTCATCTGTCACAGTCTCCCATCACCCCCAGATGGGACCTTCTAGTTGCAGAAAAACAAACTCAGGGCTCCTACAGATTCTGCATTATGGCGAGTTGTGTAATTATTTGATTGTATATTACAATGTAATAATACTAGAAATAAGGCACACAATAAATGTAATGCACTTGAATCCTCTTGAAACCATCTCCCACCTTCATGCCCAGGCCATGGAAAGATTGTCTTCCGTGAAATTGGTCTCTGGCACCAAAAGGTTGGGGACTGCTGTTATAGGGAATGTATAAATCAAAAGAGCTCTCACCTCAAGTACAAGTTCAGGGTGTATACAGCAGAGCTGTGTCAGACCCCAGAGGTTGAGGGAAGACCATACACACCCTAGTTCTTTAGAAAACACACATGAAAAAGAGTGCAAAATCTGCTCAGTGCCAACCCCTTGGTCTGTGGAATTCCCACCTGTGTGTATCACATGTGGAAGGGAATAACGCACAAGTTCCCAGAGGAGCAGAAGGCCTTTTCTCCCAGCTAGTGTCTCTCTTACTCCAAGGTGCCAAGGTTGCCCTTTCCCTCAGCTCAAAGTGCCCACAAGCTCTAGTGAGCTGTGTCTCTTCTGGCACTCAAGGGAAGGGAAAACATTTGTTATTAAATGCTGTCCAAGGGCTGAAACAAGATAGAAAGAACTTAGCATGGTTGTCTGGAGATGACAACTGCTGATGACAGCTTCTGACTTCTCCCCAGAGGCCACTTCCCCTCAATCCATAGTCCCAAGGAATTTCATGAGCATCCCTTTCTCCTGCCATCCTGTAGATCTCCACCGTGGAGGCATCTGGTCTCAGATCAGCCCAGGTTCTAACTGGCCCTGGCTTCTACCACTTCTCTGTTTTCTGCCAACAGTGGAGCTGCATTCAAAAGGAGGAGGAAATCTTCCTGATCTTTGAAAACTTTAAAGGAAAGAGGAAATCAAAGGGCTCACATCTGAGCAACTACTCACGGCCAAGTTCTCCACTTATCTAACTGTAGCTGGGAAGGACACACTTGCACAGAGGAGAGAGGACTTTGGAGAGAGGTTCCATAGACTCCACAATGGAAATGTGCTCTGCAAAGAAGGAAGAGAGATTAAGAACAACTATGGGTAACAGCCAGCTTGCAGAGGAAATACTTATAGACAATAAAGCCCTTTCTTATCCATTTCTTCATTCTATGAAACATGTAAGGTTGCTTTCCCCACCTTACTAGAGGCCTCAGCTGAAGCTCAAAGAGAGATCACAGGTCTTCAGGTGCTCCCAGACCCCGCTGGCTTTGATGCTTCGAATGCCCTTGAGCAAAGCACAACCCATGATAGGATGGCATTGACTGGAGCACCACCAGGTTGAAAGTCTCCCCTCCTGGCTACAGCAGAAAAAGAACAATGGACTTTGTTCTTCCCAACTACCATTCTCCGCTCCAGTACCTGATAATGGCCTACAAATACTGCCACAGTTCTGCTCCAGGAGGGAGTTTAGAAGCTTCATACTAGCAGTTTAGCACAGGCCATCTTCACGGCTGGTCTGGCCATGACTTTTTCATAGAGATTAAGCCTAGAAAAATACACCAGGCATCCCAGTCTCAATATCTCTTATCCTCATGCTGTCTAATGTTGTCCAGCCCCTGTTTGTGATGGTTTGTATGGAATTTAAGTTCTCCCTGGTTGGGGTATTCCTTGCTCCCTGCATCTTTCCAAAAATCATACTTTTTTCCTTTAAACTTAGCGCTGCATCTAACAACTCCCCAAAGCTCACTTTCTTGTGTAGTCCAAAGCTGTGACTTTTTACCTTAAGGCATCTATGTATCACCAGATCAAACATTTCCCTGAGGGATCATTCCTGCTCAGGGCTGAAGCCAAGCTCCTATTCTCTCACTTACCTTTGGATCTGGATACATTGTCATAGGATAAGAAAATATAAAAAGAGTGTCTCTTCTTATTTCTTTTATCTTCCTGGCTCAGGCTGAAGGGAAATGTAGGCATTTTCCACTATTACCATGTCTCACTGCCCTTGGGTCTTATATACTAAAAGTGTCACTACTGAAAGGCCATGAAATGGGTGAGCACAACACATGGGCCCACACACAGCTCACTGAAGAGTAGCCCAGAGCACTGGATTCAGCCTTTGTCTGACATAAATAAGCACCACCCAAATTCAGTGTGTCAGCACCAATCTATGATTCTGCAAAAGAAATGCTACATTTCAAATTGTATATAAAACCAGCACATTGTACCCCATGATTCCACTAATGTACACAGCTATGATTTAATTAAAAAAAAAAAAAGAAAAGAAGAAAGAAATGCTACATCAGCTGGAGGGGAAAGCCCACACACCAGTCTTCCCCCCTGAAGATGGGTTCCAGCCTCAAGGCCTGAGGATAACTGCAGGCCTTGTTACATTGAGTCAACCCGAGATAGATAGATAGATAGATAGATAGATAGATAGATAGATAGATAGATAGATAGATAGATAGATAGATAGATAGATATTTCAAATTGGATAGAATCTTGAATTTCAAAAAATATTGTAAAAGGCAAAGAAATCTGAATCAGGCCCCCCCAAACTCACAGATCTCATTAATACTCTTTCTACTAATCCTCAAGAACTAGCAAATACAACTTTATCCTGCTATGAAATGCTCCCCACCTCCAGGGCTCAAGTAAAGGCTCAGAAGGAAGAGCCAGAGAAGCCTAGTTAAACATGGCTTTGAACCTGAGCATCAGGGAGCATCGATAATAAGCCCTCTCAGGCTTAACAGGGCTTTCAAAAGATTCCCTCTTCCAAACTCCTGTATGCCTTCCCATTTCCTTCTGATCATTCCATCTAGTAGCAATCAGGTATCACAGTAGAAGTCACTGGAGTTTGGATAGGCTTTTCCGGTGCCCTAAAGCACTGACGTGTTTCATATCTGCTCTGTCTCTGCCTTTCTCAAAGCTTCCTGCTCTGGCATTGGTTGGCAGGACACACAAGCGAAGAGGTCCATGTCGTCCTTAGAGAGAAGCTTCTAAGGAAAATCAATTGCATATCCAGGGAGCATTCGACCACCCATCACCACCATGATGACCAAGCTTGTTCCCCCAGCAGCCCTTACTCTGCCTCCATATCATCAACAACTCCTGAGGAGCTTTTTAAGGCTAGAGGCAATTGCCCCATAGCTTACATCATCCTAGGCATGTTCTCATAGTTGTTCTGTGCAATTGACAAAATTAAGCACAACTCATAGCTCTCCCAATCTGCCCTCCTAGGAGGCCTCTAACTGACGCTATCCTAGTAAAAGTTCTAAGCGGTGGTGCTCAATCTGTGGGTCACGACCCCTTTGTAACAATGAAAATACATCCTGCATATGAGATATTTACATTACGATTCATAACAGTAGCAACATTACAGTTATGAAGTAGCAATGAAAATAATTTTATGGTGGGGGTCACCACAACATGAGGAACTGTACTAAAGGGTCATGGCATTAGGAGGCATTAGGAAGGTTGAGAACCACTGTTCTAGAGTATTAGCTAGCTTTTAGCCATGTTCTGCACCAAGACTCAAAGCCTCTGAAACTGTCTGACTGCAAAGATTGCTGGAGAGAAACTTTTTTACAGTAGGAGAAGGACCCATGTCAGTCAACTTACAGTGCTCATAAAACCGGCCACAGCACCCACAGGCAGACAAGGTCATCGCAAACAGCTGCTCCACTGCTGGAAAATGGGTGGAAACAGCTACATCAACCCCACACCCACACTTGCCAGGAGCCCTCCCTGGCCTCAGATGCTCTCTTGCTTCAAGCTCTAATATTCAACTCAATACTGTCTCAGTACCTTCTTGCTTTTCCTGAACCATCTTGGGACAGCAAGAGTATCCCCGAAACATGGTGTGTTAATTTTCTAAGGCTACCATAACTAAGTACTACAAACCGGATGGCTTGAAATAGCAAACATTTATTCTTTCACAGTTTTGAAGGCTGCAAGTCCAAAATCAAGACGTCAGCAAGGTTGGTTCTTTCTGGAAGCTATTCTCTGGGAACTCACTCCATGCCTCTCTCCTGGATTCTGGTGGTTGCTGGCAATTCTTGGCATTCCTTGGCTTGTGGCAGCCTCACCCCAACGTCGGCCTCAGCTGTCTGTGGTATGGCCTTTTTCCCTGTGTCTCCTCTGTGTCTGAATTTCCTTCGCCTTTCTCTATAAAGACACCAACCATTGGATTTAGGATCTACACTGATCTCGTATGACCTCATCTTAACTTACACCTAAGAAGACCGCTGTCTGAAGTTCTGGATGAACACGAATTTTAGGGAGACACTGTTCAACCCACTACACCTGGTTTTGTCTTACTTGGCTCCTCACTGATGCTGACTCTGCCAACCAACACCTCACTACACATAACAACATTGTCCCACTTTTTTGCTTGGCTTGTCCCCTAGGAAAACAAATGCACTTGCTCCAATTTGTTCTCTGGCCCCTCAGCAGTTTCTGCCTGGACCATCACAGCACACACAAGCCTGCTATGCCATTCATGGGAGGTACCTAATGAATAAATAAGTTAGCCAAGTACATAAATGAATGGCAGCCTATCCTAACCTCCCTACAGATAAAACATGGGTGGGGTTAAAGGTAATTCTCAGAATTCCTACACTTAAAGGCCCAGGGCATCATTCTACCCCAAGGATCCCAGAGCCTTCACTCACAATAAGATGCTGTCCACCCCTTGAGATGATCTGGTCTCCTCTTTCCACAATGTTCCTTGATGTACAAAAAGGGAGCTGAAGCCATTCAACATATTACTTTATACCAAACTATTCATAGCTAACAATGGAATCTCTGCTTTAACAGAGCCTTTTGATAGCTAAACCAAATAGGGCAAATGATCTTGGAATTTGGTCCATGGAGGAGAACTATGGAGTATGATTTAGGGTCCCAAGGAACCCCTTTCTTTCCTCCCTCCCTGGCCCAGCCACTCTCTGCCTGCCCCCAGCAAGGTCAGCTCAAGGCCACAAAAAGCCCACCTGCACTCATCACCCTCTGGTCTTCCAGCTCCCCTGCTCACTCAACCACTTCCCCAAATTATTGGGTTACCTCCCAACAACTTCCTCATCTTTTCTTCCATTCCTCCCTAGCTGTTAGACAATATTCCTTTCATCTGACTTGCAGGATCTAAAAAAGGGCTATTGGTTTTATCCATCTTTCATCCCTCAGGAAAACTTTTTATAATTCTAATCTCCAGGGACAAGGTCAACATGTCCAGGACATCTGACCTTTAAAATCACTTTGAGAGAGGACCGCTGCTTTTCTCTCCTCCACAGAGACTTACTGATGTGCAGCTCCCAGCCTTCAGCCATTGTCCCGACCAGTCGATTCACCTACAAAAACCAGGGATGAAAACTTTGAAGAATTAATTTTTCAGTAGCCACTGGGGGCAAAGTCAGTAACCCAGCACAGGAGGGCCCTCTCGGAGATGCATTTCTATGGCATTCCAGCAGTCAGACCTTCTTTACTGTTTCCTAGCCTTGTTCCCCAGGGATTTGTCCTAGACAGATGGGCAGGTCACAGGGTAAACCTCATCCTTGAATCATCAAGCAGCTGCCAGGCCAAATGGAATATGAGTACTCAGCTCTGCAGAAACAATGGATTTGTTTCTTCTGAGCCACATCCTGGTGTCCTTCATAGTCCAGGCCCAACACAGCTGCACTACTGACCTCCCAGGTGAGCTTTGTATAAACAGAGAATGGACAGAGTCAGTGGCTTCGTGGAGGCACAACTATGTCTATTATTCTGCTTCTGATAGATGCCTAAGGGAAGGCTTTTTCATCCCAGATGGGTCTGGTTTATCTACCACTCTAAATAGATCTCTACACAGCCGTGTTCCAGGCTATCTTATTATTAGTTGGCAAAGTCTTTAATCATATTACCTGGAGTTGGTTTGAAAAAGAGAGCTGCAAGCTGTTAACTTCATTCTTTTTAAGAACAGCCAGTCGTGTTGTAGGTTGCCTGTACATACGGCCTGACATTCTGTCCATAATCCTATTATCAAACACCTCAGACCCTCTGACATTTATCAGTGGGGGCTTCTTTATTTCATATAGAGAGGCCAATAGGTAGAATGACCACATAATTTATCTTCCAAACTGGGATATTTCTGAGAGTCAAAGAGGGCACCACCGATTATTATACCAGACAATAGGCATAAAGCAGAACTGTCCAGGTCCCAGCTCCTCCATCCTTTTGACTTAGGGATAGGAATTTAGGCTTAGGAGCCCTCAATAGCTGAAGCAAATGAAAGTATTCAGCACTGTAAAGCATTAACAAGAAAATCATGTGCCCCTGGTGACAGCTGGAATCAGGGCTAAGGGAAGACTTACCATGGGGTCAAAGTTGGAATCAATAACAGGAGACGTAGAATTTAATCTGAGCTCAAGGAAGTAGCATAATACTAAGGAGGAAGGGTCAGGCATGGTGGTAAGCACGTATAGTCTCAGCCACTCCGGAGGCTGAGGCACGAGGATGGCTTGAGTCCAGGAGTGGGAAGCTGTAGTGTACTGTGATAGCACCTGTAAATAGGCACTGCACTTCAGCCCAGGAGACACAGCAAGATACCTGTCTCCAAAAATAAATACATACTTTTTTTTTTTTTCGCAGAGACAGAGTCTCACTTTATGGCCCTCGGTAGAGTGCCGTGGCCTCACACAGCTCACAGCAACCTCCAACTCTTGGGCTTACGCGATTCTCTTGCCTCAGTCTCCCGAGCAGCTGGGACTACAGGCGCCCGCCACAACGCCCGGCTATTTTTTTGGTTGCAGTTCTGCCGGGGCCGGGTTTGAACCCGCCACCCTTGGTATATGGGGCCGGCACCTTACCAACTGAGCCACAGGCGCCACCCAAAACATACATTTTTAAAAGAAGAAGAAAAGAAGGCACTCCAAGCAAGAAGGAGTACTCATGACTTAGAAAAAATACTAATGCAAAAGCATAGGCCTATGTGGGAGCAGAATCATAAAAGCAGGAACAGTGGATGAGTTGTGAGGAACTTACATGTACAGAAATCTGGCACAGTAGTTGAGGGTGGGAAGACAGTGTGTTCTGGGTCATACCAACATTGAACACTCACCCCACACTTCCAGGGGGCGTGACGCTAGGTGTCTGTGCCTCACTTTCCTTATCTGTCTAATGGGAATAGTGAATGTGTTATATCTTTTGGTAAAGGGTCTTTGTGATGGTTAAGGGATATATACATGTAATGTACTTGGAATTGCTAGACATAACTGAGAGTCATTCAGGAGTCAAGCTGTAGAAAGGAAAGCTGCAAGGAAGATAATCAGTCTTGTAGGTTTAGGATGGACAGAAAGAAAGAAGATAGAATGGAAAGAAAGAAAACAGTTATGTGGTGGTTGTTATTGATTCGGGCCCTGCGCAGCAGCACTAGTTATGTCCTCAACTAGTTCTTGCCATAAAAGTGGAACAATAGGACCAGCAAGGGAAAGGGATTCTAAGGAGTTAGGACAGAGTTTGTGCCAAAGCCGTAGACTCTTTAAGCTAAAAGTAACCCTTAGAAATACTCTAGAGCCTTGGCCTTCACAACGTTATATTACGACAACTATAAGCTTAAGAGCCTGAGTAGGTGATGGGCACTGTGATTTGAATCTTTGTGTCCCCTCAAAATTCATAGGTCAAAACCTTAAAACCCCAAGGTGATTAACATTAACAGGTGGAAGCCTTTGGGAGATGATTAGGTCATGAAGGCAAAGTCCCAATGAATGGGATTAGTGCTCTTATGAAAGAGGCCCAAGAGAGACACCTTAAGTCCCTTTGACAGTTGACATTCATTTGGTTTTTGCCAACAGAAGCCACCAGCAAGAGATTAGGAGGTGAAATTAAAAAGAGATTGGGGCATTCCTTCATGTCTGGTGAAAGCTTCCTCTTTCCAAGGCTAAGCTCCTATCTGATAGTTCCTCCTCCATATTTCCTGTTCTCACTGAGCTCTGGTAAGACCATTTTCTTTTCCAAAACTTTCAGCCTCAGTGTGTTTAGAACTTCCTGTCATTGTTGGACTCTGGGACCTGTGTTTGGCTTCCTTAACCCTATCCATGCCCTGTAAAAATGTCCCTTTGAGGAAGTTGAGTCAATCAAACCACGTAGGGTAAAACTGACCTCCTGCTGTGAACCTGACCCCAAGTTCTCACTCTCTAGTATTTTTTTTGTACCCTTCCTTTTTGCCCCTGTGACATCCTCTGCTTGCATCTATCACAGTAATTACAGCAGAGCATCATGGGGGTTAGTTCACTTGTTCATCTTGCTTTCTGAATAGTTATGTCTTTAAATACATGTTTTTGATTATTATACCTGGCACACAGCATTCAATAAATACCCAGATCCACTCATTCTTAACAATTTCTGGACTAATGCTTTAATACTTTTTTCAAAAACAGGTAATGGGAAAAAAAAAGCACTTGATATAACATAAAACATAATAAATAATAACATGAACATAATGTGGTATAACTTTTAGATTTTACAAAGTGCTTTTATTTCCATCAGCTTAATTGCCACAACAACCTCATGAAAAAGTACATTTAGCTATGAAAAGTGATAGAACCAGTTGTTAAGAAGTCTTTAAAGGAGTAGAACTCAATAGTCAAGGACTGAGTCCATGTACCAATCAGCCTGGGTTCAAACGCTTGTCTGGGCCAGGCACGGTGGCTCATGCCTGTAATCCTAGCTTTCTGGGAGGCCAACACAGGTGGATCCCTTGAGCTCAGGAGTTGGAGACTAGCCAGAACAAGAGTGAGACCGCATCTCTACCAAAAATAGAAAAAAAAAAAAAAAACACCAGGCAGGTGTTGTGGTGGGTGCCTGTAGTCTCAGCTACTAAGGAAGCTGAAGATAGCTTGGGCCCAAGAATTTGAGGTTACTATGAACTATGACGCCATGGCACTCTACCTAGGGTGACAGAGTGAGACTCTGTCTGAAAACAAATAAAAATATTCTAGCTCTTCTTCTTAGTTCTGTAACCTTGAACACTACCTAAACTCTCTGTGCCTTAAAATCTTATGTATGAACAGGAGAAAATAATAGCCTTCACCTCCGAGTGACCATTAAATAAATTGCTAGGTATAAAGTGCTAGAACAGGACCTGATATGTAGTTAAGGCTGCATGCATACTACTTTCTTATTTTGATAAAACCCTAATCTTACGAATGTGTCCAAGAAAATACTTCTCAGCTTTGCATCATGAGCAACTTCTCATGAAATAAACACCTACCATACCATCCCAAGAAGAAAGGTAGAGAATAGTCCCTAACTGTGGGGGCTTAAGTCTCCTACACTCACCAGAGCCCCCATACTTTACGTTTTCTTCACATAGGCCTCAATATTACTCGAGCATTCATAATAAATAATCGTCACACATCTTCTGTATGGCTAGCCCACTAAGAGGTGCTTTCTCTCCCCCATGACAAGGGACAACAAGGTAGATGGAGTTTCGGAGGCAGACTGTCCCAACCTCAAATCCTGGCTTTGCCCTTTGGTGAATGTGAATAAGCCAGGTAGATTTTTTAACATTTCTCTCATCTGAAAAATTGTAAGAATAAAACCTACTCATTAGGGTGAGGCAAAGACTAACTTAGATGATCAATGGCGAGAACCAAATGAGGAAAAAGGTCCAGGGCCATATAAAAGGGCATCTTCCTCACTCTTCCTGGGCCCAGCCACACTCATGTTCCAGAACATTCTTGAGATGTACATGTGCAGGGTCTTAATTTCCTTAACACCACTCTCCTCAGGAAAGGGAGAGAAGAAACAATAAACAGATCCAGCTCAACTTTTGCCACCTCGGTCCTCAGCTGCAGCTCCAGTCACCCTTCACCTTCTCAAAGACTTCAGTGCTAAAGTAGAACAAAGCAAGGTGAAGACAGCTGCCCAACATGAGGCTGTTGAGTGTGAACAGGCTGAGGAGAATGAAACATCCACACATGGAAGTGACCTAATGTGGGTATCAGAGCCCAAGAAGAGTGTGGAAGGAGTTCACATTAGGGGTTGGCCAGCAGGGGATAGAGGTGTAGGTTAAAGGAGGTAGCCACAGTGGACTCGCCTAATGCAAGTTTTGAGCCTGAGTAGACTGAAGGGGCATCAGTGCAGGGACTGACCTAGGACAAAATACCAGAGCCTAAAGAGGGTGAGATGGGCATTTAAGGACAGCAGCAGTGATGGGAGATTGGTCAGATGCAGGGCAAATGAACAAAAACAAATGTATTAAGGATAACAGAAGCCAAGCTCCTCACTGAAAAAAGAAGCTAATTACAATAGAAGGAAAGAAGGAAAAAGTAGAATAAACCCCATGGTATTGATTTGGAATTAAAGATATCACTGTGACACCAGGGAATATTATACAGCCTTAAAGAAAGATGGAGACTTTACCTCTTACATGTTTACATGGATGGAGCTGGAACATATTCTTCTCAGCAAAGTATCTCAAGAATGGAAGAAAAAGTATCCAATGTACTCAGCCCTACTATGAAACCAATTTATAGATTTCATATGAAAGCTATAACCCAATTATAGCCCAAGAAGAAGGGGAAAGGGAGGGGAGGGAGGAGGATGAGTGGAGGAAGGGTAAGTGGTGGGATCACACCTACAGTGCATCTTACAAGGGTACATGTGAAATTTACTAGGTGTAGAATATAAATGTCTTAACACAATAACTAAGAAAATGCCGGGAAGGCTATGTTAACCAGTTTGATGAAAATATTTCAAATTGTACATAAAACCAGCACAATGTACCCCATGACTGCATTAAAGTACACAGTTATGATTTAATAAATATATATCACTGTGAACTGTTCATTTTGAGTATATGTACATATAGACCTAATACAGATATAGAGTGTATGTGTGTGTCTAGCTTATCCACTGAGAGGTGCTGAAGTCAGTGACATCCCCCAAGCAGTGCGCACATCTAGAGCCCTTGTCTTGACTTCTAAATACCATTTGCTCTAAAAAGAACCATGGTTCGTTGGAGAACTAGAGGATCCCTGGGATAAAATGAAAAAATGCAAAACAAGTCTAGAATATCTGGTGTTATTACAAAGCACGGAAATACTCAAAGCCTGGTGATAACACAAGGACACACAAGCCAGCTTGAAGGAAGGAGCTCTCACTGGCCAAAATTGGGACAATTTGAGCATCAAAATAAATGTTGAAAGTAATAGATTATAACTCACTGAGCAAAATAGAAAACCACAATCCTATGTTGATATAAATACATAAATAAATGAAACATTTGATGAGAAATAGGATATTTACAGATTTTTTAAAGTAACTCCTCATAAAACACCAATGATAAAGAAGGTGTAACTTTATAGTAAAGATGCCTGGCCAAGTGTGGTTGCTCACACCTATAATCCTAGCATTCTGGGAGACCAGAACAAGAGGATCCCTTGAGCTCAGGAGTTCAAGACCAGCCTGAGAAAGAGTGAGACCCCCATCTCTAAGAAAAATAAAAAATTAACTGGGCATGATGGCAGGCACCTGTAGTCCCAGATACTCAAGAGGCTGTGGCAGGAGGATCACTAGAACCCTGGAGTCTAAGATTGCTGTGAGCTAGGCTGATGCCCCAGTACTCTAGCCTACAGGACAGAGTGAGAGGAAAAAAAAAAAGTACCTGGAAGACACCACCTTCATCAAGTGATTATTAGAAATGGAACAAATCAAAACTATGTGTCACATGTTAAGACACAGTATATGAATCTGGAAAGTATCCTCTTGTGAAGGACATAACTGAACAACCACAAAAAAATTGAGTGGGGTCTGAGAATTCAATGGTAATCATGTACCAATATCAGTTTCTTGATTTTGACAGTTGTTTTCCGGTTGTCTAAAATAATGTCCTGGTTTATAGGAAATATAACTGCAGAATTTAGGGGTGATGGGGCATGAAGTCAAAACTTCTCTTAAACAATTCAATTAAAAGAAGTGATTTTTATGGTACTTTCAAATTTTTTTGTATATTTGAATTTGTTTCAACATTTGAAAAAATTATAGATTAAAAAAAATCTACAGCTAAAATTGCAAATTCTGTCCAAGGGAAAGAATGGTGGGCCTTGTCTTTCACAATTACTTTATCTCTTGAAGGGAATTTCTCCTTTTTTATTCTGTTGTGCTTAGATTAGCTGATGCTGTGAGTTTAATTTTATACCCAGTGCCGAGAATGTTTTAAATCAGAGAAGAAGGCCAAGAAGGCAGAGTAGGAGGGAAATAATATACTCCAGTGATCTTTATGGATTCCCAGGGCCCTGAAAATGCAAACACTTATTATGTTGACCTCCCAACTTTGCCCATAACTGAAGGTATCACAACTACTTAAGGATATGGCTTAGTAATTGCTACCATAAACCATGCACCGCAGACCTTTCTAGAACTCACTTGGCTCCAGCCAGCCTCAAGATTCATGCTAGTCCTCCTAAATTTCCATCAGTGGTCTCCAGATAAATGCCCCTGGGCAGGGCAGAAATCTGAATCCAAGTTCTTATTTTATCTGGGAAACAAGTTCCATTCTGTTGCTCCCAAACCCACCCCAAACAATTCAGGAGCAGGGAGGTGCCCAGGAACTCAGTGGCACAAGCAGAGAGGTAACAAGGATTCGATCTAGATGAAAAGCCCAAGCATCACAACTTCCCCCCATCTAGTCTGTTTGGGCTGCAGTAACAAAATTTCACTGGATGACTGACTCAGAAACAATGGAAACTTACTTCTCACAGTTATGGAGGGTGACATCCAAGGTAAAGGTGCTGGCAGCTTCCGTGTGTGAGTAGACCTTGCTTCCTTGTGACAATGCCTCCTGAAGATGTTCTTGCATGGTGGATGGGGTTTCTCTGAGTTTTAGTCTATAACAGCACTAATCCCTTTAAAGTGGGTTCTTACCCCAATGTCCTAATCACCTCCAGAGGCCCCAGATCCTAATAGGATTGTCTTGCACGTTAGGATTTCAACATATGAATTTAGGTTAACATCAACATTCAACCACAGGGCTTCCCAAATGTATTTCTTTTAATCTGTGGTTAGGGGACCCAAAATTCAGGGGAAAAACCAACCCTGCCTCTGCCACCTCATGGCTGGGAGGATGGCTGGGAAGTTGGGTTCAGCTGGGACAGCTGCCCTGAGTGAAGTGCCATCTTGGCCTCACTGGCAAGGCAGCTCAAGGTAATCAGACCCATTACATGGTGACTACCAGCTCCAAGGGCAAGTCTTCCAGTCAGCAAGGGACTGATGAAGGGACAAAGAGCATCTTTTTAGTTTTGAGCCCTCTTAACATCTGAAGAGGTTAGGCATAACAGCTCACACTTACAATCCCAGCACTTTGAGAGGCCAAGGTGGGAGGAACCATTGAGGCCAGGTGTTTAAGATCATCCTGGGCAACAAGAAAGACCCCATCTCTACAAAAAAAAAAAAATTAGCCATGCACAGTGGCATGTGCCTATAGTCCTAGCTGTTCAGGAGGTTAAGGCAGGAGGCTTGAGCCTAGGAGTTCAAGACTGTAGTGAGGTTATGATTATATACCTGCACTCCAGCCTGTTCAGTGGAGTCAGACCTCATCTCAACAACAACAAAAAAAAACCCACATTATTCTTTTACTATTTTACCAAATTGTTAGGAGAAAAAAAAAAAAAAGAAGTCTGAAGAGAATGATTTCAGTATTCAACAGATAACTCAGAAATGACAGAAATGGAACATTTAAATAAAGCAACTTTATGTAAGTTCCTTAAAAATAGATTTTATGCTTCTTGCTATTTACCTCAATTTAAATTGAACTCAAAACAATAACATTCATCTAGAACCCTTACTCTGAACAATGCCCAGTTCAAAGCCACCTAGGATTTACAGACAGAGGAATCGAGTCTGTATTGTAGATTGGATAATTGCTATGGAGTCAGACAAACAAAGGTTCAAATCCCAGCTCTGCAAATTACTAATTACATTAAATAATTGTTTTAAGCTCCTGAGTATAATTTCTCCAACTATAAAATGAGAACTTCACTAATACTACGTAGCATACTGAATTGTCAGAAGTACTTTAAGATATTAAATATAGAAAATACTTAACAGAGCACCTGACTCAACAATAAGCATTCAGCAAATATGAGCTCTTGTTGTAATTATTGCATCATTTTGTTAGTCAGGATAGCATAGAACATACTTATGTTTATTTGTGGTAACAAGTAAGTCCCCAGACTCTTAGAATCTTCCCATAATGGAGGATTATTTCTCACTCATACCAAGTTTGTTGTGGACCAGGCAACCCTCCTGTGCCAAATAGTTATGCTATCTGAGACACGCAGCCTACAAAGTTGCTACAGTAGGCAGGGAAAGAGTGGAGGGCCTCTAAGAGTTGACCTGAAAGAGGCATATTTCACTTCTGGTCATATTCCTTTGATAAGGACTCAATTTCACCACCCTAACCTAACTGCACAGAATCTAGTCTTCCCATGTGCCAAGAGGAAAAGGTGTTTAGGGACAGCAGTACCTCTTCCACAATGTAAAATAAGTAAGGTCTGTATCAAATAAAATCAATAAGCAAAGGTCAACTGACTTAAGGACCTTGGCTGTCACAGGAGAGACTTAAGCTTTCAAACAGCCACAGAAAAAGGCAGAATACAATCAGAGCCATAAATACATACACGTGCTATCCATCGTGTGACATGTGGGACTAAACAGAGTCAGGAACATGGAGGTGCTCAAAAATGCATGATTTTCTGTGGACACTCCCATAGCCAATTGCACAACTCATCATCCTATGTTTCTAATGCAGTGGTTCTCAACCTGTGGGTCGTGACCCACAGGAACTGTATTAAAAGGTAGCTAGGAAGGTTGAGAACCACTGTTCTAATGGAACCTATTGTTCTGGAAGAATTCAGAGGCACACACAATTTCCTCCAGTATTAGCAAGAAGTGAGGAACGAAACAGTTGCCAAAGAACCTAACCTACAGAGTTGAGCAGGATGTGAGTCTTTACTCACCTAGTTGCTGTTCTTGTGATGATGTGTTGTTCTTGGTGAGCTCTGGGAAAGACTGGGGAATTTTCTAGCTCATCTCTTGTTATGTAACAAATTACCACTAAACAGGAGTTCATGTAGGATTCATCTGGGTAATATTTCTACTCCAAGTACTGCAGATGAAGGCCACTTATCAGTGTATCAACTGGTAGATGGGCTAATCTGGAAGGCCCAACGGGGATTGCTCACTCTGGCACCTTGGTAGGATGCCTGGGAAGCTGTGCTCATCTAGGACAGCTGCCCTGAGTGGAGTGCCATCTTGGCCTCAATGGCATGGCAGCTAAAGGTAAACAGACCTTTTACATAATGACTCCAGGCTCCAAGACCAAGTCTTCCAGTCAGCAAAGTGAAAGCTGTATGACCTTTTTTGACTTAGTCTTGGAAGTTGCACAGTGTCAACTCCACCATGTTGTATTGGTGACAACAAACAACTGAGTCTAGCCCAGAGCTAAGGGAGAGGAATTAGACCCTGGGTTTTGATGGCTAGAGTGTCAACTTTTTGCATTCATTTTTAAGAGGCCACACTGGGGTTTGAAACATTTAGAGGGAAATACTTCAAAAGTTAAATCATCAAGTGCTTCTTTTTTTTTTAAATTATTATTATTATTATTTTTACTGTTGGGGATTCATTGAGGGTACAATAAACCAGGTTACACTGATTGCATTTGTTAGGTAAAGTCCCTCTTGCAATCGTGTCTTGCTCCCAAAAGGTGTGGCACACACCAAGGCCCCACCTCCTCCCTCCTTCCCTCTCTCTGCTCTTCCTTTCCCCACCCCTCCCTCCTTCTTTCTCTCTCTGCTCTCCCCTTCCCCCACCCCCACCGTGACCTTAATTGTCATTAATTGTCTTCATATCAAAATTGAGTACATAGGATTCGCACTTCTCCATTCTTGTGATGCTTTACTAAGAATAATGTGTTCCACTTCCAGGTTAATACAAAGGATATAAAGTCTCCATTTTTTTTAATGGCTGAATACTATTCCATGGTGTACATATACCACAGCTTGTTAATCCATTCCTGGGTTGGTGGGCGTTTAGGTTGTTTCCACATTTTGGCGATTGTAAATTGAGCTGCAATAAACAGTCTAGTACAAGTGTCCTTAGATAAAAGGATTTTTTTCCTTCTGGGTAGATGCCCAGTAATGGGATTGCAGGATCAAACAGGAGGTCTAGCTTGAGTTCTTTGAGGTTTCTCCATACTTCTTTCCAGAAAGGTTGTACTAGTTTGCAGTCCCACCAGCAGTGTAAAAGTGTTCCCTTCTCTCCACATCCACGCCAGCATCTGCAGTTTTGAGATTTTGTGATGTGGGCCATTCTCACTGGGGTTAGATGGTATCTCAGGGTGGTTTTAATTTGCATTTCTCTGATAGGGATGATGAGCATTTTTTCGTATGTTTGTAAGCCATTCGTCTGTCATCAAGTGCTTCTTGATTGAGCCCTAATAGGACCTGGTGCTAGGACATGTACACAAAGTCCTGATGGAGGGGTGATACGTAGCAGACATAAAGCCAGGAACTTGACGTCTTATTGCTGCTGGTTCCAAATAGCAGAGTGTGACCAGTCAAGAGAGTTAACTTCCCGTGTGACAGTAGCTATGTCTGGCACCTGAACACAGCCACCCTTAACCTGACACGGGTGGATGCATGGAAAGGGGGAAAAGGTTTTGGAAAGTGTAGAATTCTGTACAACAAAGTGCTGTGTTATTATCCGTCATAGAATCCAGCTGGAGGGAACTAAGTGCTGGGTCAGGAGAGTAAAACATTGCCAGCATGAAAAAAAAGCATAGAGAACACAAGACAGCATATGATCTAGAACAGGACACACACGGTGTGACACGCAGGACGGAAACATGGCAGGAAGGAAGAGAGAAGAGGCATTGGTGTGAGCTGCTGGGGAAAGACTGATAATAGGCTACACCAGACTCCTCCTCCCCTGGAGGCAGGGGAGAGACTGGCCTCTCTGCAGGCGCTCTGGGAATTGACATGCTTAGCATGCTTACACACTTTGTTGCTTTGTTTCTGGATGATGCTTTATTTGTACCTACTGTGGACTAAAATAAAATTGTGGTACATGTAGACCATGGAATATTATGCAGCCTTAAAGAAAGATGGAGACTTTACCTCTTTCATGTTTACATGGATGGAGCTGGAACATATTCTTCTTAGCAAAGTATCTCAGGAATGGAAGAAAACGTATCCAATGTTCTCAGCCCTACTATGAAGCTAAATTATAGCTTTCACATGAAGGTTATGACCCAACTATAGCACAAGACTATGGGGAAAGGGCCAAGGAAGGAGAAGGGAGGGGGGAGTTTAGGGTGGAGGGAGGGTAATGGGTGGGGCCACACCTACAGTGTATCTTAGAATGGGTACAGGTGAAACTTACTAAAGGCAGAATACAAATGTCTACATACAATAACTAAGAAAATGCCATGAAGGCTACGTCGAACAGTTTGATGAGAATATTTCAGATTGTATGTGAAATGAGCACATTGTACCCCTTGATTGCACTAATGTACACAGCTATGATTTAACAATAAAAATAAATAAATAAATAAATAAAAATCTTAAGCCCCCAGTTGACTGATGGACCCCCTCTTGGCCAACGGGACCCAGAAATACCCTACAGCTGAGTTGTTGGCCATGAGTAAGGAGGTCAGACATGCCCCTTCCTGCCCCCTCTCTTCTTGGAGATGTCCTTTGTGACTTGTGTAGGGCTATGTAAGGCAACGCTTAAACCACACCTGCAGGTCATCAGTTTACTTAACAGATCGCATGAATCTGGGTATATATGTTCAGTGTATATCTGTTGGCTTGTCTCTGATTCACAGACTTCCTTACATTACCTTAATACATTTCAGCCTTTAGACAAAGCTTCATCTCTTTAACCAGTTACAGCTCAAAAACTCTTTAAACCCACACATAAGTAATACCCTACTTCGAGATGTTTTACCTTTTTAGGCCAAACCAGTGGCCTGATTTATGATTTTGCATATAATTTCTGTCTCCTTGAAATGTTTGAAAACAAACTGTAACCCAGCCACAGCAAGACCACTTGCTCAAGGCTCCTTGGGTGTGTCTCTCTGGGTCATGGTTACACATATTTGGCTCAGAATAAATCTCTGCAAATTATTTTACAGAGTTTGAGTTCTTTCCTTGTGACACTAAATTAGTTGAGTTACGGGATACCTAGTTCTACCCCCATAACTCCAGTCATCCCTGATTCTTTGTCTGGGTCACAGTACCTGCACAGGCAGTGGCCGATGGCCAGGGCTCCTGGAAAAGCATAAGTTTCTGAAGATGTCAGGCACCATGTTGCCTTTGGCTTCATTGAACTTGCAGGAGGCTGAATCTAACAAGCCCTGGAGCTTTCCCTTGGGCCTCCTCTTTGATCTCTGCTATATTCTTCTGAGTGACAGCTTCTGGGGGTTGCATCACCTTTGTTCAAAACAAGAGGAGCTCAGCTTTTGGGGACAAGCTGCTGCAAAAGCCATGCTGCTGCCAGCAGTGGGCCCAGCTTCTGAGAGGCTCTCGGCTGTGCTAGAGGCCCTTTGGCTCCAACCTACAGGGGAAGCAGGAAAGCCAAAGTCAGCCCAAAGATGTCCTGCCCTGAGGCATGACCTCTGCCCCTGGCACCTCAGACTCACCCTGGTGAAGCTCCCCCACTAGAGGCTGGATGCCCCCTGGAGCACACCTTTGAGCCTAAGCCCCGCTCCCCACTGACAGAAGGTCTGCTACTTTGGGGTTCTTCTCATGCTCCCCTCCTGACTGGAGATGCTTCCGGCCAGTTTGCAAAAGGTGCCTGGATATTAATGAACCAGGTAGACATTCTATGTACAACATGGCAGGTGAGATGACAAAGGCCCCAAGAGGCAGGGTGACACTAAAGTCACAGAGCTGACAAGGAGAGGAAACCAGCCTCCCAGAGCACGTGCACCCACGGTGCCCAGCCTGCCTTCCCACTGCCACTTCACCGTTTTTTTCTTTTCTTTTTTTTTTTTTTTGAGACAGAGTTTCACTTTGTCGCCCTCGGTAGAGTGCCATGGCATGGCAAAGCTCACAGCGACCTCCAACTCTTGGACTTAGGCGATTCTCTTGCCTCAGCCTCCCGAGCAGCTGGGACTACAGGCGCCCGCCACAACGCCCGGCTATTTTTTGGTTGCAGTTCAGCTGGGGCCGGGTTTGAACCCGCCACCCTCGTTATATGGGACCAACGCCCTACCCACTGAGCCACAGGTGTCGTCCTGCATTTTTCATTCTTTCTCTGCTTTGCTGCCTGTAAAAGGACCAAACGCTGTGTGAACAGACTCTTACACTCACATTCCATTTTCAGTACCATGTTCGTTGTTGGTCTGGCACGTTAAGGGCCTAGCGGGGCTAGACATTCTTTTTCCACATGTCTCCAGACCTCAAATATTTTATGTACACCTTTCCCATCCCCACTATCAGTCCTTTGGGAGTCTGGGCTACAATTTCCTTCTTCTCCTAGACTTGGATTCTTCAATGCTAAAATGAAGATATTGGCTGCATGTGTGCAGGTGTGAGTGTTTGTGTGTTAGAAACCTTACTCTGTGTTTTTGGAAAAGTTTGCAACATCTTTCTACACTCCGGACACTCGTTCTTTCCCGTGGCTTCCTAGGTCTTTGTACACAGATGGCTAATGGGCCAGGCATTGACGTGAGCTATATCGAGACTGGAGAGTTACCGTTCTGGAGCAGAGGGCATGCTTGGACATCCTCTCGCCGCTGCAATGTGAGCTGCGCATGTGGTTCTGGGAACCACATAGATACCCATCATCCACCCATTTTATTAGGGTACATTTAACTCTTCAAAAGCAAAACCCCTGTTAGACTGAGTGTCACTCAGCTGCCTCACAGTAGACTTTTTACCTTTGACCAGGTAGATCCACATTCAGGTGAGGGAAGTTCTGCAGTGTTCAGCCTCACATCTGCAGTTTTTCCAACTGGCTGGTTGAACCACACGTGGCTTGCCGCCTCCAGGCCTTGTGAAAGTGGGGCTTCAGAATCACACCCTTTCCACTGGGCATCATGTCTGCCCAGTGAATGACTTATGACCCATTCAATCAGTGAAAGTGGGGGTCAGCCTTCCTATGACTATTAGTATTGTCAGGGGTCATATAAGAAGTAAAGATGGCAGCAAGGTGCGGGGAACAAGCAGAGCAAGAGCTGAGCCCGGGAATCAGACCACACTGAATGTGGGTTCCTGACTTGGACATTTGTAATAGTGCCCCAGGCAAGTCATTTACCCCTCTGAATTCCAGTTCTTCATCTTTAAAGTAGGTATGTTAGCACATGCCTCGCATGATTTTATAAGAAATAAAAGTAACAACAGATACAAATTGCTCAGTAGAATAGACATTCACCCTAAGTAAACTCCCATCCCTTTCCCCCAAAAGAGTGGAGACCTCAGCAGCATCTCAGGCTGATGGGCCAGTAGCAGATATTCAGACTCCTGGGGACCCCTGAGCTCAAGACTCAGCACACGGGCAGCCTCCGCTCTGCCAGCTGGCCTAGTGCAAACCACCCACCTTTGCAAGGACCCAGACTTTCTCCCCTGGAAGCCCTATGAGGTTTCTCTCCTACCTTGCCGCACTGCTATGCAGTAAGGAGAGCATTATTCTCATTTTTCAGGTACCAGAAGAGTCATCCCAGGTAGGTGTATGGATGGAGACCTACCTGGCTTTATGCTGATTCAAGAAGACAGAACAAACCGGAAAACTGTCCACCCCTGAACAGAAGAATATTAATTTTCATTAATAAACAAGCTGAGAGGTACTCTTCCTAGGAACTACAAAAGTGAACCCCAACCTGGATTAGTCAGGAGCCCTGGATTAGTCAGTGAGATCTTTGGTTGCATTTGGCTCCCCAACAAATTGGTGATCTCCCCCAGGGCCAGAGCCCTGCCTTCCACAGTACCCAGCACAGCACAGACACTCGATAAATATTTACTGAAATGAACTGACAGATACCATCAAGGCTGCCACTGCTGAGTCTCGGGAACTGACAAAGGTTGAGGCTGCCAGTTCTCACTTCTTCCCCAGGAAAAGCCTGGCTGCGGCCCAGCTCCATGCGCCGAGGTTCCGTAGGCACAGGGAAGTGAGAGCTTCTCTCTGGATGCTTATTAACTTCAATGCATCTATTTATCCTCCGTACAGTTGGGTAAGTTTGAATCGCCTGACCTCCCTGCATCAGTTTCAGGGCCTTAAACGATTGACAGCTCCAATTAGTTGTAATTAGAAAGGATTAAAACCATCCATTAAAACCATGGATAGACCCCTGTGCTTCTTACATCTTCATCTGAGAGGAGGGGAGAGAGGCAACCTCCTGGAAGTCTTTAAAACAGACTCCGGAGACCCAGGCGGTTGAAGTGGCAGACAAAACTGGACTTGCTCATTAGAGAGCAGGTCCTGTCTTGGTTTGTACCTTTTGGGCTTTGGCAGCTGATAGTGGAAAAGGCACTGAATCCTAACCAGAGAATGAGGAGGGCGGTGGAAAAAATTAAAAAAGAACATCTATAGAAAGGCAGAGTCTCCCTGGCTGAGAGAGTGGCAGAAAGAATCTGGCTCCCTGGCAGTTACCCTGCTTTTGTTGACTTAACAGTTTGACAATGCATATTTATGCAAATCGGCAGTGGGACCCGCCTTGGCTGTTCATTAATTAGCATCTGATTCCCCCTGTGGTAGCCAAGCTTCACGAATAAGAGAATTCGACTAATTTGATAAACAGTTGATTTTGTCTTCAAAGATCTTTCGTGTGGTGTCTCAGTCTGGAGTAAACCTGAGTGGCAGGTGAGGTCTGGGAAGAGATGAGGGAAGGAAGGGGCCCCCCAGAAGGTGCAGAAACCCAGGCCTGGTAGACCCTTCAAATCTAAGAGCTTATTGAGTCCCACCCTCTTAATCTGGCTCAAGAATTGACCTGACCTTTAGTGTTCTAGGAGAGTCCATATGCAGAACACTCATTTAATAGTCACAAAGGCCTAATTTAAAAGATTATGGAGCACCGTTACAATCCTATTTCCTCCTCACAATACTATATTGGTAACATCATTCCATTTTACAGGCACAAGAGCCACCGTTCAAGGAAGCCATTTCCAGATTTGCTCCCTAAAGGCTGAGAACATCAGAGCTGGGAGAAGCACACTGCTGGGAGATGCTGGTCACACATTTGATCCTGCCCAGACAGTTGGGAAGTGACAGCAGAGGGAAATGGCAGGGTCTGGCCTAGGGGAGAGGGAGATGGCCCAGGGTAGAGCTGTCAATTTAATACAGAGTGATTGGTGTGTTGGGTTTTTATTCTGGGATATTGCTAAGCAGAGGCTGCAGGTCTAGGAAAGCCACAGAAATGTTACCTGAACAGCAGGTGTCAGGGTCCTGCTGTTTTCACCTGGGAATAGCCCTTTGCTCCAGCCTCTGGGAAGCCTGTGGCTCTGCTGGGATCATTAGGCCTGATCCCCACCCACTTGCTACTCTGCTGTGTTCAAGGCCCTTTGTCCTGCCTGCCTCAGACCACCCCACTCACTCCCTCACTCCACACTGTGTCCACCTTCCTCCCACTCTGCTATTCTGAGCACCAGAACCTGGCTCAGCTGCACACTGACCACCCCCTGTGATCCCACCTGCCTCCCCACACCCCCAATCCAGCCCAGCTTTATTTATACAAACATCCAATGTGCCTTTCACAGAAGGAGCATGGGGTGTTGCTGGTTTTAGCCACATCCAGGACAAGAGTCAAGGAGAGCATGTTATCCCTGCAGAAACTGCCCAAGCCCTGGCTGGTCTGGGGAAGCCCTCGGAGCTGGAAGCTCTCCTCTCCCTGGAGGCTGCTCTCCTGGCCTGAGTGCACTTTAGCCAGACCTCCAATCTTGGAAGCCTGCAGCCCCTATTCTGAGTTGTAACTGGGTGGCAGTGATAGAATGTAAATTGACAACTGTTGTTACATAAAGTCACGTTCTCCCACTCCGCAAAGCACCCTCGTGAATCCGTTCTGGTGTTTTATCTTTTCCTGATTCACGTTATCATCATTTTGTTTGCAGAAGGAAAAAGAGCATGAGCGACAGTGTCCCTGAGGCCCTGCAGGTTAAGTCCACTGCCCTGCGTGCACTCCCCAAGCCCACCAGCTCTGCACCCTCAGCATGCCCCTCAGGAGGTGGGGGCTGCTCATTAACAGCCCTACATGACTTTGCTTTGGCCCTTTTATTCCCTGTGACACACACTCCAAGACTCTGTTTCAGAGGGAGTTAGGGACCAGAGGTCTCTATTGGCAAAACCAGAGGGAGGCCAGGCTGGGATTAACCCTTTGAGTCTCAAAGTGATAAAAGACTACAAACACACACACTATCCACAGCCCTGATGTTCCTCCCATCAGAAACATTCCAGAGCAGTGCCCTGCGTTTCTATCAAGTCTCAACTATGTGTGGGGCATTACCATTGGTGTGCTCTTAAAGACTGGTGCTGGGAGTTAAAATAAAAAATAAACAAGAAACTCTGCAATCACAGCCTTGCTGTGAAGATGTTTATCACCAGGTTAAGACAATAAGCTTTAGCCACACCTGGAAAGCCAGGTTTGGAATCCTAGTTCTGCCTCCAGCTATGTAACTCGGGGCAAGACCAAGGTCTGTAGTGGTCCTCCCATCAGAAACATTCCAGAGCAATTACGATGCCTTTCTTGTTAACAGTAGCCCCACCTGTTCAGCATTCTGAGCTGGGTTTTAGCAACTGTGTCAGGTAAGGAGGGCCCGGATCCTACATCCCAGTTTGCAGAGGCTCAGAGAGGCTGAGTGGTTCTTCCAACTGACTCCAGCAAGTAAGTTCCGGAGCTGGACAAGACATAGCCATGCCCACCGCCCTACAGCTGACCTTCAGGAGTGAGGTGCCTCATGGCTGCCCTCGCTGACAGAGCTTCCCCTAAATTGTCCCCAGAATGTGGCTCTTCTGTCACCTTGTCATTGCCTGTTTGCTCAAAATCTTGCTTTTTGAACTATCTGTGCTGCACCAAACCTGTGGCTAACAGTAGCCTCCTTGGGCAGGTACTCTCCCTAATTGTCACAAGCAAGCCTCCAGTTCTCCTCTGTGCTTTAATATTTGCAGTTTCCGAGTACCCTAGGGTGCCAAGTCTCCACTGAGCCCGAGTTTGGACTGCATGCCACCAACCTGTACAGGGCTCTTTATTCTTCTGAAGGCCACAGAGTGTGGCGACACCTCCAAGGCTTTGAAAGACAACTTGGGAAGACACCTACCCCTTCCCCTGAGATGAAATGTTATACTTGGATGAGGCGCTGGGCCCCTGACTACTGCTATGCCCGAGCTAAAATATGGCCTGGAGCTATTTCTAAGGCTTTGTTACACGGGAGAGTACTCATCCAACTAAAATCCACCCAGAGCCTGGTTTTGATGTTGCACCACAGCTGAATAACTGTGCTGTCCTCTGGGGTCACCTGCATGCTGTCCCCTTACAGGCAGGCTTTCTCAGATGCCCCAGTGGCCAGGGTTCTGGGGGTTCAGGTGCTGGCTGCATCCTTCCTCACTTAACTCTTTCATGCCTGGTCTCGCTTTGTATTCATTTTCCTTTTTATAAAAAAGAAAAATCTAAGCTACCAACCTCTGCAAAACAGCTTCCCATTTCACTCCACTTCCATCCCACTCCTCATTTTATCCAGAAGCTGACCCTTGAGAAACAGGCCCTGGAATGAGTGACTAAGGGGAGCGGAGGGACGTCCACATCATCCCCTAGGGAAACCTCACTGGGTGTGTCTCAGCCAGGAGGAAACTACTCTGCTGAGGTTTCTCAATCCCATCCAGAAAAGCCTCTCTGTTTCAAGAGGCTTTTATAGATCGATAGACAGGCTGTGCTTGTGGCTGCTTCACTGTGCCAAAGTGCTCTCGGATGTGCGTGGTCCAAAAATAATAAAAGAGAGAAATCAATGAAGCAGGAGTCCCGAGAGCACGTTAATTACCAGGAAACCCTATCCAACCAGTCTCGGGGGTTGCTGCAGGGCCTGGACGTAACTCCGGGGAGCCAGAGTGGTCTCTCTCCTTCATGGGCCCAATTCATTGCTGTGTGGTAAACACAGATGTTACCAGTTCCCAGTCCTCAGGAGTAAGTCAGACCTGCAGGTAAAGAGGGGGCAGGGATTCAGAGCCTGCAGGGAAGGAGGATGGAGGCTGCTCTCCTGGCCTGAGTGCACTTTAGCCGGATCTCAAACCTTGGGAGCCTGCAGCCCGTATTCTGAGTTGCAACTGGTTGGCAATGATAGAATGTAAATTGACAACTGTTGTTGTCAATTACAGGAGGATGGAGACATCTACTTATCTGGTCGGACCCAGGGCTCAACCTTGGGGGTAGAGAGAGAAGAATCTCAAGGCTCCAGGAGATCATCATACTGGGGTTAGCCTGAGGCCCAATTAATATGGATGCTCAGAAGGGTAGTGGTTAGGGCACCGGCCATATACACTGAGGCTGGAGGTTTCGAACCCTGCCAGGGCCTGCTAAACAACAATGACAACTGCAACAAAAAAATGGCTGGGTGTTGTGGTGGGCGCCTGTAGTCCCAGCTACTCGGGAGGCTGAGGCAAGAGAATCACTTAAGCCCAAGAGTTTGAGGTTGCTGTGAGCTGTGACACCACGGCACTCTACTGAGGGCGACATAGTGAGACTCTGTCTCAAAAAAAAAAAGAGAGAGAAGGGCTCCTGCTACCCCCTGAGTCCATCCCTAAGATGCTGATGAATACACATTACTAGGCAAACAGGACACTCCTAGAGTGAAAGGAGGAACCATTTCTAGTTGTGTTGAGATCTCTCTTGGGTTAGCCAAATGGTGTTCTGTTGTCCTTCTATAAAATGTGCCTCCTAGAAAAAAAACCCCACTGCCTTTAGAAGATTTGGCTCGAAAAAAAAAAAAAAATAGGTTGGACAATTAAGTTCTCAAACTCATCCTAGGAAAAGTGCTACATACCTTATGGCTGAATATCACTATGGTGACTTTCAAAGTACTCCCCTTGGCCATGTGGGAACCACAGAGATGTTAGGCAATGAGGTATGTAGCACTTCTTCCAGGACGAATTTGAGAACTTAATTGCCCGATCACACACACACACGTTCACATGTGTAGATGTGGATCAGAAATTCCAATTATACCTGTTCAGGATGAAGAAGTTGTTCCTTGGCAGACCTGGGCAAACATTGCGGATGAGCAGGATAATGAACTCAACATATCACCACCATGAAATGCTCCCCTTGGAAACCAACCAAATCTCAGGGGCAGGAAACAGTTGTGGCGTCCGGCAGAGGATGGGACAGCCCAATTCTACACTGCTGCTCACCATCCTCCAGGCCACCCTCCTCACTCCAAACTGAGAACCTGGATTCCTGCTTTGCTAGGACTACACAAGCCACCTACCCTCAAACTCTCACCTCATAATCAACAATCCCATCATCATCTTGTCTTGTCCCCTCCTATCAGTAGGAAAAGAGTAGCCTGGATCCCTCACTTCTCATCTCAGAAGCCTTAATCTCATCAATAACCCCTCCTTGCTCTCCCAGCCCTTTAACCTCTCTACCCTCTAAAATCTAATCTTCCCATTAATAAAAGTAACAGTGTTTTTTAAATATATATTTTTAGCATCCTCTTACTAGCTCCACAGCTTTCTTTTCACAGCCAAATGTTTAAAAAAAATTGTTGATAGTTGGTGACTCCAATTTCCCACTTCTTATTTATGCCTTACTCCACTCTAACCTGGCTCTTGCCCCTCACTTCACCACCAAAGTGCTGCCACCAAAGTCACCAATGATCTCCATATTCCTGAATCCACTAGACACTTCTCTGTGCTGCTGTCACTTGACCTCTTAATGGCTTTCAACAACCCTGTCAACCACTCCCTCCTCCTCCTCCTTGAAACACTCTTGTCTTGGTTTCTCTGGCACTACAGAAAATTCACCTGCTGTCTTCCATTCTGGTCAGCTTCTTCTCAACCCCATTCCAGCCTCCAACTTCTCCACCCAAGCTTTGCCTGTTGGATCTCCTAGCTCTCCTTTCTGCACTCTCTCCCTATGTGATTCCAGACCTCCTCCCAATGACCATCAATGTGCCAACTTTGTATCTTGAGGCTCCAGAGCCCAAGAACCCCACATCCAAGGCTCTCATAGTGTCTCTCAACCATAACACTGCACATCCTGGGAAGCTCAGACTAAAGACCCGCTCCAGTGACCATCTCCAGAGAGATCCCTTTCCCATCCTCCTGGTCCATCACAATAGAAACTCAGGAGACATGTTGCAAATGCGCCCTTCTGTTCTACATCCAATCCATGGGCAAGTTCAATTGTTTCTTCTAAGTTTTGCTTAAAACTATTGAATGGTCCCTGTCTCCACTGCCACAATCCCCACTGTGATTCTTCACCTGGACTCCTGAAATCATCCTCTTACTTGTCTTCTGTATCTTCCTACCCAGAATAGTCAAATTTTTTAATATAATTTAAGTCATTGCTCCTTTGTGCCTAAAACTTTTCAAAAGCCAAAATTCTCACAAGAGCTATGAACTTCCACATGCTCTGAGACTCTGTGTCTATAGCTCCAAGCTCATCCCACCACCCTCTTCCCAAGTCAATGCTTTCCCCAAGCATTACTTCGTTAGTTTCTTACACACTCCACCTCCCAACCTCACACCCTCCTCTTTGTAGCTAACTTCTCCTCTATTCTTGCTTTGCCTGGTTCATTTCTATCTATTCTTCCAGAACTGAAGTTTAAACCTCTCCCTTCTCCACCCTCAATCAAGTACCCTTCCATTTTGCTCTCAAGGCCTTGTGGCATCATTCCATTGTGGAACACAGGTGTGATAGGCATGTTAAAGAATTATTAATATTCTTTTATGTGTCTATCTTAGGAGATCATAAACTTCATGATGGCAGAACCTATTTTACCTATATATCCCAGTGTCTATTACATAGTAGGTATAAAAGAAGCAGCTCATGAATGAATATAACACTTTTAAAATAATTTAAATAAAGTGGAGGCTTAGAAGAGAGACCACAAGGCACGGGGTCTTAAAAAATACCATGATAATAGAAAACATTTCAACACTTTCAACTAGCATTTCAACAATGCTAGTCTTTACACTTTATTTAGACTACCCTGATTAATTATGAGAGCAACTCTGTTAGGGGTTCTACTATTACTATCTTTACTTATTTATTTATTTATTTAGATAGAGTCTTACTCTGTTAAGCCCTGAGTGCCATGGCATCATCATAGCTCACAGTAACGTCAAACTCCTGGGCTCAAGCAAATCTCTTGCCTCAGCCTCCCATGTAGCTAGGACCTTAGATGCCCACCACAATCCCTGGCTAGTTTTTTATTTCTTCCAGGCTCTCCATTACCATTTTTTCTTCTTTCTGCACGTGATTCCAGACCCCCTCCCAATGACTATCCATGTACCAACCTTGTATCTTTAGGCTCCGGAGCCCAAGAACCCCACATCTAAGTAGAGATGGGGTCTCACTTCTGTTCAGGCTGGTCTTGAACTCCTGAGCTCAAGAAATCCACCTGCTACAGCTTCTCAGAGTGCTAGGATTACAAGTATGAGCCACTGCATCCATCCTGAGGAAAACAGGGCTTGAGGGGGTTTCTCCAAGATCATACACACAAGTGCTTAAGAGCTGCATTCCAACGCACATAGGGGGCTCCCAGGTCTGAACCCCACCACCCCGTCTCTGCAGGAACTGAGGGAGTTTCCTTGGGAGAAGAAAATTTTCTTTAAATGCATGAAGCACAAACATGAAAAAGTAAAAAGAAGCTTGGTCTGTGTGGATTCAACAACCAGTTGAATAGAGAAAAACAAGTTTTAGCTCAACATGACATGGAAAACTTATAAGAACTAGATTTGTCTAAACAGAATGTACTGCCTAGGTGGACCGTCTAAGGCTAGAAATCAATGGAACAATGGAGAGGAAAAACAAATATTAAGTGGGCACGTGGATTAGAACTTTAATGTCTTTCTAAGGACAATTGCACAATCTGTCACCTGCACTTTATACATTGCCATGTACTGTGCTGAACAATGATAAATGCTTTCATCGCCATGGCCATGAATCTCAATTGTCAATAAAATAATCATTAATTGACTATTAATAAGGCAGCTTCCATGAATTCTTGTTAGAATGAGGAAGGGTCTGAAAAATGTTTAAATAATTAAATACTTAGGTAAGTGGGCTCATTTTAGAACAATTTGCACCAGGATAAAGGTTTCTTGATTAATTCATACCCAATCAGAAATTCAATTAACCAGGACAAACATCCCCTCAGCATTCCGGTCCATCCAGATTCTCATGTAGAGCCTTTTTTTCCTCCTCTGTAGTCTTTTAGCCACTCTGTCTAAGGGTGGTTAAATTCTATGTCAATTTACATGTTTGTTTACAAAATCTATTGCAGTCTGGGAGGAAATCTAGCCAGTCTCGTCTGTTGTTCCTCTGCTTTTAAAGTAATTTCAGGGTTGGGGAGAAGAAGAGTAGGGAAAGAAAAAGAAATAAAAAAGAAAGTAAGAAAAAGAATGAAGAGGCTGATGGGAGAGGCCTAAACACTGCAATTTTCCAACCATTTTCATCCAAATTGTCTGCAATTTCCCTGTGGCCCAGGCTCCAAATTGTGAGTGAATGCCAAGGTAGTAATCCCACGGAAACTCAAGTGCTGTCTCTGTAATAACAGCCAGATCCACAACAGAACATGCAGACACATATCCTGGCCAGGAAGAGTCCACGTGTAAAGCAGGGGAAATGATGCCCGTCTCCCAAGTCTTACTCTCCTGCTTGTAAAAATGGTCCTCAGTAATCTGAGGTCCACTGTTATCTGAGTTGGAAACATCCATTTCAGATACTACAATCTCTCTTCCTCTCTCCCCTCTCCTCCCCTCACTTTACAGATGAGAAAACTGAGGCCCAGAGAAGTGAAGTGGCTTCACTGAGGTTCCACAGCAACTTACCGTGGCAACAAGGCTGAGACCTGAGGCTGCTGATTCTGTTTCTTCCTCTGCCTCCCTCTCTCTGATCTTGAGAAAAGAACTCATCTCTTTGTCAAAACACTTTACTTGACCATGTAAAGTGGTCAAGGAGCAGAAATAGGAAGGAAAAATAGGAATAGAATCTAGAAAAGTTAATATTCTTTTACCTAGGAAAGTCAATTCAGTGACCCGAGAGAACAAAATCCACCCATAAATGAAAGAGAAGTCACAAACCCAATGGGACGTGAATATCTTGAACCATTGGCCATTCATTAAAATTCATAATGAAGCTGATAATTAAACGCATAAATACGTGGTGCGGCAGGCATTAAATCTAATCACCGCACCTCTGAAGATCAATTTATGTGCATGAGTTTATTAATCTGTGATTGTCATTAATTATCAATGGCAAGATCAATATGTAGCTGTCTCTTGCCTGCCATTGCCTTCTGTCCAAGGAACGGGTCCACACTGGAATTCTAGTGATGTTGGGTTTCCTGGAGAAACAGATTACACACTTTATCAAAAATTTGTTTCAGGAGGAAAAGTGATGCATCTGGGTCAGGAGAGGCAGCTTCTCTGTCACTGAAGTGTGAGTCTTTGCACTAACTGCCCTGTTTCTATATGACACAAGAGGACAATTTGGATGTCACCTGCTCTGTTCTAGCACCTCTCTTCCAATGTTTGTTCTGCCACCTTCTACTGCGGGGTATCGGGAATGTACCTATTCCCTCTGAATCTTCTCATGCAAGGAGACATCAAAAACAGAGGATCTAGAAGGGGGCCAGGCAAACAACAATCATTATTATTTACCACATTCTATCAACCTGTTCCTATATTAAGGGGAAGTTTAATTCATCATCATCATAATATATACGAAACAAAAGTTATTATATACAAAACAAAAGTTATTATTCCTGTTCTTTTGGCCTTGCAAGGTGGCCGAGTGGGCAGGGATCAATGAAAACTAGTATATAAGAAAGCATTTTGCAAACTGAAAAGCACCCTAGCGCCTTAGGATAAATGTTCTTCCTGACATAGAGAGAAAAGGGAAAATCTCCAAGGCCCAGCCCCTGGATGGCACCCATTTCTCCGCCAGGTACCCCACCTGGGGAAGAATAGCTTTTCCAGAACCTCTGTGCAATCCCTTCTGGGAGACCAACTGCAAACCCCCCCATGTTTAAGTATCAGAATCAACCAGTCTTCACCCTTGATGAAGTGACCACTTGCACACTTTAAAAGTCTTCAGGACAGGGCAGCACCTGTGGCTCAAAGGAGTAGGGCACCGGCCTCATGTACTGGAGGTGGCGGGTTCAAACCCAGCCCCGGCCAAAAATTGCAAAAAAAAGAAAGGTCTTCAGGACACAGAAAGAGGCACTTTGGACTTTAAAAACGCCAAACTTACTAAATGCAGAATACAAATGTCTGCATACAGTAACTAAGAAAAGGCCACGAAGGCTACGTTGAACAGTTTGATGAGAATATTTCAGATTGTATATGAAACCCGCCCATTGTACCCCTTGATTGCACTAATGTACACAGCTATGATTTAACAATTAAAATAAAAAATAATACTAAAATAAAATAATGCCTTTGCTAAGTTCTGAAAGGGAACTTATATCTGGTAACAAATAATTCTTCACTTGGCCAAACTTTATTCAGGCTTATGAACCTTCTTTTAGGGCACTTCGGTGCACTTGGTAGTCCATTTGCACTGCTATAAAGGACTACCTGATACTGGATTCTTAATTTACAAAGAAAAGAGTTTTATTCGGCACGTGGTTCTGCAGGCTGTAGGAGAAAACTTGGCACCACCATCTGCTTCTGGGGAGGGCTTCCAGGAGCTTCTAATAAAGGAAGAAGGAAAAGTGGGAGGAGGGTGTCATATGGCAAGAGGAGGAGGGATGCCCAATTCCCCCAAAAAACCAGTTCTTGCATGAACTAAGAGAGGGAAAGGTCGCTTTGTGAAAGATACAAACCATGATCCGGACACCTCCCACTAGGCTTCACCTCCAACATTAAGGATCAAATTTCGATAAGAGAACTGGAGGTGACACACATTCAAACCATACCAACTTCCTTATAAAATTCAGCTTTATAGAAAGAGGGACGGAGGGACGGGGGTGGGGCCTTGGTGTGTGTCACACTTTATGGGGGCAAGACATGATTGCAAGAGGGACTTTACCTAACAATTGCAATCAGTGTAACCTGGCTTATTGTACCCTCAATGAATCCCCAACAATAAAAAAAAAAAAGAAAGAAACACACCCCCCCCCAAAAAAAAAAAAATTCAGCTTTATTTATTTATTTATTTATTTTTGCAGTTTTTAGCCGGGGCTGGGTTTGAACCCGCCACTTCCGGTATATGGGGCCTGTGCCCTTCTCCTTGAGCCACAGGCACTGCCCTATAAAATTCAGTTTTAATAAAAAACCCCGCTAAGTCAGATTGGCAAGAACCCTCCATTCTTGAAGCCTGATTATTTTCAATATCTGATCAGGTTCTTCATCTTCCACCATTCCCCAGGTGGTGTCTGCTGACCCTGGCCTGTCCTGGGCAAGAATCTTGTTAAATTGGTTTAGTCAGTATCCTCTTACCCTGGTGTTGTTTTCTCTTAGTAATTGTCCATCCCCTGACCAACCCCCACTCTCTTTGGCTATAAATTCTCACTTGCCCATGCTATTTACTTGGGATTGAGTCTGGTCTCTCTTCCCCACTGCAAGACCTGGTGCAGTGATCCTTATACCTATTACGATGGTCCTAAATAAAGTCTTCCTTACTGTGCTTTAACAGGTACCACTGAAAAATGCTTTCTTTAAGAGTTATAGTGCAGTGTTTCAGATAAGGTCAGATTCATCACTGGACACCTGGGTCCACCCAGGATCCTAAGTGTGCACCTTCAAAGCCTTTGTCTTCATTTCTGACTGATCAGGGATCCACAGGTGAATCAGACTCCTGCACCACTACTCTGGACAAATGTCTGGCAATCAGGAAGGACACATTTTATTCTGAAGGTATGAGTATACTCTTTGAAGCTGAGCTGGAGTCACACGCATCTTTTGAAAGGTACCTCCTTGGCAAAAAGGTCTTCACTCTGGTTCCTTATTTTGAGTGGACATTGTCTTCTGACTCTGTGGCCTGGAAATTTCTTCTTGACTCCCTTTTCCTAAATGGGGATAATTTCTTGATTCTTTGGGCTGGAAGTCCTTCCTTCACGTTCTCTATGAGGTCCCTTTCTCTTCTCTTTGCTCTTTCTGTTGGGTCTGCCTTTTCCCATAGAAACTAATCTGCCACCTAAAATCCTTCTTCTGAAACCTTTGCTGTCCATGTGCTATGCCAACTCTGTCCACTTCTGCCAGACCCTTTCCCTTCCTACTCCAGCTCCATGAGCTTTAAGTCCCCTACCCTCCATTGGAGGCTCTTGGGGGACTCAGAAGCTGCTCGAAAAGCAACAGAGGCTAAAAAGAGAAAAGAAATAGAGTTGCTCAGTTTTACTGCCTCATGATTGAAATTTTTTTTTAAATGTCATAAGATCTGGTTGTTCTATCTGTATATTTATGTATGTCTATTATGTACCTGTGTGTGTATTATATATTATTCTATGTATGTGATATTTATCTACCTTGGAATAATGTCACCAAAATATATAAAAGGTCTCTGTTTAATTAGCTTTTTAAAAAGTGCTATTTTTTAAAAAAATAAATAAATAAATAAATAAATAAAAAGTGATTATATCAGGCGGTGCCTGTGGCTCAAAGGAGTAGCCCTGGCCCCATATACCAGAGGTGGTGGGTTCAAACCCAACACCAGCCAAAAAAAAAAAAAAGTGATTATATCAAATATTATTCCAGAAAAGTAGAAACTAAACCAATTGCCTTCTAGATCATGTAACTTGAGTAAATCTTTGGTAACTACACCAGGATTTAAACTTTTGATAAAATAAAAATAGGAGTGTCTTCACAATTATCAATATTAAATATAATACAGACATGTCTTTCTGCCTGGGTTTGCTGGTCAGACATGCTTGTGTTGTCTCCACTAAATGTTTAAAACCACAAAACTATAAATACAACTTAAGAACAAATTGCACATTAAATAAATTGCTTAATTGCTTGATGCATGTTAGTTTTGGAAGCAAGAAAGAGAGAGAAAGAAATAGAGAATGAGGAAAGAAACATTTTTAACATTTTAGTTTATTTGATTTTTTTAATACTTTTGATATTTGCCTGCGTTGTCAAGAGGAAAAATACTTTAAAATAGCGGCTAATTTTGTTGACTGTTTCATGGAATGTTTTCTGAGCAATTTAAAAACAGTTGGTGAGAATGAAGGAATTAGGTGAATGTAAGTGGAATAAAATTCTTTTTTTTAATTAAGTCCTATACACATAGATCATGAATACATTTATGCATATGTGGGGTACAAGATGTTGATTTTTTAATACAGTTTGACATGCTTACATCAAACTAATTAATACAGCTTTCACTCATTTACTTGATCATTGTGTTAAGACATTTATGTTCTACACTTGACAGATTTGACTTGTACCCTTGCAATATGCTCCATAGGTGTGGTCCCGCCTTTTATCCTCCCTCAATTAAACCTTCCCCCCCTCCCTTCCCACTCCATTTCTCTCCTTCATCCTGGGCTATAGTTGTGTTCTATCTTTCATAAGAAAGTATGAGAAAATATAAGTTGGTTTCGTAGAAGTACTGAGTACACTGGATACTTTTCCTCCATTCTTGAGACACTTTACTCAGGAGAATATGTCCCAGGTCCCTCCATGTTAACATAAAAGAGCTAAAGTCTCCATCATTTTTTAAGACTGCATAGTATTCCATGGTATACATATACCACATTCATTAATCCATTCAGCATCCTTTTATGATCAGAACACTTAAGAAAATAGGTATAGAAGGGAAATTTCTCTCTTTTTTGTGTGTGGGTGCTGTTTTTGGCCGGGGCTGGGTTTGAACCCGCCACCTCCGGCATTATGGGACCAGTGCCTACTCCTTTAAGCCACAGGTGCCGCTCAGAAGGGACATTTGTTAAACTGATAGAGGCCATCTACAGCAAACCTACAGCCAATATTATATTGAATGGAGTAAAATTGCAAACATTTCCACTCAGATCAGGAACCAGACAAGGTTGCCCACTATCTCCACTGCTTTTTAACATTGTAATGGAAGTCTTAGCCATTGCAATCAGGCAAGAGAAGGCAATCAAGGGTATTCATATAGGGTCAGAGGAGAGCAAACTTTCACTCTTCGCAGATGATATGATCATATATCTGGAAAACCCCAGGGACTCAACCACAAAACTCTTAGAAGTGACAAAGGAATATAGCAGTATCTGAGGCTATAAAATCAATACTCACAAATCAGTAGCATTCATATATACCAACAATAGTCAAGCTGCAAAAACAGTCAGGGACTCTATTCCCTTTACAGCAGTGCCAAAGAAAATGAAATATCTGGGAATGTACCTAACAAAGGAGGTGAAAGATCTCTATAAACAGAACTATGAAACTCTGAGAAAAGAAATAGCCAAAGATGTCAACAAATGGAAAAACATACCATGCTCATGGCTGGGAAGAATCAACATTGTTAAAATGTCCATACTAAATTCTTAGGTAAACTTTCAAAAATAATTATGCTTCAAATTATGTCTCCTTGAAAATGGTTTTAAAAATACTTTTGATAACTTGTAACTTTAATAATACAAAATTATTAACTAAATAATACAAAATTATTAACAAAATAATACAAATAATACAAAATTATTAACTAAATAATATAAAAATAATTATGCTTCAAATTATGTCTCCTTGAAAATGGTTTTAAAAATACTTTTGATAACTTGTAACTTTAAGTTGTGTTAGGTTAAATAGAATAATAGATATTCATTAAAAATCTAGAACTAACCATGAGAAAGGAAATCTTAGCTTGTATGATCAAAGGTGGCTAAGATTGAGTGGTTTATACGGTTTTGTTATAAATTATTTTTTGTACTACACTAATACAAAAGTACAATTTAGTCTTCTCTATTAAAATGACAAAGTCTTCTTGGAGTATTGATCTCAGAATGTAAAGGTTTGGTTTTTTTTTTTAAGTTATTGGCCCAGAAGACAATGATTTTCTGTTTTATTAATTTGTTGTGCTTAATCTTGTTTTTATTAGGCCTTTGATCACTTAATAAAACTGAATAAACTCAATATTAAAAGAGCCAAGTGTTTTATCAACTGTGCAATCCTATTTGTCTTTAAAAATCTTTTATTGTCATTCCAATTAAATAGATAACCAATATCATATTTAATTAAATGTCTTACACCTGTTGCCTTTTTTTTTTCAAACTTCCTAAAATCAAATTTTTTTTTATTAAGTCATATACACATAGATCATGAATACATTTATGCATATGTGGGGTACGCTGCGTTGAGTTTTTTTATACAATCTGATGTGCTTACATCAAACCAATCAACATAACTTTTGCCTCATTTACTTGAATATTTTGTTAAGACATCTATGTTCTACACTTGACAGATTTGACTTGTACCCTTGCAATATGCTCCATAGGTGTGGTCCTGCCTTTTACTCTCCCTCGAACAAACCTCCCTCCTCCCCTCCCTTCCCACTCCATTTCTCTCCTTCATCCTGGGCTATAGTTGTGTTCTATCTTTCATAAGAAAGTGTGAGTAAATATAAGTCGGTTTCATAGAAGGACTGAGCACATTAGACACTTTTTCTTCCATTCTTGAGATACTTTACTCAGCCTTAGAAAAAGACGAAGACTTTACCTCTTTTATGTTTACATGGAGGGACCTGGAACATATTCTCCTAAAATCAAATTCTAAATTAAATCTTTCTGCCTTCAAATTAACCTTGGGATTTTCCAGTTGGACCACTGGAAAGATCAAAGGCTGTGTCTCTCACCTTGGAATTAGTCTTATTTTATTAGTCTTATTTTATAAGTTGAAAGATATGAAAATCATATTTTATATGTTGAAAGATATGAAAATCATTGTCAAAAAGGTGATGCTAAACCTTCTTAAAGTGTATTTGTGGGTATGTTATTGGTATGAGTATTCCAAAAATTGTGTGAGTTTCCTAGAAATCTAATATATTAGTGATCATTTTGGTTAGTGTGTTAAAATTTTGTATGCCACAGAAATAAACAAATTCTCTTGCCAGTTTCTGGTTATAATGAACTTTCATCAGATTTTTAACAATTGTGATTCATTGTCATCCATAGACAATTATTGGTTGGATTCTTCTCCAAAAGCATTTGCAGGTATAGTCCAAACTTGCTTTTTCTTCGAGGAGATTCATGGAAAATACTCTGACAACTACATTTGAACAGGCTTCTGGTAATTTTAATATTATACCATTGGACTGGGTAAGAGTTTGCAGAGCTCCACTGAAGGAACGAAACTCCTGACTCTACATCAAACAAAAAAAGAATTAAATTACATGAGATTAAATGAACTAATGAGGATAATTTTTAATGACTTTGTTTGAAAAATTGCTGGTGCTTTACATGTTTTATTTTTCAGATTTCAGTAAACCTTTTCCTTTTAAGTTATCTATAGCTTACAGCAATTCAGTAAAAATATCTTTGTGAACAAAAATTGAAACATTTTTTTCTCCCTACCTGGTCCCTTCATAATTCAGAACTATTCATGTCTATGTTTACTTTTATGGCAATATAGTTATTTGCATAAGTTCAATAAGAATCTGTTCTCCTTGTAACAGGACACAATTGGAAACAGCAGTCCTATTAGTGAGGTTTTGACTTGAATGTCATATTTTTAGATGTGACTAAACAATTTTAAGGAACTAAAGTTAATTTCGTGGAGGCAACAAAGACACACATTGACAAGATCACTCTGAGTGTCCCAGCCTTATAGGTAAGTAAGATCACTTTCTAGCAGGCCCAGAAACACCAGGATATTTTGGAGAATTTGAGCAAAGAGAAATTTACCTACATCGATAGTGTTACAGATGCATCGGTAACAAGCCAAGTCCTTGGTTTGGCTTCCTAATCTCAAGGAACTTGTAAAAGTACAATCTGAGAATCCTTATCAAAAGTTCCAGCAAAGCAAACTTAAAAAAGAGCCTATATGTAATGTACCATTGCGTCATGCAAGTGAGTATAATTATGATGGATGTGTTACTTAGTTCAATGTAAGTATTTCCCATTGTAGATTGAAGCAGTACCCTGAACCCCATAAATGCATCAATGTATAAAGTTATGATTTAATAAACAATAATTTTTAAAAAAGAGCCTATATGGTCAACCACTATTCTCATTTTTCTTATACCAATAATCAAGCAAAGCTTAATGAGGCTAAATTTATTTCACAAACGAATCAGTCTTACTTTGATTATCTTTGGTAGATATGGGTGTGTCTGTAGACAGAAAAGCTGTGTTTCAGAAGAAGACTATAGTTCACCCAATATGCTAGCCCTGTTCATTTTCTTTGAGATTTTATTATCTCTCTGCAATCTGGACCGGACCCTAAATTGTTCTGGTTTCCTCCAATATCTGGCTATGACTCTTCAAACTAATCTTCCCAATATTCTTTCACCCTTCTGACTTGGAATCACCAAAATGAAAACTGCTCTTTTCCTAAACCTTGTAAGCTAAAGCTGGGTGACTTGATATAAACTTCCGAGAAATCACCACAACCGCTCATGTGTGTACAATCCTTATGACATTCAGACTGCAGGAAAATCTGTCAGATTGCCACTGCCTGTCCCCACGCTCACTGAAGATGCTCCAAGTCCAGCATCTAGAAATTGGAACTGGTTGCCCTCTACACTCAGAAACTGACCATCTGTCAATCTTTGTTTTTCTTTTATTTTCCTAGAACTTAAACTCCCTTCTTTGAAGACCCGATGGCTTACTTTACTCAGATGGCTTAAAGAACAAAAAGTGAACAGATGAGAAAATGGACTTACGTTGTTCAAAGGAAGAGAGAATGTCTTTTCTTTCCTTGAATAAGAGGAGGGATTGGCATAGATTCTTTCCTTGGCCAAACTTGAACCAGGTTTTTGAATCACTTCCTAGGCCCTTCTGTGTACTTCCTTGGAAGATGCACTTTTAGCAAAGAACATACAAGGTGAGTTTAGCGAGAATTCCCATCTCAAATCTGATTATCTTCAATATCTGATCAGGCTTCTCATTCTCCATCATTCCTCAAGTGATGTTTGATCCCCTGGCTCATCTTTAGCAAGACTTGTGTTAGATCAATGAAGCCAAAATTCCCCTTACCCTGGTCTTAGACCATTTTCTACTGCTATAACAGAATATAACACACTAAGAAATTTATAAACAATTGGCATTTATTTGGCTCACACTTCTGCAAGCTGGGAAGTTGAGAGCATGGGACTAATATCTCACAAAGGGCCTCCCGTGGAGGAAGGTGGAATAGAGTGCACAGGATGGGGTGAGAAAATGGGACCCAAACTTAACCTTCTCTCAGATGCTAACTCCCATCACAATGACACTAATCCATTCCTGAAGTCAGAACCCTTATTACCTAACCTCTGCATCATCACAATGGCAAATAAACTCAACACAAGTCTTGGAGAGGACATTAAACCACAGCACCCCTGAGGCTTCCTCTTACTAATTTTCCAGCCACTGATCCCTTCACTGCTCCTTGGCTATAAATTCCCACTTGTCCATGATGTTTTCAGAGTTGAGCCCAATGTCCGTCCCTGCACTTGAACCTCATTGCCGTGGTTCCTGTACCTATTGTGCTGGTCCTGAGTAAAGTCTTCCTTACCACTTTTACCAAGATGGAATAATTTTTTCTTTAACACCAGGAATAAGAGAAATACAGACATCCTGGTGCTAATGTGTAAATGATTGCTCCCAAATTCTTAGGGAATTAAAAAGAGGACAACCCAAAGAGATGACAAGACTTCAAAGGGGCTGTTAGAGGACTCAAAAAATAACCCTGCCAGCTTCATAGCATTGCCCAGGTAACTCTGATAATAAGAATCTACCTGATCCCCTCAAGGCTCTCCAGCAGGTGTCCTTAAACAGATCTGGAAGCACACCCCTCCCACTGCCAGGCCTGCCTCTCACATCCCACCCTGGCACATGGACCAGACTTCCCAGTATGGAATTTCTGGAGGGAAAATCTCCAAGCTAACAAGCAATGCTCAATATCACCAAAGGCTTGATATTCTACAACAATCAAATTGGCTTTCCTGGAGAACCCAGAGATTAATGAAGTCTCCCCACCACCTGCCTATCACCCCCTGCCTGAGAAAAGGCTGGTTTGATTGTTCCCTTCAGGGGATGAAGATGAGAGAGATGTAACATCACACCGAGCTAAAACACTCTCCATAAATCATCTCTAGATGTGATTCAGGAGGGCTACACACCGTTTCTCCATCCGAGAGGACGAGATCAGGCTGAAATATTTCCGCACACGGGAGGCCTACTCACTGGACTGCTCCCAAGTCTCTGATCTGAAGATTTTCAAGTGCAGCCTTTCCCCCAGGAGTAACACTGCCTAGCATGGTAGGCCTGCTTCTGTTTTTCCTCCAAAAGAGCATACAACAATCTTTACAAAGTGCTCTGCTCTGATGGCAGAGCCAGAACCTGTAGATTTTTCTTTGTGCCCGTTCACAATTGTTACAGTTTATGCATTGAAAAGTGTTTTTCTTTTAATTGATACCAAGGGGCAGCTCACTCCTTCAAAGTGATTCAGGATTAGCACTGCTCATTAAAGGAGAGAATGGAAGGTGGGGCTGAGATGTAGTTAATTATGTCAGGCTTCAGAAAGAGGGTAGGTAGAGCCTTTTCATCCGAGACCTTTGCAGATTGCTAAATTAAAAGAACATCTTGCGCTAATAAACAGGTTGGTGCCAGGCAATGGAGTACAGCTACTGAGAGTTCAAGGGCTGCGCTGCTGTGGAGATTTGTGCTGTCGTCCGTGAGCTTTGTGAGGAGGGGTGGGACAGAGGAGAAACTGTCCCTCGACTTCCTCCCCATCTCTGCACAGACACACACACTCTAAAGTCATGGCAATGTGGATCAACTTGGAGGACAGGATGATAATAAGTAAAGTAGGCCAGTGACAGACGGACAAATGGTTTATTATCACACTTACACGAGGGACCTAAAAGAGCTAAACTCATGGAAACAAGGAAATGGTGGTTGCCAGAGGCTGGGGGGGAGGGAGAAAGAAATTGGGAATTACTATTCAGTGGTATAAATTTTCCTTATGGCAAAATGACTAAGTTGTAGAGCAGTGATTTTCAACTGTTGGGCTGTGAAAATTTTTAAAGATCATTAATTAAATTATGTTTGAAAGCAAAATATATTCAATATATTTGAATTAAGTTTCAAAGCAAAATATATTCTTTCTTTCACTCTTTTTTTGATCGACATCATTTAAGTGTGCAGTGGCAGTTTAACGACAGGTTCACATGTGCTGTAAGATTTAAAAAAGGTTCAAAAACCCTATTCTAAAGATTCGTTGTACAACATCACGCTTACAATTAACAATGCTGTAGAGGACACTTAAGAATTTGTTACAAGGTTAGATTTTATGTTAAATGCTTTGCTATAATAAATGAATGATATCCTGGCATAAAAAAAAAATAAGGGGTCAGCTGGGCACAGTGGCTCACACCTGTACTCCCAGGAAGTCAAAGTGGGAGGATTGCTTGAGGCCAGGAGTTGAAGACCAGCCTGAGCGAGAACAAGACCTTGTCTCTACAAAAAATAAAAGAATTAGTCAGGTGTGGTGACAGGTACCTATAGTACCAGCTATTCAAGAGTCTCAGGCAGGAAGATTACTTAATCACAGGAGTTTGAGGTCACTGGGATCTAGGGTGACGCCATGCCATTTTTGCCTGGGCAACAGAGGGAGACTCTGTCTCAAAAAAAAAAAAAAAAAAAGGCTCAGCAAACTACGGCCCACAGGTAAATCTGGCTGACTACCTGGTTTCACATTTTTTGATGAAAATTGGGAGAAAATTAAGAGAATATAGAATATTTCATGACACATGAAAAGTATGTGAAATTCCAACTTCAGTGCATAAATGAGGTTTTATTGGAACATGTATTATTTACCTGTTGTCTATGATTATACAGCACAGTGGAGTGCAGCAATGGAGATTGTTCAGCCCAGAACATCTAAAATATTTACTATCTGGCCCTATACAAAAAATGTTTGTTGACCCTACTTGGTGACCCTATGTGGTGAGAGACGACGTAGCTGAGATGTAGAAACTACCATGAACCTCAGGTTAAAAGGGCCGGATTTGAAGCCTACCCCCACCTTCAGGGAAAAAAAATATTAAACACCTCTCTGATCACAGGTATTACCCTTTGTAAAATGAAAATAAGCAATATATATTCCATGGATGTGGTTTTGAAATTTATATAAAATAAATACATGGGGATAAAAAACTTGGCACAACATTTTATAAAAAGCAGATGATTAATAAATAATAACAGAATGGATAAAAGAATAAGTTCACATACAACCTTTATCCTACACATCTTTAAAGAGCCGATCTTTAAAGATCCCTCTTTGGTTCCATCTCTTCTAGAAAGTTTCATAACTTCCCAGCTAACCTTGCCCAAAATGACTTCCCCTTCCTCCAAATGTCTGCAGTGTTTGCTAAACTACTCTCTTTTCTGCCTCAAGATTCCTCCGTATTAGTTTCCTAATACAGGTACTAGCTCATCTTTCCCTACAGATTGTTAGGCCAGATGACATAATCATTGTGGTCCAGGGTCCAGTTGGGAAGATGTGCGTATGCCATCTATAAACAAGGCCTGCCACAGACAGTGCTGCACATCCCAGGAATTCCACACAGGTCCCAGGGCCTCGTTGACGGCTTCCCAGAGGGCCTACAGCTGATCTTGAAATTTCTGAGTATTGTGTCTGCAGAATCTCCACCAGCTATAGAAGAGTGGCCCTGACTGGGATGATAATACTCGAGCCACAGTATGGAGGCTTGTTTCAGGAATGGAACAATTAAATTGGGGTGAAAGATGAGGACTAGAGTCAAATGAGTTGGGATAATGGGGGATTGTGAATGGCAGAAAGCCAACCTCCAACGAGGTAAAACCTAAGAAAGATGTATTATCTCACCTGCCTAAAAGTCCAGAAGTAGGACTATAGGCACAGTAGAACTTAGGTTCCCCTTGTCTGTGATGCCCTTGAATCTGCCCATCTCTGGGTACACCTGCTCCCAGATACCTGCACTGCCCCACGCCAACATGCTGCACTGATCACATCTGTTGAGACAAGGACTTGATAGGGGAGAATCTCTTCCTTATTCCTGGACCAAAAACCCTTTTCTTCACTCTGATTGGGCCAACTAGGGGCACATGATACTTCTGACCAATAGCAACCTGACTTCCTGAGCTCGTAGTACAATTGCTGTGCTTGGCTCAGACTAATCTTTATCCATCCCTCCCAGCTTCCTCCATTCACATAGGCTACCTGGAGAAAGGTGGGTTCCTGAATAAAACTGGGGTGCTACTAGAAGGGAGGGTGGAAGGACAGATGCTGAGCAAGCAACTCTCACTGTGGCCCTACAGCTAATGTCACTAACCAAAGGCTAATGGAGTTAGGTAGTGTTGAACTTCACAGTGAACTTCAAAGCATTGGATGGTATCTTGGAGAAGAAAAGGGGTCCCTGTGATCCTCCCTGCCACAACCCGCTCATGTGTGGGTTCATAATAGCCAGAACAAACCTAGAAAAGGCTGAGCTAAAAGATTTAGGAGAACAGGAGACAGAAATATGTTGTTATAACCCACATTTCATTTTGACTATCTGTGGGGCATAGACAAAAAAACATAGCTAAAGGGCTTCACTCAACAACCTTGTTATTGGCTCAAAAGATAGCTTCAGTCTTTTAATTACTACTGCCCAGAAAAATAATTCCTCTTCTTGGCCTCCCTTTACTGCAACTTACCAAGAATAGCACATTCTATATATATATTTTTTAGAAATGACAGAAATATACTTGGTGCTTGGGTTAAATAATTAAGATTTGCTGCGGGAACACCAAGGAACCCCATAAAATGGCTGTGTGGCTTGGTAAATTAATTACTTAGTGTTTAATTACTAAAAATTACTATCAATTACTAAGTGTTACTGCAAATTACTTGCAGCATAGACACATTTGTTTGTGGCTATTAATGATTTCAATTACCCCTCATAGGTAATTGGTTTCTGCACGCACCCAGGCACCAAGTGTAGACTAGGAGCTCAGCAATAAACACTATTCCTCTTGTTTCGGCTTCTTTGAGCTCAAGCTGAAAATGTTAACTAAACACTGGAATCTGCTTCCTCTAGGTTTCTGTGCTTCTTTCTTGCTTCCCTTGGGACTTGGAGGGCAGGAGAGGAAGCAGCAGGACCCACTGGTTAGTGGTTACTCAAAATCAACAAATATTACAATATGCATGAATATCAAAAACATTCGGCAAAGGGAGAGAACCAGTCACAAAAGACTGCAGATTGCTTGATCCCATTTATATAGGATATCTAGAGACTCTTATCCCACTCCCCAGCTTCCTTCCATAATCTTAGGCAAACTGATAGTAATGTTACAAGTATATCGGTGACTGCCGGAGGCTGATAAGAGGGGGAAGATCCTAGGAGTGAGGGGTAGGGGAGGGTGAAGAGTGACTGCTAATGAGTACAAGATTTATTTGGGGGTGACAATGATGTTCTAAAATTAGATTATGGTGATGCTTGTACAACTCTATGAATAATACTAAAAGCTATTGAATCATCCACTTTAATTGTGTGATCACTGTGGTATAAATTATGTGTCAATAACACTGTTAAAATAAGTAGATTTAATCATGCAATTAGATGATGGAAGGACTGGATTAAGATTAAGAAGCTGATGCTCTGACTCCCACTGTGCTGCCCTTTCTACTGGACCCTCCTGCTTCAGCACACGTCAGGCTTGCTGGGATGTGGAACTGGATGGCTGTTCAGACTTGTTGTTGAAATTGTGGTTTTATTTATGAAGGGCTCACTTCTAGCTATTTGCATAATATTAAGAGCACATAAACTATGCTCATTAATGTAGCATAGGAGGCAACAGTAAAATGTGCTTAATAAAAGAAAACCGAATGAATAATGTCTTAGCGTGGATTCCCTCTGTAACCCAGAATTTGTGTCAAGGGTTTGCCAGCAGGTAGTTTATTTGGGGCGGTGATCTGAGGGAGTGAGATGGAGGAGATGACAGAAGTACAAAAATGAAAAGAAGAAAAAGTCAATCTCAGGGTGTATTATTGAGTTGATTCAATATTTGTGAATTACTGGAACTCGGTCCCACTAGGGATCTCTAAAGAGTTGTGTATGCTGTGCTTCAGAATTGTCCAATATTTGGAGAAGGAAATATTCAGGCACTGGCTCCTTACCCACTGGTAAGAAATTTCCTGGGCCATTACGTAACTCCTTAGCTCTTCCAGATGCACATTTGAACCAGGACAGCTGAACAGATCTCCATAGAATCCTCCGATGTAGAGGCAGAGAAACATAAGGGCAGAGGGACATAGCAACCAGGCCCATGTGGCATGCACACAGTCAGGCTACTGGTGCATGCAACCTCCTGTCTATCAATTGCCCAAGCCAAAAAGTAAGTCAGGAAGGTATGAGATGGAGTGTCAAAGACGTCCTATGTAAGACACATTATAATAGAAAGAGTAGCTCCAGCAACAGCTCAAACAAGAACAAAATTTAAGAGGAACTGAGTTAGTGGCATGGATAGGAACCATCACTCTAGAATAGACTTTACCTTCACCTATGTTTGGAAGACTACAGAGTCTTGATAGAATTCCAAGCTGACAGCACTTTGGAGGAATATTGTATAGGTCAAAGATCCTGATGCACTTTTTCAAATAACCTTATGAATATTTATAGCCTTATCCCACTCCCCAGCTTCTTTCCACATTCTTAATTATTGTCTCACCAGTCTTATTCCCTAGGAATTGTTTTCTGATATGAGTCAACCCTATACCAGGTGAACATCTTCACTCCTTGGTGCACACATCTTCCTCCTGCCTGACCCTGGGCCTCCATTTATGCTATTGCTTCTTTCTAGAATATCGTCTTCCACGTATTCTTCTCTCTTCTTAGACCCAACTGAGTAATTCAAGCTAATGTTTACTGGGAGCTTGCGACATGTCATGCCCTGTTGTAAGAGCTTTACTTGCTTTATGATAAAATGGTCAACATCCCTGATCACCAGGGAAATGCCAATAAAAATCACAATGAGATATTGTCCCCACCCCGGTTAGAAGGGTTATCATTAAAAAGACAAAAAATAAGTTGGTGAGGATGTGGAGAAAGGGGAATGTGTGATGATGGGAAAGTAAATTAGTATAGGTGTTATGGAAAACAGTATGTAGGTTCTTCAAAAAGGTAGAACTGTAGGTTCTATTAGAATAGAAATGTAGGTTCCTTAAAAATAGAGCTATCTTATACATCCAAAGGAAAGGAAATTAGTATGTCATTAAGATACTAGCACTTCATGTTTATTCCAGTGTTATTCACAAGAGCCAAGATATAGAATCAACCTAAATGCTCATCTACAGATGAATAAATAAAAAAAAAAATACAGTAGAACCTCCATAGTTGACACCTTTCTGTATTGACCACCTCAAGTTGACCTAATTTTCACAGACCAGACATGCACCCCATGTACATATCAGTACAGTAGGCCAAGTTCCATATTTGACCACCTCTATATGTTGGCCAGTCCCTTGGGTGGTCAACTTACAGAGGTTCTACAATATATGTACACACACAATGGAATATTATTCAGCTACAAAATAGAGTAAGATCCTGGTATTTTTGACAAGATGGATGGACCTGGAGGATATTATGGACAGTGAAATAAGCCAGGCACAGAAAGATAAACACTACGCGATCTCACTCATACGTGGAATCTAAAAAAGTTGATTTCTTAGAAGTAGAAAATAGGATGTTGGTTCCCAGAGTCTAAGGCAGTAGGGCTCAGCAGGGAGGAAGGATGGAAAATGTTGGCAAACACATATACAAAGTTCCAGTTAGGAAGATTAAATTCTGGAGTTGTATTAAACAGTGCGGTGACTCTAGCAAATAACGCGGTAGTGTATATTTCCAGAAAGCTGGAAAGGAAGATTTTGAGTGTTATCTGTAAGGAAAAATAAATAAATAAATACTTAAAGTGATAGATATGGTAATTACCCTGACCCGATCATTATACAATGCATACATGTACTGAAATATCATCCTGTACCCTGTAAGTTTGTTCCATTATTATGTGTCGGTCACACGGCCTTAGAGATGTCAGGGGGAGAACAGCTGAAGGCTTGAACAAAGTTTAATGCAAGGGGTTATTTTATAAAGTTATGAACAGGTTTAAGGGAATTCAGCAAGAAACAGTGAAATATGTCAAGGCAACCACCTTGGAGCAAAGGAGGAAAGAGTTTCCAGGATCTGGAGAAAGCTTCAGGGCAGCCTCAGGGGAGCTATGGCCCTTCACGGAGAGATCAGTCTCTGCCAGTTTTTAGGCCAGGAGAAAACCAAAGGAATAAGTATCCCAGATCTTCAGCCTCCTGTAGATGCCTCCCACTGTCTGGACCCAAGTAGAAGCTAGAGGGCAAAAGAGATGCAATCCCTAGAGCTCAACATCCCTGGTCTGAGAGCAAGGATGGAGAAGGATCTCGAAGGCAAATGGAGATATAGCATCAAGTCTAAAATACAACTTCGGCTCTGACTGTGGCTCTCCAGTGCTCTTCCTCGAGGGGTTCAGGGTTGCTTTATACTCAGGCAAAGAGACCAGCTGTCTCCATCCTGCATCTAACTAAGAGAAGCCCAACCCAAAATAGGAGCAGGCGCAGGACCTGTCAAGACCATCATTCCTGAGTGACACGATAGAATGCTCTCATCTCCCACACGGCCAGTCCAGTGTGGCAATAGCGTCCAGGTTGCTTCTCCTAAAACAGACAAGCCTTTGAAGATTTTGCTCACTCTAATGATCCCAAATGGCTCCGGTGAACAGTCTTTTTTAGAAATGAGGCTTACCTTAAAAAAAAAAAAAAAAAAAAAAACCTGTATTGGCTATATATAACAGTTCTCAAATTCCTCTCTAATGAGCACAGAAGGGGACTTCGAGGTCTTGACTGTATAGAACTCATTTCCAAGCCAAAAAGGCTTGCAAGAAATTCTTCTAAAATACGTCTTATAATTATCTAGATTTTTCCTGTTCTAACTTAAATGAGTCAAGATGATCACTAGACTTTTCTAAGCCCCAGGGACCCTAAACAAGTCCACAGCAAGTAGTAGCCACTCCCATGTATCCATTCCACAGTTATCAAGTTCACACCATGAGCCAGACTCTGTGCTAAATAGACAGTCCACTAGCAATGGCTTTGACAGCCCTCACAACATCCCTAGGAGTAAAGTACTATTTTTGAGTCCCATTATATGAATCAGGAAACTGAGGCATGCGGTGATTACACCAGAAGCCTCTTCTATGTGCTGCTCACTGGCTTAGGTCAAGAGAGAATATGCAAACAGAAAATAAGAAGACCATGAACTTTAGAGGCGGAGAGAAGACATTGACCCCAAACAGTCTGTGAAATGAGAGTGGCAAGGAGGATAAAGCTTCCAAGGTTTAGGGTTAGAGGGTCTGGGGCCATCAAGGAAGTTTGTCCAGGGTGACGGAGACTGAGCTGAGGACCCAGAGACAGGTGAGGGAGGATGGGCAGGGGCTGAGGAGATGAAAGCTCCTGGAGGGTTGGACATGGCAGGGGTGATCTGCACAGGCAGAGCTGGGCTGCTGCACAAGCAGCATCCTCAGTGAGAAGACAGATCAGGGAGGATGTCTTGGCTTCCTTTCCCATCCTTCCCCAATTTTCTGATCTCCTGTGTGCCCATTTCTCTGCCTCTCACAGCTCCAGGGCAGCTCTGATGCTCCTGTCCTGCCTCTGAAGGCCTCATCTGGTCTCCCTTCCCACTCCCCTCAGGCTCCATCTGATGGGTTGTAAATAGCCTGTTTGAAAAGTAATTGCATGTTTGGGGCTGGTGCGTGTCATTCGTAATTGTTCATTCTTTCCCCAGCCACTTTCTTCCTACTTTCCAGGCTTGTTTCCCAGGAAGGGAATCCAGAAGCCTTCTAGGTTGGTGACTACAGGAGATAATGAGGCCCTCTGGGCCACACAGTTCAGCCAGATTTTGCTGACCAGGGAGCCACTTTGTATCTACTACCTGCCTTATGCCACAGGACAGAAAAGACAGAATGGACTCATTCCTTACTAGAAGATTCTCTAAGCAACGTGAACTAGCTACAAAAATATCCACATGGACTCTGCTTTGCCCTAGCACTTGGGGCAGCAGAAGCCAGATCTGTAATGATGTCTGTACTACCCTCTACCAGCCTCTACTTCCCTTAATTCCTTCAGGTCTCAAGTAATCAGAATTTATTTACTGAATGCCTATTGGCTGCAAGGCTGCCCTGAGCACTCATTTCAATGTATTTCCCCTCAAAGTTAGGTGTTATAGAGAGGCACAGAGTGCTATTGCCCCAGCCCCTACACTTTAAACTGCTGTCTCCACGTTATCCCACTTCTGTTGGCCTGATCCTACACAGAGACAGTTAAGTAATGGTGAAGCAGATCCTACTGGTGCTCCCCCATTCCCATATGATGTAGTTCAAATTCCAGCCATTGGCGTTAGAAGTCTCTGGCTATTGGGATGTTCTCTAGCTGGAAGCATCTGGGAATGAATGGCTCATTGGGGAAGCCCTCGATGACTAACAGGAGAAGGCGGATAAATAGCCCTCTTCTTTTACTTCTCAGACAGAATAACTTCGAGGCACATATTCTACACTGTTTTCTAGGTTGCCCAGCAAAATTAGGTTCCCTGCCAAGAGTGCAAACTTCCTTTGAAAACACACTATTTATTGGCTTTCTTCTTTCACTGTTTTCTTCCCATCCTCCTATCAGCATCACCGGTATCTTCAAATTAGAAAACGTGCACGTCTGTCCTGTTTCTTGGGAAATCTACATGAAGTCAGTTCATACCGGAAGTGACGTTAGGACAGAGATCCTCGGAATGGGATTCTGAAGTTAGAGCACTTGCCAGCCGGATGACAAGGATCCTATGACTAGTAAATGGAGCAGACTAGAACACAGTGTAGTTGTATAAATTCATCACCCTAAGAAAGTGTTTAAAGAAGGCTTTATCTTCTGCAGATGGAGAGAAGACTGCTGACAGTCAGGCCCACAGTCTGATTTTCTAACATCACTGAATTACATGTTTGAATCACAAATCTAGTGACTTCCCTATGCTAGAGTCAGAAAGGAAAGGTTTTCTGATGCCCGGGATGGGGGCATCTGGGTGGATGCCCTTGAATATCCTATTAATTAGACTTGATGAATGAGAAATAGCAAGAACTCTGTATACCCCATAAGACACACATGCCCCCATCATTGGGTGGTAAATCAGCAAAGATCAAGGGGCCTATCCCATCATTGAAGAGTTTAGGGGTCTCCTGGGCCCCAGCCTCTCTTCAGGGTAAAGGATTAACCATTATACCTTGCCTCTCTTACCACTTAGAAAAAGATTCAGCACTTGGTAGGCTTCTTTGAATTTTTAATGACAGCACATACCACTCTTAGGAATATTGCTGTGAGCCATTAATCTGGTGACTTAGAAGACTGTCAGTTTTAAGTGGTGATCAGAGCCAAAGAGGCTTTGCAATGGGCTGCAGTGGCCCTAAGGCTTGGCTCCTGTGATTTGTCAACTCTCATGGCTTGTAGAGATTTCCATGGTAAATAAGGATGCTTGATAGTATTTCTAGAAAGCCTAAACTGCACAGTTTAGGTGAAGACCCCCAGGACTCTGGAACAAAACCATGTTATCTGCAGCCAAATAGTATTCACCATTTAAAAAGTAACTCTTGCCATGCTACTAAGTAACCTGACCACAGAATATCAATGACTATATTACTGCAGGTGCCAAAGGTAAGCTGGATATTTTCAGACTCAAGTTACATGGTTAAGGGACTATAGCAGAAATACACTATATGCTGAAGGGGGTCCTGGAACTCTTTGATGCCAGCCACCTCTGTGCATGGAACCTCTTGATCAGCTCACACTTCTGGCGCCCTCAGCGACTGGAACAAACAGCTCTAAAGCTGAGTTCACCCAAGGGTCAGCTAGTTAGGTTTCTACGAACACGAAAAGGACTGCTGTCACAAAACAGCCCCTCAGGAATAGTTCTGCAAGATAGGGGTGCGTGGAAATCCCTCCAGTGGACAGAAGCTGGAGCCGTAAACTTTTGAGTTCAGGGTGAGGTACCATGAGCTGATGGTGTGTGTGTATTCCCGGGCAAGGGCCAATGTATTAAATGGTTGGTTGGGGGCCTGGAAGGAGCCATCTTGAATGATCAGAAACAGAGCAGCCTGGGAAGAAAACAGCGTGGACTCAGAGGAGGGGCACAGGGTGTGGAGGAGAGAACAGTCATCTCAGAAGAAGTGCTCAACAAGCAGGCCAACCATTGGCCCCACCTAGGGGACGGGCATTGGCCCCTGTCCTCAGCCACTGCGCTTCCTGCACGTAGACCCGCAGAGGCAGCAGGGGTGGAGCAGAGGTCACTCTTGGTGGACGTCTGACTGTCCATAGTAGAGACCAATGCTAAGTCCTGGAAGTGGTGTCATCCCTCAAGAAAACGACACAGTGCCTTGGTGGCAGGTTGATCACACCGGATCCCTGTGTCCTGGCGGGCAGAGTGACTTCAGACAGATGTCCTGCACGTGTACTTGGGGTGCTGCATTGCCCTTCCTGCACATAGAGCTCCCGCCAGATCTGCCATCTGAAGCTTCCCAGAGTATCTGATGTTTATGACAAACCTCCAAACATTCCCTCAGACCAAGGGATCTACTTTATGATAAGGAAGATAAGACAATGTGAGAAAAAAAAGCACCTTAGGAAATAACCTCTAACCCTTCACAGGCAGAAATGACATTCAGCATCTGTGCAGAAGACACAGAGTCTTCTGGTAAACCTATCACACTGCCACACGGGGGCCCCTGACTTCACCAGGCTGGTGGCACTGTGGGCACTGGACTGCCACTACCCAGAATATGGAGGTCTTCACAGTTGCCACCTTTGCCAGAGGACCTCCCCACTGCCCCTGCTCCTTCGTCTGCACAAGCACCTGACTCCAGTCTGGGACAGGTGTGCTTTCTGGCCACGCCTGCCTTGGGTGGGGTGCCCTGCCTGCAAAGGAGGCTGAGAAATAGCAGCAAAAGGGCTGTCACTCCCACCAAGACTTGATGAGATATACAATTCCCCAGATGTAGGATGTGGGCTTAGAAGCTGGATGGCTAAAATAAGTGGCAGATACCCAAAAACATACCTTCTCTGAAACTCAGAACAGCTCGCTGTGTTCACTGCGGTAAATCCTCCTGGGCCTCAGTTTCCTTCTCTGTAAAATGGGGAGGATGAACAGCTCAAAGTCACATAGGACGGTGACAGAGAAGGCAGCCCTGCGTCCCTCCCCTGCATCGGGCTGTGTTTCTCCCTTCTGCAAACACTACGGCCTTGAGGGCACCTTCTCTATCTACTATTCCCCTATTATTTCAGTATGAGTGAGGAGGAAGGATTCTGTAAGTAAAAACCGATTACAGAGCACCCTATCTCCCCCACAGTCCAGGCCAGCATCTCAGAGGTGCCGAGGCCTTAGCCAGGTGCTTGGGCTTTTCTGTGGGCTCTGCTGCCCTGATGCCTCGGGAGGCCGTTTCCTTGCCTCTCATTATGCACCCTGCAGTATGTAAGTCCTGTGGCCAAGCTTCATATAACAGGAAGTCTATTTATGGCAGTCCATACTCTTCCTTAGGAAAATACTGATTTTCTAACAACGGAATGACTGTAGAGATATTAAATCATACTTGTCTCTCATAAACTCCAGGATTAACCAAAAAGTACTTTTACTTTTTCTTTTATCCTCTCATCAACCATTGGGAGTAGATGTGTCCACTTGCGCAGGATAAGATCATAGCGTTTATTATTCAATTTGAACAATCCACCACAATTCCCCGCTCCAGTGCCAAATAAGTAATTAACCATTCTGCACTTAAAGTCTGACTGACAGGAATGAGGAAGGCTGAGTTGTATACAAAAAAGTCCCAAAGCTAACAACGGGAGTTGCATCCTGTTGCTGGAGCAGAGAGGGGGAGTGGATTATGCTGGCATTGGGGGGCTGCTCTCCAGACCTGCCCCGACCAGAGGATGTGTGAGCTCATTATCTGCCTGTTAAAGTCTTAGTTAGAAGAGTAGTCAGGGAGGCGAGCATCTTTTTCCTTTTTGGGGAAGATCTCTATCTCTCATCTTTATTGATTGCTTGCTTTTCATTTTATATCCTTTCTCCCTTGCCTGAAATGAGAAAAATGAGCCCTTGCCACGGGCTTTAAACTTTACACCCAGACAATATCTCCCCCTTATCTAATGCCAGGCAAGAAGCTTCAGCCCAGAGGACCCTGGGTAATGCTACAACAGATTATGTCATAAAATGGGGAGATAAGCAAAAGAACCAATCTAAAAGACGCAGCAAAATTTACCTTTCCACCTCCCTCTGCTCCCTCTTAGAAGAAGGCTTTGAATCAATCTGCCTTTGCCATAAATTCTCTTTCTAAAATTTGATAACAAGTGCAATATTTTCCTTGGAGATTGGGCTATAACAAGAAGGAGGTTAGGGGTGGGGGTTGGGAGCAAACAGGGTTTAGCAAAGTAATAAAATGCCATGATTGATCCTGGTCGGTGGGGTTGCTTGGAATTACTGCTATTCTTGGCTGGTAAGCGTAATCCAGCCAAGTCATAAATTTCGTTTCTTCCAGTAGACAGTATCGATTCTGATTTGTTGTTCTTTCTTGTGTAATTGCTCCCTGTGATTAAGACTCCAGGTTGGGAAGGAATGCTGGCCGGGCCAGGAACATAAAGGGATGAAGCTCAGGAGAAGAGTTTGCTCAGCCACCCCTAGCAGTGGGTACAGAGATGGGACCCGGACAGCTCTGAAGACCCAGAGTGTCCAGGGATCAGGCCGTTGGCATGTGTTATACACACATGCCGAGGTTCCTCAAACACACTTCTGATGTGGACAGTCTAGACGTATCAACACACCACGGTGAGACTTGTCCTCCTTACCATAATAAAAACACTGAGGCATATGTCCCCCCAACCCACACCCTAAGCAGGTATCCTCCACCCAAGCCACCCAGAAGCTAAGCCTTCCAGCCCACATTGAAGCCTGGCAGAAAACCCCTGAACAGAGGGTTAAGTCCCTTAAATCCCAGAGTTTGGAGCTTGGGTTGCAAGAGTTAATCTGTCTTTGAAGTATCGACCAATCATTTATAGATTAAACAGAATACAAGCATACTCATGTATCTCCCCTCATTAGCTGTGTGACTTTGAGCACATGGCCTAACCTCTCTGAGCTTCAGTCTTATTTGCACATGGGAGACGATAATATTACCTGCCCCATAAGGTCACAGTGAATCTTTGTACCTGGCAGCAAGAACAGTAATTATTATTATTGTGAGTCTTTCAGTTCCCACTAGATAAAGAAGCCTGTGGTACAGAGATACTTTGAATCTTTCTAAGCAAAGGAAGCTTTTACAGTGCAAGGAAATTTAAATTTTGATACCCTGGGGTATCTTACCCAAAGTCTGGGAAATTAATTTAAAATAAGGTTATGTACCTTTAAATAGGAACTCAAATAGAATCCTTGGTACTGCACTGTCAAATGTCAGCTCAACTTTATTTAGTTCCAGTCTTCTTAGAGATAGGAATGGAAATTCCTCAGTCCATGAACCCAGTGATAGTGCAGCTAAATCATCTGTATGTGATCCGCTTGTCTGGTGGTGGAGGCATTTGACTACACGCTTTAAAGAAAATATTCCTCATACTTCGAGGGATGTGCCTTTGCCTCTTTCCTTTTTTCTAAGTTGGAGATGTGGCTGAGGTCATGGTGAAGACTGGGGGCTGTCCAGGCAGTCCTGACTCACCGGAACAATCTCTCTCTCTCTCTCTCTCTCTCTTTCTCTCTCTCTGTGTTTCTCTGTTCTTCTCTTCTTAGAAACCCCAGCCTGAGTTGAGGAAACTGCTGTTAGACACTGGCCCAGCCCGATAGCACAGGGCAGATGCTCTGACTCTAAATCTCAGCCTCCTTCTTTATCTTGTTGCTCACCTACAGCTTCCAACTCATCCCTGCTCATCAATCCCTGCACCAGAAAGTAGTTCTCAGCTCTAAGTGAGAGAAGTAACTATTGGAAATGGAGTCAGACTCCTTGGCTTCCAAATCTGACTCCTACATTTATAAATTTAGACCTTTAGAGAAAGTTACTTCGCCTTTCTGTGTCCCCATTTCCTCTTCTATCAAATGGGGACAAAAGTACCTTAGTTCCTATTCCATAGGGCCTTGTGAGGACTAAATATGTATTTAAAATGCCTAAAACATAATAGTCTTCAATACATGCTAGATGGTATGATTTTCATGATTATTATTAATCTCATCTCTGAGTGGAAGCTTAAGGCATTATTTATTCTATAAAAATGTATTCCAGTTTCCATGTACCAAGTACTGTGATACTAGGAATACAAACATGAATTAATCATACCTCTTGCTTTTTATTAACAGTAGGGAAGGAGGCAAATCATTGAATCATAATAAAATTTGCTAAATGGCTCTAACATCATGGACAAAACAATGCGGGCCCTTAGTGGAGGAAGTGGTCAATTTAATACTTCACAAAGAACATTAAAACTGGGCTGTCTTAGTCAGCTTGAGATACCATAACAAAATACCAAAGACTGAGTACTTAAAATACAGAAATTTATTTTCTTACTTGTAATTATGGAGGTTGGAAGACTGGGTTGCCAGCAAGATTGGGTTCTGGTGAGGGCTCTCTCTGTGGCTTGCAGACGGCCACCTTCTTGCTGTGTACTTATATGGCAGACAGGGAAAGAGACTAAGCTGTCCACTGTCTCCTCTTATAAGGGCACTCGTCCTATCAAATCACCCCCCCCCCACATGACTTCATCTAAACCTAATAAGCTCCTGAAGGCTCCCTCTCCAAATACTACCACATTGGGGATTAAGACTTCAACACATGAATTTCTGTACTTTGCTCTGTAACATCAGCTTGGAAAGATGAATAGGATTTTATCAGGAAGAGAGGACATTCTAAGCACAGAGCCTGACCTCATCCAGGAAACACAGAGCATGTGCAGACCAGCTGCAGCGTGGCTGAAGCACAGAGGTCATGGTACAGGGCTGGCAGGTGGAGCAGGAGGGAAAGAGACACTGGAGAGGCCAGATGAAGCCAGGCCACGGAGAGCCAAGAAGAGTTTATGCTACAGATTGTGGTAGACAATGAAATTTGGCAAACGTTTTAAATGAGGTGAAAACATGATGAAATATGAGCTGTATAAATATCTCTTTGTAAACGGTGCAGGGGATAGTAAGATGAAAGCCACTTAGGAAGCTCTGCTATCGTCCAGGAAAGAGAGGATAAGAGTGAGCATGGGACAGAGACGAAACAGATTTCCAAGGTAGAGACAAAGACCTCTGGACTTCATCCTGGGGCCACAGAGAGTAATGCCATTTACCAAACTAACAAAGGGGTTGGAATGTGTTTAGGGAGGAAAACACCCCTAGTTGGGGATAGGTAGAGTTTGAAGTAGAGATTTAGGAAGCGATCTGGGCTTGAGATCACTAGGTATAGGTGATATTGGAAGCCCTGGGTTGAATCAGATCATACAGAAAGAAGGTACAGAGAGTGGGGCATTCCAGGAAAAGGGACTGAGGGGAGAAATCTGAGGAAGGCCAGAAAAAGTGATCACAAGGAGAGAACAGAAAATCCAAAGGAAAATGGCTTCATGGAGTCAGGAGGAGGGAGCAATCCAAGCTGCATGAGAGTTATGTAGTGTGAGTCAAGGCAAGGAGTGGGACAACTATGGGGAGGACTTTCAATTTGACACAGGTCACTAGAGATGTCCCCAAGAGCTGCTACAAGGTGCTGATGGGAGAGAAGGACAGATGGCAGCAGATTAGAGGAAAATGAAAGATTAGCAGAGACAGCGATAGAAGAGGCTCTTAGAAAAATCTGGCTGGGAAGGAATGTGCATGTCCAGGATGCTGCTCCCAGGAAACCCAAATTTGTCGTGAACTTCTTTTTCCAGCTGTTTAGTCAGGCAAATAATTTCTGAAAAGAAAGAAATTTAGGAGAAATGCTATAATCCTGCTTCACCATCAGGACAGAGAGCATGCAGAAGACTCCAGCATTTCATGGAATGAAGATATGGGGTGTAAAAATAATGAAAATCATGATTCTTTCCCATCTTTGTTTCTCCTCCACCTAGTATTATAATAGCTCTCAAACCTGGCTGCTCATCAGAATCATTTGGGAAGTCAGTAGAACATACAGATGTCCATCTTTCTGTCCCTATGCCCTGAAAATTCTCCTTCAGTATATTGAGGTTAGGGTCTGAAATTTTTTATTTTCCAAAACTTGCAATGTTTTAGTGACCAGGCTGGGGGACCGCCGTGATGTAATCTCTCATTTTAAGTGAAATTTGGGTGTGGCCATGCATACTTTAATCTGTCTTGCAGTGTCCCCTGGGGAAGGGAACCAGGGAGGCAAAGAGAGGCTTTACTCTTAAAATGGGTGCTGTGGCTTGAGAAAGGAAGAGGGGCAATGCCCCTTGAGCACGGGCTCCGAGGGCTTCATCTTCCCCAGACTGCATGCCCACCCAGGTTAGTGATAGTGAGTGGCTTGGGTCCAAGATTGCATGTGAAGAAGGATCCAAAGCTAGCCCTTGACCTCATGTACTAGTCCCCCGCCTGTGCTGCTCCTTCTTCAATCCCTGTGATACCCCCACAGCTGTCAGTTCTTGTCTGGACTGCTCTACGTGAGCAAAGAACAATAATGAGCTCCGACTCAGTGGATCCCAGTGTCTAGCAAACTCCAGTGCCTCAGGCAAGGAGCTATCCTCTGTACATGCCTGGCCCTGAGGAGAAGAGAGAGGGAGATGCCGATGGCTCACTGCTGCTCAGACTCCCCTCCAGCAAGACCTGTGCCTAATTTTCTCCCAGTTACCCAAGGAATAAAGACATCTTATCAAAGCAAGTATTTTTTTATGGGCCAGATGCTGTGGCTCACGCCTGTATTCCTAGCACTCTGGGAGGCCAAGGCAGACAGATTGCTTGAGCTCAGGAGTTGAAGACCAGCCTGAGCAAGAGCAAGACCCTGTCTCTAAAAAATAGCCAGGCATTGTGGTAGGCTCCTATAATCCCAGCTACTTGGGAGGCTGAGGCAAGAGGATCACTTAAGCCCAAGAGTTTGAGCTTGCTGTGAGCTGTGACACCATGGCACTCTACCCCAAGGTGACAGAGTGAGATTCTGTCTCCAAAAATAAGTAAATAAACATAAGAAAGGATTTTTTTACGGTGATAACATAATTCAGTCTCACATGAAGGAAGTACATCATTCCAAATAATGACCTGTGCCTTCTGAAATTATAACCCTAATATTACTACAACATGGTGTGGTTGACTTCTTCTCATTGTAAGGGTCACCATAACAGCTGGGAATGGGTCTATTTTTGCTATCTAATGGTAACAGTCTCCATTAGGTTATCTCTGACACTTAAATCTCTACTTCAAAAGAGGATTGAAAGTGTCTCAATTCACAATACCTACACTCAAATGAGAAGTTCATGAACATTTATGCCATGCGAGTCAGCCCAGGTTGCACAGCTCCCCCCATACGGCCTTATTTCTGGTTCCCATGGCATCCCTGAGCCTCACCAGAGATTGAGTTTCCCCTCAAGTTGCCACAAGTAAGGCAAAAAGCAGAAGGAACACAGAGGAAGCACCAAGTTTGCATCTCTGCTGAATCAGGGTTCTCACATCCCTTTCTGGGCAGCCCAACCCATTGGAGACCACCAAGGAAGAGCCCCTGCTTTCCAATTTGAAAGGCATCAGCACAGCCTCACTTGCTTCACACGAGCACCAGTGAGGTGCCATGACAGACACCAGCCCAAGATCAAACTGGGATTCAAGAGGGAGAGAGTAAAACCACAAATGCCCCGGTCTCTGTTCAAAATCAATCTTCCACAGGCATTTATCCCAGAGAAACACCAATCTTGTTCACACAAAAATCTGACCATGAATGTTTGTAGCGGCTTTATTTGTAATTGTCAAAAGCTGGAAAGAACCCAAATGTCCTTCAACAGGTGAGTGGTTTAACTGCAGGACCAGGAACAAGGTGCTGATACAGTCAGCAGCTCGGATGGATCTCAAGAGAATTACAATGAGTGAAAAGAAAACAGACCCCAAAGGTTACAAACAGTATGATTCCATTCCATCTCATTATTGAGATGACAACATTATAAAAATGGAAAATAGATAGTGATTGCCAAGGGCTGGGGGGCAGAGGGAGACTGCTGTGGCCAGCAGTCCTGGACATGATGGAATGGTGCAGTGTCTTGTCTGTGGTGCTGGTCAGGTCATAAAATTGCATAGACGTACACACTCATATAAAATGGTGAAATATGAATAAGACTGATGAATTCTATCAATGTCAATTTTGTGGTTATAAAATTGTGCTATCAGGTTGCCACTGTTGGGGGAAAGGGGTGAGGAGCAGAAAGGATCTCTCCATATGATTTCTTACAACTACATGCACATCCACAATTATATCAAAATTGAAAGTTGAAAATATTCTTAGCCTCAGCTTAATTCCTTTTCCTTTGACTGTGGGCTGCACACAGTGGTTTTTTCCCAAAGAATAGGGTATGGAAAAGAAAATAATAGTTTATAGGGAAAAATATGACAGGCAGACAATCAATGTCAGTGTTGCCAATGAAAGCCACGTGGGTCACATACCCCTGCTTCTACATGATGAGAAGGGTACGTCACTATGTGCCAGCTATTTGGGAGGCTGAGGCAAGAGGATCAAGGTCAATCCTCTTGACATTGGGCCAGCTGGGAGAATAAGAAAGCTTTGAGGCCATTTTATAACCAGGAAATTGACATTGAAATTGACATTAGCCTTATTCATATTTCACCATTTTATACGAGTGTGCGTGTATGAACTTCTGTGCAGTTTTATGACCTGAGTGGATCTGCGGGACCAGCACCACAGACAAGACTATACTGTTCCATCATGTCCAGACTATGGCCAGCAGTCTCCCTCTGCCCCCCAGCCCCTGGCAATCACTAATCTATTTTCCATTTTTATAATGTTGTCATCTCAAGAATGTTATATAAATGGAATCATATTGTTTGTAACCTTTGGGGTCTGTTTTCATTCATCATAATTCCCTTGAGATCCATCTGAGCTGTTGGGTGTTCTCTCCCAAAGAATGTAACCTCAGTTTAATCATGAGAAAACATTGGACAAACCAAATAGAAGGGCATTCTACAAAATATCCATACTCTGTCATGACCTTGATACTTTTGGAAACAAAGAAACCGTCATAGAGGTAGAGAGAAGTAAGGAGATGTGATGACTAAATCCAACGTGGTCTCCTGAATTGGATCCTAAATAGAAAACAAGGACATGAATGGAAAAACTGGTAAAATCTGATTACAATGAGTAGTTTAGTCACTAATATTATACCAGTGTCAGTTTCTTAATTTTGACAAGTGTGTAATAGTTATATGAGGCATCAACATTAAGGAAAGTTCAGTGAAGGAGATACAGAAATTCTCTGTGCCATTGTTACAACTTATCCATAAATTTCAAATTATTTGGAAATAAATCTTATCTTCACTTTCCCAGACTCCTCCTTCCCCCTCACACTCCCTTTGATTTGGTGGGGAAGAAGGTACCACTGGAGGGTAAACACCTGCTAATGTCAGGCACGGAGACCATGGTGTGACCAGGGAAAGTCTTTTACCCTAGACTTGGTTTCCTTCTCTGACAATGGAAGAAGAATGTTCTTCATTGTCAGCAAAAATGTTTCCTCCCTTACCAGCCACTGAAAATCCTTGGAGCATTCTCAGTTCTCCACTAGCCTGGGTCTTGTTCATCCTCCCAGGCTCCCTCAAAATCTCCCTCCTCCAAAAAGACTTCCCGGACCACTGATTGTCCTGGCCCACATGGGTCTCTCCTGTCCCTACAGTGATGAAAGACAGAAGTTGATGAACTGTTACTATTTTTCTTGGCAAGGGAGAGTGTAGGTTTGGGGGATTCTTTTGGTGGGGGGGGTCCCTTCTTTGGAGCACCTGGTACCAATTTAGCTAGATTCAAACTCAATTAATTATGTGAAGAAGCCTGATCTAGCCTGCTGATGTTGAAAGAAATATTGCCCCAGTCAACAGCCTACTGGCCTCCAGACATGCAACCACAGCCATGCTAGATTGTCCAGCTGTAAGCCAACCCACCAACTAACCTACCACATAAGATCTAGCAGATTTACCAGAGATCTGCCAAAATCAGGAGAAAAACTGTCCACGTAAGCCTAGTCTAAATCACCAAGTCCAGTTAAATAAGTGATTGTTGTTTTAAATCATTTAAAAAAATGTTAACCAAAGGCCAAGTGTGGTGGCTCACACCTGTAATACTACCCTGTTTCCCCGAAAATAAGACAGTGCCTTATTTTAAGGTGTGCTCCCAAAGATGCGCTAGGTCTTGTTTTCAGGGAACGTCTTATCTTTCCTGTAAGTAGGTCTTATTTTCGGAGGATATCTTATTTTCGGGGAAACAGGGTAGCACTCTGGGAGGCCAAGCTGGGTGAATTGCATGAGCTCATGAGTTTGAGACCAGTCTGAGCCAGAGCAAGACCCTGTCTCTAAAAATAGCCAGGCATATGGTAGGTGCCTGTAGTCCCAGCTAATTGGGAGGCTGAGGCAAAAGAATCACTTGAGCCCAAGAGTGTAAGGTCACTGTGAGCTATGATGCCACAGCACTTTGCTGAGGGCGAGAAAGTGAGATTCTGTCTCAAAAAAAAAAAAAAAGTTAACCAGAATGTTCAGCCCCTAATATTTAATAATATATCTAAACTTTTATCTACATCTAGATGTCAGATATAAAGTAGAATCATTCTACATTAGTTATAACTTCCAGTTATTTCTCAAGATAACCTTATGAGGTTAGAATTATTCTCCCTATAGTTGAGAAAAGTGAGGCTCAGAGAGGTTATGTGACTTGGTTAAGACTGCAGAGCTAGGATGGGCACTCAGTTGAATCCAGATATCCTGAGAACAAGAACAGTGTCTGCCTTCTTCATGTTTCAATCCCTACTTATCTGGCCCCTCCTGATATGCTATCTCATATTTTAATACAGTTTTAATTAGCAAATTCTACTTCTCCAACTAGACAGTACAGCCCTTCAGTATAGCTTCTGTCACCCCGTGATCTCTCTGATACTTACCACACCTAGACCTCAGCAAACTGTGGTTAAATTTAATTAAATGAACTTCTCAAGAGCTTCTAATGTTTTCCTCCCTCCCCAGGCCTATCACAGCACCTTGGCCATGGTCAAAAACTGCTGAGGATGTTGACGTCCGAAATGTATTCTGACCTTGGAGCTGCTGAGTGCAGAGAGGCCATAGGGCAGCTGGCTCTCTCTTCATAAAACAGGGATGAGGCTAATTAACCTGCATGTTTTCTTTATAAACTGGATCTTTGAGGGATAGGCATGGTGCCACCTCAGTGGACAGGTGGGGCAGGACCCATGGAGGGCACAATGCAGTCCCAGAGGGTGGACCAGCTACAAGCCTCCTCCATACAGAGGGTCCTTATTCTAGAGATCCAGAAAGCCTGGGCTTTTATGACTGTGGGTATAAATCTGGACCTTCCCACCAACTTATCCAGCCACTGAACCTCTCTGGGCCTCAAATCTTTCATCTATAAACAGCCATAAGAATATAGATAAGCACGTGTCACCTGCCCCCATCACTACTCTAAAACTGCCAGCCCCTTCTCTCCTGAACATATGCAGATGGGTTCACTGTCTCTGTTTTTCTGTAATGAATGACTTTCTCCCTACTTCATTTTTGGGGTAAATTCTGATTTCCATTTGCAATAATAGCCAGATTTCTTTAAGTGAGGCTAGTAACTTTACCTTTCTGATTCACTTCACAGAAGCAAGGGTTGGAAGGTCCCCGGGATCATATCTCCAAAGGCTGTGAGTGCACCCCATGAAAGCAAATTCCCAAGATTCTCTCATCCCATCTCAGGGGTCTGGAAGGGCCAGCATGGAGAATAAGAAAGCTCTGTCCTGTTTTCAGAAGACTAAAGGATGTCTGTCCATAGCGTAGGATGGGATAAGCCCTGGGAGGACCATCTCATTTGTTTCTTGAAAGTTTTTTTTTTTTTTTTTAACAACAATAACAATGTTTAAGATAAGGACTAGAAACAAAAACCTTGCAAAGAATGAATGAACAAAAATACATTCAGAAAAGAAATCAGAGAATTGCTGCATCAAAATATTAAGCAATAATTCATAATAATAATAATGCAAAGAAAGTAACATTCACATTGTCAAATAAGAGTATGTCTATTATAGAATGCCTTGACTCTGAGATTCAGTACGGAGGCATCAGTTAACTTCTTATTTTTTTTAAGTCTCAAAAAATAGACAACCAATATTTATAAATAAAAGCAAAAGATAATTTCAAAAAACAGATCATGCCAAATCTTATAGATAATAGAAAAAGAAGAAATACTTCAAAATCATTCTATCAATCATTGTTTCTTCTCTACAAAAGGATCTTGTCACCACCTGAAATTCCACAACCAGGGGAGTAATTCTTTTGGGTCTCAGAGCTATAGTGTCTTTGGGGATCTGAACGCAAATCACACAGGGGTGGAAATGATCCAGCTACAAAAGCTTTGACACAGCTCTGGGGATGGAGCAAGGTTGGTAAACTTAACTTGTTGGAGAACAAGGATGATGTGGCAATGGGCAAGAGAGGAGATCTTCAGATAAGGTAAAGGTAGAGGGCCACTTGCCTGTTTTCTAGTTTTGCCACAAAGTAGCATGGGCCCCCCTGAGCCCATGAGTGCCAGAAATTGTGAACAAGAAAAGATGTTTTCAGATCAACGATTTCCCACTGTCTTTATTGTGTTAGGAGTCAGTAATCAGACAGCTTTTCCTAAGTAGTTCTGATTTGATAGTCTCTTTGTACAGATGCCGCAGCTTTGTTTGCTGAGAAGGAATGTTACCAGTTTCTGAATTCAAGGACTCCTCCCACTTGCCCTTCTCTATTCCCCCAAACCTAACTGTTCAGAACATTCAAGGCACCCAGTCCAGCTTTCATTTTGGACCACACTGAACTGTTAAGCTAAACTTCTCCAGAAAGGAGAGACTCCCTAGAGGCCCTTCCCCAGAAAACATTGGAGCCTCTACATGCTTTAGCTCTGTTCTGGAGAATCCAAGCTGCAGCCCCAGAAAGGCTGTGGGAGGAAAGGCCCTCAAGCTTTGGCCACAGATGAAGCAAACATTTCCTTTGAGATCAGCTGCCCAGCCCATCTCTATCTTGACCCACATCTTGGGCTGCGGCTGTAGGAAGAGGAGCTGCAGGAATGATATTGGGATGGCTGGACAGCCGCCTGGGGCTGCCCTCTAAATCATCTCAGCCAATCAAGCACTTAATGTTCTCTGTTCTTCAAGAATGTTGCACTTTGGCGCTGCCCATGTATCTTTCAAGTTTTATTGTCACCATCTTATAAATCATCCATTAAATACCTCCCAACTAATGTACACGGCTGTTGTTCTCCGCCAGGGTTGGAAAGTGCACAAATCAGTTTTATTGCATATTAGGTCTGCCCAGTGGGTTCTAAAAAAATAAAATAAAATTAGAGAGAAGGGGAAGGCAGTGCCAGGCAGCCCCCAAATGGCACAGCTGCTAGCAGGGCCTGGAGATAAGTGTGGAGAGTGACAAAGCAGGGTGTCCACACCAATGGTCTCCGAATCCCTTCGTCATGTGGACGCCGGGAATGCTGGAGCCCTGCAGCCAGGTCACCTGTGGGACATAAAGAAGCCACATGCCTACTGGGTGCCATTTGGACCAAGCCTGGGAGGAAGCTCTCGGGCTAGGAGAAAAGGCAACTGGCCTTGAAGAAGGTTATGGGTTCAAAATCTCACTACACCTTCAGTTAGTCACCTGGGCTTCTCACAGCTTAGTTTCTGCACCATTAATGCAGGAATAATCCATACCTCATAAGGAATTTATGATTTTCAACAGAATGAGGTACATAAAGCTATAGTATCCATGACAAAATAGGCACTCGGTGCATGAAATGAAAGAAACACCAACAATGATCCAAGCTGTAAGCAACTTAGACACCCATCCCAGTCTAATGGGGGCCCCAGGTTTGTTCTCTTGCTACATTGTACTTGATGATGGCTTCAACCTTGCCTTTAATGAGGCCATTCAGCTTTAAGCAGTCACAAATGTAAGCTGATCTGTGGGTTAATAATAATGACACCTCTGCCTCAATTCAGTGTCAGGACCAGATAATTCCTTCTAATCGGTGCTTGATGTATCCAGATCTTGGAAGAAAGTAAGATGAGCTCAAAGTTAGAGCAGCAGAGATGCAGGGTTGCAGCCCAATCCTCCCAGACTGGCCACATGATCCTAGGGAAGTCACCTCACCTTTCTGAGCCTGCCCTGAAGCAGCTATAAAATGTGGGCGCCAGACGAGATCACCAGTTTAGAGATTGGATTTTGCGCGATAAAAAAATTAACCCCAGAATTCTTTTTACTCAGCAAAATTTTGTGGAAGCCCAGCATATGAAACAATAAAAATGAAGTTGCTTTTGTTAATATCACTTGAGGGTTTAAAAACCCCACATGCTTTTATTCCCCCGGCCTTCTCTTCAGGGACCCCTGAGGCCCCCTCTTACAGATCCCAAAGAGGCTTCAGAGCTCAACTTGTAAACCACTGTTCTGGGAAAAATCTAAATCCCCATCGTACCATGGGAATTGTTAAATAACCCTTGCTGCAATTTGTACAATGAAAAGACAACAGCAGTGGACAAGACTAGAGCAGATCTGGATGGATCAAGATGGAAACTGGATGAGAAGGAGATGGACACTCACACACTCTCACAGAAAAAGCTCCAAAGAATAGACTCTCAGATTCTAACCATAATTTCTTCTGGGTGGGATGGAGACAGTTTGGTGAAGCAGTGTTTCCACTGGCTCTAGATAGTAGCTGAGGTTTTATTTATTTATTTATTTTTTGGCTCACATCATATATATGCATATATGTATATATGTGTGTAAATGTATTTCATATAGATTTGTTTTATTAAGGTACGATGGTAATTTAATTACACAATGTTAATGTATACATTTTAATGAGTATGGACAAATGAACACACCAGCACCACAATCAAGATACCCCTGTTTCCCTGAAAATAAGACAGTGTGGGCTCCCAAAGATGCGCTAGGTCTTATTTTCAGGGGATGTCTTATCTTTCCTATAAGTAGGTCTTATTTTCGCAGGATGTCTTATTTTCGGGAAACAGGGTACTAAACCCATCCAACACCTCCAAAAACTTTTTGGTATCTGTGTATGTGTGTTAGTATAAGGGTAAGGTGAGAATGCCTAGCAATCTGTCCTTCTAAGGTATTTAAAGTGCACAGTATTGTTGACCACGGGCACTAGGTTGTATAGTAGATCTCTAGATCTACGATTTTTTTATCGAGCAAGAGCCAGTTTCTCAACTGGTGATCTAGTCTACAGTAGGTCTCTAGAACTTATGCATAACTTATCCTGCATAACCGAAACTTCACACCCACAGAGAAACAATTCCCATCTTCCCTTCTACCCCAGCCCCTGCAAACCACCATTCTATTCTCTGCTTCTCAGTTTACCTATTTTAAATACCTCATATAAATGGAATCGTGCAGCATTTTTTCCTTCTGTGACTGGCTTATTCCAATTAGCATACTGTCCTTTAGATTTCATACACATTGTGACAAATGGCAGAATAGCCTGCTTTATTCAGGCTGAGTAATATTCAGAGACGACGTTTTCTTTGTTCATTCATCTTGTTTTCTTTTTACAACAACCCTTTCATTTGTTTTTGAAACATGGAAAACGATTTTTCATATGTGGTACTATTTTTAAAACATAGAAGACTGGGAGCCTTTTCACTTCTGATTCCATCTGGCTGGAGCGAATTCTTGAACTCATTTGCCTTTTCAATATGGCTTCTGAGATCAGATATTGTTGAAAGTCAATGCCAGCAGAGAAAGCGCCGACGCGTCACTGTAATTGTGGGGAGCCCTAATTCTGATTGAACGTGCCTCTCCCTGGGCTGTCTGACTTGTCCACCAAGGCCCTCCCTAGGAGGCCTGGCATAAGACAATTTAACATACTTTTCTCTCTCTAAATCCAGCCAATTAAAAACTTTAGCTCACTTCAAATTTAAATCAGAATGTTTCACATTTGCAATGTTCTTTACGTTTGTAAAGAGGCATGTAAAGCCTCTTTACATTTAATATTCCACTTGGTTATTTCAAAATCCTAGCTGCATCCTACAAAAGTGGCTCAGAGAAGTCAGATGACCTACTCAAGTCTAGGTCGTGTGTCGAGAAGTAGCAGAGACTCCAGCCTCAGCCACTCTGTTCCAGGGCCGTCTTTCCATAGGTCCCACAGCTCCTTGTGCTGCCAACCCTCCCTGGCTTGCCCATCTTTGCCTATAACCTCAGGGCCAGAGAGCACTTCAACAAGCATTTCTCGCTGTGGGTGATGATGAACCAGCAAGGTGCGTTTGTACATGTGTGCCTATGAAACAAGCAAAGAACTGTTCTCTGGTGGTGGGGCTGCAGGTGAAGACAGACCATGGAACAATGTACTGAGCATAGTCACATGGCACCATATTGTTTGTCCGGCTATGAGATCTCAATGACACCTACAAAAGTGAGGAGCCAAATTCTTCTTAGGAACACAGTTGGTCACTACAGGACCCTAGGTTGAGTCATAGAAATGGGGTAGGGCCCTAGGAACCAGATACTGCAGGAGTCTTGTCCAGTCCAGCCGGGTAACTGTAGGAAGGTTTCCTCTCCCCCGGCCACCTCCTCCCCAGTGCCTCAGTTTCTTTATTTGCACAAAGGTGGCTGAATAAAAGATTTCTCCTTTTTTATTTAAGTAAAAGATCCCCTCTGTTATTGAATTATGTTTCCAGTGGTTCAGTGGTCCCAACAAGGAGTCATTGCCCAATCAAACTCACTACACTTGTCAGTACCTTTTCCACACCATCCCAGCATCTTCAAGAATCTGGAAGAGCACTCACTCCTGCAGCACAAAACACTTCTCTGGCCAGCCCCTGTGAGATCCCAGCACATTCACTCCCTGTCCCCCTCATAGAGCCCTGGCCCTGAGAGGCCAGCCGGTGTGTTTGCAGACTGGACCGTTTCTCCAGTGCTGCCACCTGCTGGACTTTTTGCCTCAGGGCACTCCAGTGCCTGTGCTCCCTGGGACCAGCGATGCATCATGGCAAGTGCCCTTGTTTGTTATTTACACTGTCATCCCCAGGATCCCATCTGTCACCATGAACCCGTTTTCTGATGTAATTGAGATTTTTTAAAGTTAGATGCATGAGAGTCCCACGTCTAATCACTCACCCTGCATGCTCAGGCTCCAGGCTTTTGGCCAAAGTTTCAAAGAGATAATACATACCAAGCACTAAAACTAGCCAGTTAGGCCCTTGGACAAGTGTTCTGGGAGCTAAAGGAGGTTGCTGCTTGGAACTAGCAGGTTTTCTTGTGAGTCTTCCTCGAGCTG